>NC_053395.1:65887592-66543572 GCF_905171765.1 Bufo bufo | reverse complement strand
TACCCAGAAGGTACCGACGGCACACAGGCAATCATAACAGACAGGTAAATACAAACAGAGCACTAATCACACAAGCAGAAGTTCACGCAAGGGGAGCAGGGAGTGGCAATGAGCAGAGAAGGACTTGCTCCACCAGTAGTAAACTGTATGGCCTTGTCAATGCCACTCTGCGCAAAGGCTTGCTGAACACAGACATCAGAATAAACACAAAGTAACTAAAACATAACTGACAGAACAGATAACAGAAAGACAGGAAAGAGGACGGAGAAAGGACGTAATGAACAAGTAGGGAAACCCACAGAGCACAAACAGACAGACACGGATCCATGGGTCAGCAGCATGGGAGAGAGAGTACAAACCAGGAGCAGAGCAGGACAAGACAACACACACCAGGAGAGCTGACCCAGAACTGAGGAAACCTCAGCCTTATATACAGGTTCCATGGGTGCAGCAGAGAGACCACACCCATGGAGCAGACAGAGGATTAACTCCTAATAGGCACACAGGGGAGTTAACCCCTAAAGAACCACAAATAATACAGAGTAACGAAACTTCAGCGAGGAGCGCCAAACGAGCAAGGACAGAAGGTCACAGTCAAAGGTAACGACTGTGACACTATGAGCTGAGCGCTGCGATTGGCCAGCGCTACGGCCTGGGAGAAGGAGACGCCGGCAGGTTCCCCATGGGTGGAGCCTAACTATGAAGATACCGGAGGCTATAACGGGAGAAGGGAGCGGCACCCTAGGTATAACAGTAAGTGCAGGGAGATCCCTGGGCGCCGCTCTACATGTCTGTATACTTAGTTTAGATTTTTTAATCTAGTGAAAGGTCCTCTTTAAGCTAGAGGGAATTTGTCACAACCAGACAGCTGAGAAGCTCTGACAGGAGCCTTCCAGTTCCTCCTCCTTGAGTTTCTTTGTTTTGGTTTCAGTTCCTCATCTCGTTAGTCTATCTCAGCTGTCATGCAGTTGGACTGATTGCTTCCCTTTAAGTTCCTCCCCATAATGCAGTAGTGTGCGGCTTATACAACTTCCTGGAGTGTGTATGCATGCTGTTCCTATTTCCCAATCCTGCAAGATAAGTGCTGTTCCTTTATTTGTGATTTTCTGTCTGCTGGATTTCAGGAGACCCTGACTCCCTCCGTGTCTAGTGTAGGGATCCGGTGGTCGTGTCCCTTCACTATTGTAGGGTCTTCAGGTATTAGATAGCCGAGGTACGTGGATATGCGCCCATCCACCTTTGGGGTGTTCGCATAGGCTGAGCAGTCAGTGAGAGTGGCAGGTCTCATGCAGGGGTCTCCCTTTTGTTCCTTAGTTGTTGGATCCAGTGAGTCATTGAATATATTGCATTGTCTTGTTTCCTGTACACCATCCGTGACAGAATTATGAACAGTTCCAAATACCAGTCAATATTGGCACAAAACCTTCAGGCTTCTGCTAGAAAGCTAAACATGAAGAGGAACTTCATCTTTCAGCATGACAACGACCCAAAGTATACATCCAAATCAACAAAGGAATGGCTTCACCAGAAGAAGATTAAACTTTTGGAATGTCTTAGCCAGAGCCCAGACCTGAATCTGATTGGAAATCTGTGGGGTGATCTGAAGAGGGCTGTGCACAGGAGATGCCCTTGCAATCTGACAGATTTGGAGTGTTTTTGCAAAGAAGAGTGGGCAAATCTTGCCAAGTCAAAATGTGCCATGCTGATAGACTCATACTCAAAAAGACTGAGTGCTGTAATAAAATCAAAAGGTGCTTCAACAAAGTAATAGTTTAAGGGTGTGCACACTTATGCAACCATATTTTATTTTTATATTTTTTCTTCCATCTACCTAAAAGATTTCAGTTTGTTTGTTGTTCAGTTTGTTTTTCAATTGAGTTGTACAGTTTATAGGTCACATTAAAGGTGGAAAAAGTTCTGAAATGATTTATCTTTGTCTCATTTTTTTTTTACATCACAGAAACCTGTCATTTTAACAGGGGTGTGTAGACTTTTTATATCCACTATATATATATATATGTTCTTTTTAGATATATAGATATAGCTCAGACATATTCTGCAGCACTGTACAAACATTATCATCACTCGCTGTCCCCAGTTGGGGTCACAATTTAAGTTCCTTATCAGTATGTCTTTCGAGTGTGGGAACCATGCAAAAACAGGGAGAAAATACCAACTCCATGCAGATGTTTTCCTTGGTCAGATTCAAACCCAGGAACCCAGCACTAAGGCACCAGTGCTAACCACTGCCCAGAATCTGCCCATAAGTTTACATGCAATGACCACAATGCATTAAAGACAGTGGTGGACCCAAGGAGTCAGAACTGAGTGTTGAGAAGCAGGTAAGTATGTTGACATGCACTGCTGGGTGGGTCATGCGTGTGTGTGAGGGGGCATATTTAAGAAATACTTAGAATTTGGACAACCCCTTTAAGGGAATTTCCAGATTGGCATTCTAAGACCAGTTATTCCTTCCCACCTGTCACAAATGTACCGAGACATACGGACGTTCCTGCGATAGGTGGCAGGAGATCTGTGAGACTGGCAACACGTGGTTTGATCTGACATGTTTTCCTTTTGGATCAAATGACGTCTGTGTTGTTTATGGTGCTTGCCACACCTTCTTTCCCCAGGTGTGGCTATTGTGGTCATTTAACCTTCTCTATTTATTGTTGTTTCTCCCACTATGCTATGCGGTTTTTAGCTTCTGTTGGACTTATGGTTAGCTTGTGTTTGGTTCTCGGCTGAGTTCCTGGTGCTACCAAAGCTTCATTGAAGATAAGTTTTTCCTTTCCCTTTTGTATTTTGTATATATATATATATATAATTATTACGGTACATATTTGTGTGTTGGCCTTTCCCTGTTGTTTGTCATTATGCCAGAGGGAGACTCATGCTTGTCCTTCCCTTTAGAGGAACAGGTAGACTCAGTCCTGACATTAGTCCAGGGTCCTATAGGGTGAGACAGGATTCTAGGTATCCTGTGTTGAACTTGCCTACCTTTGGGGCCTGTTCATACAGGTAGTCTGTCAGGACTGGGAGTTTAGGGTTTTCCCTAGGAGGTGTCCATCCTCCTTCCCTAGTTTCCAGGCCTTATTCCAGTATCCCTCCTATGATCGTGTGGTGTTTTCCTCCCACACACGAGGGTGCCAACACCCATTTGGCAGTGTTATAAAACCAATGCTTATTATAGATTTCTATCTCAAGACAACCTTTTTTCAGCTTCTGAAGTTGCTGGTGGTCATACAATCCTGCATTGCAAGCTGGCCATTCGAAGGAATGGCTGACCATTTAGGCAGACCTTGTGGATGATGTTGCACCTTGCATGATAGCAGCTCTGGTTGGCTCCATCTTCTTTGCATTGGGTGGCAAGAACCTTTGTAGGACCCCTCTCCTCAAAAGATGGAATAGTTAGAATTGTGAATTTTACCAAGGGTCCTGGAAAGCAAGTGGTGGAGGAAACATGGATAGCAAAATCTAGTACCTTAATAAGGGATATCCATTTTTGCTATGAAGCCTCCTTATTTTTGTCATCATTGCTGCCTGCCATCATGTAAGACATATTCTATACTTCTGTCTCTCTACTCTGGCTAATTTTGCCCAATTCACAGTATTCATATGTTCTATTTGAGTATATAGAAAAGGCTTGGGTTATTGAAACTTTAAATGATCAAAATATAACATTACTGCAGGGAACAAAAAGAAGCTCAGGATCCCTTAGGTGGGGTTATTAAATTGCAAAGAAATATTTATGTTTTTAGAGAAATATATAATAAGATACACTAATAGGTTCATTGGCGTCCTATGAGTTGGTCCTATTGTTGCTGATGTGAATGGAGACAATTGGTGTACAGCATTTTACCGGTGCTTATAAGGGCAACGGGAAAAAAAAATATTATAAAATAATAATGTAACAAAAAACTGAGAAAGATTTCAATGTAGCTATGATTTTTACAAATAAAAATGTAGATAAATCTGCCAAACAAATATCAGCAATTTTTCACCAAATAAATTCCTTCCACGTGGAAATGAAGCAATTATACAGCTTCCTCACTCCTCGAATGTGGTTGCTAAGAAATACAGACTTTAAACAGCGAACCAGTAAACAATCATTAAAGTGTTTACACACATAGCGCTAATATTGAGGTTTCTATTCTCCAACCTCCCGAGAGATTAGGAGGACTGCAGCTGCCGGCTTTACTCATGGTAGGTATACCACGATTTATACAGAGTAGCTCTGCATTTCATTGCTTCAGGATGAGCATTACAGACTGTATGCCCTCAAATGGGTACAACTTTTCTAATCAGTTCATAATCTGTTAAGATATCAAGCCTGTAGTAAACTTGAATGGAATTTTATTATATTTTATTATACTCTTTCTGCATCAAACATCAAAAATCCAACTCCCATAGTCCATAGTCATTCACATTTCTTATTCAAATGAGTCACAAATCATGGACGGTAAGGAAATCCGTCCAAAATTTCTCAAAAGGTTTGGATTCTAATGAACTCAATTTTTTTGGGAAAGAAAGAAGGAGTGAGAGAAGAGAGAGAAAGTGAGAGATGGACAGAATAGTACGCTGCTATGGGTGGCAACATATTTTTCTGTTGTCTTGGGGTACTTATTATTATTATTATTATTATTATTATTATTATTATATACAGCGCCTAGTATTCATAGTATGTTTGTGGAATACTGTGGCCAGGCAATGCCAGCCTGAGCTTCTGGAAAAGATATTCATTTAGATTTCCTAAGCCTATCTGATGCCAGCAGATATAAGATGTGCTAATTTATATAATTTTCAAAGAAACCCAGAGGAATGCTTACTGGGTTACGATACTCCTGATGAGACAAAATGGTAAGCCAAGCAAGGCATCTCAGGAAGCCAAGGCAAAGTTTCTTTGCTCAGATCTCTAAAAGGGTAGATACCAAGAAAGAGCTAGCTTCTTAGTATGATACAGTTTTCCTTTCCTTTTGGAAAGGAGACAAATAGATTTGCTCATCTCTAATGGAAGGCATACCTTGGCTGGTGAAAATGGTAACACTTTGATGTATGTAGATGTTGCTTTATTCTGTATTTTCAACCCAAAATAAATGTCAAAAGCTGTTCTTTGTTCTAAAAAGGGTTCTCTAGGTTCAGCTCTGAGTTTCATATTTAATATACCATATTAAGGTTCTCTGACTTAATACTTTGTGGAGAGTGGAAGGGTGTCAGTCTGGAGGACCTATCAATTGGGAAACCCATAAAGCAGTTGTTAATTTCCAACCCGCACATTTTAGAAGATTAAATGCTGGACTAAATTGGTTTAAATATGTAAACTCAACCTTAAAGGGAATATGTCAGCAGTTTTAACAATGGTAAACTGCTGACAGCACTTGAACAGCAGTGCAAACATAGCTTTTATCATCATGAGAAGTGTGAATATGAGCTTTTATTCTGCTATATTGTGCTCTTGCAAGTGCACTGGAGGCAGAAGTTTGCTGTGAGGTGCTCTCTGCATTGAGCTGCTTCACAGTCCCTCCCCTCGCTGTATGTGAAACATCTTCATGCAGTGAAGTCCCACTTCCCAGTGAAGTCCCACCTCCCACTTCCCAGTGAAGTCCCACCTCCTAGGCACTTTTAAAAGTCGATTCTATGAGAAAGTTCATATTCTCATTACTACTAACAATGAAAACGCAGAGATACAGGCATCTTTCTGACATTTTGAAAGCGCAACAACAGGAAGTAAAACCATATTGGTTATTCTTCTCACTATTGAAACAATCTAAGATGAGAATCAAAATTTTCTTTAGGGGGAGATGGAAATAACTAGTGTTTATTCACCAGACCCTCTTTCTTTACAGATAAAGAGCTTTCAATATTTGGCAGAACATGGTGCTGTTTTTGAATATTTTATGAATGACAACCCCCCTCCCATTATTACTATAATTTTTTTGATGCAGCTTGCATTATATTGAATTATTTCCATGGTAAGGTTGGGCAATGTCATTTCCCCCCAATCCTGCTCTAAAGAAGAATGGATTCCATAATATGGATGTACTAAGGAAGATATATTGCTGGAACCTATGGTAAGAGAAAGCTGATGTCTGCCAACTTCATTTTAGTTTCTTAATAAGTGATAAGGACATCTGGGTGAATTCCTTCTCCTCATAAGAAAACTGAAAACCGTCTTTGATTATAGCCATTAAGGTCTATGATGTAAAATGTGCTGATCATTCCAACAGTATGTGAATCTTCAGTTCATTAAAGAACTTATGTATTGTGGGGGAGATTTATGAAATCAGATACGTATGTCAGTTTTGTGGCTTACAAAAGTCGTATGTCATGACGATTGCAACCGTTTAATGCCAATTTTTGCAACATTTGGTGCTCCTTGCGACTTTTAAAGTAATCTTTATTTTAAAGGGAACCTGTCCACCAGGATTCTGTGCATAGAGGCTGGGGACATGGGCTGCTAGATGGCTGCTAGCACATCCACAATACCCAGTCCCGATAGCTCTCTGCTCTTTTATTGTGTTAAAAAA
The DNA here is from genome assembly GCF_905171765.1 of Bufo bufo. NCBI lineage: Eukaryota > Metazoa > Chordata > Amphibia > Anura > Bufonidae > Bufo > Bufo bufo. The sequence goes on along the minus strand of NC_053395.1, from coordinate 66,537,045 downwards.
CCGTTTTGATCCATATGCAAATGACCTGATATGTGTCCTGTGTCCGGAGATGAGTCCCAGCGGAAAAGGAGCCCAGCACCGCCCCGCGTCCTCCGAATATCCTCCTTGCTGGCTGACGTCACAGAGCTGGAGCGCCGAAATCTCGCGATGCGCGAGGTAGCGCATGCGTAGTTCGTCCCTGTGCTGATGCCAGCACAGGGAATGAACATGATGCCGACACTGCGCATGCGCTAGCTCGCGCATCGCGAGATTTCGGCGCTCCAGCTGTGTGACGTCAGCCAGCAAGGAGGAGATTCGGAGGACGCGGGGGTGGTGCTGGGCTCCTTTCCGCTGGACTCATCTCCGGACACAGGACACATATCAGGTTCATTTGCATATGGATCAAAACGTTTTTTAACACAATAAAAGCACAGAGAGCTATGGGGACTGGGTATTGGCAGATGTGCTAGCGGCCATTTAGCAGCCCATGTCCCCAGCTCTATGCACAGAATCCTGGTGACAGGTTCCCTTTAAGAGCTAAAAGTGAAATTTGAATTGGATTATGGCTCATTTACAATGTCGCAAAAAGCTGCAAAACATGGCAGGCAATTCTCTGGTGTATTTTTAGACAAATAGGTGCACACCACATTGCACTCATGCCAAATATATTATTAAGGTGCACAAGTTCATAAATTTGGTGCCGACACACAAAGCACAGACAGACTTAAAACTGACACAAAAACAGCCACAAATGATAAATGCCACTCGGTATTATTAACTGAATTAATAATGAAACAAGTTAAATGCTGTTCTTTAAATGTTGCAAAATGTGGTGCCTCATACCATAGGCCTTTCTTGTGCAGCCTCACAGTGTTATTATGGGAAGCAAAATACTTTCACAATGAGAAGATTCCTGACCAATTTTATTTCAACCATAAAGAGAATTAGACTCAGGAGAGATCTGCAGGTAGGTATGCTTCCCTCACACCCTTAAAATGTTGAGAATTGTTAATGTCCCTTTAATTGTGCTGATGCTATAATATAAAGACTGCTTTCCTTCTGCTAATTGCACCCATAGGATGCAGGCACATTCTGGCACGTAGAGTAGGAGCTGGTGAAATGATGCTTTAGCTATGTTGCCATTTCTGTGTACCTCATGACACCAGGAATGACCAAATGGAATTGTGTGCTGATAATCAAGTGTTATTCTTATAGAGGTAATGACTTGTTAAAGGCTGTGTTGAAAAGGAACCATACTCTGCAAAAGTCACAAGTGTGATTAGTGTAGAGGTTACACGGAGCTCAGGTTGGTCAAGGTGATTCTAGAAATAGGTGGTGAAATTGCAGTCATAGACACCTCTGGGACCACTGGCAACTATATAGAAATGATTGATTCCACTATGCAAGGTGGTCTCCCATAGACACATAGCTGCACAGAAGGTTCTGGCAGCAGCTTTCAGGCATATTGGCTGCAAGATGACAATTAGGTTTCACTAGAGACTGTACAAGTATTCTGAAACAGTTCAAGCTTTGAGAGTAATCTTTCAAGAGTCACTGTACTTTCACACAATTTTATGTCATTTAAAAGTAAAAGACAAGTGGATCAGCACTCACTTTTTGATGGTAATAAATCTTCACCTTATTGCCATAAACAGAATACAGGCACACCTATATTCTGTTTATGGCAGTAAAGTGAAGCTTTTTTAGCATAAAAAAGTGAGTGATGATCCACTTCTTCTACTTAGATATATGGGCCTGCAACCCAGGATACAAGCACTGCCTTCTTCAGAGTGCCGACTGATTATCTGTACATTTTATTTAGTAGAGAATGGTGAAACTAGCAAATGTATAAATCACTTCATTTAAAAAATCTGCCTGCATCCACCTAAAAATAAAAAGTTGTAAAGTTATGGCCACTAGGGGTCTCCCTTCCACCGAATTTGCAGTTCACAGGCTGTTGTCAGACAAGATCCATCCCTAGTAACAGAGACACAAAAGACAGAGCACAGGAAATGGGGGCATTTCAGAGCTAGGTAAGATCATGAGCCTTATAAAACAAAAGAAGAAAGGTATATGGAAGAAGATAAAGAACTAGTTGACTGCCTTAATGAATACTTCTGTTCAGTTTTTACAAAGGAAAATGAAGGAAAAGGACCTCAGTTAGGAAGGAAGACTAATGAATCTTTTGATGCATGTGACTTTACAGAGGAAGAGGTTCGAAGTCAGCTGTCTAAAATCAATACAAATAAGTCACAGGGGCCTGATGAGATACACCCAAAGCTATTAAAAGAGCTTAGCGGTTGAACTAGCAAAACCATTAACCGATTTATATAACCAATCACTAGTAACAGGAGTCGTCCCAAAAGATTAGAAATTAGCAAATGTTGTGCCCATTCACAAGAAAGGTAGTATGGGGGAATCGGGCAACTATAGGCCAGTAAGGCCTGACATCAATAGTGGGAAATTAATGGAAACCATACTTAAGGAGAGGATCGTGGAACATCTAAAATCCCATGGATTGAAAGATAAAAAAACAGCATGGGTTTACTTTAGGGAGATCATGTCAAACTAATCTTATAGATTTTTCTTTATTGGGTGATTAAAATAATAGATGGCGGAGGTGCAGTGGACATTGCTTATCGAGACTTTAGTAAGGCTTTTGATACTGTCCCACATAGAAGGCTTATCAATAAATTGCAGTCTTTGGGCTTGGACTCTCATATCGTTAAATGGATTAGGCAGTGGCTGAGGGACAGACAACAGAGGGTTGTAGTCAATAGAGTATATTCAGACCATGGTCTTGTTACCAGTGGGGGTACCTCAGGGATCTGTTCTGGGACCCATATTGTTTAATATTTTTATCAGCAAAATTGCAGAAGGCCTCGATGGTAAGGTGTTTTATTTTGCTGATAACATAAAGATTTGTAACAGGGGTTGATGTTCCTGGAGGATACACCAAATGAAAAAGGATATAGGAAATGCTAGAGGAATGGTCAAAAATCTGGCAACTAAAATTTAATGTTGATAAGTGCAAGATAATGCACCTGGGGCGTAAAAAACTCAAGAGCAGAATATAAAATCTGTGATACAGTCCTAACCTCAGTATTTGAGGAAAGGGATTTTAGGGGTCATTATTTCAGAAGACTTAAAGGTAGGCAGACAATATCATAGAGCACGAGGAAATGTTAGCAGAATGCTTGGGTGTATAGGGAGAGACATTACCAGTTAAAGAGGGAGGTGCTCATGCCGCTCTACAGAGCACAAGTGAGACCTCATTTTGGAGTATTGTGCTCAGTACTGGAGATCATATCTCCAGAAGGATATTGATACTTTTGAGACAGTTCAGTGAAGAGCTACTAAACTGGTACATGATTGCAGGATAAAAACTTACCATGAAAGATTAAAGAACCTTAACATGTATAGCTTGGAAGGAAGACAAGACAGAGGGGATATGATAGAAACTTTAAAAATACATAAAGGAATCAACAAGGTAAAAGAGGAGAGGAATATTAAAAGGAAGAAAAAACTGTGACAAAAGGACATAGTTTTAAATTAGATGGGCAAAGGATTAAAAGTAATATCAGGAAGTATTACTTTACTGAGAGAGTAGTGGATGTATGGAATAGCCTTCCTGCAGAAGTGGTAGCTGCAAATACAGTGAAGGAGTTTAAGCCTGCATGGGATAGGCATAAGGCCATCCTTCATATAAGATAGGGCCAGGGGCTATCCATAGTATTCAGTATATTGGGCAGACTAGATGGCCAAATGGTTCTTATCTGCAGACACCATTCTACGTTTCTATGTTTCTATGTAACTACTTCTACACAGCTTTTGAAGATTATTGGAGTGTCCTGTGTGTCTGTAAGTGTAATTAAGCCCTTCTTATCTGTTCATTGAGCTGTGGAACTTAAATAAAACATAGTGGGTATTAAGGGAAAGGACATCACAACAGTACTGTGCTAGCATAATTCCACAGAAGGGAGATGCCCCTTGCTTGTGAGTGAAATGCATTTAGCTGTGCAGCCTCAAACTGGTAATAATTAGTCGGAAAAAAGGAATTAGGGAAGCCCAAAAAGACATGTTCCTTTAAAGTTATGATTGTACATAGAAACCACAGCCATTATGCAAACTTTTTAAAAAACTCAGGTAAGCTTTGTACCTCATCTAGAATTCGTAAGCATTACGCTAGCAATCTCTACCATGTGGGGCTCATAATAATCATCCCAATAGAGAACTGGGACAGTGGTTTTAAGGGAATGTGCCATCAGGAAATGACCTATTATATAAATCTGATTTATATATTAAATATGTTTTTTTATTTCCGATGTCATTATCTATTTTTTAAGAAAAATATCCTGAAATCATGCTGTTTTCCGCACTAGCCACTAAGACTGCAATATGTTAGGAATTTTACTTTATTTTACTAAACAATGATCAGAAAGGTTCTATAGTAGAGTTTTCTAAGCATGTTCTGTGACCTGTGCATGGTTTAGGAGGAAGTTGATAAGCTGTGGTGGATCCTATCTATAAAGAGGTGTTAGCTGTTATTGTTATTCTGCCTATGATGATAATGAGATGGCTACTGAAAAGTTACCTGTATAGAACAGGAAATCATGACCTATTATAGACCCAGTGGCCTATGTGAAAATTACAGGATTATATACATTTTATAGATAGTAACATGAAAAAAAAAAACATTCTAAAACATTATGTTTAACATGATAATGTAATTTAAACAATAGGTGACACATTCCCTTAAACAATAGATGACACATACCCTTTAAATAAATTTTGTTTAAATACAGGTCTTCATGTATCCAAGTGATTGGAAATAATAAGGATATGCCCACCTTCACTGTTGATAATTGTTTTTGTTTTAATGTATCTAAATGGAAAATATGATTTTGTAATTGGTAAAAAAAATGACTGATGTACTGTCTACCACTACTATATAGACCTATATGTTTCCACAGAAACAGACAACAAAGTCTGAGTAGTTCCATCTGTTGGTCACCTACTTCTTGCTTACCTACTAAATATGAACTATGAACTCCCAGTTGTTTGCTATGGGACACATTTTAGTGATGCTCTTTCTCTGACTCCTACACTTTTAATGTTAAGATGTCTCAATGACACCTTAACTTCTACAGTATACAACTACTCCCAACCAATACTAAAATGTATAAAAAATGTTTTTAGTAAGGTTATTTACCACACTAGAGAATGTGTTCCACCTTATTAGAACAGCTGGATATGTCATCTATTTTCGGTCAAGCGATGCTAAAATTATAATCTTCTAAACATAAAACAAAAGGTCAAAACTGCCGACTCTAACTTCAAGGATGAAAAATGTGGCTATTAATCAAACAATGCAACAGAGTTTTGCCATTTGTACATGTCTATCCAATGCACCATGGGATTATATTGCGTCAGTTCCATGTTTTTATAACATTTTATAAAGCAAACAAGTATTTAAAGGGAACCTGTCACCGGGATTTTGTGTATAGAGCTGAGGACATTTTTAACCTACAACAACCCAAACTACAATACAAAACTCCTCAAACTAACTACAAACTACACCAAAAAAGAACGAAGATGTATTATGATAAAAAATCTCATTTTTATTCAAATCAGTAACATGATCAATACAATAGGAGTCAAGAGGGACAGGACATGAAGACTGAGCCTCTGTGGGGCTCAACAAAAGTTGTTGAGCCCCACAGAGGCTCAATCTTCATGTCCTGTCCCTCTTGACTCCTATTGTATTGATCATGTTACTGATTTGAATAAAAATGAGATTTTTTTTATCATAATACATCCTCGTTCTTTTTTGGTGTAGTTTAAAGCTGAGGACATGGTATTGCTAGCACATCCGCAATACCCAGTCCCCATAGCTCTGTGTGCTTTTATTGTGTAAAAAAAACGATTTGATACATGTGCAAACTAACCTGAGATGAGTCCTGTCCCTGAGATGAGTCACATACAGGACCCATCTCAGGTTAATTTGCATATGTATCAAATAGTTTTTTTTTACACAATAAAAGCACACAGAGCTATGGGGACTGGTATTGCGGATGTGCTAGCGGCCATCTAGCAACCCATGTCCTCAGCTCTATACCCAAATCCAGGTGACAGGTTCCCTTTAACTAGTTCTGTACAGTTCGTCTGATGATTTTTCTAAGAAGTGTAGCTATTAAAAAAATAGGTCTAAGACATATAATCTTGCTTTGTGGAAGTTTAGATAACATTTTCAGTTTATACAACTTTATGATGCCACAAATGAGTGACAGATTTTTCCAACTGAATCAGCATCGGGGAAGTGGGCAAAGCCTGGAGCTCATAAATATTCAGGACTCATCGGCATGCTGTAGAGCTGTTCAATACAAGTTTTTAGCAAAACAGCTTGGTCAATTTAAGAAAATAAGCCAGTATTTTGCTAAGGGGATTATGGAGTTAGGACACCATAGAAATGGTAACAGATTCCCTTTAAAGAGGACTCTGTCAACGCAAAATGTAATGAAATCTGCAGGCAGCATGTTAGCAGGAGGAGCTGTGCAGCTTCATATATAGTTTTATGGAAACATATTAAACAAAATTTGGAATTTATGCATTTAAACCTCTACTCTTTATAAATGTAAAACCGCCCCCCATATACAGTTATCAGTGACTGACAGTTATGTATACATATTTACACAGAGAATGCTATTTATCACTGATTATATCTTCACAATGAATAAAGAAGTCAGAAATAAAATTAGATATAAATGTATAAAATAAATAAACATTTAAGCTTTTTTAAAGCATCTTTATTTTTTCCATAATAAAGATAAAAATAAAAAAGTAAAAAAAATATTATTAGCTTCATGGTATCCCAAAATGCCTGAAGTATTAAAAATATACCATATTTTTTGCCCCATAAGACGCACTTCTCCCCCACCACCAAAAGTGGGGGGGAAATAGCAGTGCGTCTTATAGGGCGAATGCAGGCCATTTTTACTATGCTAAACAACATTGATACAGTCATTGGCTGCAGTGCTGCTACAGCGCGACAATGTATCAGCAGGGAGGGAGGAAGGGCTGGAGGGCCGGTACTCTTACATCGGGCCCCGTCGCTCACAGCAGTCCTTCATATCTAAACTGTAATCAGTCTTAACCTCTTGGTAACATTAATTAAAGTAGCGCAATCCCATGTACTAGTAATTACTATCAAACTCCCGTAGCATGCAGGGCGGCCGGCAGCATGACACCACTCACTCACGTCACGCGCCTGCTCCTCCCACTTTATTAATGAAGCATGCCGAGCAGGTGCGTGACCTGAGTGAATGCCATTGCGCTGCCGGCCGCCCTGCATGCTACAGGAGTTTAAATAGTATTACTAGTACAGCGCGAGTAGCGCTACTTTAACTAAAGTTACCAAGAGGTTAAGGATGATTACAGTTTAAATATTAAGACTGCTGTGAGCGGGCCCTGTGTATTGGGGGACTGTCATGGCCTTTGGTGTACGCTGTGACACTGTTGCCACACTTGCGGTTGCCCGTGGCAACGTGTTGCTGTTAGAGCATTGCGGTGGCAGTGTCTCGGCCTATTGGGTGATTGCCGTGACATGGTTGCCACGCTGTCACGGATGGTGTACAGGAAACAAGACAATAATATAAACAATGAATCACTGGATCCACAACTAAGGAACAAAAGGGGAGACCCCTGCAAGAGACCTGCCGCTCTCCCTTATTGCTCAGCCTATGCGACCACCCCAAAGGTGGATGGGTGCATATCCACGTACCTCGACTATCTTACACCTGAAGACCCTACAATAGTAAGGAGACGCCGCCCCCCGAGATCTACACAGACACGGAGGGAGTCAGGGTCACCTGGATCCAGAAAACAGAAAATCATAAATACATAAACAGAACTTATCTTGCAGACGACTGGGGACTGTGGACTGGGAACAAGGAACAGCATGCACACACACTCCAGGAAGTTGTATAAGCCGCACACTACTGCATTCTGGGGAGGAACTTAAAGGGCAGCAATCAGTCCAACAGCATGACAGCTGAGATAGACTAACAAGATGAGGAACTAAAACAAAACAAAGAATTCAAGGAGGAGGATCTGAAAGGCTCCTGTCAGAGCTTCTCAACTGTCTGGCTGTGACAGTACCCCTCCCTCTACGAGTGACTCCGGACACTCAGAGCCCACCTTCTCAGGATGGGACCTATGGAAAGCCCTGATGAGACGAGAGGCCTTAATGTCCGTCACTGGGACCCACATCCTCTCCTCAGGACCATAACCCTCCCAATGAACGAGGTACTGGAGGGAACCGCGGACAAGACGAGAATCCACAATCCTAGAGACCTGAAATTCAAGATTTCCATCAACCACAATCGGAGAAGGAGGCAAAGGCGAGGGCACAATAGGTTGAACATAAGGTTTCAATAAGGACTTATGAAAAACATTATGGATCTTCCAAGTCTGAGGAAGATCAAGACGGTAGGCAACAGGATTGATGACAGACAGGATCTTGTAAGGCCCAATAAACCTAGGACCCAACTTCCAGGAGGGAACCTTCAATCTGATATTCTTGGTAGACAACCACACCAGATCACCAACATTCAGGTCCGGGACCAGGCACACGTCTCTTATCTGCCACACGCTTATATCTCTCACTCATGCTCTTTAGATTATCTGAATCTTTTGCCAAATAGATGACAAAGACGAGGAGAATCTGTCCTCATCAGGTAAACCAGAAGTCCCCTCTCACGAGAAAGTCCCAAACTGCGGATGAAACCCATATGCACCAAAAAATGGTGACTTATCAGTGGACTCCTGACGACGGTTATTTAAAGCAAACTCAGCAAGGGACAAAAAAGAACACCAATCCTCCTGATTCTCTCGCCACAAAACAGCGCAGATATGTCTCCAGATTCTGATTGACGCGCTCCGTCTGGCCATTCGACTGCGGGTGGAAAGCAGAAGAGAATGACAACCGAACCCCAAGCGAGAACAGAAAGCCTTCCAGATCTGGAAACAAACTGCGTGCCCCTATCAGAGACTATGTCTGACGGAATACCATGCAATTTGACAATGTGGTCAATAAATGCCTGCGCCAGCGTCTTAGCATTGGGCAAACCAGGAAAAGAGATGAAATGCACCATTTTGCTAAAACGGTCCACCACCACCAGAATCACAGTCTTCCCCCGAGGAACGAGGCAAGTCCGTTATGAAGTCCATGACAGATGTGTCCAAGGACGGGAAGGAATGGGTAAGGGAAGGAGAGGACCTGATGGCCGTGAATGAGGGACTTTGGCACGAGCGCAAGTCTCGCAAGCTGCCACAAAACCCTCAACCGACTTACGAAGCGCAGGCCACCAGAATCTCCGAGCGATGAGATCCAGTGTGGCTCTTGCCCCCGGGTGCCCAGCAAGGACCGTATCGTGGTGTTCCTTAAAAATCTTGTGTCTCAAAGAGAGAGGCACAAACAACCTCCCAGGAGGACAAAGATCAGGAGCCTCTGACTGGCTGCCTGCACCTCTGCCTCCAATTCAGGAAAAAGAGCAGAGACCACCACACCTTCAGCCAAAATGGGAACCCGGGTCTTCAAAATTCCCACCTCCTGGAAAACAACGTGACAGGGCATCTGCCTTCACATTCTTAACCCCAGGGCGGAACGTGACAACAAAATTAAACCTTGAAAAGAACAAAGACCATCTAGCCTGTCTCGGGTTCAGACGCTTGGCTGACTCCAAGTAGGCCAGATTTTTATGGTCAGTAAACACAGTAATAGGGTGTCTGGCTCCCTCTAGCCAATGGCGCCATCTTCAAAAGCCAACTTGATGGCCAACAATTCCCTATCTCCCACATCATAATTTCTCTCTGCGGAGGAGAGTTTCTTTGAGAAAAAGGCACACGGTTGCCATTTGGCAGGAGAGGAACCCTGAGACAAGACCGCACCCACCCCTACCTCAGAAGCATCAACCTCAACTATGAATGGTAACGAATTATCAGGTTGTACCAGGATGGGAGTCGGAAGCAAAACTCTCCTTGATATTAGAAAAGGCCTTACGCGCCTCTAACCGACCAGGAAGAAAAATCTACCCCCTTTCTGGTCATATCAGTGAGTGGTTTAACAACAGAGGAATAATTCAAAATAAATTTCCTGTAATAATTGGCAAAGCCCAAAAAAACGCATCAGCGCCTTCTGATTCTCAGGAAGCTCCCACTCAAGCACAGCGCGGACCTTCTCGGGGTCCATGCGAAAACCAGAAGCGGAGAGAAGAAACCCCAGAAATTGAATTTCTGGAACCGCAAACACACATTTTTCCAGTTTCGCGTATAATTTATTCTCCCGCAGGATGAGCAAGACCTGACGTAAGTGTTCCTTATGAGTCTTGAAATCAGGAGAAAAAATCAAAATGTCATCCAAATACACTAATACAAATTTTCCCATTAAATGATAAAAAATGCTGTTGACGAAATGCTGAAAAAACGGCTGGGGCATTCATCAAACCAAAAGGCATAACCAAATTCTCAAAATGGCCCTCAGGGGTATTGAAAGCCGTCTTCCATTCGTCTCCTTCTCTGACCCCTGACCAGGTTGTATGCCCCTCTTAGGTCTAATTTGGAAAAGACTTTAGCCCCAACAACCTGGTTAAACAGGTCCGGGATCAGAGAAGCGGATTCAACTCCCTGAAATCCAGACAAGGTCTTAAAGAACCATCTTTTTTCTTAACAAAGAAAAAACCAGCGGCAACAGGTGACTTCGAGGGTCGTATGTGTCCTTTTCTCAGACTCTCAGAGATATAAGCACGCATAGCGACCCTCTCAGGTTGGGAAAGATTGTATAAACGAGATTTAGGCAGATTGGCGCCTGGGATGAGATTAATAGGGCAATCGTACTCCCTGTGCGGGGGGCAAATCCTGAACTCCCACTCTCAGAGAAGACATCCAAAAAATTCAGAGAGGAAAGGTGGTACAGTCCTAGTAGAAACCTCAGAAACAGATGTCATGAGGCAATTCCTCTCTGCAAAAGTCACTCCAACCATTTATTGCCTCGCTTGCCAATCAATGGTGGGGTTATGTTTAGTGAGCCAGGGTAGCCCCAACACTAGAGGAGTAGGCAAACCGCTAAGGACGAAACATGACACATCCTCAACATGAGCATCACTGACAATTTAAACGGATATTGTGAACTATGCCCTTTTATGATTTCTGAGAAAGTGGAGCGGAATCAATAGCAAAAACAGGAATATCTTTCCCAATGTGCATACCTGGAAACCATGAGTTATTGCAAATTGATTATCAATGAGATTGACAGCTGCTCCACTATCCACAAAAATCTCACAAAAATGCTTTGCTCTCTAGCGCCACCCTAGCAGGCAGGACAAAACCGGGAACCACAAGCAAACGGAAAACCTTCAATTTTCCGCCTCAACCCTGCCAATAGTAACAGACGGAACATTTTTAAAAGATTTTTTTCCTTTTAGTTTCTTTATTACTCCCAGAAAACTGCCTGAATCTCCTAGAGGGACAAAACATTTGCCAAATGATTTATACCTCCACAACAAAAACAAACCCTTCTATCGTCAGAGGCAATCAACCCCAGCTGCATGGGCTCCTGCTCAGAAGGGGCTGACATTGACTGAGACCCCCTGCGCACAGAAAGAGGACCGCTGCACTGTCCCGGGGACTGAGTATGACAGGAAGGAGAAGATCTCTCCTCTCTCTCTAAGATGCCTGTCAATACGAACGGCCTGAGACATAGCAGAATCCAAGGAGGTAGGTCTCTCATAAAGGGCAAATGCATCATTTCAATCTCTCTGAAAGACCATGGCAAAATTGACATTCGGGAGTGCAGGCATCATTCCAACCAGTTATCAGCTGCCCATCTCCGAAATTCTGAGCAGTATATCTCTGCGGATTGTTTACCCTGGCATAACAGATGTAGTCTAGACTCAGCCAGAGCAATACGATCCGGATCATCATATATCTGACCCAGGGCTAAAAAGAATTCATCCACTGAACGGAGGGGCCGTGCCCCCTCCGGCTGCGAAAAGGCCCAGGATTGAGCGTTACCCCCTGAGCAGCGATATAATGATCCCCACCCTCCGTTTTTCATCACCAGAGGAATGGGGAAGAAGGCGAAAATGGAGTTTGCAAGCCTCTCTAAAACGCACAAAATACTCACTACCCCCGGAGAACGTATCCGGTGAGCGAGATCTTAGGCTCAGAACAAACTCCATGAACGCAAGCTGAACCGGTCACTTGAAACTGAGAAAAAGTTTCACGGAGATCAGCTACCTCCAATGAAAGACCCTGGAAGCGCTCAGCCAAAAGTGAAACCGGATCCATGCTTGAGACGGTTTTGGCGGCTTATAATGTCACGAATGGTGTACAGGAAACAAGACAATAATATAAACAATAACTCACTGGATCCACAACTAAGGAACAAAAGGGGAGACCCCTGCAAGAGACCTGCCGCTCTCACTTATTGCTCAGCCTATGCGACCACCCCAAAGGTGGATGGGCGCATATCCACGTACCTCGACTATCTTACACCTGAAGACCCTACAATAGTGAGGGACACGACCACCGGCTCCCTACACAGACACGGAGGGAGTCAGGGTCACCTGGATCCAGAAAAAAAGAAAATCATAAATACATAAACAGAACTTATCTTGCAGACGACTGGGGACTGTGGACTGGGAACAAGGAACAGCATGCACACACACTCCAGGAAGTTGTATAAGCCGCACACTACTGCATTCTGGGGAGGAACTTAAAGGGCAGCAATCAGTCCAACAGCATGACAGCTGAGATAGACTAACAAGATGAGGAACTAAACCAAAACAAAGAAATTCAGGAGAGGATCTGAAAGGCTCCTGTCAGAGCTTCTCAACTGTCTGGCTGTGACACACGCATGCTGTTGCCGGTGGTAACGTGTGGCTCAGTTGGCTCGTGTTGCACTTCCCCTTTAAGTGGCTTCTTCCCCTGTCTGGTGATGTAAGGGTAACTACCTTGCTGGTGTGGTCACTTGTGCCTCTTATACCTGTGGCTTTAGGTCAGGAGGCAGTTGTACTCCAGCCTTGGTGTATGCTGGAGTTAAGCTCCTTGTCTGGTATTTCCATCTGTCCATGTTATCACGGTGTCTCCTTCCCTTCCTGTTCTTATTTGTATGGAGTGGGTTATAGTCAGGGTGTTGGTATGTTTATGTTTGGTGTTTCATGTCTGGCGGTGTTTGGAGTCCAGCATGTTTGGCTAGACATTCCCTTGTCTTATGTTTATTGCAGCTATGGATGTCCTGACTTCCTGTGTGGTTGTGGTTTGTGCTGTGTCCTTATGTTGGTGTGGACAGCAGCACTAGTGCACGGGTTCCAGTCAGTGTGTCTGTGGCAGTAAGTGTGTTGTAGGTCTCGCTTACCTGCCATCTCTATAGCTGTATGTGTTCCCCTCTCCTTGCAGCCTGGCCTCAGATAGAGACTCCTGTTCCTCTATGACTGGGATGAATAGGTTGTCTCTCCCCTGCTCCTAAGTGAGGGATTACCAGGGCGACTTAAGGTTTCTAGGAATCCTGAGTATGATTCGTCCTACCATCGGGGTCCGCTCATACAGTGAGAAGTCAGGGAGAGGATTAGGGATGCGGTAGGAGGTGACCCTGCTCCCTTATTACTCCTTTTGGCCAGGCTGATCCCCTTTACCCTTTGATACCGCACGGAATGGGGATTTCCCCCACTCCCCGCCATGACAGGGACACTGTTATGGGGGGGCATCTGTGGATGACACATATATAGCAGTGTCATCTACAGATCCCCCCATAACAGTGTCATCCACAGATTCCCCCATAACAGTGCCATCCACAGAACCCCCTTACATAACAGTGCCATCCACAGATCCCCCTCCCCATAACAGTGCCATCCACAGATCCCCCTCCCCATAACATTGCCATCCACAGATCCCCCTCCCCATAACAGTGTCATCCACAGATCCACCATAACAGTGCCTTCCACAAATCCCCCCCATAACAGTGCCATCCACAGATCCCCCATAACAGTGCCATCCACAGATCCCCCCATAACAGTGTCATCCACAGATCCCCTCCATAACAGTGTCATCCACAGATCCCCTCCATAACAGTGTCATCCACAGATCCCCCATAACAGTGTCATCCACAGATCCCCCATAATAGTGTCATCCACAGAGCACCATTAGTTCAAAACCCAGCAAAAGCACACCTTTTGGTTCAAATTGTTTTTTTTTCTTATTTTCCTCCTCAAAAACCTAGGTGCTTCTTATGGGCAGGTGCAATCTTATAGGATGAAAAATACGGTAAATGGACAAACAATGCTTTCTCACTTTACACTCTCCCAACTGTATCATTAAAAACTACAGATCACCCGCAAAAAATGGGCCCTCATATAACTCTTTAGATGTAACTATCAAAAAAGTTATGAGGGTCAGAATATGGCGATGCAAATAAACCAAAAAAAACATTTCCAAAGATTTTTTTTTTTTTTTATTAAAAAAACATAAGAAAAACTACATAAATGTGATATCGCTATAATCATAATGACCTGTATAATTGAGGTAATAGGTCAGTTTTATCACATTGGAAAAACTGTAAAAACGAAACCCATAAAACTATGATGGAATTACATTTTTTCCAATTCTACCTCATCTGAAATCTCTTTCCAGCTTCCCACTACATTGCATAAAATATTATATGATTCCATTACAAAGAACAACTGCAAAAAAAAAACTCTCATATGGCTATGTGGACAGAAAAATAAAAATGTTACGGCTTCGGGAAGGGCGGAGTTAAAACCGAAAATTCTAAAAATGGAAAATCCCAGGGTCTTGAAGGGGTTAAAGGTTTTCTTTAGAAGAACATAAACTAAACAGGTGCTATAATAGAATTATACTAAATTCAATTGGATCCCTGAGTGCTGATCTAGGAGACATAAATATCTATGTATGCATTCATAATCCACACATTTTAATAGGCACAGCAGCTCTATCATGTAGCTACTCTTCATAGAATCAATAGAATGTGATTATGTTTTAACCTCTACATCCTTGGATAGCTGTAAGACTACCGATATGGGCACCATTACAGTTCACATATGGGCCACCATCACTTAATTCTATTGTTGTTGTCATATTAATGGCAGAGGTGTGGTTTGAGTGTGACTACTGCCTAAGCTCTTGATTAAAGGGATTCTGTCACCATATTTAACCCTATTAAGCTAGCTGACATTATCGATGTGCTATTGTCAACTGAACCTAACTAGCCTATTCCTACTTTTATCTATGCCCCCGTTAATCCAGAAATATAACTTGTATAATATGCTAATTAGCCTCTAGGAGCGGGGAGGTTGTTGTTCCTGCTCCTAGAGGCTCAGTTCTCCCACCTTTGTCGCCTCCCTCCAAGGCAGGCGCGGTATGGGAAAAATGCTCACATGCTGACAGCTTCCTCACCGCGCCTGCGCCGAATACTGAACAGCGTGAGATTTCACCAGAGCACTGGGCTGGCAGACAGATGCTAGCGCTGCCTGGCCCTGTCAATCAGGACTTGGAGGGAGGCGACAAAGGTGGAAGAACGGAGACTCTAGGAGCAGGAACAACGCCCCCCCCCCCCCCCTGCACCTAGAGGCTAATTAGCATATTATTAAAGTTAGATTTCTGGCGTAACGGGGGCATAAATAAAAGTAGGAATAGGCTAGTTAGGATTAGCTGACATTAGCACATCGCTAATGTCAGCTAGATTAATAGGGTTAAATCTGGTGACAAAAACCCTTTAAAAGCAAAAAAAAAAATATATATATATATTCTAACCTTAAATAAGAAAAAAAGTCACTAAAACATTAAATTTTAATATTTTTGTTCTTTATAGTTTTTTTTTTTTTAAATCAATATTGAACTGTAGTGCTGTATAATACCATAAAAACCCATACATAGTCTTATGACCCATCGTTATCTCCAAAGTAAGAAGGAAATCCTTTCTTGTCAAGACGCTGTCATAATGTGTATTGCTCTTTTGATTTAATTTAATTTATATAAAAGATTTGTACAGCTTATTTTTCTGAAGATGACCACTAAAAACTTTAAAAACTTGTCTTTCGTTCCTGGCTAGTGGAAGGTATCTGAGATAATTAGAGCTGACACAGTGTGTTGCTGTTCAGCCGATTATGCAGGTTTTCACAGAACTTGCTTTGGATGAGATCTATATTGCTTGCGAGTTGGTTTATGAAACTCCATGGCCTAGCCCTGAGGAAACCCAAGTAATCATCATATTGACATCAATTATACATCTACACTTGCATTCATAGCTTGCATTCCCCACATTATTCCAGTTGTATCCTCCCAAGCTCACTGTAACCTAATGCACTTCATATTGTATCTGCAAATACAAACTGGCTGTGTGACTGCCTCATGCAGCTTAATGCACACCACTTGGGATGAGCAAACTTCCGTTTTTGAAGTTCGAGTTCAGGTATATTGTGAATTGCATTATGGATTCCTGCATAATGGAAATCGGATGGATGCGTTATGCTGGCCATAAAGGCATTCCGTTATGCATCCCTATCTTGAATTGCGTTATGGTCTGTCGCAAAGGAATCCATAACGCAATTCACCATATACCCAAACCCGAACTAAGTGTAAAATAATTGCACTAACATTACTTTTTAGACATCTTTTAAGTCCCACTATGGGACATGAACCAGTAACCCTTTGATCACCCATATAATATACAGCAATACTTCTGTATTGCAGTTTATTATTCCAAGTACAGTACAAATGGCATGATTACTGCTAGGATCTAATAGGCATCACTTGGCATGTTTGGATTCCATTGTGAGGCTGGTGAATGACATAGCAATCCCTTAGCATCCTGGAATCAAGTCTCAAGGGGTGATGGAGTGAGAGGGGGAGCCTCCTACCTCTCTCTAATCGCTAAGAAGACACAGTCTGCATTTATCATGGCATCCAAGGTGTTAAACTGCCAGGATCGGAATTAAATCCATTTAGAGAAATATGCCTGCTGTATAATACAAGTGTCGGTGTGCAGGCATGGCTTCTGAGCCTGCACCACCAATCTACTGTAACAGTATGGTGGCTCACATTATTAGCTTACTGCAACTTGCTAATTTTGGACAGGATGGGAAAGGGTTAATATATATTTGCTTTGGATAGAGCTCTAATAAAAAATAAAAAAATGTTTCAAAGACACAAAAGTGGAATAATAAAATTCTCACTGTATTTAGCCATCACCAAGAGGAGATTATGAGCTTTCTGCATGCTGTTACATTGGACATTGGAGTAATAAAACAATATGCAATAAGCTTTTATACTCCTTCCAGCAGTGACGGACTGGGGTTCCTTGGGTCCACCAGAGGAAAATATTCTTGACCCCCAAACCCTATATCATCGATAAAGTCCAATAGGTTGTGAACCAAACAAATTGACCCTAGTGGCAAGTGACTGGCTCCAAAAGCAGCCATTTTTTTCCTCCTGGACTTCTTGGTTCCACTATAGTTTTAGACCCTGAGCCCATCTGAGGATCCTCTGGTACTCTGGTAGGCCGTTAGTGGTAACAGAAGACAGGCAGAGTGTGTGTATATTATGAATGGTCTTGGGCTGCAATACCAAGAACAGTTGCTATAAAATGTATAGTGCTATGCTTAATATGTTTTAAGAAGGCCACCGCACTTAGCAGAGCACTGCGGCCACTTCAAACAGCTGATCTTGATGGTCATCGGTATTCTACTTCTTTAAAACCTCTTTAAGACGCACCAAATAAATAGAATGCTTGGACAAATTTTGTCTAAATATTAGATAAGCTTAGTAAACCTGCCCCTGTGATCTAACTGCTATTAAAATATAATAAATGAATCAGCACAAAATACAATTATGTATTTAGCATATTAAGCATCAAGTTAACAATTGCTACATTTGTAGATGTATTATATATTGAATTTTACCAGAATTGAACCAGAAGAGAACCAAAGATAACTATAGATATTTTTAATACGTTTTAACTTATCACAGTTATCACCCCTATTTTTCTACACTTTCTACAATACCCCCACACCCCTTTACCCAGCAAGGAAATATTTATCTGTCCCTACATTCTACCGACTCATTTGACCCCCTGCACAGATCTGTTCACTAACATAAAAACCATCCTTTCGAAATACACACAACAACTTCATGCTCTCTCCGACATCCACCTACTAATATTTTCTCTGCTTCTCCTTAATGCTGGTGATATATCGCCAAATCCTGGCCAGCCTCAACAAATCTTCACAATCATATCTATTGCTCATCTTGTTTGAAAAATTTCTGCAACCTTCTAACCTCTTAACCCTGAAAACCACCCATCTGACCCCGCTCCCCTTGTCCCTCTTGCAGGAGCATTATGGAACGCTCGCTCTGTCTGCAATAAACTATCCTCCCCATGGTGGAGGAGTTGGTCTTCTCCTATGAAACAACTGCTCCTTCAGCCGAACTCCAATGCCTCCCTCCACTTTGCTCTCTTCATTTAAAGTACACTTTGTTCATATGTACTCTCTCTCTGACCTCCAAGTGGCTGTTGTATACCATCACCCAGGACCATCTTTTTCGACCACTTCTACACCTGGCTTCTACACTTTCTTTCCACTGACATCCCAACTATCATCATGGGACTTCAATATCCCTATTGGCACTTTCCAAAACAGCTACTTCCAGCTACTTCTAAACTTCTGTAATTTACTAACTCCTTTGGACTCTCTCTCAGTGGTCCTCCACTGCCATCCACAAAGATGGCCACACGCTGGATATTATCTTTATCCGCCTCCATTCTCTTTCTAACCTCTCTAACTCATCTCGTAGAAACCTTAAACATATTGACTTTAAATTGCTCTCTGGCTCTCCTCTGCTGCTCTCTACCATCTGTTCCCAATGAGATGCAAATGCTGCCACCACTTTGTATAACATCACAATAACTACAGCTCTTCACTCTGTCACTCACTTCACATACAACAAAACCCAAAATATAAATCGGCAACCCTGACACACCAGTCTGACTAAAGAGCTGAGACGATCCTCCAGGTTTGCAGAGCGGTGATGGAAGAAAACCCATTCCAATGAGCACTTTGTCACATACAAAAAATCCTTCATCAACTTCAAGACCATGCTCACTGCTGCAAAACAGGCCTACTTCACAACTCTCATATTTCCCCACTTTTAACTCTCTTCTCCATCAACTGGTGCCTCCTCCCTCAAATCTCATCTCAGCCAAGGACTTTGCCACAAATTTCATACGAAAGATTAACAGCATCAGAGAAAGCTTCAGCCTACAGTCCCCACAGCCCCTCTGCATACCTATTCAGTCTTCTTCCCCAAAAAACAGCTTCTCCACCAGTACAGAAGAAGAACGTTCCACTCTACTCTCTAGTCACATCTCACCACCTGTGCGCTTGACCCGATCTGACATTACTGTAGGGGAAAGCTTGGGATCTAGTGATCACCAGTCAGTGTTGTTTACTATAAGTACAGTGACTGAGTCACACCACTCAAAAACAAAAGTTTTAGATTTTAGAAAAACTGACTTTTAGAAAATTAGATTAGTGATATACGAGTCCCTATCAGATTGGAACAGGTTTAATGGAGTCCAGGAGAAATAGGACTACCTAAAAGTGGCACTATTGAAGGCAACAGATAATTGCATTAGGCTTGTCAGTAAAAGCAAAAAAAAGGAAAAGACCACTGTGGTGCTCAGCAGAAGTGGCCAAAATCATTAAAAACTAAAGATAGCGTTTAGGAATTATTTTTAAAAAAACGAGGATGACAGGCAAATTTATAAGATTAGGCAGAGAGAGGCCAAGCAAGTTAAGCTTCTAAAGCACAGGCAGAAGAGAAATTAGCTCAGTCACTGAAAGAAGGTGATAAGACATTCTTCAGATATATAAATGAAAAAAGGAAACTAAAACAAGGAATTACCAAATTAAAAACAAAAGAAGGAAGGTATATGGAAGAAGATAAAGAACTAGCTGACTTCTGTTCACTTTTTACAAACGAAAATGAAGGAAAAGGATGAGGTCTAATGGAAGGAAGACTAATGAATCTTTTGATGCATGTGTCTTTACAGAGGAGGAGGTTCTAAGTCAGCTGTCTAAAATTAATACAAATAAGTCACAGGGGCCTGATGGGATACACCCAAAGCTGTTAAAAAAAAGCTTAGCGGTGAACTAGCAAAACCATTAACAGATTTATTTAACCAATCACTGGTAACAGGAGTCGTCCCAAAAGATTGGAAATTAGCAAATGTTGTGCCCATTCACAAGAAAGGTAGTAGGGAGGAATCGGGCAACTATAGGCCAGTAAGCCTGAAATCAATAGTGGGGAAATTAATGGTAACCATACTTAAGGAGAGGATTGTGGAACATCTAAAATCCCATGGATTGAAAGATGAAAAACAGCATGGGCTTACTTCATGGAGATCATGTCAAACTAATCTTATTGATTTTTTTGATTGGGTGACTAAAATAATAGATGGCAGAGGTGCAGTAGACATTGCTTATCTAGACTTTAGTAAGGCTTTTGATACTGTCCCACATAGAAAGCTTATCGATGAATTGCAGTCTTTGTGCTTGGACACCCATATTGTTGAATGGATTATGCAGTGGCTGAGGGACAGACAACAGAGGGTTGTAGTCAATGGAGTATATTCAGACCATGGTCAGACCATGGTCAGGGATCTGTTCTGAGACCCATATTGTTTAATATCTTTATCAGCAAAATTGCAGAAGGCCTTGATTGTAAGGTGTGTCTTTTTGCTGATGACACAAAGATTTGTAACAGGGTTGATGTTCCAGGAGGGATACACCAAATGGAAAAGGATTTAGGAAAACGAGAGAAATGGTCAAAAATCTGGCAACTAAAATTTTATGTTAATAAGAGCAAGATAATGCACCTTGGACGTAAAAACCCAAGAGCAGAATATAAAATCAGTGATACAGTCCTAACCTCTGTATCTGAGGAAAGGGATTATGGGGTCATTATTTCAGAAGACTTAAATGTAGTCAGACAATGTCATAGAGCAGCAGAAAATGCTAGCAGAATGCTTGGGTGTATAGGGAGAGGCATTACCAGTAGAAAGAGGGAGGTGCTCATGCCGCTCTACAGAGCACTAGTAAGACCTCATTTGGAGTATTGTGCGCAGTACTGGAGACCATATCTCCAGATTGATATTGATACTTTGGAGAGAGTTCAGAGAAGAGCTACTAAATGAGTACATGGATTGCAGGATAAAACTTAGCAGGAAAGATTGAAGGACCTTAACATGTATAGCTTGGAAGAAAGACGAGACAGAGGGCATATGATAGAAACTTTTAAATACATAAAGGGAATCAACAAGGTAAAAGAGGACAGAATATTTAAAAGAAGATAAACTGCTACAAAAAGACATAGTTTTAAATTAGAGGGGCAAAGGTTTAAAAGTTATATCAGGAAGTATTACTTTACTGAGAGAGTAGTGGATGCATGGAATAGCCTTCCTGCAGAAGTGGTAGCTGCAAATACAGTGAAGGAGTTTAAGCATGCATGGGATAGGCATAAGGCCATCCTTCATATAAGATAGGGCTAGGGGCTATTTATAGTTTTCAGTATATTGGGCAGACTAGATGGGACCAATGGTTCTTATCTGCCGACACATTCTATGTTTCTTTGTTTCTATCCCACATCATCCCCAACCTCACCACAGTGTTTATAACTGCCCTAACCCCTCTCTTCAACTTATCCCTAACCTCAGGTATCTTCCCCTCCTGTTTTGCACATGCTACCACACCCATCGTCAAAAAGTCTTTGCTTGACCCATCTTCTTGTCTAGATATTACCCCATATCTCTACTTCAATATGCCTCAAAAATCTTGAACATGTCCACCTTGAACTGTCCTCTCACCTCTCTACTTTTTCCCTATTTGATCAGCTACAATCTGGCTTCAGACCTCACCACACTACTGAAACTTCCCTTATCAAAGTCACCAATGACCTCCTAACTGCAAAAACCAAACTCCATCACTCTGTCCTCCTCCTCCTTGACCTATCCTCCGACCTTTGACACAGGTGACCACTCCCTTCTGCTACAAACTCTCACATCTCTTGGAATCACAGACTTGGCCTTCTTCTGAATCACATCAAACCTTACAGATTGGACATTTAGGGAGTCATTAAGACTGGCATTTTAGACACCAGCCTTAATACCTCTTGCGTAGGCAGAGCATCTACCGAAGTGATGTAGAGGCGTCGGCCTGTACAAAACTTTGGTGCATTCACCACCAGTCTAAATCTACACCAGCTTCCTTGCTGGCGTAGATTTAGAACATTTTCTAGACCTAAAACAGGCCTGCAAAATGATAAATGAGATAGGCCTGGTGGCCTGCCTACCTCCC
Source organism: Bufo bufo (assembly GCF_905171765.1). Taxonomy (NCBI): domain Eukaryota; kingdom Metazoa; phylum Chordata; class Amphibia; order Anura; family Bufonidae; genus Bufo; species Bufo bufo. The sequence goes on along the minus strand of NC_053395.1, from coordinate 66,514,642 downwards.
CCGCCATGCCCCCTTTTTTAGAACTGGTATGAGCTGGGAAAAATTGCACGTATATCAGGTAATAAATGACCCGTTTATTTTCTCCAATTCACACAACTCCTTGCCTTGTCCCCTCTCTGTTGGTGTCCCTCAAGGCTCTGTCCTAGGACCCCTGCTCTTCTCAACCTACACCTTCACCCTGGGGACAGCTTATGGCTTTCAGTATCACTTTCAGTATCACTGTGGATAGGCAATAACTTTATAAAACCAGAAAACCACTTTAAGTTCTCCAAACCTTCCTTGACCCTTCTCTGGTCATAATTTATTGGCAATTGCCTTGAGCTAAGGACCCAAAAAAAAAAATGAAACAGTTGCTAAGTGTCACGGTCATATTGGTGTTTGACCGTGACGCGGTTGCCGTGCAGATCAGTTGCTTGTGGCAACATGTAGTTTGTGGTGTGGACGTGCACTTCCCCTTTAAGTGGTGTCTCCCTGCTGTGTGGTGTGCGTGGGGTTAATATCCTGACTTGGTTAGATCATGGTGTGGTCTCTTCTAGCTATTTAGCCTTTGCTTGTAGCTTGGTGGTTAGTGTTGCTCTAGCCTTGCTGTGGGCTGGAAGCTATGCTCCATTCTGTGGCTATTCCATCTGCCCAGTCATTGAGGGCCACCTTGTTGGACATCGAGGTCTCTTAGCAATGTCATTCCTACGTCTCCCTTGCATCCTCTATGTACCCAACCTCACTTGTTGTATGTTTGGTGTGGCTTTATGTTCAGGGTTTGCTGTACGTCTACAGGGTGGGCCATTTATATGGATACACCTTAATAAAATGGGAATGGTTGCTGATATTAACTTCCTGTTTGTGGCACATTAGTATATGTGAGGGGGGAAACTTTTCAAGATGGGTGGTGACCATGGCGGACATTTTGAAGTCGGCCATTTTGAATCCAACTTTTGTTTTTTCAATAGGAAGAGGGTCTTTTGACACATCAAACTTATTGGGAATTTCACAAGAAAAGCAATGGTGTGCTTGGTTTTAACGTAACTTTATTCTTTCATGAGTTATTTACAAGTTTCTGACCACTTACAAAATGTGTTCAATGTGCTGCCCATTGTGTTGGATTGTCAATGCAACCCTCTTCTCCCACTCTTCACACACTGATAGCAACACCGCAGGAGAAATGCTAGCACAGGCTTCCAGTATCCGTAGTTTCAGGTGCTGCACATCTCGTATCTTCACAGCATAGACGATTGCCTTCAGATGATACGAGATGTGCAGCACCTGAAACTACGGATACTGGAAGCCTGTGCTAGCATTTCTCCTGCGGTGTTGCTATCAGTGTGTGAAGAGTGGGAGAAAAGGGTTGCATTGACAATCCAACACAATGGGCAGCACATTGAACACATTTTGTAAGTGGTCAGAAACTTGTAAATAACTCATGAAAGAATAAAGTTACGTTAAAACCAAGCACACCATTGTTTTTCTTGTGAAATTCCCAATAAGTTTGATGTGTCAAATGACCCTCTTCCTATTGAAAAAACTAAAGTTGGATTCAAAATGGTCGACTTCAAAATGGCCGCCATGATCACCACCCATCTTGAAAAGTTTCCCCCCTCACATATACTAATGTGCCACAAACAGGAAGTTAATATCACCAACCATTCCCATTTTATTAAGGTGTATCCATATAAATGGCCCACCCTGTAGTTTGTTTTTAAATGTCTTGGATGTTGTTGGTGTTTGTCCCTGCATGTGTGCAAGACGTTTCCCTGTGTGTGTTGTCCCTCTGGAAGGGGGTTGGTTTCCAGGAGGGGTGAACCATTTTCCTGGGATGTGCAGTTGCTGGAGTCCTGGTTCCTGTGTGTCAGTACGGACTGCATCCGGAAGGTGTTTGGGTTTCAGGTTACTTCAGCGGTGTTCTTCATTGGTGTCTTCCAGCAGCTGCGGCAGGTAAGTGACCAGATTTACTGTTGTTGTTGGTTCAGTTGCCTCTGGCCACTGGTTATTTACCTGTCATTTCCTTGGTGTTGTTTTCCTTTGTTGCTAGGCCTGTGGGAGACTCTGGTTCATCCGTGTTGCGGATGAACCAGTTGGTCTCGTGTCCCTTTCTCCTTACCTCAGGGTAATTCAGGTATTTCAGGGTTCTGAGGTTCCGGCGTATGGGCCCTCCTACCATCAGGGTTGGCTCATACAGATAGGAGATTAGGGCCAGATTTAGGGATGCTTTAGGAGGTGACCTGCTCCCTGATTCCAGCATCCAGGCTTAGTTGCTACCTTATATTTATGACATTGTACGGTGGTGGGTTTCCCCGCTCCCCATCATGACACTAAGGACATGCTTCCTGACAACTAAAGAGTCTGTCATTGTCTACCTGTACAGTTTATCTCTAGCAGCCTCACCTGACTGAGATACACTGACACTGGTGGCAACAGAGATGGCATAAAAGCAGCTCAGGGCAAAAATCTGTGCAACCATTATCACTTCAAAATAGTATCTTAAATATCACTTAGTTCTTTAATATCATATATTAGAAATAACCTATAAACATATCAAGCCACAAGTGAGTCGTTATTTTTTTTATTTGCATTTTGCTTACTTTCATTTTTATTGCATCATAAATCCAGCAATACAACTTAAATATTCTATACTCCATGTCCCATTACTTGAATTAAAATTAGAAATGTTTTATTAAAGGATGTCATCTACAGAAACTTTAAGTTCAATTGTGGAAAAACAATTAAAAAGAAGAAGAAAAATATTATGCCTAATATACAGTAAATCATAAAAGCATAATTTATCATGTTCTTTTCAGACAAAATAAAAACATTTAAGGGCGAGAGCAAAACGTTTTATACTCTGGCCGTCATTTTGATATATAGAATATTATACTGTTTACTGCACTCTGAACCATATGCTCCTTTGTGTGTTTGATATCACAAAATCATGAGTATTCATTAGCTTAATAGATTTTAGATTCATGCTATACCCAGAGGCTAAAATTAATTTGCTACAATTTAATTATCATTGTGTTTTTATTTAGCATGCAAAATGAAGTACATAAAAAATATAGATACAATCTATAAAAATAGTTCAGCAACTTAGTAAATACTTCATCTTGTATATATATAGAATTGTAGTCTGTACAATGGTCTCTCAAGTTACAATATTTAATTGGTTCTGGGACAACCATTGTAAGTTGAAACCATTGTAACTTGAGTTGATATCTCTATGGAAAATCAGTAATTGGTTACAAAGCTCCAAAATGTCATCCCAAAACAAGAAAGTGACATTTTAAGAAAAATAAGCAGATAACCAAAACAGATAAAGCAAGTCCTTTATGTAAAAGAGACAAGAATAGATGTCCAAAGGAGCAGCTCATCCCGACACAGATAGGGGACAGTGTAGAGCATGTAGTACCACAGAGGTGCTACTAGACAACCAATATAGGTGTTCTACTAGTGAAATGGTCATGTTGATTGGCTGGATCTGAGTCTGAGACATTGTAAGTTGAGTCTAGTTTTAACTTACAATGGCCAAGGAAAGACCATTGAATGTTAGCAATATTGTATCCTTTGTAAGCCTTTGTATCTTGAGTGATGAATGTACTATAATTCAAAGCTATATTAATGCTTCTGTTGGTTATTGTAAACTGTCAACAAACTCAGAGTACCTGAGATCCCAAAATAAAGACTCCAGAGTAATATTACAATGCAATATTCATGTATCACCAGAAATAAAAAATACTGGGATATTTCCATTTTGCATAGATGTTCGATACACTATGTGGGACACCTATACATTACACCTACCGGAGCTGCTATAACATCCCATTCCAAATATATCTGCATTAATATGAGGTTAGTCCACCTCTGTAGCTAAAATAGTTTCCATTCTTCTGGGAAGAATTTCAACAAGATTTTGTAGTGTGTCTATGAAACTTTTTTTGCCCATTCGTCCAGAAGAGCCCGGATGTTGGGAAAGAGGCCTGGCTTGCAATCTCCATCCCAATGGTGTTCTATGGGGTTGAGGTCATGGATCTGTGCAGCCAGTCAGGTTCTTCCACACCAAGTTCACCCAACCATGCCTTTTTGGACCATGCTTCGTGCACTGGGGCACAGTCATGCTGGAAAGACAAAGGCCTTCCCCAAACTGTTCACACAAAGCTAGAAGCACAAAATTGTCCAAAATGTCATGATATGATGAAGCATTAAAATTTCTCTTTACTAGAACTAAGAAGCCTTAACCAGCTCCTGAAACAAAATCCACAGTATTATCCCTCCTCCACCAAATTTTACAGTTGGCAAAATGCAGTCACAGCGGTAATAATAGAGTGAGAGGAAAAATCAGACAGAAGGACACAATGCTGGGTCACGCAGGATGCCGAGGAGGACATCCGCATCACCTGTCTGTATACAATGCCCATCTAACATTGAGCAGATAAGTAAAGCTAATGGTGACTCTGTGCCTTTGAATTGCTGCTGCAAAGCGCTTTGGGCACGCTTCATTAAATAGTTGGTAATATTTATTGGCAAAATCTGACCATAATGACTGATTCAATGTCTGGGAGTGAACACCATATGAGTTTTGAGCATTGAATAAAAGTGGATTTGGGCTGATTATATTACATCAGCTTGGATTATAACTGATTTGTGTTTATCTGATACACCTGATTTAAATTGTGACCTGGTATCTTGTGGTCATAAGTATATAGTTTAGTCCCCTGAGGAATTGGTAACTACTAATGAAACACGTCGGGACACGTTTGTTTATTATTACAAGGGACATCCTTAGGTCCCTAGTTTTCTGAGTGACATTAGTGTTAAATCACCAAGGCCTGATCAAGTCAGGCAGGAACACTGTATTGCCAACTTTATTTTCTGTCAGTTGTTTGTTTTTGACTATCAGTGGCGTCAGGAGTGATCGGACCTGTTCATATCTGTTGGACGAAGCTGGGCAATCTAAATTTAGGAAGGGAGACTCTAGGGTTTGAATGTGAGAGGGGGGCTAGAGACAGACTTAGGGACACCTAGGGCTTGTGACCCAGCATTGTGTCCTTCTGTCAAATTTTTTCCTCTCACTCTATTATTACCGCTATCCCTTTATTGGGTCCCTTCCTCATTTGTGATCATACTGCAGTTTAACATACTCATGCAGTTCTATAGTTGTATTCAATGCAACATTTTTTTAACTTTTAAGGGCCTATTATTTTATTTGAGATTATTAAACGCTAAGTTTTATTAAGCTACCCACTATGTGTGAAATATTATTGGATTAAAGGGTGTAGCTCACAATTGATAACAATAATTTGACCATCTTGATTTGGTTGTGTATAATTACAAAATGCAGTCAGTAACATTCTCCTGGCATTCGCCAAAATCAGACTTGTCCATTAGACTGCCAAATAGAAAAGCATCATACGTCGCTCCACATAACACACCTGACATTGTGCTTTGTGATGTAAGGCTTGCATGCAGCTACTTGTTCATTGAAACACATGTCATAAACCATCCGGTGCACTGTTTTTTTGAAGCTGGATCTTTGAGGTCCAAAATAAGTGACACAATGCTCCAGATCACACATGTGCAGGGTGGGAGAGGGGTTCCTTGGATACAATCACTGACTGAAGGAACGTTGTACAAAGAACAAAAACAACCTTTATGTATAATTGTTTTAAAGAAATCAACGGGAGGGAACAAAAGAAACTCTACCTAAATAAATACCCTAATAGTTAATAAACATCTGCCCATATGAAGTTGAGCCGACTGATCCAACAATAATACACTGAACAGCTGTGACGCGTTATGAGTCAGTGTACGTAGTCGCTTATATATGGGCACCAATCAACTATATACACCACAATTTTTATTTTATTTTGACCAGTGGGCAAGAAGTTTGGTGGTCAATCAATACATGTGTAAAATACACTCACCACCACTACCTACATGTATGCCACTGACTCAAAATGGTGCATACGGCTTTTGCGCCATAAAAATCGAGCTTGTCAGCTGGCCTGATACAATTTTCACCAAACTAATTGTCCTAATTGTTGGAGGAGGGGGAAAGGGGCCTTGGTGACAGTCCCTTTACTGATCTCAAAATTCCATCTACCAAGAACCCACCATTGGGGGATGGCACACCTATGGATACATTCCTGAAAGTGGTGATGGATCAGCTCAGGTCACTGGTAAATTTCAGATGGGGCACTCCCAATCTCACCAAAGGGGAAATGGAGGCATTACTCTTCCTAGAACGTGACCCCTCCATTGTCATCAAAGCTTTTGACAAGGAGGGAATATCGTCATTATGAATTATGAAAAATATAAAACTATGTGCCTGAATATAAAGATAAACAGTCAGATTCTGATATCCTCCAGGTCAAGCTTAAAGAGATATTAATGATAGCGCGTAACAACAAGTTGATCAATGAGATCGAATTTCATTTCCTGCTCTCTAAACACCCTCAGACTCCTTGCTTTTATGGTCTCCCAAAAGTACGTAAGGGTCTGTCCCCCTTGAAATTGTTTCTGGGACAGGGAGTCTTACACATGGCATCAGCACGTACGTGGATAGGATTTTTCGACCATTCGTACTGGTCCTTCCTTCCTTCCTACGTACGTGACTCGATAGATGTCATAAGAAGACTAGAGGGTGTCCAGAGGTGTCTTTTCGATTGCCGCACACACCACCAGCTCAGGGGGGTGGCGATGGGTAGCCCCTGCACATCTACTTTCACCAACCTTTCCCTGGGCTGGTGGAAGCGGAAAGTTGTATTTGTAGAGGATGACAACAAATGGGCTGACTGCATCAGTCTCTGGTTATGTTATATCAATGATGTCCTCATTCTTTGGTCAGGCAGCAAATCTGATTTCAGCAACTTTGTGGAGGACCTTAACAAAAATGAATTAGGTTTGTTTTTTACATCTGAAATTCATGAGCATCAGATCACCTTTATGGATTTAACCATCTTTAATGAGGGCAATGTGGGGACCTGGCTGTTCTGCAAGGAGACAGCCATGAACAGTCTCCTGCGGTGGGACAGCTGTCACCCTATACCTCTAAGAACAATACCGTAGGCTATGCCGGAATTGTTCCAGGGTGACTGATTATACTACCTTAAAAGACCTACAGAATAGATTCAAGAGCAGAGGGTATCCACAACATGTATTAGCTGGGGCGTACCAGCATTCCCTAGCCACTGATCGGAATACACTGTTAGTACCTAAATCAAAATCATCTGATGATGATAAGATTTGCATCATCCCGACTTATGATTTGGCACATGTATCTTCCCCTGATGCCATGCTACTGTATCATGCATTTGAACTACCAATTGGTCCCTAGAAACATTTTGACACTCTCCGTGTGTCCGCTCCTTCGGGTGGGCCGGTGGTAGAGGCAGGGCTGAACTGTGGCTCCCCGCCCCCCTATTCTGTTATTGGCCAAACCAGGGGCTCGATCCCTAGCAGGGGAGGGGCCTCCTCCTTATAACCCATGTGCTCCAGCGACTGCGTACGGCCATTCTAGCACTGTTGTCGCCGCTTCAGGATGCGAGGCGGTCAGCGTTTGTATTTGCTTGTCTGCACCCCATAAATGTAATGCTCCTGAAGAGCTATGTTAGGGCGAAACGCATAGAGCAGTTAGTGGAGGCAATTTGTATGTAGACAGCACTCTTAGTGGAGTTGATTCGTGCTCACAACGCTGTGATCATATTCAGGTGTCCATTTGTAACATTGTGGACGCATGATTTGTCTCATTGTCAGTCAGCAACAGGTTGTGGGCAGATGTTTATAAACGAACACTTGTTTTAGGAAAATTAGTCTGGCGAAAATAGTATCAGGCCAGCTGACAAGCTCGATTTTTATGGCGCAAAAGCTGCATGCCTCATTTTGAGTCAGTGGCATACATGTAGGTAGTGGTGGTGAGTGTAATTTACACACGTATTAATTGACCACCAAACTCCTTGCCCACTGGTCAAAAGTTTTTTGTTTTTTTGTGGTGTATATTGTTGATTTTGTGCCCATTTATTAGCGACAACGTACACTGACTCATAACGCGTCACAGCTGTTCGGTGTATTATTGTTGGATCAGTCGGCTCAACTTCATATGGGCAGATGTTTATCAACTATTAGGGTATTTATTTAGGTAGGCTTTCTTTTGTTCCCTCCCGTTGATTTATTTTAAACAATTATAAATAAAGGTTGTTTTCATCCTTTGTACAACGTTCCTTCAGTCAGTGATTAAATTGTACAATAGTGGAACGTAAACAACGGTTATTTGTTTAGTGAAGTTCCTTGGATACACCAAATGAAATTATTCTGAGGGTCCACCATCCATCAATACAGAACATGTGCACGTTCAACTTTCAATTTCATCATAAACTTTGTTGCGCACAGAACATATCATCAGTGAGATCTTCAGATAACCATATATACATTCCAAAAAGTAAGTATCAAAAAATGTAATTTTGGTGTAAATGTTGGAGAAAATGGCACGTAGCTTAAAACAGTTCAATATTGGAAAACTTTTTCTAAAGTTACTTTTACATTATTATAAACAATATACCTTAAAATATTGATAAAGTTTAAAAGGGTTGTGCAGGACATTTAAAAATGTGGGGGGTCATTTATTAAGCTGAAATATGCCTATATTATGCGTATTTCAGGCACAGATTGCAGCACAAAAGTTAGTTGTGCCGCAATCTGTGACTACTACCTGCTCACACCAGGTCTAAAAAAGGGGACATGAGGTGGACATGGAATTGGACGGGCCAGGAGGCCCATCTCATTTATTATTTTCTATGGCCGTTTCAGGCGTAGAAAAAAGGTCTAAATGTAAGACAGTTCGGAAGCTCTCTTACATTTAGAACTGGCAGAGGATCCTCTAAAGTTATGTAGAGGCCAGCACCTCTTCATAACTTTGGAGGAACTACTGCCAGCTTAGGGGCTTATTAAGACCGGCACCTAAAACGCCTGTCTTAATAAATGTGCCCTGTAGTCTGCATACGTGTGTATGAAAATGATCAAGCGAATAGTTTTGCACCATGACAAAAAAAATACCAAAGAGGATTAAAAACATTGCCTACAACATATAACACGGGAGTGCAAATGGTAATGAGTAGTAGAACCTGAGTCTTATAGAACACAACACATGTAAGTCATCTTATTATACTTATATATTCACTAGCAAGTCACACCTGGCCACCAGATATAGCAAAACAAACAAAAAATATAATGCAACAAAAAATAAGATATAGCCACATATCCACCAGATTTAGTGAATATGGAGCAGACCTATGGAGTCCCCACATTTATCCAATCAGTGCTGCCAGTGGCAGGGACCAAAACACCCCAACCAACACACACACACTGGTAACTGGTACTACCCAGTTGGATCTTTATTGCTAGGAAGCTGTCTTACAGCTGGATGAGCCGAAGTTATGGCGAGGCCTGCGCCTCTTCATAACCTTGCCAAATCTACCACCAGCTTAGGGGTTTATTAAGACCGGTGTCTAAAACGCAGGTCTTAGTAAATGTGCCCCCATATCTGTATTTTTCACAGTTTTGTATGTAGATGCAGGTAAATCAGATGGACAAATGAATAACCTGTCCCAAAATATAAGCATACAATTAATCCATTCCGGGAAATGTAAGTTTAGAAATACTATAATGTGCTATGTATCTGTCAGCACAGCATTAGCACAATCAAAAATCCCAGCCTGCTTTACAGTTTAGCTAATTATTTTAAAATGTGGGTGGCTTTAAACAGGAGCTCATAGGCCAGCTGTCAGCAAGCAGTCAGTTCCAAGTGCCTAAAAGACTGAGGATGTTTGTGAGAAGACGGGTTATGGATCGTATCAGTAAACCTATTGTGTCATTACAGTGTTTTACAAAAGCAAGGAGATAAGGGGAGTTCTTCATGAATCTTGTCGTAGTTAAGAAGGTCAACAGTAAATCAATTTCAATCATTATGGCTTCTGCAGTATTAGATCTGCTGAAACATGACATGATCAGTCACTCAAATTTTCCAAAATACGGAATGTGGCATTAGAAAAAAAATAGTTGTTTTTATTACCGTAAATATATGTTTTATATTTTTTGCTGATTTAAAAAAAAAAAATCTCTAAGGGATATTTATTACATATGGAAGAAATAATATTTAGACCAGGCAATGGTTGCTACATATGTAGTAACGGTGGATACTAAGTCAGTATTTTAAAAAAAAGCTATCATTAGTCTAAGTTTATCATTAGTCTAAGAACTAATAATGTATATTTGATCAAGAATAAGTGGACCATGTGAACCTGTGTCTTTTTTCAACCTACGTAAATATAATACTATGTACTTACAAAAAAAATAATAAAATCTTGCAATTTTAATTGAGGTGACTGAGCCTTGTAATAGACTGATGCTTCTTGTTCTGTAGAGATCACTTCTACTTGACGGGCAGATATAACTGTTACATGGGAAATGCTTAAAGGGATCTGTCACCAGTAAATTCACTCTTAAACCAGGCACAGTGTCTTGTAGGGATAGCGCTGCTGAAAATAATGATACATTTCACTTGGGGATCCATTGCTTCATTTTGAAAAAGCGGCAACTTTATAATCCATATGGAAATGAGCAGTTAAGTGCACTGAGGGTGCACCCAAACCAGTTGGTGCACCCTTACTCATCCTGTTTCCTCTGTCAGCCCCTCCCTTTCCTTTTATGATTTGCAGGGCCAGGTGAGATGACTATACAAAAACCTAGCCCTGCCATTCAAGAAGGAATGGGAGTAAGGGTGCACAGAGTGGCTTTGGCCCGCCCTCAGTACACTTATCTTCACATTTGCATATGGATTAAGTCATTTCTCTCCATAATAAAGCAATGGATCACTAAGTAAAGGTACAGTGGGATGCGAAAGTTTGGGCAACCTTGTTAATCGTCATGATTTTCCTGTATAAATCGTTGGTTGTTACGATAAAAAATGTCAGTTAAATATATCATATAGGAGACACACACAGTGATATTTGAGAAGTGAAATGAAGTTTATTGGATTTACAGAAAGTGTGCTATAATTGTTTAAACAAAATTAGGCAGGTGCATAAATTTGGGCACCACAAAAAAGAAATGAAATCAATATTTAGTAGATCCTCCTTTTGCAGAAATTACAGCCTCTAAACGCTTCCTGTAGGTTCCAATGAGAGTCTGGATTCTGGTTGAAGGTATTTTGGACCATTCCTCTTTACAAAACATCTTTAGTTCATTCAGGTTTGATGGCTTCCGAGCATGGACAGCTCTCTTTCACACCACAGATTTTCAATTATATTCAGGTCTGGGGACTGAGATGGCCATTCCAGAACGTTGTACTTGTTCCTCTGCATAAATGCCTTAGTGGATTTTGAGCAGTGTTTAGGGTCGTTGTCTTGTTGAAAGATCCAGCCCCGGCGCAGCTTCAGCTTTGTCACTGATTCCTGGACATTGGTCTCCAGAATCCACTGATACTGAGTGGAATCCATGCGTCCATCAACTTTGACAAGATTCCCAGTCCCTGCACTGGCCACCCAGCCCCACAGCATGATGGAACCACCACCATATTTTACTGTAGGTAGCAGGTTTTTTTCTTGGAATGCTGTGTTCTTTTTCCTCCATGCATAACGCCCCTTGTTATGGCCAAATAACTAAATTTTAGTTTCATCAGTCCACAGCACCTTATTCCAAAATGAAGCTGGCTTGTCCCAATGTGCTTTAGCCCACCTCAAGCGGCACTTTTTGTGCTGTGGGCGGAGAAAAGGCTTCCTCTGCATCACTCTCACATACAGCATCTCCTTGTGTAAAGTGCGCCCAATGGTTGAACGATGCACAGTGACTCCATCTGCAGCAAGATGATGTTGTAGGTCTTTGGTGCTGGTCTGTGGGTTGACTCTGACTGTTCTCACCATTCGTCGCTTCTGTCTATCCGAGATTTTTCTTGGTCTGCCACTTCGAGCCTTAACTTGAACTGATCCTGTGGTCTTCCATTTCCTCAATATGTTCCTAACTGTGGAAACAGACAGCTGAAATCTCTGAGACAGCTTTCTGTATCCTTCCCCTAAACCATGATGGTGAACAATCTTTGTCTTCAGGTCATTTGAGAGTTGTAAATCCAATAGACTTCATTTCACTTCTCAAATATCACTGTGTGTGTCTCCTATATGATATATTTAACTGACATTTTTTATCGTAACAACCAACGATTTATACAGGAAAATCATGACGATTAACAAGGTTGCCCAAACTTTCGCATCCCACTGTATTATTACCTTCGGCTAAACTAGCCCTACATGGCATTCTGCCTGGTTTGAGTTTATTTCCTGGTGATTTCCTCCAAAGCAAATTTCTATTTATTAACACCAAGTTCCTTTTAGCTCAATATTTGGTACTGATTAATTTTCTTATATATCTTTATCAGTTAGAACTCCAGTTTTTATACAGAACCCCAAAGCTTCTGCAAATAAATCAGAAATAAACAATAAGATTTTGGCTCCCTGTGGCTACCACTAGAGGGAGCTCCTAAGCTCCCAAGTAGTAATGGCAGAATATAGCAAATATTTTACCATTCAAAGAGTTTGTGCGGTGTCAGGATATTGATGACCGATCCCCACCTGGCACCCCCACCTATCAGCTGGTTGGTCATGCGAGTGCTGCATCCTCTTCAGTGTTTGCCTGCATGACTTTTAGCTTGTATCAGCGGTAGAGGGTAGATACACCTTCCTCTCCCATTCAAGTGAATGAAAAAGAATGTATAGTTACACTGCATGTGCTTTCTTCACTATTGCATAGTCTGTTCATTTGTGTGCCTTCAGCACCATCTAGTGACCTTCATCTGTAAGTGCATCTTTTGCCTTGTTACGTTATGCATATTCATTAGGTCACCTGACTTCCTGCTCACAGTGCTTTCTGGGAAAGAGACAGGCTCCTGCTTCCTTTTCTCTTCACCTCATGGAAGGAGCAGCTACTCATTGTGTGTCTCTTGCTAAAGCATCGTCGGTAAGGGATTAATTAATGTTTTTGTGTAAGTTTTGTGTACACTGTACTGTATACTCAGTTCTTGTATGTTCATTTTCCTATAGTTTACCTTATCTACTGCCGGTTAATAAAAACCACAGACTACAGAAACAAGTCTCATCTTATTAACTAGTAGAATGGTGATATCTGCCTGTTGAACTGCATACAGACCCCGGGGGTACATGTTGTGAGAACAGGACAGTAAACGACGACTTCTAGCGAGAGAGACGCACCTGACTACACAGAAGTCTGTTACGGTCCACGCAATATCTGCAAACGGACACCACAGCGACTTCTATACAGTCCAGTGCTGCAAGGGGATAGCCGCTTCAAGCAATGTAGACACATTTGATTGCATACTGTGACCGCTCTCTAAGCGCAGCGACCGGCATTCCACAGCACGGTAGTCTCCACGTAGTGTCTTCACCAACACCATGTCGCGTAGCACAGTATCAAGCTTCAAGACAAGATCAAGGAAGGATGGTTCCACTAAGTCGTCTTCCGTTAGCAATGCGGCTGCCATTGCCCGCGCAAAAGCAGAAGCCGCGAAGGTCAAAGCAGCCTTTGCCGAACAAGAAATGAAGATGAAAGAAGAAAAGGCTGAGAAGGCACAGTTACAGGCTTCACTAGAAATACAAAAGGTCCTCTTAGATGCAAAGCTAGAGAAACTCGCCGTAGAGAAAGAAACGGCAGCTGCCATAGCTGAAGCAGAGTTCTTGGAAGCAATGGAATACCCGAAAACCGGAAGTCACCGCAGTGTGCTTAGCCCAGAACTCGGCCAGCAAGATCCTGTACAACGCACTTCAGAGTACGTCCGTCAACATTTTAGACCAAACAGCAATGCTGATCCATTCCCAGGAACCGAAGACGTCACCTATGCCATAGAAGAATCATACCGTCCAAAAGAAAGAGTCAAGCTCGGAACCCAGTCCTACAAACAAGAGAGCCCAGAGCCACGTGACAAAACTCCAGCTAACTTCCCTGCACACCGAGGAAGCCAGCTTCCAGTCCAGCCTGCAGAGCCACCTTATCCCACAAGACGGTATGATATGGGCTGGCCTAAGTCAGAGACTCCATACAGGTATGATCGCCCACTACACTCTCACTGTGACTTTCCACCTCCAACCAACCTTAGTAGTAACCAGAGCACAATAGACTTTGCCAGGTTCTTTACTAAACGTGAGCTAGTTACAAAGGGACTGGCGAAGTTCAGTGATCGCCCTGAAAACTATAGAGCATGGCGGGCCTCCTTTTATTACATTACAAAAGACTTGGGTCTGTCACACAGTGAGGAGATAGACTTCCTTGTAGATCGGCTTGGAAAAGACTCTGTAGAACATGCCAAGAGAATCAGGGATATTAATATAAACTACCCAGAGATTGGCCTAAAAATGATCTGGGATAGACTTGATGAATGTTATGGTTCTGCAGAGGTCATAGAGGACGCGTTGTTTAAAAGAATTGACGAATTCCCTAAAATATCTAGCAAAGGGTCCCAGAAACTTAGGGATTTAAGTGACCTACTGATGGAATTACAGGTTGCCAAAGCTGAAGGGTATTTACCGGGGCTTGCTTTCCTCGACACTGCCAGAGGTGTCAAACCGATTGTATTAAAGCTTTCCCACAACCTGCAGGAGAAATGGGTATCCCACGGATCAAGGTACAAACATATCCACAATGTGCCATTCCCTCCCTTCAGTGTGTTTGTTGACTTTGTAAGGCTAGAGGCCAATATTCGTAATGACCCTAGCTTTGATCTATCACAGTCTTGTGCCACTCCCTATGACCACAGACCACACAAAGGATCAGTGGCAGTGCACAAAACTAACATTTCACCTGCAGATTCTTACAGGCATTACAGCTCCGCCAGCCACGAAACAGTCAAAGATCCTGGTAAGCAGTGCCCTCTACACAAGAAGCCACACCCTCTTCTGAAGTGCAGAGCCTTTAGAGAAATGTCCATAGGAGATTGCAAAGCCTTCCTCAAGGAGAACCGCATCTGCTACAAGTGCTGCTCATCAACATCACATATTGCCAAAGACTGTCAGGTTAGTGTAAAATGCACTGAATGCAACAACTCAGATCACAACACGGCCTTACATCCTGGGCCTTTCCCATGGACCTCATCACAAAGTAACAGTGCCAGAGAGCATGGCGGGGAGAAAAGTAACTCTGAAGCTAACCCACCAGCAGTTACTTCACAATGCACTGAGGTCTGTAAAGGACTCATAGGCGGCAGGTCCTGCTCAAAAATCTGCCTAACAAAAGTATACCCAAAGGGCTGCAGAGACAAAGCCATCAATGTTTACGCTATCCTAGATGACCAAAGTAATGCATCCCTAGCCAAATCTACTTTCTTTGACATTTTCAACATCAAAGGGCCTAACACTCCTTATTCTCTAAAGACTTGTGCGGGTACTGTAGAAACAGCGGGGAGGAGAGCTAGTGGCTACCTAATTGAATCCATAGATGGTAAAACGTGTCTTTCCTTACCAACTATTACTGAATGTAACCAAATCCCTGATAATAGACACGAGATCCCTACACCAGAGGTAGCCATACATCACCCCCATTTACAGCGTATAGCCCATCTCTTACCAAAACTCGATCCTAACGCTCAGATAATCCTACTCCTAGGGAGAGATATCTTACAAGTTCATAAAACTAGAGAACAGATTAATGGCCCACATCATGCTCCTTATGCCCAAAGGCATGACCTAGGATGGGTCATAGTAGGAGATGTCTGCTTAGGAAGCATACACAAACCAACCTCCATTAATAGCATGCTCACAAGTACATTAGATAATAGACGTCCCTCTATTTTCCAACCATGTAAAAACAAATTCCTCATAAAGGAACTGCCACATAGTACTCAACTACCTTGTTCTTTCATAGACTCTGTAGACCACGACATAGCTTGTGACAGTGACGAAGACCACTTAGGTTGCTCAGTGTTCCAAAGGACCAAGGAGGACAATCAGGTAGCAATGTCCCACGAAGACAGATTGTTTTTAGAAACCATGCAAAAAGAAATCACTAAGGATAAAACAAATAGTTGGGTAGCACCCCTTCCCTTCAGGCCTCAAAGACAACGTTTGCCTAACAACAGAGAGCAAGTCTACAGACGTTTTGTTTCTCTAAGACGTAGCTTCCACAAGAAGCCAGAAATGAAAGATCACTTCTTTACTTTCATGAGGAAAATATTTGAGAATGGTCATGCTGAGGTAGCTCCCACCCTTAAAAACTCAGAAGAATTCTGGTATTTACCCATATTCGGGGTTTACCACCCAAAGAAACCAGGTCAAATTAGAGTAGTGTTTGACTCTAGTGCTAAATATGAAGGCGTCTCCCTAAACGACGTCCTGCTCTCAGGTCCAGATCTTAACAACAAGCTCCTAGGAGTACTGCTTTGCTTTCGTAAAGACTCTGTTGCCTTCATGGCGGACATTCAGCAGATGTTTCATTGCTTTCTCGTTAAAGAGGAACATAGAAACTTCTTAAGATTTCTTTGGTTTATTGATAATGACCCCACAAAAGATATCGCGGAGTACCGCATGCGAGTACATATCTTTGGTAACAGCCCCTCCCCTGCAGTTGCAACTTATGGTCTCAAACACTCTGCTCAGGAAGGCGAACTAGAATACGGGTCAGACGTCAGACAATTCGTAGTAAGAGACTTTTATGTAGATGACTGTCTAAAATCACTACCAACTGTTGAGGGCGCAGTAAGTCTCCTTAAGAGAGCTCAAGAAATGCTCGCATGCTCAAACCTGAGACTCCACAAAATAGCCTCCAATAGTAAGCAGCTGATAGAAGCATTTCCCTCTCAAGACCACTCAAACGACTTACAGAGCTTAGACTTAGGGACTGACTCCCTTCCTATACAACGTAGCCTTGGTCTCCTCTGGGATCTAAAATCAGACACGTTTACCTTCCAAGTCAGCCAGGAAGAGAAGCCCTTTACCCGTAGAGGTGTCCTGTCTGCCATAAACAGTCTTTATGATCCCTTGGGATTCACGGCCCCCGTTACAATCCAGGGCAAATCACTACTTAGAGACTTAACTCAGGAGACATTGGATTGGGATCTCCCACTTTCCCCTGAAAAAAGAAACATGGATAGAGTGGAGAAACTCCCTAAAGACTTTATCTAACCTGCATGTTCCACGTTCTTACGCTCCTGTGCCATCCTCAGAAGTAAAAACACAAAGACTTTATGTATTCTCTGACGCGTCCGTCAAAGCAATTGCCGCTGTAGCTTATCTTAAAACTATAGACAACAAAGGTCAGTGCCACACAGGGTTTGTCATGGGCAAAGCAAAACTCGCACCACTTCTCGAACATACAATACCCAGGCTAGAACTCTGTGCCGCTGTACTAGCCGTTGAACTAGCTGAATTAATTACATCAGAGATAAACCTAGAGATTCGAGACACCGAGTTTTATACAGACAGTAAAGTAGTCCTGGGCTACATTTACAACCAAACTAGGCGTTTTTACGTTTACGTTAACAACCGAGTGTTAAGAATCAGGAGGTCCACTTTCCCAAAGCAATGGCACTTTGTACCTACTGACTATAACCCAGCAGACTTAGCAACCAGGTCAGTTGCTGCCAGTCACCTTAAGGACACAGTTTGGTTCACGGGTCCTGCTTTTCTATACAACTCAGAACATTATTCTGCCTGTGACTCATACGAGCTGTTAGGTGCAGATTCTGACAAAGAAATCCGCCCCCAGGTATCTGTGCTACTTACTGAAAGTTCGTACAATCAGCTTGGTAGCCACCGTTTCATCAGGTTTTCCACCTGGAAGTCACTCGTGCGAGCTATCACCTGTTTAGCACACGTAGCCTGTTCCTTCAAGCATGCCCCATTTGTTATGGAATGTAACTGCAAAGGTTGGCACCATTGTAAGAATGGATACTCAGTAAGTGAACTAGAAAAATCGAATAATCTAATTATTTGTTCCATGCAACAAGAGACATTTGCCAAGGAACTCTACTGCATCAACAACAAAAAACCTGTGTCAAAAGACAGTGTGTTAGTGAAGCTCGATCCAGTCCTTGACGAGAATGGTCTGCTAAGAGTGGGAGGGCGGCTTAAAGAGGCCAAATTAGGGTTTAATGAGAAACATCCTATCATAATACCTGGTCATCATCATTTAGCTTCCTTGCTTGTTGAGCACTACCACAGTAAGATAAAACACCAGGGCCGACTATTCACCGAAGGAGCATTACGAGCTGCTGGGCTGTGGGTCGTTGGTGCAAAAAGGTGTATTAACAAATGTATATTCAAATGTATCACTTGCCGCAAGCTACGCGGGGGTTTACAAACGCAAAAAATGGCCAATCTCCCATCCGACAGGGTTAGCATGGACCCTCCATTTACTAATGTGGGCCTTGACGTGTTTGGTCCCTGGTCCGTTATTACACGCCAAACAAGAAGTAGCCACGCTAGTTCCAAGCGATGGGCAGTCATTTTCAGTTGTATGTCAATTCGAGCCGTCCACATTGAAGTCATTGAGTCTATGGACACTTCTAGCTTCATAAATGCCCTTAGGCGTTTTATAGCAATCAGAGGTCCTGTAAAACAAATCCGCTCTGACAGAGGCACAAACTTTGTTGGAGCTGCTAATGAGCTAAAGATTCTCTCCAACTTGGATAATAACAGTGTAAAAAGATTCCTTAGTGAGCAAGGATGCACTTGGATTTTCAATTTCCCTCATTCTTCTCACATGGGAGGAGCCTGGGAAAGAATGATTGGTATAGCCCGCAGAATCTTGAACTCTATCTTCCTACAAGTGGGCAATGCTAGACTCTCTCATGAATGCCTTACAACCTTTATGGCCGAAGTCTCTGCCATTATCAATGCCAGACCCCTGGCTCCGATATCAAATGACCCAGGAGATCCAATACTGCTTACACCTGCCTCTCTACTTACCCAAAAGACTGGAATAGTGAGTGCCCCTTCTGGAGAGTTCGGCACCAAAGATCTCTACAAACGCCAATGGAGACAAGTGCAAGGCCTTGCCGATACTTTCTGGAATAGGTGGAAGAAGCAATATCTTCCCACCTTACAGACAAGAACCAAATGGCACACAGTTAAGCCCAACCTAAAACCTAATGACATTGTTCTTGTTAAAGACTCTCAGGCTCAAAGAAATCATTGGCCTTTGGGCCTCATTACTAAAGTGTTTCCAAGTGAAGACGGACATGTCCGTAAAGTTGAGGTCAAGATTTTCAAACAAAATGAGACCAAACTGTTTATCAGACCTACTTCCGAATTAATCCTACTGTTATCTGTTGAGGACTCTAATAGTGACATCGGCTGATGTCAAGCGGGGAGTGTGCTGTCTTCACTATTGCATAGTCTGTTCATTTGTGTGCCTTCAGCACCATCTAGTGACCTTCATCTGTAAGTGCATCTTTTGCCTTGTTAAGTTATGCATATTCATTAGGTCACCTGACTTCCTGCTCACAGTGCTTTCTGGGAAAGAGACAGGCTCCTGCTTCCTTTTCTCTTCACCTCATGGAAGGAGCAGCTACTCATTGTGTGTCTCTTGCTAAAGCATCGTCGGTAAGGGATTAATTAATGTTTTTGTGTAAGTTTTGTGTACACTGTACTGTATACTCAGTTCTTGTATGTTCATTTTCCTATAGTTTACCTTATCTACTGCCGGTTAATAAAAACCACAGACTACAGAAACAAGTCTCATCTTATTAACTAGTAGAATGGTGATATCTGCCTGTTGAACTGCATACAGACCCCGGGGGTACATGTTGTGAGAACAGGACACTGCACCACCACTAAAAGCAAGATGGAATGCAGGTAAGTGTAGAAGAAGGATGCAGCGCTTGTAGAATCACTACAGCCTATTCAACCAGCTGATTGGTAGGGGAGCCAGGAGTCGGACCCCCCAACAATGTCCAATAAGTGACCAATTCTGAGGATAGGTCAACAATATCCTGACACTGCGCAACCTCTTTAACTTCTTAAATTTTGAACCAACAAATGTAGCAAACTTTAAATTCACACTTAACATCTTAAATACATCTTTGCAGCAAACACAATAAACACAATCTTAACACAATAAAAGCAGTGAAAAGTCAAGTTAAATGCAAAAATTTATTTAAAGAGGACCTTTTATCGGTCCAAACATTGTAAGATAATTATCAGGCTACATAGAGCGGCGCCCAGGGATCTCACTGCACTTACTATTATCCCTGGGCGCCGCTCCGTTCGCCCGCTGTCTCCTCTGGTATCTTAACTGAATTGGTTCTACTAGGCGGAGTCTGCCCTGTTTCACCGTCCCAGGCTTTGAGATCTGCGCTGCGATTGGACAGCGCTACATCCTGGGAGAAGGAACGCCCAGGGTGAAACAGGGCAGACTCCGCCTAGTAGAACCAATTCAGTGAAGATACCGGAGAACACAGCGGGTGAACGGAGATCCCTGGGCGCCGCTGTATGTAGCCTAATAATTATCTTACAATGTTTGGACCGATGAAAGGTCCTCTTTAAGGCGTTAAAGCCCATCTGTGCTATATTAAAGGGAATCTGTCACCAGTGACCTCCCTATCAAACTTTTTGCACGGACACAAAGTTGTGGTTCACCTCATTAAGACACAGTTTTTCTATTGTAGATTTGAGGCTCCGTTCCTGAGTTGTGACACTTTTTCCTAACATGCAAATTAGGCTTTAGGTGCAATGAGGGAGTCGCCGTTACTCTTGCTGCACCCAAGCACCACTTATTTCTGTTGCCAGCTCCTTCCTGCTGCTTTGATCAACAGGGCCAGGCAGTGACAAAGCAGGGAGCGAGGAAATGGCCACAGAAATGAGTGAAGCTTGGGTTCAACAAAAGCAATGGAGACGCACTCATGACACCAAAGACCTAATTTGCATAGTATCATAACTCGGAAACAGAGCCTCAAAACAACAAAAGAAAAAACTGTATTTTAATCGGGTGAACCACAGCTACAGTATGTGTCCATGGAGTTTGATAGGGAGGTTATTTCTGACAGATTCCCTTTAAGCATCAGTTGTGCTCAGTTTATGTAATTTCCATCAGTTTCCAGTTATTTTGACATCTGAAAAAGTACAAGACTTTATCTCCCATTCAAAATATCTGCAACTTGATGGAACTGCCACAAACTCAAATTATGCTCAAATTAACCCATTCAATCAAATTGGGATTATGAATGCAGATTTTTTTTTTTTTTTTTTTTCATTTTTCTGTTCCTCTCATGGAACAGAAACAAGCAGAACACTAGACTGATGTGAACTTAGCTTATGTGTAAAGTTAAAGTTTGTTACATCTGTATTTTTCTTATATTTATCATTTCAAATTGAAATGCTGTTCAATAAACTATAATTTCCCTGACAGAAGATATCAAAGAAAGGTTTTTCAGACCCAATACTCATAGTTTTCATTAAGGTATTTACTATGCAAATATGTAAAAATATAGAATACATTGATGTATCTAACTGGATATGCCAGAGGAGTAAGTAAACGCTCCTGGGCCCCAATTCAAAATATACAGCTGTGTATAGCTTCTTTTCTGGCAGAAAGGCCTTTGGGCCCACTCATCCTCCAGGGCCATGGTGCGACTGCTATCGCTGTGTTATTAGAGCTATGCCTTTGGGATATGCTCTTTGTTAATACAACCAGGAACATAAAGCGATATCGCAATGGAAAATTATATTTGTATCTATAATATTTTGCTCAGTAGCAACTGTCTGAGTGCACTTTCATGTCTATATGAAAAATCAACTCTCGTGTTTCTCCAGGGCTCTCCTTAAAGCATTCACCTCCCTGCCACACATATAGTTTGAGGCAGTCACACATCAAGTCCCCTTTGGCTTCCTTCCAGCAGCCTTTTAAATGTGTTGAATTGGTTCTGATTGACAAGCCCCAGAGAAACCAAGTCAACTATGATCAGTCACAGAGGAGCAAAGATATTTTATACCCCCTTTTTTGTATGTATACTGGATTTATTAGTGTTACTTATAGTATTAAAAACAAGCAATGACTGTACTGAAATGTAGTAGAAGACACTAATGGCCTGAAGATATCAGATCACATTATTTGCCATCCTGAAACTAACTATGTCTAATCTAACTTCATGGTAATTTGGGATTCATTATTAAGTTGGCTCTTCAACATGGTTCCTTAGAATGTGCCAAATGTGAGTAGGGGTATCTGTACCATAGAGGCAGCTCATGTGCCTTCTACTGGACCTTTGGAAAGAGGGACTAAGTTCTGCCCATTTCCTATTAGATCCAAAGGATAAAGAGATAATCCCACGGCGCAAAGAACCAGCCTTTGGTGTCAACAGGAACTTGGTTTATTATTATAGCAGGTGGTACAATGCGTTTCAGGGCAAACAGACCCCTTCATCAGGTACAGACTGCTGATCGGTCTGTACCTCATGAGGAGGTCCTTCTGTCCTTAATGGTATCACACAGAATAATGTGGGGGGGGGGTGACCTTTACTATGGTGCAGTGCAATGGATGACAACTTCAAATCTTCATGGCCCTGTGTATTCTGGCTTTTTGTCTACATGCTTCCTGCATTTTAAGTAAACAGTAAGCCAACCAATCATCTCTGGAGTTTTTACAATGCCTGGGACATGCGACTTACTGCTGCACCAGATGCAGTCCGGATCCTATCCTGTGCCTTGGACTGGGAGTGGTAGCTTTACAAGTGATTTCAGGGTAAAGCATCATGGGACAATAGTTACGAAGCAGACTGATATTGGATTATTCCAAATCCCTTAAAAATTTCAAATTAGAGGGGAAAGTAAAAAAACACTGTAAGAGCGGGGATTACTGTATGTTTGGGATGGATGTTTGGGTTGATCCTGTAATATCTCCACTTCGAAAGGGGAGGGAATTTTTTTCTTTTTTCAGGGCATATTGGTTCACATTTTATTATTTGTTATCTTCCTTTAGATTAGTAAGGAGAAAGACATTTGTAAAGCTTAGCCATTCCCCTTCCCTTCAACCACATATTTTCCTGTCCGTTAGTTGAACTTGCTGGAGATACAACTTACTTTAACTATGTAAATTATCTAACCAATTAGCAAATAGATTTGAACATCAAGATTGTTCATGTTACACATCCAAACTGACAAATGGGTTTCAGGTCTACAAAGATCATTGCCATGCTATATTGGATTAGGACAACTTGAAGGGGTTGTGCAACCCTTTAGATGTGATAGCTTTTCCTCTGGATGTATAGACCATCAATATCTGATCAGCAAAGCTTCAACATCATGCACTGCCACTGATCAGCAGTTCTTCAGTAGCTCCGCCAACAGAAATATGTTCTGGAACTACGTAGCTCCAACCATCATATAGTGGACAGAGCCAATTGCTTCAGTGCTGCTACCACTGAAGTGAATTGGAGCAGCGCTCCAGTAACCAGTTCTGTCCACTTCACAGTGGACAGAGCTGTGTCGTTTTTAGTGTTGACTTCCAGAGCCACCCTCACAGGTCAGATAGTGATGGCCTATTCTAAGGATTGAGTTGGGTAACCCCTTTAAGAATCTTTAAAAAAGTTTTTCCACCAATTAATTTTTATATGGATACAATTAAGTGCACATAAACCAAACATCCCTTTATGGCTATAAACATTGTCAAATTTACTACATTTTAGGGAGGAACATTTTGAAGGAAAAGACATGTTGAGGTTGAATTCAGAAGATGGGTAATTATAAAGTTCTGGATAACATTTTTCAAGTGAAATGAGTCATGAGTGCAATTCAAATCCCCAACCCGTTCACAATTTAGTAAACTACTAATGGAACATCTTGATATTTCTATTTTTATGCAGTTTCATGAAAAATGGTTTGCAAATATCTCTCATGGGAAGGCATTGGAACATGCTACTTGCTAGCTGGTATGAAGTAACACAACTATAATATATTGCACTTATAAATTATGGTGAGTAATTAGGCTGAAGTCATACAATATGAAATACTGCACTGTCAAAATCATTAAAGCAATAGAACTCTGCAGAGAGATAGAATTTACCGGTAGATAGGAGCAAAAATACTTAAGAAGATATTCTTGTCTGGAGAGAGAGCGAGGAGGAAGATCACCGTTTCCTTTTTGTCTTTATTGTGGAATGTGTCATGTAGTTGAGTTACAACATATTAAATCGTCACAGATAAAGAGACTTTCTAATAGCTAAGTTATTCTTGAAAACCTTTAAAATCTATTATCCCATATATTAGTTATGAATACAGTATAGTCTTTCAAAGCCTGGACCAAAATAGCTGTGCAAACACAGGCAAGAAAAGATGAAGCTGTAATTAATTATTCACCACTAGTTCAGAACACAGGGAAAGGATAAAAGAGCATCTCAAAAAACCATCCAGCAAGTAGAAATGCCAACCATTTGGTCAAACAAGATATTACCATCAACAGCAACTATTTCTCTTAACCTTTTCAAGGGCAGGGCTTTTTCTCTACCCTTATTGACCAGATAAACATACTCTATAAAGTTACTGGTTTATTTATAAACTGCAAACATCCAAAGCAAGATAAAAGTATGGTTTGAATACCAGTGAGACTTTGTCCTTTCAGGGGTGAACATAGAAAGCAGAGGAGCCCAAAGCAAGACTTAAAATGGTCCCAATTTTCCTCTGACAGCTCTGACAAATATATACTACAACTTTATTAGTTTGTATGGAATAGAATTAACGTTGTATAAATGTATGATTTTAGCTCCTCCTAGTGGTGGTCATATGCTCTATGACACTGGCATAGCCAGAAGGGACAATTAGAGCAAACAATAGATACCAGTAGGTATTGTTTACTGCTGTTTTTTTCCCCGTATCCTGCTAATGAATTGACAGCTTTGACCTAAACATCTGAGTTATCCAAGGCAAAGTAGTTGGTAGAGAAGTGTTGCATGACAAGCCCATTTAACAGAATACAAGCTTTAGGTAGAGATTTCCTAAAAACCAATCAGTCTCTGGTAATTCAGTTTCCCAGCTTAAAGGGGTTATCCAACCCCTAAAATGCCTCCCCATACACACAGGCCCCTTGTATGGATTTTACTTACCTGGCTCCCCAGCACCCGCATCGCTCCTGATCCCCCCACGGCCACTGCTGAATCTCCCATTTACGCGGATGAAAACATCCAGCGTTGGGGGGGCAGCCAATAGCAAGCTGGGATGGGAACGAGCCTCCCTAGCATTGCGTTGACGGCCTGCTATATCGACGTTGAATGTTTTTATCCGGATGACGGGGAGATGCAGCGGTGTCTGTGCCGGTATGAGAAGCGAAGCGGGTGCTGGGGAGCGACATAAGTACAATCTGTGCGAGGGGCCCATACTTATGGGGATGCATTTTAGGGGTTGATAACACCTTTAAAGCTATATTGCGACAGTGCTGAAAATGGGACATGCAGTGTACCCTCAACCAAATCATACCGTTTTCTATCTTCTCCTGCCTTATTAATCAGCTTTCTCTGGAAATAAATTTAGGTGGATAGCAGTTTTACATTTTTCTAATGTAGTTGAGGGGTATAGTAATAAATCCACCAAAAAGTGTCAGAATAACTTTTTTTCAATATCACCCTAAAAATAAATGTTAACCCATTTTCCAATGCAAGCTATGCTAAATAAAATGGTGCTGTTAAAAAATATTACTATTTATCCTGCAAAGAAAAAATCCCCCCGTATGACTATTTAACAAAAATATATAAAAAGTTACAGCTCTGGGAAGGTGAGCTGAAAATGCAAAAAAATATATATATAATTGGTTGGGCTATTAAGTGGCTAAATGATAAATTAGATTTTTTTCTAAGGAATTTTTAACTGCCCCAGTCTGGTTGAAGATGGAGCAGTTTCTAACTTCACATCACAAAAGCCATAAGTCAAGTAAAAAATGTTTTGTAACTGTTTATTTATCTCGTTAAAAGATACAAATTGCTACACTGGGACTTGTTTCTGCACCGATCATCATATTGTATCGCATCCATTATTAGTAGAATGTATTCGTTTTTGGAGTTGCATTATTCTTAACGACATACACGGCAATCCTTTCAAATATTGCCACTAACAAAGGTGTCCACTACGGTGAATAATTCCTTGAGCTTCCATGCCAGCTTATTAGCAGGAGATCAATAGTTTGTGTTCCATGGGAGATCACAGATCACTATCAGCAAAACTCTGCAGCTTTCTTTGAAAGAAGGAGGCAGCATAAGATATTGGTTTTTCTATTGTCAGTAGAAGAAATTCTATTATGATACCAATTTCTAAGAGAATTTATTTTTGACTATTCCCTGCTATAATGTTCATATGTTCCAATATGAAGGAGAGGGTTTACAATAGGTAAACAAAAGCCTATGTGTAAGCATAATCTGTTGGCATAGGTACACCTGCAAATACATATTATTGGTGCGCTTGATGGGAGACAATATCACTTGTTCTGTGCTATCACTGCAAAACATCTCCTTGCCACTTCCTGCACAACAGCACAGCATATAATTCCTCTTCCCAGATGTTTAGAAAAACGACAAATGCTGAATAAAATTATGAAAATACTTTATTATACATTTCTTCTCTGCTGAGCCAGATGCATTTCTAAAGGCATTATTTAGAATCCCAGCTTAGGTTACTGTATATTCTCGAGGTCCCCCGTGATGCGGTGTCCTCGTGCCACCTCAAATTCTAACATTTGCAGAGACACATTTTTGTTTCAGAAATAAAGCCGAGCTTCCTAGCAAAATGGAGATGTCATGACTTGCCCCTAGTCATTCTGCTACTAGTTCATTCTCAGTTTATCAGGAATGGAACAGTATGTTAATGGCCTGCTTAAAGGAAAGTCTACAATATACAATTACAGTATTGAGAATTGTATATTTTTATGTAAAAATGGAAATCGCTGAGTGAAGACTTTTGAATAAAAGATTTAATTCAAATAAATATTATATTATTTTATTATTTTAGATTTTTTTGTTTTGTTTTGTATTCTCTTATTATCCAACCATTCATATTTTTTTTAAAAAGGTTAAAGTATATTATTAGAAAATCAGAATAATAAGTCTAGAATCTACAATCTTGAATGTAAAATATTGCTGCCTCAAAAGGTGTTGTTACGCAGAGGCTGTTCAATGCTTTCTCAATAAAGCTTTGGCTCTCTCTATGATGAATAACAAGGGGATTGGATTTCTGATGTGGATGGACCAGTGAATCCATGCCTGGAATAGCCCCACTGACATTTAACGAGACCAATTTGTGGCTTTTCCATGCAGAATCTGCACAAGTAATAAAAATGCTGTAGATTCTAAATTCTGAAGCACATTTATGATTTTGCACAGGTTTTTGTGAACTGTATGCAAATGGTATACAAAATAAGCAATAAATTGCATTAGCTGCAAAATGCCGGTGGAATTCAAATGTTAATCCTGACATAATCCTTAACATGAGAACCTGGCCATGAAGAGAGTTTAATTAACATTTTCTTAAATTTATACAAAAAAAAACAATAAACTGAAACGTCATATTTACATATTTATATATTCGGATGTCTTACTGTGAAAAATGTTAAGCTTTGGTCCACCAAAGACACATCTGTCTATATAGGGGCCTACAGTTGTTGTGCATGTCAGGGGCACAGATTTGGGGTTCTCTACAAAAAAACATCCATCATTCTTAAATGGAAGAAGTTCTGAATCACCAGGACTCTTCCTAAAGCTAATTGTCTACCAAAAGTTAGCAAGGACTTTGATTGAGAAGGTGAACAAGAACCCTGCTAAGAGTTTCTTTAGTTTGATGAAAGTAAGATTGGACTTTAGTCAAAATGCCAAGCATGCTGTCTAGAAGAAGCTAGGCAACCACTCATCATCTGGTCAATAACAGCATTATGGTGAAGAGTGATAGAAGCTTCATGCTCTCTGGATGTTTTTCAGCTGTAGGATTGAAAGAGATGAATGCAGAAAAGTACAGAGAGGTCCCTAAGGAAAACCTGATCCAGAGTGCTCTGGACCTTAGGCTGGGGTGAAGATTTACTTTTGACTCACTCTAAACACATAGTCAGGAGTGGTTTTAGGACAAATTTGTGAAGGCCCTTAAGAGGCAGAGCCAGAGCCTGGTCTTTAACCCTATGGAATATCTCTATAGCTGTGCATTGACATTTTCTTTCCACCTTGACTTGAGAGTATCTGCAAAAGACAATGGCATCAAGGCAGAAGCCAATGGACTCAATTATAAGAAAACAGAGTCCTTCACATTGAGTGGTGCCTGTCATGCAACAGATCTGGTTGGAAATGTCAACCATAACATAAGTGTGAAAAGAGCCTAAATTGTCTGAATACTCTTTTTCTTTTTTAACACATTATCTTTAAAGTCTATCTGTATTTATATAAAACTTTAGACGTGTTATAGTGACATATACATTTTTTAATTGGCAGATATCTGACTGGTAAGACTTCAACTGATTGTGCCATTTTTCTGTAAACTCCTTTGGTTGGCCCTCCTCGGAGAGTCAAGCATGCTGTGTGAGGATCTACAGAAGGTATATGAGTCTCTAGACCAAAAACTGGCTTCTTTGAGAAATGCCAAGCAAAGCTGATTGCAGACGAAAGGGCACAGCACTCAGAGGAGCCTTCCTGTGCCTTTGTTTTAGCAATCTTTGAGGGTCTCAATACCAGGAAACCAGGAACATTTCTGACACGCCACTTTGACATATCAAAATATTTATGAAACGTTAAGTACCCTTTAAAGCATACATTTGTATAAATCGACTTCCCGTTGTCACTACAGGGTAGTATGTGCAGATTCATCATTGAAAAGATATTATCAATCAATTAATGATTAATAATATTTAATTAATTAGTAGTAATAATAATAATTAATGATTACTTATTAATTAACGCTGTCATTTGGCAAAATGTGAAACCAGTGAAGGGTCAATATACTTTCTGAATGCACTGGACATATGATGTAGACCACAGTCAAGACTAAATGAATTACTCACTAGTTTTAACATCTATTCCTTGTCACAACATTGAATTATAATGTGGCCAAAACATTTTAATTGGATTCAACTGAAACTTTCTATTAGGCGCTGCTTCTTGGACTTGTATTCATTAAATTTATTATAAAATAAAGTCATCTTTTTTACTTTACCTAAAATGCTCTGCTTTTACCCCATAAACAGTGCCTTCTTTTGCCCATGGTCTGTATCTGGTATTGCAGATCTGTCCATTTCACTTGAATGGGGATGAGCTGCAATACCAGACAAAGTCCATAGACTCATCCAAACCCCTTTAAATTCAGACTCATATATATATATATATATATATATATATATATATAATATTTTTTGGAAATTTAGCCTCTAGAGTATTTTGTTTCAGTAGTCACACGATTTAGAGCAGGAAAAATTTAAAGAACATTTCATTCTTCAATGCATGTAATGCTACTGAATATATAGGTATTGGTGCTATTTAAACCAATATTATTAAGCTTATAACTGCCATATAGAAAAAGGTTAAACGAAATTACTATATGAACTAGAAATTAACTATACACTGTGTACAGAATTATTAGGCAAATGAGTATTTTGACCACATCATCCTCTTTATGCATGTTGTCTTACTCCAAGCTGTATAGGCTCGAAAGCCTACTACCAATTAAGCATATTAGGTGATGTGCATCTCTGTAATGAGAAGGGGTGTGGTCTAATGACATCAACACCCTATATCAGGTGTGCATAATTATTAGGCAACTTCCTTTCCTTTGGCAAAATGGGTCAAAAGAAGGACTTGACAGGCTCAGAAAAGTCAAAAATAGTGAGATATCTTGCAGAGGGATGCAGCACTCTTAAAATTGCAAAGCTTCTGAAGCGTGATCATCGAACAATCAAGCGTTTCATTCAAAATAGTCAACAGGGTCGCAAGAAGCGTGTGGAAAAACCAAGGCGCAAAATAACTGCCCATGAACTGAGAAAAGTCAAGCGTGCAGCTGCCAAGATGCCACTTGCCACCAGTTTGGCCATATTTCAGAGCTGCAACATCACTGGAGTGCCCAAAAGCACAAGGTGTGCAATACTCAGAGACATGGCCAAGGTAAGAAAGGCTGAAAGACGACCACACTGAACAAGACACACAAGCTGAAACGTCAAGACTGGGCCAAGAAATATCTCAAGACTGATTTTTCTAAGGTTTTATGGACTGATGAAATGAGAGTGAGTCTTGATGGGCCAGATGGATGGGCCCGTGGCTGGATTGGTAAAGGGCAGAGAGCTCCAGTCCGACTCAGACGCCAGCAAGGTGGAGGTGGAGTACTGGTTTGGGCTGGTATCATCAAAGATGAGCTTGTGGGGCCTTTTCGGGTTGAGGATGGAGTCAAGCTCAACTCCCAGTCCTACTGCCAGTTTCTGGAACACACCTTCTTCAAGCAGTGGTACAGGAAGAAGTCTGCATCCTTCAAGAAAAACATGATTTTCATGCAGGACAATGCTCCATCACACGCGTCCAAGTACTCCACAGCGTGGCTGGCAAGAAAGGGTATAAAAGAAGAAAATCTAATGACATGGCCTCCTTGTTCACCTGATCTGAACCCCATTGAGAACCTGTGGTCCATCATCAAATGTGAGATTTACAAGGAGAGAAAACAGTACACCTCTCTGAACAGTGTCTGGGAGGCTGTGGTTGCTGCTGCACGCAATGTTGATGGTGAACAGATCAAAACACTGACAGAATCCATGGATGGCAGGCTTTTGAGTGTCCTTGCAAAGAAAGGTGGCTATATTGGTCACTGATTTGTTTTTGTTTTGTTTTTGAATGTCAGAAATGTATATTTGTGAATGTTGAGATGTTATATTGGTTTCACTGGTAAAAATAAATAATTGAAATGGGTATATATTTGTTTTTTGTTAAGTTGCCTAATAATTATGCACAGTAATAGTCACCTGCACACACAGATATCCCCCTAAAATAGCTAAAACTAAAAACAAACTAAAAACTACTTCCAAAAATATTCAGCTTTGATATTAATGAGTTTTTTGGGTTCATTGAGAACATGGTTGTTGTTCAATAATAAAATATATCCTCAAAAATACAACTTGCCTAATAATTCTGCACTCCCTGTAATGCAAGCATTTTTTGCAGTCACTAGATTTAATTATAATAATGTACGTAATTCCATGTGCAAACTCCCAGCAACCGCTATTTATTATAGGTTGGGTGACATAATTTGTGGAGGTAGTTAAATTTTTTAAATCCCTTAAAGACCTTACTCACTACAGTAACCAGGTAAAATCGTGAATCTTGGCATTATAAGCAATTAATCTACAAATTGTGCAACACTGCTGGCTCTCCATCTGTCCTGAGATATGAAAAAAAAACTACTGCACAGAATTGACTAATAATGCATCAGTGCATAATTAGGTGAACTACATAATGAGGTGAGCCTGGAGAAACAGGAGAGCATTCCTGTCCTTCTGTATGTAGGTTACACGGGATGCCAGGTGCAGAACCAGTGATGCAATACAGTCTCCGGATGGCTCCTATTTGTTATGTATACATCAACCTACTTGTGTACACATTCTACAAACTGACATAGATTGATATTGTGGAGAATGCGTACATTCTGAACACTTTTCCTATTTATCACATATCATGCTAATACATTATTCATAAACCACAAAATAAGTAGCTGAATTGTATTTTTATCTATCTAATCTATCTATTATTTGACCATCAAATATCTATTTACCTACCT
The DNA here is from genome assembly GCF_905171765.1 of Bufo bufo. Classification (NCBI taxonomy): domain Eukaryota; kingdom Metazoa; phylum Chordata; class Amphibia; order Anura; family Bufonidae; genus Bufo; species Bufo bufo. Next base: position 66,482,903 of record NC_053395.1, on the reverse strand, counting down.
ATTTAATATCTATATACCTGTATATCTATCTATTAATTTCTACAAAAAAGCACCTAGATTTTTTTATTTATTTTGAAATAATCACAATAAAATACATAACATATTAAAGGGGTGGTGCCAAGATATCAGCTTATCTCCTACCCACAGGATACCCTCAGCTTTAGTATCATCTGGGTGTACATGAGCCCTGTTCTCATGATTGCTAGGGATCCCAGTGGTCACACCAATAGTATACTTCCCTCTGCTTTGATATCTTGGCAAAACCTCTTTCGTTAATATTTTTATTTTATTTTTTGGTCAAGCAGCAGCAAATTTGGTTTTAGGGTGCATAAAAATAAAAACTTGTGTTTTAATATAATATTGCCCCTCAGTAAATTCTTTATAGGTGATCTTAATATGCATAAAGGTATAATTTTTTATAAAATATACGATACAATTGTCTTCAAGACTTGTTCAAAAAACCATGGAATGTTTAAGGAAGTTCAAATATCAACATAGAATATGGATGTTTCAAAGAGCACCTGTAATCTCTCCTGACATGTCTGTTTTAGGAACTAATTGTATCCTCATGTAATAACAATTCTAAGGCATCTATTTTGATGATTCTATGTTGTGTCATTCCTTTATTATGTCTTCTAATAAATTCTAATGAATTGCTAGCAATTTGCTCTGAAGATCCGGTTGTGGGTGTGTCCCTGCACAATCTGACACTATTAGGGATGAGCGAATCCACTTCGAATGATACATCTGATGTCGATTTGCTAAAAACTTTGTTGTAATACTGTACAGAGTTCCTGCTCCATACAGTATTAGAATCTATTGGCTTCGATGAGCTGACATTATTACTTCGCGAAGTCGTGCGAGTATTCATGTAATAACTTCGGGAATTCATTATTACTGTAAAAAACCTTGGTACCAAATTGGGGTTCGGTCCCTTTTTTTTTTTTCTACACAAAGGACCAGGACTGCATAAAAATCAGAAAGAGCAATACTCACCTATCCCCGTCACTCCCATCAAGACACCTCTGGCTCCCCACTGGTCCTTATTTCTTGGTCCCTCCTAGCACATAGGAAATGGCTAGAAATGAGCGAATTAATGAAAAGTTCGATACAGATGCTTTGCCGAATTTTTAAAAAATTTGCTTTGCGATAAGTTAATTTGTCACCCACGTCACTGTACCCCTCAGATGCCACGTTCATATATTATCGTGGCATCTGATATAAATAAAAGAGTGTAAAATAAAATAAAAAAATTATACTTACCTGATCCATTTGCTTGCGCATCACCGCGCATGGGATTTCGGCCGAGATCTTCAAGGAAGATGGCAAGCAAATGGATCAGGTAAGTATGATTAGTTAAATCAATTCGCTACGACAAAGCACGAGGAGATTTGGCTTCACAGCGAATCGGATTTATACAGAAATTTGGATCGAAGTGAAGTGGATTTCAATTCGCTCAACACTAGAATGATCCATTTACTAGCTGAGGCAGTACAGTCAGTGACTGGCTGAGTGGTCATTTACTGTGTATTGGGAGCAAGCAAGAAATCGAGACCAGTGGGTACCCAGGAAGAGTGGTGAGGGATCAGTGAGTATTACTACCTTCCCATTTGTACAGATTATTGGGAATGAACGTTCATACGAATGCTCGTTCCCAATAATGTGCCCACGTAAAGGTGCCACAGACCACTTGATGAATGCACAAACATGTCTGTTTTGTTAATTAAGTGAATGGAAAGTGAGTAAAATAATGTGAGTATTTAAAAGGTCATTGGACTTTACTAGGGCATCTTTCAATCCTTTATGAATTCAGGTCCCTTCAAAGCAAAAGAGGACACAATCTATGGGTGGCAACACGGCATCTTACCCATTTTTGATGTTCTACTTTTTAATTTCTCATCGAGCATGTATGTTATAACGGTGCACTTGTAGATATAGCATGTCATACTAGCAGAGGACGCTTTGTTCCCTGACTGATTAAATAGATTTTCTACATTTTTAGTTTTGTAGTTTTGCTCCTACTTGCAAGCATTTTTATTTAATTTTAATGCACATCATTTCTATATAAAATAATAATTAATAGGCAAAGATTTTCTATACTGTATGTGCAGCCATATTAAAAATATAATCCAATCAACATAAAATGTAATTACAGATAAACATCTTACTCTGTCCCCCCATAATTAGAGATGAGCGAAGCTATAGAAAATGTAATTCGGCTGCTTTGTCGAATTTCACAAAGAAATTTGCTTTGTGATTAATTACTTTATCATGACACACATTTCTTCAGATGTAGTGGGCACAATGACAGGGAATGGTGATGGCGTCGCTCCCCATTATTGAACCTCTCAGATGCCACGTTTATCACTGATCGTGACATCTGGCATTAACATTAAGGGCATTCAGGGGTTAATCTGGTAAAAAAACAATACTCACCATATCTATTTGATCACGTAGAGGCCTCTGCGGCCATCTTGATTGAAGACACCACGCAGTGACAGGATGACATCATCACACCGGCTGGCATGGTGACATCATACGTCACAACAAGTGAGATTTTGCACTGTATCTTCAATCAAGATGTAGCGGTGACCTCTTCACGCAAATGGATGACGTGAGTATGTATTTTGGTTTTTACAGTCATTTCAGGGAAAATTGATTTGTTACCATGAAAGATGAGGAAATTCAGCTTTGTGGTAATTCGAATTTTCCTGAAATTTGGATCAAAGTCCTCTTCGGATACTTCGATTCACTCAACACTACTCATAATTAACACAATTTACTCATTTACCCTACTTGTCGCTCATAAATCAATCATAATAATTCATAATCATAGTACTTAAGATTCTGAAGCTTGAGTACAGATTTTTTTTTTCTCCTGGGTGCTTTTATTTCTGCAAGGACGCTCAATGTTTTAGACTTGACTAAGCAAATGCCTGTGAAGTTGTCCCTTGAGACTTTTCCAGCCTTTGATCATGCCTGTCTAATTATTTCCTGTCTGTCACTGGATAGGCAATTTTGCTGAATTGATCACAGGTCTTATCTTAGCAGGCTATACATTATAAATTTGATGATTGAGACTTCAGCATATATTATTAATATTTCATGAAACAGCTGATTTTCCATAAACCACCAACAACAATGTGGTTTTATCCTGAAGGTATACAATGATAAAAAAGGCTAAGCCCCTCCAATTTAACCCTTTCTACCCCAGGCCAGTTTTCACCTTCCTGCCCAGGCCATTTTTTGCAAATACGACATGTGTCACTTTATGTGGTAATAACTTTGGAACACTTTTACTTATCCAAGCCATTCTGAGATTGTTTTCTCGTGACAGATTGTACTTCATGATAGTCATAAATTTGAGTCAATATATTTCACCTTTATTTATGAAAAAATCCCAAATGTATAAAAATTTTTGAAAAATTAGCAATTTTTAAAATTTCTATTTCTCTGCTTTTAAAACAGATCTCCTGGGCACCCTCATAAAATATTTATTACTTAACATTCCCCATATGTCTACTTTATGCTGGCATTATTTTGTAAATGTAATTTTATTTTTTTAGGACGTTAGAAGGCTTAGAATTTTAGAAGCATTTCCCACTTTTTAAGGACCGGTTCAGGTCTGAAGTCACTTTGTGGTTCTTACATAGTGGAAACCACCCATAAATTACCCCATTGTAGAAACTACACCCCTCAAGCTACTCAAAACTAATTTTACAAACTTTCTTTAGATGTTCCACAAGCATTAAAGGAAAAAGGAGAAGAAATTTCAAAATTTCACTTTTTTTGCAGATTTTCCATTTGAATCAATTTTTTTCTTTAACACATCGAGGTTAGCAGCCAAACAAAACTCAATATTTATTACCCTGATTCTGCGCTTTACAGAAAGAACCCACATATGGTCGTAAACTGATATAAGGGCACACGGCAGGGCGCAGAAGGAAAGGAACGCCATATGTTTTTTGAAAGGCAGATTTTGCTGGACTGGTTTTTAAATGCCATGTCTCATTTGAAGCCCCCCAGATGCACCCTTACAGTAGAAACTCCCAAAAAGTGAACCCATTTTAGAAACTAGAGGATAAGGTGCCAGTTTTATTGGTACTATTTTGGGGTACATATGATTTTTAATTGCTCTATAACCAAAAAATGGCTGTTTTGGCACTGTTTTTATTTTTTAATTTTTTATTTTTACAACATTTATCTGACATGTGCTATTTTTATAGATCAGGTTGTTACGGACGCAATGATATCAAATATGTCTACTTTCTTTGTTTGTTTGTTTCAGTTTCACATAATAAAGCATTTTTGAAAAGCAAATTATGTTTTTCTGTCTCCATTTTCTGAACGCCTTATTTTTTTTATTTTTGTGCTGATCGTCTTGTGCAGGGGCTCATTTTTTGCGGGAAGAGTTGACTTTTTATTGGTACCATTTTTGGGTACATATGATTTTTAGATCATTCATTATTGCACTTTATGGGGCAAGGTGACCAAAAAATGTGTAATTTTGGCACAGTTTCCATTTATTAATTTTCCCAGCGTTCACCTGAGGGGCTAGGTCATGTGATATTTTTATAGAGCATGGACATGGCAATACCTAATATGTATACTTTTTCTTATTTATTAAGTTTTACACAATAATAGCATTTTTGAAACAAAAAAGAATTATTTTAGTGTCTCCATAGTCTGAGAGCCATAGCTTTTTTATTTTTTGACCGATTGTCCTAGGTAGGGTCTCCTTTTTTGTGGTATGAGGTGACGGTTTGATTGGTACTATTTTGGGGGGCATACACCTTTTTGATCGCTTGGTGTGGCAATTCTTGATTTAGATTTTTTTTATACAGTTTTATTTTTTTTACGGTGTTCACCTGAGGGGTTAGGTCATGTGATATTTTTATAGAGCTGGTTGTTATGGACTTGGCGATACCTAATATGTATACTTTTTTATTTATTTCACTTTAACACAATAATAGCATATTTGAAACCAAAAAAATGATGTTTTAGTGTCTCATGTTCTGAGAGCTATATTTATTTTTTTTTAGCAATTTTCTTATGTAGGGGCTAATTTTTTGCGGGATGAGGTGACGGTTTTATTGGTATCATTTTGTAGGACAAACACCTTTTTGATCGCTTGGTGTTGTACTTTTTGTGATGTAAGGTGACAAAAATTGCTTTTTTTTTTACAGTTTTTATTTTTTATAGTGTTTGTCGGATGGGGTGAATCATGTGATATATTTATTCAGCCAGTCGTTACGGACGCGGCGATACCTAATATGTGTGTTTTTTTTTTTTCTATTTTTTATTATAAAATCAGGTGAAAAGGGGCGTTTTTTTCTTTTTTCGCTTGAAACTTTATATTTTTTATTAAAAACACAGTTTTTTACTTTATTTTTGACATTAACTTTTGGGGGTCTGATCCCCTCTGCAATGCATTACAATTTGTCTGTATTGTAATGCATTGCCTGTTAGTGTATGACACTGAGTCATACACTAACAGGTTGCCTAGGAGATCCAGCCTGAGGCTGGATCTCCTGGGCACCCGTAGAAGGAAGGTCCCGAAGCCTTGCAAGGCATTGGGAAGCCTCTGCTTGGCATTGGGCTGCCTTCTCACCCATCAAGTCCCTGCCCTAGCAGTGCGGGGACCCGATTGGCTACCTCACCCGCAGCAAACCCCTTCTATGTCGCCGGAGCATACAGCAGGGGTTCGGCTAAGAGGAACAGCTGGTCCCCTACAGCTGATTGGGCGGGCGCAGATCCTGCACCCGCCTGATCAGCAGGCCTTAATAGTATGGCACTGGGCGGCAAGTCACGTCCCGCTGCTCGGTACTATTATGACGCTGGTCGGGAAGGGGTTAACAGAGAAATAGAGCTATAAATACATTTATATTCTTTGCAATCATCTAAAATGTATCAACTGATCAGTTATATAGCTAAAGCAGGAGAGGTTGACACAAATAGACTCCTTCTTCTGGATGACCCAAGACCTTCACCGCTCCATCAGAAAGCGAAATATCATCAATATTCACTTCACAGGGCGGCTTCTGCTGTCCCCGACGTTCCGAGATCCCACGCATGCCCAATAGAAAGATCTCGGAACGTCGGGTACAGCAGAAGCCGCCCAGCGAAGTGAATATTGATGAGCTGGGCGGCGCTTGAAAACGGCGGTTGGGGCGCGTGTGTGCGCCCATGTGGAGCTGAAACGCATTAGAAGACCTATTAGAAGACCTATTCATGCATATATATATAGCTAAATATGCTTATTGGGCCTGTCAGTGTCCCTTTAATATTACCCGAACACCGAACCCGAACTTTTACTGAAATGTTCGGGTTCGGGTGCCGAACACCATAAAGTTCGGTACGAACCCGAACTTTACAGTTCGGGTTCGCTCAACCATAATGCTATCCTTTCATGTGTCAAATGCTTTGGAGAAGTCCAGATATACGACATCCATTGATTCGCTGCTGTCAAGTCTAGAACTTACCTCCTCATAGAAACTGATTAAATTAGTTTGACATGACCAATCTCTCATAAAGCCATGCTGATATAGCATTATTTGCTTATTTTCATTGAGGTACTCCAAGATAGCATCTCTTAGAAAACCTTCAAACAGTTTACCCACAACACATGTTAAACTTTCCGGCCTATAGTTTTGGGGCTCTGTTTTTGGACCCTTTTTTAATATTGGCGGCTCCCTGTCAGTATAGAGTCCTTAAATATCAGAAATAAAGGTCTGGCTATGACATTACTTAATTCTCTTAGGATACGAGGTAGTATTGATCAAGCATGCTTGACCGAACACATACCGCATTTGTTCGAAAACGATGCTCGAGTCTCCTCCCCATACGTTTGTTGGCTGCTACACAGCCAATAAGTGTGCAGGAATGTACTGCCACTCACTGTAATGCCGTAGTCATGTTGGTTACTGGCATTACAGTGATTGGCTGGTCGGAACGTGTCATCGGGTTCTAAAAAGCACCCGATGACACTTGGTTCAGCCAGACTTAGTCGAGGAGAGCTGTGCTGTGCAAGGGACAGATAGTGTAGGGAATTGAATTTTATTTTTTTGTTAGGCAGGGTTGGTGTTAGGGACCCAAAAGTCCTTTTAAGGAATATTGTTGTATCTGGCAGCAATATATATTTTTAGCGCAATCTGCGCTAAATTGCGTGCTATTGTAGAGACCCAAAAGTCATTTTAAGGACTATTGTTGTATCTGGCAGAAATATATCTTTTTAGCGCAACCTGCGCTAAATTGCATGCCATTGTAGAGACCCAAAAGTCCTTTTATGGACTATTCTTGTATCTGGCAGCAATATATCTTTTTAGCGCAACCTGCGCTCAATTGCGTGCAATTGCTTGGCCGCTGCATTATCGCTGCGACATTACCTGCACTACATCTCCAGTATAACGTTAGCGCATCCGAAATATCAGTGACATTCAGTGTCATTTTTTCGCTGGTGGTGGCAGCGACATTACCTGTGCTACATCTCCTGTTTAGCGTTAGCCCATCCTAAATATCAGTGACATTCAGTCTAATTTTTTTCGTTGCTGGTTGCAGCGACATTACTTGCGCTATATCTCCAGTATAACGTTAGCACATCCAAAATATCTGTGACAATCAGTCTAATTTTTTCGCTGCTGGTGGCAGTGACATTACCTGTGCTACACATCTTGTGTAACATTTGTCCATTCTAAATATCAGTGACATTCAGTCTAATTTATTTGCGCATACACTTACAAAACCTGCGCTATTGTACATGTGACATACTTGAAAGCATATATACCATTTAATATGTGGAAGGCGAGCAGTAAGGGATGGGGAAGTGGCCGTGCTGCTGATGGTGCACGCAGAGGCCTTGGTGCCTGCAGCCAGAGCAGAAGAAACACACTCATCCACGATAACTAGCTTCATGTCCCAGTTTGCAGAGCGGCGCAGGACACCACTCTCAATGTCACACCAGTTCGACCAGGTGGTCGGATGGATTGTAGCAGATAATGCTTCCAGTTGGTTAAGCACCACCCTGTCTTCCACAAAGTCCAGTCTCAGTAGCCAAGAGTCTGGTCAACAGAATCCTTGCCCTGATCCTCCTTCCTCCCACCATGGAAAGTCTTTGCAAACAAGTGATCCCACACTCGGATATTCCGAGGAGCTATTTTCATTGCCATTCCTTAATTTGTGGCCAGGGACGCTACATTTCCCTGACGGCACACTCGGTGAACGCTGTGGAGGCGCGGAGTGAGTCGTACCCTGGGATGGCACAGGTGCTACCAACGCCAAGGATTGCAGGCCCTACTTCCATCAGGATTTCTGCCATCACCCCCTCTTCTCCTCCTCCACCTCCTCCTCCACTTCCACCTCTGAATTGTCATCTTGCAGCACCAGTCAGCCATCAGTCAATAGCTGGAAGCAGTGTAGCACTGCAGTGGGGAAGCGGCAACAGGCCGTGCTGAAACTGATCTGCTTAGGTGACAAACAGCACACCGCCTCAGAGCTGTGGCAGGGGATAAGGGACCAGACTGAGCTGTAGCTCTCGCCACTCAACCTACAACCAGGCATGGTTGTTTCTGATAATGGCCGTAACTTGGTAGCGGCTTTGGAGCTCGGCATGCTCACACACATACCATGCTTAGCCCACATGTTAAACTTATTGGTTCAGCGCTTTCTTAAAACCTACCCCAATTTGCCTGAGCTACTGGTGAAGGTGCTCTGTGTGTGTGCCCATTTCCGAATGTCATCTACAGCTGCCGCCGGTCTGGCAGAGCTGCAGCAGAGCTTGCAATTGCCAGCTCACCGACTGTTGTGGGGCGCAAGCGAGCGCTGGAACTCCACGTTCCACATGTTGGCCAGGCTTTGTGAGCAGCAGAGTGCATTAATGGAATACCAGCTGCAACATGGTCATCGCCTTTCCAGTCAGCTGACACCCTTCATAATCCCGATTTATTCGGCCCGAGCCCCCGAGCACCCGAGCACTACGGTGCTCGATCAACACTAGTGTCTGGTTCACAGGAAAAGGTCTGAAATTGATGGAAACACCACTGAAATGGTTCGGGAACAGCATAGGGAGGATGTCTGGATGCATCTTGGACTCCCAGAACGCCGCTGGGAACGATGTTGTCCGAGTAGTACGCCACTTTTACAGACTGACAATAATACACACCAAACTGGAGATACTAGAGATAAAATCGATTTTAGAGGAAAAATAGTTACTTGTATATAAAGTGCAAGTGCTGCCAAAAATTACAAGAGGCACTCTGATACAACCTGTATATATTACATAAAGGAGGGCCATATTCACATTGTGGTACAATTGTTCAAGTAGTGAGACTCCTACACTCATTACAAGGAACTGGCACTACAATACACCCTTTATTACACATAAAGGAGGGCATCATACACACCCTTGAAAAATGATGACTGATGGCCTGCTGGTGACCCTCAAAAACATTAGGAGCAAGGGCCTGCTGGTGACCCTCTAAAACATTATTGGTGAGGGTCTACTGCTTAGCTGACCATCTAAAATATTAGGTGTAAGGGCCTGCTGCCGAGCTGACCATCTAAAAATTTAGGGGTGACGGTCTGCTGCTGAGCTGACCGTCTAAAACATTATAGTTAAGGGCCTGCTGTTGACCCTCAAAAACATTATGGGTGACGGCCCACTGCTGAGCTGACCCTCTAAAACATTAGGAGCGAGGGCAGCCTAATAAGCATGTTGATATGATGGAGGAGGAGGAGCAATACGAGAAAAGGGAGATTGAACCATATACACTTTCTAGTGGTGAAAGGGGTGCATGCAGGGGTCGAGTCGAGGGGGAACGCGTGGGAACGGCGTTCCTGCACTTTTTTCATGGCAGGAACGCCGTTCCCATTCAGGGCAAAAGGACCAGGAGGGGAAGCGGTGAAATCAGATTCACAGGGGGCGGAGCGGAGGCGAGGCCCTGCGTGACTCGCACTGTGCAGGGCAGGCTAAGTGAGGAGGGAAGGGGAGCGGCTTCAGTTGAGGACGGAAGACTCACTGACTGACTCCCCCCCCTCCTGGCTGAGAGCTCCCCTCCTCCTATCCTGAGCCTGCGACTGCCTGACTGCAGTGGGGTACCTACCATATAGGCAATCCACGCAGCTGCTATGGGGCCCGTGAGGAAGGGGGGGTTCTGCAGTGGAGGAGAGTCCCCGCCCCTGTCTATCTTCCTAACTGTCTCCCGTCTGCTAGCCCCGCCTCCTAGCTCCGCCTCCTGCCTGTTATCTCCGCCCCCGCCTGATTCCTCTGGATTGCCACAACCAGTAATGAAGTAAGTGACGACTTGTAGGTGAGGACAGTGCAGAGGTGTGTGTGTGTGGGGGAAGGGGGGTCACTCAGCTTTCCCAGGCTATTCCTCTGCACATATGCCATTCAGAACAGGAGGGAAGCTGGGTGTCACTACATTATGTAATGTGACTCAGCTTTCCTGATGTCCTGCATGGCACAAGTGCAGAGGCATGAGAAGATATGAGGGTTGTGTTACTTAGCTTTCTCATGTCTCTCCACATGTGCCATGCAGGAGAGCAGAAAAGCTGGGTGCTATTACATCATGTAATGTCACTCAGATTTCCTGCTATCCTGCAAGGCATAAAAGCTATGGGGCCCAATGATTTCTTCTGTGTACACCCCTGCCTGACTGTCTGCTGAGGTGAGCGTGGCTGGACCATCCGACCGGACCGGGGTCCTGGTGGTCCAGTCCAGTCTAAGTGTCTGTGACTGTCCCTGAGTGAGTCCGGGGGCCCTAACCCGCCTGGTGGGAGCGCCGGTGGCCAGCAGCCCCAGACCAGACCAGTCAATACCCCCTCTTTTATCTCAGTCAGTACTCTCATCAGATGTGACTGCAGGCAGCACAGCAGCAGGCCAGAAGAGATCGATCAGCCAGGATTAATGTGCACAGCCTGGGTGGGAGGCCCCCCTTACCCTGGCCTTAGGCAAGTGACAAACTGCCCCCCCCCTCCTCAATCTTAAGCAAGTGACAAACCCAGCTCTGCTACATCTACAATGGGCAACTACAACAAATGTAATGCCAAACTGCAGTTCCTCTATGCGATTGTGATGCCTCAGATAGCTTCCACTGGACCCACAGCCTGTGGGTCCAGTGGAAGCTATCCAAGGCATCACATAGAGGAACTGCAGTTTGGCATTACATTTGTTGTAGTTGCTCATTGTAGATGTAGCAGAGCTGAGTTTGTCACTTGCCTAAGAATGAGGGGGGCAGTTTGTCACTTGCCTAAGCGAGGCCTCCCACTGTGCACATTAATCCTGGCTGATCGATCGCTGCTGCTCTCACATCTGATGAGAGATTTCCTAAGGGGGTATTGACTGGCATTAGGGACGGGCTGGTGGATGAGGGCAGCCACCCGGTCCTGTCTATGGATCACCCAGTTTGCACTTAGCTATGCCCAGGCCCCATGCCAGGGGGTCCCTGATGTATTAACTGACCAATAACATGGAGATCCCAGTGCCAGCTGCCTTGCTGGTGGACGATTGGCATATACTTCTGCTGTGGGCCACAGCAGAAGTATATGCCAATCGTCCACCAGCAAGGCAGCTGGCACTGGGATCTCCATGTTTATTTTATGTTAATTTTGCAGTTGTTTGTGTAAACTGGCACTTTACAATAAATTTTGCACTGAATTTTCAGCAAAATATATATATATATTTTTTTTTTGGGGGGGGGGGGGGGTTGCAGTGGATCTTGGGTGAGTTCCCACACTTTTTTCCCCAGGACTTGACCCCTGGGTGCATGGTAATACAGTGTATTCAATACACCATAAAAGCCACATTTAGAGTGCCTTGATGTTCAGTCGCTTTCCTCTGGTGGAGTAGATAAGTCTGGGGCAATCCAGGCCTTGTTAATTTTTATAAGAGTCAACCGGTCAGCATTTTCAGTTGACAGGGGGAGGCGCTTATCAATTATTATGCCCCCAGCTGCACTAAATACCCGCTCTGACAAAACGCTGGTGGCGGGGCAGGCCAGCACCTCCAAAGCGTAGAGCGCCAGTTCATGCCACAAGTCCAGCTTGGACACCCAAAAGTTGTAAGGCACACAGGGATCAATGAGGACGCTATCACAGTCTGCTATGTACTTCTTCACCCTTTTCAAAAAAAATTCTCTCCTTGTGACACTAGGCCACGCATCAGGTTGAAGGTGCTGGCGGGGTGTCATAAAACTGTCCCAGGCCTTGGAGAGTGTTGCCCTGCCTCTGTTGGAACTGCTGTGTGTTCCCCTTCGTCTCCCCTCCTCGGTTGGCCCAGGAACTACGGAATCTGCCTCGTCCTCTCCAGTCTCCACCATAGGAATGAGAGATGAGAAGTTCTCTTTGTAGCGGGGGTCGAGAAGGGTGAACAACTAGTAATCGGTGTTGGTCAGAATGCGTACAGCGCGAGGTTAACGGGAAAAGAGTCCCAACAGACAAGACTTTGCTGTCCTCATCAGGAGGATGACTCTCAATCTCCTCATCCTCTTCCTCCTCTTCTACCTATCCACGCTGAACAGATGGAATAAAAATTCCATGGGTACTACCCTCTGTAGCGGAGGCAACCGTCTCCTGCTCCTTCTCCTCCTCATCAAATTCGCGCTGAGAAGACGAACTGAGGGTGGTCCTGGCTTTCACCCTGTGTACTTACTTCCCCCATTTCCACCTCTTCCAAATGCAAAGCGTCCGCCTTAATTGTGAGCAGTGAGCGTTTTAAGTAGACATAGAAGTGTGATGGTTACGCTGATAATAGCGTTATCGCCGCTCACCATCTGTGTTGATTCCTCAAAGTTGCGTAAAACCTCACATAAGTCAGATATCAATGCCTACTTGTCGCTTGCTGACTGGAAAGTCGACGACCATGTTGCAGCTGGTATTCCACTACTGCCCTCTGCTGCTCACAAAGCCTGGCCAACATGTGGAAAGTGGAGTTCCAGCGAGTGCTCACGTCGCACAACAGTCGATGAGCTGGAAATGGCAAGCACTGCTAGAGCATCGCCAGACGGGCGGAAGCTGTCGATGAATTACGGAAATGGGCACACACGCAGCGCACCTTCACCTGTAGCTCAGGCAAATTGGGGTAGCTTTTGAGAATTTGCTAAACCACTAAGTTGAACACATGGGCTAGGCATTGTATGTGTGTGAGCTTGCCGAGCTGCAAAGCCGCCACCAAGTTACGGCCATTATCAGACACAACCATGCCTGGTTGTAGGTTAAGTGGCGAGAGCCACAGCTCAGTCTGGTCCCTTATCCCCTCCCACAGCTCTGCGGCAATGTGCTGTTTGTCACCTCAGCAGATCAGTTTAAGCGTGGCCTGTTGCCGCTTCCCCACTGCAGTGCTACACTGTTTCCAGCTACTGACTGATGGCTGACTGGTGTTGCAAGATGATAATTCAGAGGTGGAAGTGGAGGAGTTGGGAGGGGGGTTGCAGCCACTAACGTATGTGGCGGTGGAAACTATGATGGAAGTAGGGCCCGCAACCCTTGGCATCGGTAGCAGCTGTGCCATCCCAGGGTACGACTCGCTTCGTGCCTCCACAATGTTCACCCATTGTGCCATCAGGAAAATGTAGCTTCCCTAGCCAAAAGTACTTATCCATGCGTCAGTCATTCAGTGGACCTTCCCAATAACTGCGTTGGTCAGGGTAAGTGTGATGTTGCGGGACACATGCTGGTGTTAGGCTGGAACTGCACACCATGAAAAATATTGGCGGCTGGGGACAGAGTACAGCGGGACAGTCACCGCCATCAGGCTGCAAAAAGCCCCAGTGTCCACAAGACTAAATGGCAACATTTCCAGGGCCAGAAATTTGTAAAGGTGCACATTTAGTGCTATGGTCTGTGGGTGGGTGGCTGGGTATTTGTGCTTTCGTTCAAAGGGCTGGGGTATAGACATCTGTACGCTGCTCTGGGACACAGAAGTGGATATGCTAGCTGATGGTGCTTGAGAAGGTCCGGGTGCATTGCGGGAGGCATCCGGGCCTGCATCTTGGACAGGGGATTGGCGAGGACGTATTACAGGGGAAGAGGAGGCAGTGGTGTGACTCGCAGACACTGGTTGTGGACCCAAGAGTTCTACCCACCTATTATTGTACTTTTATGCCATGTGGCGGATCATGCTGGTGGTGGTGAGTTTGCTCATTTTGGTACGGCACAGGTTGCAAATTACAATTCTTTTATCGTCCACACTTTCCTAAAAAAAGAGCCAGACTGAAGAACACCTACCCCTTGGCAAGGGAGATTGCCGCAAGGGCGTGCTCCGGGGAACAGTTGCGGGTCTGTTTGGTGTGGCCCGCCTTCTCCCTTTTGCCACCCCACTGCCTCTTCCAGTCTGTTGCAGTGCTGCGGATTCCTCGTCCTCTGTACTACTGTCCTCGCTCGGCTTGCCACCTGCCCAGGTTTGGTCAGTGACTTCATCGTCCAACACCACCTCTTCCACTTCCTCACTCTGGTCATCCTCCTGACTTGTTGACCTATCAACAACATCAGTTATTGACAACTGTGTCTCATCCTCATCATGAACCTCTTGAGACACTAATTGCGGTTGACTTTTTGGCAACTGTGTCTCATCATCATCATCCACCTTGTGCAACACTAATTGCCATTCTCCACTGCCACCTTCTTCTGACTGTGGATGCTCCAGAGTTTTGGAATAAGGGCACAAGATCTCCTCATGTCCCTCTTCAAGCGAGCTTGGCGAGAGGCCCAAATTGAGGAATGGCGATGAAAACAGCTCCTCAGAATATCCGAGTGTGGGATTACTTGTTTGCCAAGACTCTCCATGGTGGGTGGAAGGAGCATCAGGATAGGATTCTGTTGACCAGACTCTTGGCTAGTGAGACTGGACTTTGTAGAAGACAGGGTGGTGCTTAACCAACTGGAAGCATTATCTGCTGCAATCCAACTGACCATCTGGTCGCACTGGTCTGACTTTGAGAGGGTGTCCTGCGTCGCCCTGCAAATTGAGACATGAAACTAGGTATCGTGGATGACTTGTGTTCTGGCAGCAGGCACAGTTTCACTACGCCCAGGGCCACAGACTCTGCATGCACCATCAGCAGCACAGCCACTTCCCCGTCCCTTACTGCTCGTCTTGCACATATTAAATGGTATATATGCTTGCAAGTATGTCACACGTACAGTAGCGCAGGCTTTGTAAGTGTATGTGCAAATAAAGTACACAGAATGTCACAGATATTTCTAGGATGCGCACACGTTAAACAGGAGGTATAGTGCAAGTAATGTCGCTGTCACTACCGCCTAATAAAAAATTACACTGAATGAATGTCACTGATATTTAGGATGCGCACACGTTAAACATGATGTATAGTACAAGTAATGTCACTGTCACCACCACCTAATAAAAAATTACACTGAATAAATGTCACTCATATTTAGGATGTGCAAACATTATAGCCCAAGTAATGTCGCCGTCACCACCGCCTAATAAAAAATTACACTGAATAAATGTCAATGATATTAAGGATGTGGAAACGTTATAGCGCAAATAATGTCGCTGTCACTACCACCTAATAAAAAATTACACTGAATGAATGTCACTGATATTTAGGATGCACAAACGTTACACAGGAGGTATAGCGCAAGTAATGTCGCTGTCGGCACCACCTAATAAAAAATTACACTGAATGAATGTCACTGATATTTAGGATGTGCACACGTTAAACAGGAGGTATAGTGCAAGTAATGTCGCTGTCACTACCGCCTAATAAAAAATTACACTGAATGAATGTCACTGATATTTAGGATGCGCACACGTTAAACAGGAGGTATAGCGCAAGTAATGTTGCTGTCATCACCGCCTAATAAAAAATTATACTGAATGAATGTCACTGATATTTAAGATGCGCACACGTTAAACATGAGGTATAGTACAAGTAATGTTGCTGTCACCACCACCTAATAAAAAATTACACTGAATAAATGTCATTGATATTTAGGATGTGCAAACATTATAGCCCAAGTAATGTTGCTGTCACCACCACCTAATAAAAAATTACACTGAATAAATGTCAATGATATTAAGGATGTGCAAACATTATAGCGCAAATAATGTCGCTGTCACTACCACCTAATAAAAAATTACACTGAATGTCACTGATATTTAGGATGCACAAACGTTAAACAGGAGGTATAGCGCAAGTAATGTCGCTGTCAGCACCACCTAATAAAAAATTACACTGAATTAATGTCACTGATATTTAGGATGCGCACACGTTAAACAGGAGGTATAGCGCAAGTAATGTCGCTGTCACCACTGCCTAATAAAAAATTACACTGAATGAAAGTCACTGATATATAGGATGTGCAAAGGTTATAGCGCAAGTAATGTCGCTGTCACCACTGCCTAATAAAAAATTACACTGAACTAATGTCACTGATATTTAGGATGTGCAAACGATATAGCGCAAGTAATGTCGCTATCACTACCACCTAATAGAAAATTACACTGAATGAATGTCACTGATATTTAGGATGTGCAAACATTATAGCGCAAGTAAAGTCGCTGTCACTAACACCTAATAAAAAATTACACTGAATGATTGTCACTGATATTTAGGATGCACAAACGTTATACAGGAGGAATAGCGCAAGTAATGTCGCTGTCACCAGCGGCTAATAAAATGTTACACTAAATTAATATCACTGATATTTTGGATAAGCAAAAGTTATACAGGAGATGTAGCGCAGGTAATGTCACTATCCGCAGCGGACACTGTCTACAGAAAAAGTAGACTGGATGTCACAGATATTTTTAGGCTGCGCACACGTAAGACAGGAGATGTAGCGTCAATAATTTTGCTGTCTGCAGCGGCCAAACAATTCGAGAATTCGAGATTATTTTATTGAATGCGAAAAATCGGCAATGTACAAATTGCGAAATGTGAATTCATAACGCAAAATACAGGAGTGGGTCACTTTGGCTACATTTTTGTAGCTGGTTCAAGTTTCCTGAGACTGGAGAAAATGGTTGGCACAACAGAACATTAGAATAGCTTTATAAGCAGATAGAGTCAAGTGCTCCAATATATTCGCGATTGCTCTAATCGGCAGTGATTAGAGTATTTTTTCGCACTACGTGCAACTTCGCATTTTAGCAGGTCTGACTACAGATTACTGATTGGTGCACTAAGTATTGTTGTGAACTTGACACTTGACATTGCTTCCTTCTCATTGGCCCACAAGCAAGAAGCAGAGAGGAATCATGTGTTCAGATGGAAATAAAATGCCGAATATTCGATATAACGAATATATAGCACTATATTCTAAATATCCGCAAATTCTTGAAGTGGCGATATTCCCGAAAAAAATTTGCTATTCGAATGTTCGTGCTCAACACTACTTTTGGGTCTATAACAAGTATAAAAGCTAAAATATTCCTATTTTACTCCCTACAATATCTCTCCCTTCAGCTCTCCAGCTCTCCCTGACTAAGACTGAGCCAAACACGTGTTATCGGGTGCTATATAGCACCTGATGACGCGTTCCAGCCAGCCAATCACTGTAATGCCAGTAACCAACATGGCTGCGGCATTACAGTGAATGGCAGTACCTGCACATTTATTGGCTGCGAGTAAAATTAGTGTTCGGCCAAGCATGCTCGCCCAACACTATATAACATCCATCCTTAGCATCTTTAACATCTATACTTAGATAAATATTACTTACAAGGGAAAAAAAACTAAGTTCAAATTTTCCTCAGAAAGAGTAGAGTAAATTATAGTGCACATCTCAGAGCTAAGATAAGGTGAGGAAAATCTCAGAGTTTCTAGGAGGAATCTCTTTAAATGATATGTGTCGCTTGAAATGCAGCTCTCAGCATGTGTGAAAGAGCTAAAGCAGAGGATTAAAGGATCAGCCTAATTGGGCTATTGTGTGAGGCCAATTAACTGTTGAGGCAAGAAGGATGAGTAAGCTGGGCATCTCAGGCTGTTTTTAACCTGAGCCAATGTATTGGCGCTCCACTTTATAAGGGGATCTTTGATATCTTTGTCTAAATGAGCGGAAATATTAAGACTTTTCTTTGTATTCTATTTCAGCAGTTTCTAATGTGTTCCAATGGTTTCTAACAAGAATATCTAAACCCTTAAAAAATATAAATAAAAAGATGTAGATTTACATAAGTGATTTGCAGACTCAAACATGGTTCCATAATAAGTCTGGTGCACATCAGTGTATGTGTTTTTAACCTCATTTCAAATATTTACGTATGTCACCATTCCTCCTGTTTTAAGCATGTCCTACATGAAAAGAATTACCAAAGTGAAATTTCAAAGCGTTTCAATTTTTATTTATATATGACAAGCTTAAAGGGGTTATTCAGTATTTGCATGGACATACCCCCTACCTTATAAATAAACCTGATCTGGCCGCCATTTTACATTCAGTGTTTTGCCAGTGTAGGGAGAGGTTGCTGTGTGGAGCAGGGACAGGCTGTTAGGGACACCAAACGCTAGCTAATAGGGCCACAAAAGTCATTTTAAGCACTAGTATAGGTGTGCTATCGATAGGTGTGATACACAGAGGGGTGCGATATACTTATAATATACTTTTATAATGAGTCAAAAACACATAGATCTATATAGTGATCACCTGGAAGTCATGGGTCTATCGGCTAGGGGCTTACTAGGGCCATTTCTATATAGGGTAAGGTTCCGGACAGGGTCGCTCTTATCAGGGCGGGTGGTCTGTGGTTAGGCTATCAGGGCCAGAATAGCACCCCCCTGTAGGGCAATATCAGGGACAGTTCTTTGCCCACCCTGTCCTTCAATACCACATCATCATCTAGCCTAGGGATGGATGTTTTTTTGCTTTCCCTCCGGGATTCATGGATGTGCACTGGTACCCCCCGGATTGTGGTAGGACATATGGTTTCTGATTTAGTGCCGCCGAGCACTTGTTATTGCCTACCACATCTATGCTTTTTGCTTAACTTTAATAATTTCATTTATTTTCATTTTGAAGGATATCTTTTCCATTCGCACGTCCGCAAAATGGGTCCGCATCCGTTCCGCAATTTCTGTCCGCATCCGCATTTGCTGATCCACACTTCCGCATCTGTGCTTCCGTTTCCGCAATTGCAGACAAGATTAGGCATTTTCTATTATAGTGCTGGCGATGTGCAGTCCACAAATTGCGGAATGCACATTGCCAGTGTCCGTGTTTTGCGGATCCGCAAAACACTTACGGACGTGTGACTGGACCCTCATAGTAAAATTATTAAAGGTTACGTTTTATCTTCATGTATATTCTAATGGATTGCCTTCCTTGTACAATGTTATAATATACTTTCTATGTTAGAAAGTATATTATAGTGCATTTGTATTGTGCGGCAGTTGTGTGCGGTTCTGCTGCGATACTGCAGGTATATAGAGGGACAAGCGTTATTGGAACAAATAATTTCTACTGGTGTGATATACCAGTCGCCCCCCCAAAAAACAGATTGAAGCGGGGTGTTATATACCAATATACTTTCTTTATAGTGCATTGGGTACTGTATAGTGCATTTGCGCATGCGCGTACGCGAAAATTATATTGCCGATATTTCGCATTGAAAAAAAATATTTATGGAGATCGCTAATTCGAATAATACATCTGGTATGTCACTGTCCATGTTATGGGACTATTTGTGCACTTCTAGTAATTATTTCTTGGCTGTAAATATGAGCTGAAGGTTTTTCAGGTTTGCCTGCCATTAAAATGAATTGGACCCGCCGCGAACTCGTGGTTCGCGAACATTTGATCGCATTCGCGCGATCGCGTTCGCGAACCGTCCCGGCAGATGTTCGTCCATCACTAGGCCTCAGTGCTTAGTCACATCCTGCTTAAGGACAACACAACACTGAGTCCAGTAATTGGGTGCAATGAGACACGTGATTCCATCTGTGCAAGTGTTGACAGACCAAGAACAGAAGTACAGTGCAGACAGCCAGGGAGCTGGAACCAAGTAGTAAGTATTTTACTGTTCATGGGTCCTGCTAATTAGGTTGAGGGGATTTTAAAAAGTCCTTAAGCCAAAAGCTATTCAAAGTTTTGCTTACAAATAACCTCTTCAATAAGTTCACCCTTTTCAAAGGGTTTTTCCAAAGCGAGGGCTACATAGTGATGTTTGGTCACCTAAAGGTCGTCTAGTGATCACTGCAAAAAGTCCTGATTGCATTTTTAGTGATGTTCTGAAGATTGCCTGAATTCTGTTCAAAAACATTCAGGATCAAACAGAATCACAGTAATGCCATGATCTTACTATAATTTGAGGGTGATCAGAAGCTGAGCCTAAACTGGTTATTACTCAGTTATTTAAAGGGTTTCTCTGTAAATCCATAAAATAAAAATATACTTAAATATCACTTTGTTGTAAATATATTCCCAAATATCTTTCATTACTAAAAATGGCTCATTTTCTCTGGGGGACAATTATCGGGGGAAATAAAATGGCCGCCATCCTGTTTGTACCCACAAAACCTGTCCAGATCACACAGAAGGACAAGTTACTTTAGAACACTGAGCTAAAAAGCGGCCTCGGCCTCTACTCTGCTCTACTTGTCAGGGATTATGTCACTGAATAAAGCTGATAAGATCTTCAGCTGAATTTACTTAGGATATGGAGCTCATGAGAAGACATGAAGTACAGAGAGGAGGGTGGAGATGTGGCATCAGCACTTGTACGCAGTCTCCATTACCACAGTCTGTCCTGTCCATCCTCTCTGTACTTCATGTTTCCTAATTAACTCCATTCCCACAGAGATTCAGCTGAAGATCCTATCATCTGTATTCAGGATTATAATCCCTGAAAAATAGAGCAGAGCGGAGGATGAGACAGTTCTTTATCTGAGTGTTCTTCTGAAGTAACTTGTTCTTCTGTGTAGTCAAGACAGGTTTTGTGTGTACTAATAGGATGGCGCCCATTTTATTTTCCCTGATGATTATTCCTTATATCTAATGAAATATATTTGGGAATATATTTATAATAAAGTAAAGTAATAAAGTAATATTTTAGTATAGTAATTTAATTTTATTAAATCCCAGACAACCACTTTAAGCTAGCCAATCACCTAAATTTTCCTTCTGTCAATAGTTACTGTACTGCTACAGATTTATCCTTAAACATGCATGCTTGGCTCAGCAGAGCATGCATAGATTTAGAGATCAGAGAAGTTATCAAAAATTTGACTGGGCTGCTTTGCTGAAGTTCATGAAGAAATTTGATTAGTTACAAATGATTTCATCACAAATTGAATTCCATTGTGTGTAGCTGGCACAATGACGGGGAACGGCGATTGTGCTGCCCCCGTCATTGATGCTGTTTTCAATGCTACAGTCACCTTGAGGCCACTCAAGGGTTAAACTGCCATTTCAGGAAAAATTTGATTTGTTACCACAAAGCACCAGGAAATTCGGCTTCGTGGCAAATCAAGTTTTACATGAAATTTGGATAAAAGTCAATTTGTTTAGCTTTGATTTTCTGAACAGTACGTATGATATACCACTACCAGACAACTCTGAACACAGCCTGTATGCCATTGGAAGTAATAATTATTTCCAGTAATTTTATTTTATGTGTTCCTGGAGAACCTCTTTATTAAATAGCTGAATGTAATTCTTAGGCTACTTTCACTCTCGCGTATGGTGCGAATCAGTCATGGATCTGCACAGACGGATCCGTTCAGATAATACAACCATCTGCATCCTTTCAGAACGGATCCGTTTGTATTATCTTTAACATAGCCAAGACGGATCCGTCTTGAACACCATTGAAAGTCAATGGGGGATAGATCCATTTTCTATTGTGCCATATTGTGTCAGTGAAAACTGATCCCCATTGACTTACATTGTGTGTCAGGACGGAACCGTTTGGCTCAGTTTCGTCAGACGGACACCAAAACGTTGCAAGCAGCATTTTGGTGTCCGCCTCCAGAGCGGAATGGAGACGGGATGGGGGCGGAACGGAGCCAAACTGAGCCAAATTGATGCCTTCTGAGCAGATCCTTTTCCATTCAGAAAGCATTAAGGGCAAAACTGATCCGTTTTGGACCGCTTGTGAGAGCCCTGAACGGATCTCTCAAACAGAAACCAAAACACCAGTGTGAAAGTAGCCTAATTATGTTTATTAGTAATTATTTTTATTAGCAAAATGTAAGAAAAAAAACAGCTCCTCCAAAAGTTCAACAGAATATTAGAATGGATAATAACAAAAACTGTTGTTTTTTTCTGTTTTCACATGTTTATAAAAAAAAATCAATATCTCCATATTATCTCATATCTTGTCTGATGTTCTTGTAGAATTATGTTGTCTTCATGAAATGACAGCAATTTATTCCAGCAGACATCTGTTCAATATTAAATTCAAATACAGAGATGGAGTAGTAGTGTCTAAGTACTTCATCTTGTAGAAACACGGATAACATGTCTACTATCTGTGCTGAAATAAGACGCACTAGATCAATCTCTGTTACTAACAATATTTCAAACAGATTTACAGAAGGATTTCTATTATGTGTTTGGAAATAGTCTCTGTAGATTAATTGTGCGTAAAAAAAAAAAAAAGATGAAAACACCATTTTGGAGACTAGCCCACATATGTATTTTAATGTTAGTGCTTTTGTTACAATTCTTAGTGAGTACCTATTGTAATTGTACCCTTTTTATATAAATTAGTAGTACATGCCAATAAAATTACCTTGTTAATATATAAATCACTGCAAAAGGTGCACCACAATGATATGCAACTGACAATACTGGCTAATCCCTCAGGCTGATGTTAAAAAATTTGACTTTAACCAATGTATTCCAGTCAGGAACACAACGGAGCCCTTTTGCACCACCGTCAAGGTATCTCAGTGTGGCATGGGTCCTACCACTAGACTACATATGGTGTGTGAACACGGTCTGAATGGTGATAAGATCTAACTCACAGCCAAGCTCCCATTAGCAACGGATCACATGCGAAGGAATTGCTCCCCTGGTTATAAACACGCTACAGTGTTTGGGGTTTTTGAGCGTTTCTTACCATTTAGGCCACTTTATTTTAGTGATTTTACCTTGTTAATATATTTTTGGGTGAAAGCAACAATTTTGCCATCCATAATCTATAGTTTCTCTTTCTTGCTTGCAGGCTCTCTGTTGATGTTCCATAATCTCACTGGTTTTTAAAGGGGTCTTGGGTGGCACATATAAAACATACACACAAGTACCTATGTGTGTCTTAATGCTCACCCGCTGTTGCCATCATAGAGTAGCTCATTAGTTGTCATCCTTTATTTTTGTTATCTTGACTAGTTCTGTGTAGCCACTTTGTTTTTATGTTGCCAGGGCTTGCTGTGGCTGATATTAGCGATGTAAAGGACTACAGATTTCTCTTTCTTATCACAAAGGTCACCTCTGTTTACAGCTGTGCCCTCATTACTCTGTTACAAACAACGCAGGCTGTGCTACTACACATTGAACAATGTACTGTATGTAGCTCAAATAAATCCTCTCAAGAGAGAGGTAGTGAAGTGAAGAGCTAGGAAACAGTAGTGATAGCAAGCACAGAAGATGACAGAATGTGTGACCTAATCAAATCCGATAGCCCAAAAATGGTGGATGTGACAAGTGACTACATTTTTCACTATGTAGAGGAACTGTAGAGCACTGGTAGTGTCCCCAAGCAAGGAGATAATGAATTGTTCTAAAAGCCATGAAAAAAATCAGGGAGGGAAAAACAGACACCCTACACTTATGCCCTGACAAAACTCAGCATTATAGCGTGTGCCTCATTCTTATCTTTACTACGGGGTTCATTCTTTTCAATGTACTCCATTGGGTCACTGGCAATTAACAGGCTTTCAAAGAGAAAATTTTTCCAAAGGCATAAAGAAGGATCACAAAGGTATGTTCAATTAAGGCCTCACGCTTATAGCTGTAGTTTTGGTCCACATCAGATCCACATTTTTCATGGACCGGATACGGACCCATTAATTTCAATGTCCGCATCTGTATTTTCATTCTGCGGCCCTGCAAAAAAATAGAACATATCCTATTCTTTTCCATTTTATAACATAGCGCGGAACCGATGAGCGGGAAAATGCGGGATGCACACTTCCCGTATCCATGTTTTGTGAATCCGTGATTTGCAGACAACAAAAATGGATACGGTTGTGTGCATAAGGCCTTAACATACATTTTTCCAATGATATATACACTTTAAAAGGCTTTCTTGTTTATGACATGCTAGTCAGGTTAGTGGAGTCTGGGACCAATTCCAAAATTCCAACTTCAGCGGTCCTGACTGTATACTGAAAAGATTTGCAGATATCTACTAGTGAAAGCAACCATTGGCTTCTGTATTTCTTATTTATTCTATGGAAAAGAGCAGCAAAAGTCTAGCTCCTTTCAGCTAAAAACAGAGAAGAAAACCAGTTCTATGTATCAATGAGCGGGAGATTTTCCATGCAATTAAAACACTTTTAATTTGGGTACCATCGATCCGTACCCGAATAAAAATATGTACAGTGAGTATGTACTGTATACCTTCAGCAACATCTCTGCCTATGTAAACCAACTAAATGTAAACGTGTCCCCATGCTCAGAACAATATTCAAATAAAATATTTGTGGATTGCCCTCAATCACAAATTATCATCTTTTTGTTGAAGACAACCATATCAGCTACAGCATAATATTTTTGAGCACAGGCAGACATCCTTGCGTTGTCCTATATTCACTGTCCAATAACGGCATGATTTTGAAGGTAATTTTAAAATTGTGCGCCCATTGGCCATGGCATGTGGGCAGAATCTTGGGCATATGCTAAGATATCTGCTTGTACCCTCATGGAGCTAATACATTTTAAATTGAATAACAGAATGGCTTATCAGTGATTAACAGCCTGCCCTCTATGACAATGTATACAGACAGAGGTGTCAATCATTGATAGGACCGCCTCTAGGACTTCAAAGCCCAGAATGAGCAGAAATTTAAATGGATAAATTATCAGTTATACTGAATCATTTCCTATAAAACTATACATCAATCTGATCTGCTCCTCCTGCTCTGCAACATGCTGCCTGCAGCTCAGACACCATGTCCAACATGACAGGTCCCCTTTAAATCTACAATTTCTCCCCTTTCACATTGTGTAAGTGTCACGGCGGACAGGATACAAGATGCACAAAATATAAACAAACAAGTGTCTAGGCAAGAAGCTGGGGATGAAGGTCACCTCCTGACAAATCCCTACCAGCTCTCCCTAGACTTCTATGCCCACGTTCAGACCCTGAAGGTGGGAATGACCGTGTCCCCGTGCCTAGGCTGAAGATACTCTAAAATCCCTAAGATGGTAAAAGGGGGAAAGAGGCAGCCTTCTCCCTCAGGACCTGGAGGGGTCAGGCGTCTCTCTAACAGCCTAGACAGACAACCACAAGAAAGCAACACCAACTTATCTTTTACTGAGCAGGAACAGCAAATCCTTCCTTCCTCTGAGCCAGACAAAAGCTATAACCTGCACAGGACACTGGGAGTGGGCGTAATTTAAACTCAAACCAACGACCCCACCCAGTGCACCTGAAGGGAGGCGGATATAGCTCAACTCCAAACAAAAACAAAAGGCTACTACACGTGCTGCTAATCTGGCAGACCTCCGCACATAGCCTGAGCAGGGCATGACAGTAAGACTACAGTAAAATTAAAGAGTTTGTCCCATGAAAAATATTCTACAGTTTTCAAGCCAGCACCTGGATTTGAATTATTTTGTAATTGCATGTACTTAAGAATTTAGCATAGACACTGAGTTATTCAATAACATGTATCTATATAGCGCCACCTGCTGTTTTTTTCTTATTTCTTTGGCTCACTTGGATTACTGACATGACCGAACATGCCCAGTTTCGTCCTTAATCATCTTCTCTCCAGAGATTTGGGAGGGGAAGGAGCCATTATTTCCTGTGTCTTTGGGATCATGTGCTATTGCTACATGCAGAGTCACAAGCAGAACCACTGCCTTAAAAGGGCAACCCTACTGCAAAACTATATTCCTAGGAGCCATAAAGTATTATGCACTACTTCAAAGAGAAAAATATGGAAAACTACCAGTATTAGTCGTCAAGGTGACAAAGTGTAAATTTAATACCTTAATGCAGTGAAGGGATTACATAATGAAGCCACCCTTCTATTTGCAGGCTTTTACTGTATAGTGGTGGGATTACGGAGTAATGACATCCCCACGTTTTTAGTGGTACTGAAGGTTGGTATACATATAGTAGTGGGATTACAGGATAATGATACCCCCATGCTTCCAGTGGTACTAGAGCTCTGTATGCACAAAAGGAAGTTAAGAATGATTGTCTTGTGCAGTTTCTTTGATTCTCTAGGTTTACCAAGAGGAACACGTGAAAAAAAGACACCCTACTCAAAAGAATAGAGACCCGTGGGTAGCCATTTCAGCTTATATATATGGTAAAAGAAAGTAGTCTAAAGCAGCAGTTTAACTTATAAAGGGAACCCTGGAGCATACCTTAAACACAAGCCTAGGGCAGTTTGGTTTTAAGTAAGGGGGTATGTAGTACCCCAGAAGGAGCACTACCATTCTGACACCCTGCTACTGTCTCCATTGGCTAACAATAATGTCATCTGTGTATTTATTCCAGGTCTTCTTACATTGTGCCTAAATAATATTGCTATGAAACTGTTATGTTTGTATACTATGCCTGGTTCGCCAGCAGGTTGTAGTGTATCTGGCAGAAAGAGATTTTTAGTTAGAATGGAACTTACCATTCCATGCTCCCCCTTTTGGGCAGAAGTGGGCAGGAAGCTATAGTCAGTCTAGTTGAGTCTAGGGTTGGAAGCTGATGAGTCAAGATGGCGCAGTGAGGGGAATGGCCTCCCCTCCTGCAGAAGGAATCCTTAAAGGGAAGCAGCTCATAGAGCACCATGACTCCTTACAGTTTAGAAACAGAGTATTACGAGGGGTCAACAGCCAAAGGCACCCTGCTCAAAAGGTACCAGAACTGTTATAGAGTCCAGCTATCATACAAAGCCAGAGTCTAGCACAACAGAGTAAGATAAAGAAAGATTTTCAAGTTCACCTGCCAGTTTATCCCAAAACCTGCTGGAACCAAGAGAAATATCCACAAACGTCTGAAAGCAAATTTATTCAAGTAAAGCTGTTGAACTTTATAAAGTCTGGACTCAATGTAGTCTCCACCAACTATTACTCTCCCCTTTATTGCTAAAGAGCTAACCGTGGGGAGCAATGGTATCCAGATAGGCGCACTGTGACACACAAAACTGTTAAGGGCACATCACCATTCAGCATTCCTAAAAACTTTGAACACGATTGACCCTGGGGGTGACACGCCGCATAAGGAAGGACACATCTGTAGGTTATTTGCTAGTGTCTTGTTATTTGTGGTCCCTGTAAACAAGGGCATTGGTATTCTGTATAGAGACATCCATCGATGGAACATCATTTAGGTAAGCGAGTCATATGTCAAGTATGTCTTTATATTGATGCATTTTAACAATCCTGAGATAGTGCACCTAGGGGCATCTTGGAACACAATGCTTCATGTGTCAATTTAGCCCTCTTTTAATGAGTTGATGCAGAGATTCCTAATATTTTCCACTATAAACCTGCACATTATAGAGTCACAAGCTGTGTACACCATAAATCACCCACACTATAAATAGATATGATCTATTTCTTGCTCAGATATGTTTGGCATATGCTATGAACATGTCTCTTCTTGACCAATATAAGTATTCTAACAAGACACACAGTATTGTGAGACTAAAACATTAAACCACTAAGATCTGCATGAGTGTGTGTGGAATAAAAATTATTCAAGGATGTAATGATGGCTAAATTATGGATTATACCAGCAATTCAAGCAGCATGGCTATTGCAAAAACACCAGAGTAAGTAACAGAATCCTTTATAATTAAAATAAGTCACTGAAGCAGTACAGCATTTATAGAAAAACAATCCCAGCCGCAGTGCACAGCTTGAGGTATTTATTGGAAATCAGTGCTGGATTGGGAAGAAGATGAATGTAGATCTTTGCAGCCACACAGATATGGATTCCTTATTGTGCTTAAATGGGATAATAGCTCAACAAGGAGATGTAATAGCCAGGCCATCCTTTATAGTTCTAAATAATTACACATTTTGCTTATTATTTTGTATCGGCATGTGTGGGGAAGTGTGAACAAAGAGACTATTGAGCTTCCATGCCAGTGAACGAAATAAATAGCATTTACGATGGCATAAGGATAATAGCTTGGAAATTCCACTGCCAGATCCTGCACAGATTACAGCGGATATGGCTCTTCCAAGTAATAAGAAAAGAAATTACCATAGAAATTAAGAAGTTAACAAATACTAGCACTTCAATATAGTGCAAGAACCTTATGGTAGCAGTTACATCTTGATTATAGATACTATGACATACACTATATACAGTATGACCAAAAATTTTGCTTGTTCCTACTCCAAAAACCCATGGACATTATTATGAAACCAAATAGTTGCCTTTATAATGAACTCTTGGCTTTCCATTACAGGTAGGAAAGTTGTGGAAGGCACTCATATCCAAGAAGCCATTAGACGATTAGTGAAATCAGATACTTATATTCTAAGATGAGGTCCAGTTTGAAGTTAGAATTCCATTGGCATTAACTTAATGGTGTTTAAAAAGGTTGATATCAGAGCCCGTGAGGCCATCCAAAGTGGTCAAAAATGTAGGAAGCACACAATTTCCTCATACTCATGTACTGGAAAGGGGGTGCTTGCAACTTTTCAACTTTTTGTCATGGACTCTTGATTAGTGAACAATGCTAATCACTACGGCTACGTTCACATCTGTGGTGGAGGTTCCAGCAGGAATCTCCACCGTAGATCCTAGCAAAAAAAAAAAATACCTCTGCATCGGTTGCCCCGGTTGCCCCGGTTGCCTTCATTATAGTGAATAGGATTTGTTGGCTGCTGGCAGTGTCCAGCATATGCTGGATGCAGCAATTCTGGTATTCTCTTTCTATATCAGAACCGACTACCGGAACTTAAATGCTTAACCTAGCCTAAATTAGACTGCACATATATTGCCCGTCCCAAAAAAAAGGCGCCACCAAAAATATTTTGTTGGACTGCCTTTAGCTTTGATTACGGCACACATTCGCTGTGGCATTGTTTCGATACGCTTCTGCAATGTAAAAAGTTTTCTTTCAATCCAGTGTGGCATTCATTTTTCACAAAGTTCTTGCATTAATGATGGTAGAGTCTGACTGCTGCACAAAGCCTTCTCCAGCACATCCCAAAGATTCTCAATGGGGTTAAGGTCTGGACTCTGTGGTGGCCAATCCATGAGTGAAAATGATGTCTCATGCTCCCTGAGCCATTCTTTCACAATTTGAGCACGATGAATCCTGGCATGGTCATCTTGGAATATGCCCATGCCATCAGTGAAGAAAAAATCCATTGATGCAATAACCTAGTCATTCAGTATGTTCAGGTAGTCAGCTGACCTCATTCTTGGAGAACATACTGTTGCTGAACCTAGACCTGACCAACTGCAGCAACCCCAGATCATAGCACTGCCCAACAGGCTTGTACAGTAGGCACTAGGCATGATGGGTGCATCACTTCATCTGCCTCTCTTCTTACCCTGATGTGCCCATCACTCCAGCACAGGGTAAATCTGGACTCATCAGACCACATGACCTGAGTTCTACTGTTGTTTTTCTTTGATTTGATTTCACCAAGCGTTTAAGTGATCAAAGATCACAATCATTCAGGAGTTTTTTCCCGCCACATTTCCTCCTCGAATACGATGGGTCCCCATTATCTTTCCAGTTTTTAAAAATGCATTGGACAGTTCTTAACCCAATTTTAGTAGTTTCTGCAATCTCCTTAGATGTTTTCTCTGCTTGATGCATGCCAATGATTTGACCCTTCTCAAACAGACTAACATCTTTTGCCCGACCACAGATGTGTCTTTCGACATGGTTTTTTAAGAAGTGAGAAGCAACTCATTGCACCAGTTGGGGTTAAATAACTTGTTGCCAGCTGAAAGATAATCGCCCATGCAGCAATTATCCAATAGGAGGCTCATAACTATTTGCTTAGTTAAATCCGGGAGGCGCTTTTTTTTTGGACTGGCAGTGTATCATCAAGTACTACATTTTGGGGTTATCAGATAGGATAGTTTTATTTTAAATTAGATGTTTATTGATGACAAGTCTATATGCAAATTACTAGTAAGCCTGCAAAATATACAATGGTGCAACATAGGTTGTTAGCCAGATAAACACAACTTGGAGCACAACTTCTCTGTAGGCAATGGAAAATGCTGAGGCTGCATCCCAAGATCCAATGGGAGCTCTGGTTGTTCTAGTGTAGAACAAAATCACTGTAGAATTGCAGTGGCCAGTATGGCGGAACTGCTCAAACCCCAAACACTGTAGCGTGTTTCTCATTGGGCGAGCAGTCCCATCGCATGTGAACCACAGAAATATCGTGGCAGATATGGAGGAGCTGCTCAAACCCCAAACACTGTAGCGTGTTTCTCATTGGGGGAGCAGTCCCACCGCATGTGGACCGCAGCAAACGACCATCCCGAGCAATTAATGCGTACAAAGGAGGACGCCAGCGCGGTCCACATGCACCACAAAAGCATCCTGCACAGGCAGAGCATTGTGCGGATGAAAATACAATTATATAAATCACTGAAGAAAATGCACCAAAAGGATATGTCACTGACTAAACTAGCTGGTCATACAAGCAGATATTAAAAGCTGAGACTTCCGCCAATATGTTCCTGTCAGGAAGATATCGGAGCCCATCATTGCACCACGTCACGGTCACTCAGCATGGCAAAGGGTCCTACCACTACGCTAACTGTGGTGTGAACACGGTCTGAAGGTGATGTGATCCAGCTCACAGCCCAGCCTGCACACAAATGCCTAGCAGGACAGCCAGTGCAATGTGAACAAAGCAGGACTGTGAGCCCCACCCATATCAGACCATGTGATGAAGGATTCCAGGTGCAAAGGAATGTTCAATTGCCAGATGAAGGCACATTCAAGACATAAAACAAAATCACTGTAGAATTGCAGTGGCCAGTATGGCGGAACTGCTCAAACCCCAAACACTGTAGCGTGTTTCTCATTGGGCGAGCAGTCCCATCGCATGTGAACCACAGAAATATCGTGGCAGATATGGAGGAGCTGCTCAAACCCCAAACACTGTAGCGTGTTTCTCATTGGGGGAGCAGTCCCACCGCATGTGGACCGCAGCAAACGACCATCCCGAGCAATTAATGCGTACAAAGGAGGACGCCAGCGCGGTCCACATGCACCACAAAAGCATCCTGCACAGGCAGAGCATTGTGCGGATGAAAATACAATTATATAAATCACTGAAGAAAATGCACCAAAAGGATATGTCACTGACTAAACTAGCTGGTCATACAAGCAGATATTAAAAGCTGAGACTTCCGCCAATATGTTCCTGTCAGGAAGATATCGGAGCCCATCATTGCACCACGTCACGGTCACTCAGCATGGCAAAGGGTCCTACCACTACGCTAACTGTGGTGTGAACACGGTCTGAAGGTGATGTGATCCAGCTCATATCCTTTTGGTGCATTTTCTTCAGTGATTTATATAATTGTATTTTCA
Source organism: Bufo bufo (assembly GCF_905171765.1). Taxonomy (NCBI): domain Eukaryota; kingdom Metazoa; phylum Chordata; class Amphibia; order Anura; family Bufonidae; genus Bufo; species Bufo bufo. The sequence goes on along the minus strand of NC_053395.1, from coordinate 66,451,242 downwards.
TCCGCACAATGCTCTGCCTGTGCAGGATGCTTTTGTGGTGCATGTGGACTGCGCTGGCGTCCTCCTTTGTACGCATTAATTGCTCGGGATGGTCGTTTGCTGCGGTCCACATGCGGTGGGACTGCTCCCCCAATGAGAAACACGCTACAGTGTTTGGGGTTTGAGCAGCTCCTCCATATCTGCCACGATATTTCTGTGGTTCACATGCGATGGGACTGCTCGCCCAATGAGAAACACGCTACAGTGTTTGGGGTTTGAGCAGTTCCGCCATACTGGCCACTGCAATTCTACAGTGATTTTGTTTTATGTCTTGAATGTGCCTTCATCTGGCAATTGAACATTCCTTTGCACCTGGAATCCTTCATCACATGGTCTGATATAGGTGGGGCTCACAGTCCTGCTTTGTTCACATTGCACTGGCTGTCCTGCTAGGCATTTGTGTGCAGGCTGGGCTGTGAGCTGGATCACATCACCTTCAGACCGTGTTCACACCACAGTTAGCGTAGTGGTAGGACCCTTTGCCATGCTGAGTGACCGTGACGTGGTGCAATGATGGGCTCCGATATCTTCCTGACAGGAACATATTGGCGGAAGTCTCAGCTTTTAATATCTGCTTGTATGACCAGCTAGTTTAGTCAGTGACATATCCTTTTGGTGCATTTTCTTCAGTGATTTATATAATTGTATTTTCATCCGCACAATGCTCTGCCTGTGCAGGATGCTTTTGTGGTGCATGTGGACCGCGCTGGCGTCCTCCTTTGTACGCATTAATTGCTCGGGATGGTCGTTTGCTGCGGTCCACATGCGGTGGGACTGCTCCCCCAATGAGAAACACGCTACAGTGTTTGGGGTTTGAGCAGCTCCTCCATATCTGCCACGATATTTCTGTGGTTCACATGCGATGGGACTGCTCGCCCAATGAGAAACACGCTACAGTGTTTGGGGTTTGAGCAGTTCCGCCATACTGGCCACTGCAATTCTACAGTGATTTTGTTTTATGTCTTGAATGTGCCTTCATCTGGCAATTGAACATTCCTTTGCACCTGGAATCCTTCATCACATGGTCTGATATGGGTGGGGCTCACAGTCCTGCTTTGTTCACATTGCACTGGCTGTCCTGCTAGGCATTTGTGTGCAGGCTGGGCTGTGAGCTGGATCACATCACCTTCAGACCGTGTTCACACCACAGTTAGCGTAGTGGTAGGATCCTTTGCCATGCTGAGTGACCGTGACGTGGTGCAATGATGGGCTCCGATATCTTCCTGACAGGAACATATTGGCGGAAGTCTCAGCTTTTAATATCTGCTTGTATGACCAGCTAGTTTAGTCAGTGACATATCCTTTTGGTGCATTTATTGTTCTAGTGTAGGAAGCTTGAAAAGGATAAGAAAAAGGATTTAGTCAGGTGCTGCCAAATTCAGAAGATCTGGAAGTCTGGCATCATTTATCTTTTCCATTTGGGACTGAACTAGTCCATTCAATTATTGTATAATGCCTAGTGAAGGGACTAGTCCAGACCTAAAATGCACTGCTTTTTGGGCCACATTCACATATGCGTTGTGAAATCAGGCGGTCTGTTTCGGTGGAGGTACAAAGTTCACTGTATCCGGAGTATATGCCGGATTTCGGCAGGACAAAAAGCATCTTTTGTCTGCCCAAAAGCCAATGTATATGCTGTGAAGAATCCGGATTCCTGCCGGATCCCCATTCATTGTAATACGTGGTGGTATCCGATTGTCCCGGATACAGTGAACTCCAGCAGTCTGTTCCTCCACTGGAACAGACTGCTGGAGTTCACAGAGTATATGTGAACCCAGCCTTACACTGTACAATAAAAGGTAAAATAGACCATGCTTCCACACCTTCTGACTTTTAGCAGTTTCCTGGCTAAATGCTTTTTCTTTTCCCTACAAAATCTCAATATCGATTGATGTTCAATAAATACTGCACAAAAGCCAAATTAAGCAAAACAGTACACATTCTAATGTTTACTACTGGAAAAAAGTTATAGATATACAGGAGAGGGCTATATAACTTTAAAAGTGCTATACACAATTAAATATACAACAATAAGAAAGTGTGTGTTACATAGTTTAATACAGTGCAGGTGTATATTATTTTGAGAAATTCAGCCATTGCGCTGTATTCTTTAACATTCATTATTAGAAGGCTTGCATAGTAAAATATCAATTTTCGCAGGTGACACTAAACGGTGTAAAGTAATTAACACTGAAGAGGACAGTATACTACTACAGAGGGATCTGGATAGATTGGAGGCTTGGGCAGAGAAGTGGCAGATGAGGTTTAACACTGACAAATGTAAAGTTATGCACATGGGAAGGAATAATGCAAGTCACCCGTACATACTAAATGGTAAAACACTCGGTAACACTGACATGGAAAAGGATCTAGGAATTTTAATAAACAGCAAACTAAGCTGCAAAAAACAGTGTCAGGCAGCTGCTGCCAAGGCCAAAAAGATAATGGGTTGCATCAAAAGGGGCATAGATGCCCGTGATAAGTACATAGTCCTACCACTTTACAAATTGCTAGTCAGACCACACATGGAGTACTGTGTACAGTTCTGGGCTCCTGTGAACAAGGCAGACATAGCAAAGCTGGAGAGGGTCCAGAGGAGGGCAACTAAAGTAATAACTGGAATGGAGCAACTACAGTACCCTGAAAGATTATCAAAATTAGGGTTATTCACTTACCTGTTTTACTGTTTCAATCATGTACTGTATGAACGCAGCATCTGAGGGGTACAATAACGGGGAGAGGCGCAATCACTGCTCCCTGTCATTGCACCTACTACTTACAAATAAATGCAAAGCTAATTTTCTTGTAAAATTCTGTGAAGCAGCCGAATCACATTTTCAGATACTTCACTCATCCCTAGTTATCGCACTTCAACAAATGGCATTATAATATAGACCAAGTTCAGCACTGGTCTATGTGCATTCCTGTGGTCCCAGCCACCAGAGAGTCCACTGCTGTTTCCTATAGTATGCACGCATGGCCACCAATGCTGGACTGCAAGGTGGTCATAAATAGTGATGGACGAACATCTGCCGGGACGGTTCGCGAACGCGATCAAATGTTCGCGAACCGCAAGTTTGTGGCGGGTCGCATTCATTTTAATGGCAGGCGAACCTGAAAAACCTTCAGCTCATATTTGCAGCCAAGAAATAATTACTAGAAGTGCACAAATAGTCCCACAACATGGACAGTGACATACCAGATGTATTATTCGAATTTGCGATCTCCATTCATTTTTGTTTTCAATGCGAAATATCGGCAATATAATTTTCGCGTACGCACATGCGCAAATGCACTATACAGTACCCAAGTGCACTATAAAGAAAGTATATTGGTATATAACACCCCGCTTCAATCAGTTTTTTTGGGGGGGGGACTGGTATATCACAACAGTAGAAATTACAAAACGCTTGTCCCTCTATATACCTGCAGTATCGCAGCAGAACCGCACACAACTGCCGCACAATACAAATGCACTATAATATACTTTCTAACATAGAAAGTATATTATAACATGTTACAAGGAAGGCAATCCATTAGAATATACATGAAGATAAAACGTAACCTTTAATAATTTTACTATGAGGGTCCATTCATACGTCCTTAAGTGTTTTGCGGATCCGCAAAACACGGACACTGGCAATGTGAATTCCGCAATTTGTGGACCGCACATCGCCGGCACTATAATAGAAAATGCGTAATCTTGTCTGCAATTGCGGACAAGAATAGGACATGTTCTATTTTTTTGCGGAAACAGAAGCACAGATGGGGAAGTGCGGATCTGCGGATGCGGACAGCAAATTCCGGCCCCATTGAAAATGAATGGGTCTGCACCTGTTCCGCAAAATTGCAGAACGAATGCAGACCCATTTTGCGGACGTGTGAATGGAAAAGATATCCCTCAAAATGAAAATAAATGAAATTATTAAAGTTAAGCAAAAAGCATAGATGTGGTAGGCAATAACAAGTGCTCGGCGGCACTAAATCAGGTGCTCGGCAGCACCAAATCAGAAACCATATGTTCTACCACAATCCGGGGGGTTCCAGTGCACATCCATGAATCCAGGAGGGAAAGCAAAAAAACATCCATCCCTGGGCAAGATGATGATGTGGTATTGAAGGACAGGGTGGGCAAAGAACTGTCCCTGATATTGCCCTACAGGGGGGTGCTATTCTGGCCCTGATAGCCTAACTACAGACCACCCGCCCTGATAAGAGCGACTCCGTCCGGAACCTTACCCTATATAAAAATGGCCCTAGTAAACCCCTAGGCCCCTGACTTCCAGGTGATCACTATATAGATCTATGTTTTTTTGACTCATTATAAAAGTATATTATAAGTATATTGCACCCCTCTGTGTATCACACATATCGATAGCACACCTATACTAGTGCTTAATATGACTTTTGTGGCCCTATTAGCTAGCGTTTGGTGTCCCTAACAGCCTGTCCCTGCTCCACACAGCAATCTCTCCCTACACTGGCAAAACACTGAATGTAAAATGGCGGCCAGATCAGGTTTATTTATAAGGTAGGGGGTATGTCCATGTGCCGAAATGTCTCAATTGGCTGTCCTGTACCACCAGATGGATGTGTCATGGGTCAAAGTTCTTCACAATGTAAAAGAATATGGCGGGCGCAAATTTCTCCATATGTTCGCATGTTCGGCGAATCGCGAACACGCAAAGTTCGCCGTGAAACGACCGCCATAAACCCTGGATACGAGCAGTGTATAATGTGATGAAAAAGTTAATCAATCCATCAAAGGAGGCAATATGGACATTCACAATACATTGATAAGTGCCTTGTATTAACTTTCTCTACATGATAAATGCCATTTGCTGAAATGAGACAACCCGTTTAAACTACAGAAATCATGCAAAAAATTCATGTGATACTATACAGATATTGGACATACCAAGAACACACAACAGACAAACCAAGACTAAGAGATGGAATTGGATGAGCTGTTTTTTTGGAAAGGTGGCATAATGACAGTACCCTGAAGAAAATTGTTGAGATTTTCAGGTTGGCACATTCTATTGCCAATATTTGTCCATAATGGTTGTATGGTGTTTGGTATTATTGTGGACAGAACCATCGTCAATCAAAAGGGTTTCCCACATACTTACACATAGTTGCCAACAGTCTTGGGAAATGGGTAGGAAGAAGGCAGGGCAAGCCTTAAAAGGTGTGTGAAATTTTACCCCAAGGTGGGCAGTACAGAGGTAGGGCAGGGCTTAAATATTTTAAATTACGTTGACAACTATGCATATAACCATCAGTGTGCAATAGATTCTTCTGTTTTTGCCTCCTAACATTTGTCAAGGGTCAAGAGTTAAAGGGGGAGATTTATCAAAACGTTTGTAGAGGAGAACGGGCTTAGTTGTCTATAGCAACCAATCAGATTCCACCTTTCATTTTCCAAAGGTGCTCTGAATAATGAACGGTGGGATCTGATTGGTTGCTATGGGCAACTAAGCCAGTTTTTTTTTTTGCACCAGTTTTGATAACTGTCCCCCCACAACTTCATTTTTGTGGCAATATTTTGTAATGCATACAACGTAAAGCCAAAAGATTGTTTTTCATTAATACATATAAGTAAATTTGTTTTTTTTTGCTATCAATCAAATCTACTGTCTGGAATATACTGTACTTCAGTGACATAGAAAAATTCTGAGAAATTGGCAAGTGTTATTCTTGGCAGAGAAGACAAAAATAAATGTCAATAAAACAGTTTTCTTTTCCAGAGTCTCGTCTTTCCTAAATATGTATTTTTATGATAAAAGCAAATGAATATATCGCTGACCACGGTTCAATAATTTGGGGCTCTCATCAGTAAAAGTATCCCAGGAGACACAAATGTTCTATGCAAAGACTATTCAAAAGACAGTGACAGAACATTCGAAAGATTCTGCTTCTTTGTAACACGTCTGGGAAGCTAGCCAACGCTAATCAATGCTAAAGATTAAGGTAAGCAGAGGAGCGCACTGTGTGCCTCCATGTGATAATTAGAAGAAAGATGGTGGATAACTGAGAGATGATCAACAGTATTCTCAAAGAAATCTATTTCATACTGGGTTAACGTTTTTCTAAAAAAAAGTTCTTGTTAAAGATGTTTAAAACATGTTCTATGAATTTTAAATTCTATTAACCATAAAGTTATGTCGCTTTCTTGACTCTTGTGGGACAAAAAATAACACTAATTACAAAACAAATATAAAAAGGGGAGCAACACAATTCACAGAAACTCCAATTTATATAAAATCTAAATGTTAAGACAAGTGTTGAGCGAAGCATTTGAAGCGGAATTCCACCCAAAGTTTAGGAAAACTTCGATTTGCAACTAATCCAATTTTTCTCATGCTTTGTGGTAACGAATCAGGTTTTCCTAAAATTGTGGCTGCATGTGTTACAAAGTGAAACTAACCCATCTCCAGTGATGTCACAACCCTATAAAACCCTCATCCCGCGCGGTCTCCGCCATTGTCCTGCAAGCTGAGCACAGGGAGAGACTTGGCAAATACTAGGGACAGTGTTTCTGAAAATGATTAGTAGAAGAATTCAATACCAATAAGATGAAAGCCTTTATTATTCCAGTGTCCAGCGTGCCAACCCATCAAATCTAGTCTGCATCCCTTAGGGAGGGGCCTGGTATTAATGATGGCCATCCTCCTCTTTTGCTGGCTTTACTTCCTAGAAAAGTTGGCAAGATGCAGAGAGATGAGGAGCGAGATGTTCCTGATGACATTTTCTCATCGATATTAGATGATGTGGAAAAGGAGGAAAAGCAGATAGCAGAACAAGGGCTCCACCTGTAGTGCAGGAGAGTGCTGGGGTTGGTGAAGTGGGTATTTTAGCATATTGCACCCCCATCTAACCAGCCGAACCCCATACCAGCAACAGCCCCTTTTTAAAGGTGTTGTGTAGCCATTAACAATGAAGATGGACTATACAGTGCGGTCTTCAATATTAAATAAAAGGCAGCTATGGGCTAATTGGCTGCACGGCCTCCCACAGCATGACTGCGCAAAACTTCTCATCTCTAAATATGCCAGTAAAAGTTCTAAAACTGAGGTCTGAGTACTTGTATCCCTTGCTTCTAATAGGTGACTAGTTGTGTATGTGGCCTGTCGACTGTCTCTGGATTGCCTGGGGAGCAAATCATTTTAAAAGGGTTGTTTCACTTCAACAAATGGCATTTATCATTGTATTCTGATTGTCCATATTGCTTCATTTGCTGGATGGATTTATTTTAACATCACATTATACACTACTCGTTTCCAGGGGTTATGACCACCCTGCAATACAGCAGTGCTGGCCGTCTTGCACCCTATAGGTAAAGTTGTCGGGATTGCTGGCCTCTCTGGTGACCAGCCCCATAAATAATAAAATATGTAAATATTACTTTGTTACAAATATATTCCAATATACCTTACATTAGTTATAATAACTAATTTTGTCTGTGGAGCAATCATCAGGTGAAGTAAAATGGCAGCCATCTTATTAGTACACAGGAAGATAAGTTACTTCACAACACTGAGCTAAAAAGATGCCTCAGTCTCCTCTCTGCTCTACTTGTCAGGGATTATGATCCTGAATACAGCTGATAATGTCTTCAGTTGAATCTCTGTAGGAATGCAGTTCATGAGAAGACATAAAGTATAGAGAGGATGAACAGGACAGGCTATGGTAATGGAGACTGCATACAAGTGCTGCTGCTCATTAGCCACATCTCCATCTCAGTACTTCATGCCTCCTCATGAACTCCATTCCTACAGAGTTTCACCTGATCTTATCAAATCATATTCATAATCCCTGACAAGTAGAGCAGAGAGGAGAATGAGGCAGCTCTTCACCTTAGTCTTCTGAAGTAACTGGCCCTGCTGTGTGATTAGGACAGGTTTTCTGTGTAATACTAGGATGACAGCCATATTATTTCTCCTAATGTTTGCTCCCTAGACAAAATAATCAATGATAACTAATGAAAGGTATTTGAGAATATATTTAAAGGCACACTGACAGGCGAAATCAGCATATATAGTTAGATATATCACATTACAGGTCTTATAGAGTCTTTTAAAAGCATATAAGTATCCCCCCTGTCCACCTTATAAAGAGCGAAATATAAAGTTTTATAACCTGCTTCTCCGTTCAGCAATCTGCCCAAGGGGCGGCGTTTCATGTGAAAATGCGTCCAGCCAGCCTTCCCAACTGCCGTTCTTAAGCCCCGCCCAGCTCATCATTATTCACTTCGCTGGACGGGGCTAGAACTCTCCCCAGTCCCGATCCTGCGCCTGCGCAATTCAATCCTCCCGGCATCGCTCATGCCCAATCTTCTGCGCCTGCGCCCCGCCGTGCCGTCGGACGCGGGGCGCAGGCGCAGAAGATTGGGCATGAGCGATGCCGGGAGGATTGAATTGCGCAGGCGCAGGATCGGGACTGAGGAGAGTTCTAGCCCCGCCCAGCAAAGTGAATAATGATGAGCTGGGCGGGGCTTAAGAACGGCAGTTGGGAAGGCTGGCTGGGCGCATTTTCACATGAAACGCCGCCCCTTGGGCAGATTGCTGAACGGAGAAGCAGGTTATAAAACGTTATATTTCGCTCTTTATAAGGTGGACAGGGGGGATACTTATATGCTTTTAAAAGACTCTATAAGACCTGTAATGTGATATATCTAACTATATATGCTGATTTCGCCTGTCAGTGTCCCTTTAAGATAAAGTAATATTTAAGTTTTTTCAGTAATTTTATTATATTAATTCCCTAAGAATGTGTTCCTGTTCTGGCAAGAGTCTAAATGTCATCAGCTTGACTGTGTTCAGCATCCTCATCCCACACTGAGCCCTGCAGTGACAAAGAGATTGTGCAGAAAATGAACAAAGTTCTGGCTTTCACATGACATCTAGGGCCTCATTAGGCTAGAGGCTCAGTGTTCATCATGAACTCCTAATAGTACAGATAGTTTAATAATGCATCAAGGTGACGCAGAAACATAACAAACTTTTCACATGGACCTGATCTGACCTGAATGAATCCATTCAATCAAAATTTTATGTTAGGTCAGCAGTCCGTGCATGCCACTGCCCTGCTACTCACCATGCAAGCTGTTGTCTCCACTGCTCCAGTCTCTGTTCTCTTAGGACATGTGCAAGCTCACCTGTGGCTTCTTAAAGGGCCAGTGGGTGTATCTGCAAATCCTTCCCCAACCCAGTTCCTGTGTATATGAGGCAGAGGGTGTCTGAGCTTTAAGGTCCCCTGTGGCCAGCAAGGTGTTTGGAAAGACTTGCTCTTCAGTAATTCTCTTTTGTTATCCAGTATATGTTCCCATCTGTGTTACTTGCCTTGTACTCATCCTGCCTATGGACTCCTGACCTCACAGTTCAGCTTTCTGTTTAAGTTTTCCCAGTCTGTCTGCATATCTGTGCTAGTCTTGGTTCCTGCCTGCCTTGTTCCTGCATCCCTGACTACCCGGCCAACAAACTCCCCTACTATCTCCGGTTAAGTGTTGCCAGATATCTGCAATTCCAGTATTAGGGAATGTCATGACTGCTTCTATGATTGTAATGTGGTTTCCCTGTGTCTCAGCCATACAACCAAGTTTCTTATAGTCACAATCTGCCAAAATCCACTTAATCAGTATATGTAAGCGTTCAGGCTGCACTTGCGTTTTTGGTGCATTCTTGGTGTGTTTTCTGTGCTTAGAGCTTCTGGTGCTTGAACCGGAGTCCCTGACCCCAGTGGGTCAACAGACAATTATACTGGCACTATCCCAAGAGGTAGTGGTCTAGTTGATCCCGTGCAGCAAAGCTCATATCCTTGTATAGGTGATAAAGGGTGAACACCAGTGAAGCCCCGGAATAAAACTCTTAGGGGTTCATTTATTATCCAGAAATACAACTATGTTAGGCGTATTTCTGGTGAAGATTGTGGCGCAAAGGTTATTTGCGACGCAATCTGTAACTTTTCCCCGCTCACGCCAGGTCTAAAAAAGTAGGCTCATTCATCATTTTTTACGCCTGCTTTAGGGATATAAAATATTCTAACTGTAATTCAGCAAGGAAGTTGGCTTGCATTTAGACTGGCACCTCTTTATAATTTCAGCGGATCCACGGCCAGATATAGGGGTTATTAAGACTGGCATCTTAAACGCCAGTCATAATGAATGACCCCCCTAGGGCTTAGTCCAAAGCCAAACCAGTTAGTTGGCGCAATGAGTCCACACTCACTGATCCATCACAGTCATAGCTTATAGTCACATAGTGATGGACAGTCATAGCTCTTGGAAGAATATATGGATGCCAATCAGGATGTATCAACAAGTGTCAGATACATGTAGCCACTGTCAAATAAAGGCTCATGGTGTTATTTAAGTATGCTATTAACATACCTTCCCATACACTTTGTATCAGAATTCCATAGTACACAAATCGTATAGTGTCATAGTATGCTAAGTTAATTGTGTAGAATGCCAAACATTTTTTAGACAACTGCTACGTATATCTAAGAAAGCAGTTGCTTGAATGAAAGATCCTCAGTAGGCTAAAAAGAAATTAAATCAATTTCAGTATTTGATTTGAACTCTAACTTCTAAAATTACATGAGACTTTGCGAAGCAATAACTTTGGTTCATCAGAGTCAATACATTCTAATACTGTACGGAGCTCCTGCCCTGTACAGTATTAAAACAAAGTTTTATGCAAATCGACTTTAGATGTTTCATCCGAAGTCGTTTCGCTCATTCCTAATAGCTAGAATAACAGCCGCTATTTGCCCTGTAGTTAAAGGGAGAAGGGGGGGGGGTGATGGCATCTACACTAAGAAATTAAGTGCAATTAGTGATATCTGTAAATAATGAAAGGGTGGAATAGAAGAAATTGAATGCACTGTAGTATGTTGGAGGGGAGAAAGAAAACAGGACTAAGTTAGAGTCCTCATTATCTTAATGCATACCACAAGTTACCCACTTAAAAACACCTCTTAGAATATGCAACTTTGTAGATTAAAATATCTTATATAGAATTAAAATGTGAGTTTTAAGTGTATAAGCCTCATTCACTGGCAATGCGTTATACGGGACCGCGCATTCCCTATCCAATCAGGAGTAAAACCTCTTCAAGCTCAACTGATCAAATTTCTGATATATAGGCAAAACATCAGGACCCACTACTACTACAGATGTAGTAGAGTTAACACACAAGCTTTATTAGACGTGTCATCTAAACTTAATGCATTAAGCAAACACTTTTAATTGCTTTTCAATGGCTTTTGTTTCAAGATAACGCAATGAGTTAAGAAATTTGAGTTAAGAGTTTGTGTGTTAACCCTGCTACATCTGTATAACTAATAACGCTTGTGAGTACAAACATATGAGTGGTATAAGTAGTGGAATACAGTGGTTCACTATCAGCGTATTTTCTGATATCCCACAGGAACATTTGGAGTAAGTAGTAGTAGTGGGACCTGATGTTTTGCCTATATATCTGAAATTGGATGAGTTGAGCTTGAAGAGGTTTTCTCCTGATTGGATAGGGAATGCATGGTCCCATATAACGCATTGACTGAACTGTAAATTGTGCCCACTTCACTTCACTTTACCACTCGCTGCGGTAAATCCTGATAACAACGGACTGGTATCTTAAAGTTTTGTTTCTATTTTCATTCACTGGCAGGCTACAAAATCCATCTATTTCAATATATAAGTAGAAGAGTAGGAATAAAGCCAGACAGATATATGATATAGATAGATGTGAGCAAAGCTGTCAAGATTCAATTCATTTTAGGTTTGCCAAATTTTTCAAAACATTTGGGCACAAATCAATTCTGAGAGAGGGAGACATACTTAAACATACTTATGTAGCAAAACTTAAAAAAATAGCTAAGCCAGCCTCACATCTGCAACTACCTCTTTTAGTACAAAAGCCCTTTATCAGAGCAAAGCAGGCAAAACAGCTTTTTAACTTGAGAGGCCTATAGGGGAACTGTGGGTGGGTACTATTTTTTATATATCAGTTAATATATGGGATGACTTTTGTAAGCTAGGCAACACTCCCCTTGGTTTCTGGAATAACATATGAAAATTAGCATGTCTAACATCTGTTGGTATCAGATAAGCTTAGGAAAGCAAATTTAAATATCTTTCCCAGAAACCCGGATGGGCATTGTCTGGCCTACAATACCCAGCAAATGTACTACGTATACTAGGTGCTCTCTGTAATGAGAAATTAACCCCAAGACACTGCATATATTGTTGACAAACACTGCTTATAACATTGGTCTCTCTATCTCTCTGTATTTCTCCCCCTTTCTCCCTCCCATATTAATGACCTATCATCAGGACAAGTCCTCAATATCAGATCGGCAGTGATCAGACTCCCAGCACCCCCATGTATCAGTTGCTTGAAGAGAACACAGCTGTCATGAGAGTTTTTCACTCTCTGCACTGTATACCTGCTCACCTTTGACACTATAGTGATGAGCAGTGCAATTATAGCTCCTCTGTCCCATTTATTTGAATGGGAAGAAGCAATTGTAGGACAGAGAAGCCGTAATTATACTGCTTGCTGCCGCAATGTTGACGTTGAGCTGATCTGCAGGGGTGCCAAGAGTTGCATCCCCTCCTATTTGATATTGAGGATTGGTGTCATGGTCTTACCTTCTTGCTGTTCTCCTTCGTTTGACATGTGCTGGCGGCCATCTTGGTTTCTGGGTTTCTTGTAACCTCCCACCCTGCGGCTCCTCCTTCCCACTGGGAGGAGCTGGATGCCTAGCTCATATATATAGGAGGTCTGTGGCTTCAGTTCCTTGCTTGGTCCTCCTGTGTTCACATGCTTCTAAGACTGCTGCTGCTTCTGGTTCCTGATCCTGGCTTCGTCTGACTACCCTGCTGGTTCCTGATCCTGGCTTCGTCTGACTACCCTGCTGGTTCCTGATCCTGGCTTCGTCTGACTACCCTGCTGGTTCCTGATCCTGGCTTCGTCTGACTACCCTTCTGGTTCCTGATCCTGGCTTCGTCTGACTACCCTTCTGGTTCCTGACCTCTGGCCTCCCAAAGACTCTGCTTCGGTTTCACCATCCGTTTGGACTTTTGCTTTACAGCTTTATTTTCAATAAAGCCTTCTTATTTTCACTTATCTCTTGTTGTACGTCTGGTTCATGGTTCCGTGACAATTGGGTTGTGGGTTTAGGTGGATATCAATGTTAAATATTGTACTTTTATTATCCTTGTTTTGGAATACCATGCTTTGGCACAGGATTGTTATTGTCATTTTTGTATGTTATAAAATTTTTATAAAAATGATCTAAGAAATATAGTTGTGTGGCGGTAAGCAAAAGGTTAAGCTTCTAATGCCCAGAATACACGGTTTGCTACAAGTACAGTAATTCCAGTTTCTTTCTATAGTTTCTTGTTACAATTCTTTGAACATGGATACAAAGCAGATAATAACTGTTATATAAATACAACTACTGTAGTAATAGTATTCTGCAGAATCTATGTATATAATGAGTCAGTCATGAGACTCTGCATTTTGCCATTGACGATGAAAATTAAGAACATAATTCTCTTTACATTCAGTAAGGCTGTCTTTATTGATAAGAAAGTAGGTTAAAGCAGGTCTCAGTATTGCATATACAAGCAGATCACTGCAGAGCTCGTAAAGTAACTGCAATACACTGCTGCTCACAAATCTCAGTAATTGGAATAGTAAAACGATAAACTGTAGCTGTAATACTGCCTTAATGGGTGGTTAAAATGGGATACTGTATGCATTCATCTTTAGGTGTCAAAAATATACATAGTAGCAATTCAAAGGAGACTGCGTGAGAAGTGTCTGCATTGCAGCATGTCATGACGTTTAGACTTGCACTGTATTAACTTACTTAATAATCATTTGGTTGCCGTGCAGAGACCCCGGTTAAGCCAGATTTACTCATTCTAAAAACCATGTCCTCAAAATCCATAAACAGAGACATACTGTATAAGACCATGGAATTTCTGGTGATCTTTCTCCAGCATACAGTCAAATGGACAGATAGATACTGGATGAGTATGTTTCCTTCTAGGATTAATAGCTCAAAAGGAACACATAGCAATTTATAGCCAAAGGGACTATTCCATAAGGGTTTATCTACAGAAAGGAACAGATCCTAGTAAGAAATATAGATTATTCTTATAGTTCAGTTTCTAAGAGTTTGTATGAGAATAGCATGATATCATCCAAGCGTGCAAAGGAAATGTTCTATTTTCCATAGAATATCTTAAAGAAACACTACACATAGCAAAGAGCGATAGAAGTGAACAGGGGATAAACTTGCCCACTGTATTTTTGGCATGGTTAAGCGAGAACTTAACAGTCTTGCAGAAATCTTGCAAAGGATATAAATGATAATTTCCTCCTTTTTGAAGGGCATAACCAAGAGTAGGACTTCCAGGCTATCCTCATGGTGGGTCATTAATATCTAATCATTGGGAGTCAACAAACCGACTCCACCACCAATCAGCTGAACTAGCACTGTGAAGGAAATAGGAAGCACAGCTCTGTTCAAAGTGTAGTGGCCATTCCAGGTTACTACAGCTCAGCTCCCATTCCCTTCAATAGGATCCAGGCTGCAGTAACCCGGTACAGCCCCAACACTTTGATTAGAGCTGTGGTTCCAGTTCCATTCACTATGCTAGTTCCAGAGGCTTCAGGGTACAGCTGATCAGTAAGGGTTTGGGGTGTTAGATCTCACGAATGTTATATTAATTATCTATCCTGAGGATAGGTAATCAATATCAGGAACCTGGAAAACTTTGACTCCTATTGCATATATCGCAGAGATGGGAAGTGTTCTGTGGCAGCCTGTTGCCTTACAGTCAGACACAGGACACATACAAAACAGTTCTTTAAATTGTTCTCAGAAATCTTGCAAAGGTGATAATTTCCTCCGTTGTGAAGGGTATAACCAAGGACAGGATTTAAAACATTTTGTTTCCTATTGAATACGTGGTGGGGCTGGGGTGTCCTGCTGCAGCCAGTTGTCTTACACGCAGACACAAGACACATAGGGGACATTTTCAAAATCTGAGTACAACCATTGGAAATTATTAAGGGAGAACTGCAAGGATTTGTTTCATTTTTTGTATATATTCTACAGTACCTTTACAGTCCCTTTAAAGAGGTTTTCTGATAAAATTAAGGAACTGCACAAACACCAGTACCCTAACATAATGTTAATAATGAAATATGGCACTTGAGCTTTAGAAAACTCGAGAAACTCCAAACTTCCCATCCACAGGCTTGTACTGCATTCCCACACAGGCTGCTGATATTCCTGGAAGCAATTCATTGAAAGCATACAGGAAAACTCATACGAGGAAGCTGGTTAGTTGTCCACTGAGTGGCTTGTATAGCTATACTTATCCTTTATCAGTTCTGCAATTGCTTCAGTAGAGATTCACAGTGGGTGACCAAATACAGTGTTTAAAGTGATCAGAGTGTTTTCCATGTTCTGTCAGTTAATTTGTGTTCATCTGAAAACAGCTATTTAGAGCAACTTAAGTGCTCTATGTCACAGGGACAAGTATCATTAGATCCTATGCACCAGATTTTTAAAACACAAGCTTTTTCCACTGCCGTTTTTCTGCAGCCAGCACTAGCATTTTAGCTGTTAGTGTACCATAGGAAATAGTGGTTCTGCCTATAACAAACTGAATTTACCTTAAATACACATTAAAGTGATCAATGTAGAAAATTACAAACTGCTATGGTCCACTGCCTGACATTAACTAATTTACCAAAATTTGTTTCAGGTCTGATTCAGTTGAATTTGCTGTCAGATTCGATTTGGTCCAAATAAACTTGCTCTGAATTGAAAGTGTCCCAATTGCCATGAAAAGTCATGTATGACATTATAGGGTCTCTTCAGATTGTATCCTACCCCTTTCAAGATCTTTAACGCGAAGACAGCATTAGTAAAGTTAAAGTGAGAGTGACATATATGGCTACGGGTAAACGGATGGTAGACAGCGGTAACAAACAGCCTTTTTAATAATGCACTGTACTGTGAGATTTTTAAAGGGTTAAAAATGGTCCAAAAATGCGTTCTTCTCTGTCTTTTGAACGGTAAAATTGTGGCCTTCATCTTGAACGATTCGTCCAGGAATAATCCAAATAGTTCCAGTCCAAATTTTCGGGGACATCCATAACGAATTTGAGTTGTGCCAAAGTGTGGACCACATTCTACCAGGCCATGTAGACATCACTGGGGGCTTCTTCATGTTGGATCTCTTTCTATTACCCAGAGTGCAAATCCAAAAGTAGTGTCCACTCTGGTGGACTCAGCTTTACCATGTATAACATGTCCAGTGCCCCTTTTTTTTAATGGAGGCTTTGTAATGATACATTTATCTAGCAGCTTTCTCTTTTAGCTGAGTAATAGACATCAGTAGGGTTGAGCAAACCCGAACTGAACAGTTCGGGTTCGTACTGAACTTTAGGATTTTGGGACGCCGAACTCGAACATTTCAGTGAAAGTTCGGGTTTGGGTTCGGTGTTCACCGCTTTCTTGGCCCTTTTTGAAAGGCTGCACAGCAGCCAATCAACAAGCTTCATACTACTTGCCCCAAGAGGCCATCACAGCCATGCCTACTAATGGCATGGCTGTGATTGGCCAGAGCAGCATGTGACCCAGGCTCTATATAAGCTTGAGTCGCGTAGCGCTGCACGTCACTCTGCTGTTACAAGTGTAGGGAGAGGATGCTGCTGGACTTGTGATTTCAGGGAGAGCATAGGAGAGAATATAACCCAGCGATCTACAGACAAATAGTTGTGTGGGTGCAGGGCACTATTGTTTTACCCTGCCCTGAGCTCATTGACCAAAAAATACTAACTTTTAGAATTCTGTTAGTTAGGCGGGTGGTGGCGGCGGCCATTTTGTGCATGCTCAGTGCACCAGCACTGCATCTGAGCTTTTGGGACATTGCAAATCACCATTTTTGGGGGGCAAACTACAAGATCTGTATTAGTCTGTGTGCAATTTAAGGTAGAAATACACCCATCATTTTCTGGGGTTTGAAAAACACACTTTTTTTTTTTCAAAAAAACTGTATTTTCCAGATCTGCAAGTGTTAAATTCAAGTTTAATATATACAGCTTTCATATTCTGTTAGCAAAAAAAGACTTTTTTGGCAATCTACAACATCTGTATTAGTCAGAGCTGCTGCATAAAATACGGGCAGTCTATGCGCGCTTTCGGCGTTCTCACCCTGCTGCTGCTCGCCTGTCAGCGCTGCAGCGTAACTTCGTCCTTCCCGCTCACCGCCTCATATGCGACGTGCCCACAAGGTGGAACTCCACCTTACACATGCTGACCAGACTGTGCGAGCAGCAGCAGGCGATAGTGGAGTTTCAGCTGCAGCACGCACGGGTGAGTCGCTCGGCGGAACAGCACCACTTCACCACCAATGACTGGGCCTCCATGTGAGACCTGTGTTCCTTGTTGCGCTTTTTCGAGTACTCCACCAACATGGCCAGTGCCGATAACGCCATTCTCAGCGTTACTATCCCACTTCTATGCCTCCTTGAAAAAACGCTCATGGCGATGATGGAAGAGGATGTGGCACAGGAGGAAGAGGGATCATTTCATAGGGTTTCCAGCCAGTCATTCCCAAGTGGCTCCGAGGGTTGGTTCCTTCACCCACAAACCCAAGGTACACAATTGTCCAGCCAGGGCACAGTTCTGGAGGATGAGGAGGTGGAGGATGAGGAGGAGGAGATGCAGGAGGAGGAACCATGTTCACAGCAGGGTGGCACCCAGACCAGCTCATGGCCATCACTGGTGCGTGGATGGGGGGATACAGAGGACACAGATGATACACCCACATAGGACAGCTTTTCGCTGCCTCTGGCAGCCTGGCACACATGAGCGATTACATGGTGCAGTTCTCCGCAACGATCGCCGAGTTGCCCACATTCTAACTTGTGCTGATTACTGGGTGGCCACGCTGCTGGATCCCCGTTACAAGGACAACTATACCTAGTAGACCGTTGTAATATACCCCTCCTCTACCTAGTTGACAGCTTAATAAATTTCAATATTTTTTCTGTTACATTCTTGGTTTGACATTATACCATTTTAGACGTGAATAAACACCTGCTATGCATAGGTGACAGGGGATAAAATTTTAGAAATTATTCAGTAATTAATGCGCAGCACATCCTTTCATTCAATGCCTAAACTTTTAAAAGTTGTCACACTTTTATGCTTTAATAATTTCACCCATATTTCAACTCTAAATTTGAAAAAATGAATCCTCCCTTGGATGTGTTCTCTATTTCTCACGCTCCCTCTCTGGCCTGGAACCCTGATTCCCCGCCACCTGTGATCACCATGGTAGGCGCATAAAAGAACATCGAAAGTTGATAGAGTAGATATCAAATTGTATCGTGAACATTACGGGGACGTGCGACATGGTGGGGCAGTAAGTGTGCACACGCCTACATGAACTGACGTACAGGGGTCAGCACCCGGAACTTCTGGGTCTCCAAATTGGGCACATGGCCTGAGCTTGCCCTTTACCCCTTAGAGGTGATGGCCTGCTCTGCAGCCAGTGTATTGTCTGAACATGTGTTTAGCATGACTGGAGGGGGTTATCACAGGTTATATTTCCCAATGTTTTGGGGTGTACCTAATTTTAAAAATAAAATTTAAAACCAAAAAACAGTGTAG
Organism: Bufo bufo; assembly: GCF_905171765.1. Lineage (NCBI taxonomy): Eukaryota > Metazoa > Chordata > Amphibia > Anura > Bufonidae > Bufo > Bufo bufo. The sequence goes on along the minus strand of NC_053395.1, from coordinate 66,432,492 downwards.
GCTACCTCCTCCTCCTCCGCCGCTTCCACCGACACCGCCACATCCACCGCCTCCTCAACCTCCTACTCCATATAGACCTGGTCCTCCTAGATCAAGATTATTATTTTTTATTTTTACATATTTTATGTTATTTAAAGTCATTTTCCTATCCACATTTGTTTGCAGAGCACTTGCCATGCTCTTAACCACATTTTGATGCCATTTTCAGCCCTCTAGCCCTTTCCATGACATTTTTACAGCCATTTTAGTGCTCAAAAGTTCGGGTCCCCATTGACTTCAATTGGGTTCGGGGTCAAGTTCGGTTCAGGTTCAGGTCCCGAACTCAAACTTTTTTCCGAAGCTCGGCAGAACCCGTCGACCCCGAACATCCAGGTGTCTGCTCAACTCTAGACATCAGTCAATCAAATATAAATCAGCTATCTCTTGAGCCATTTGACTCCTCTGCTACTACAATTTCTTACTTTTCAGTGATGCTAAAACTTTGACCAATACATTATTAACTCTTTATGTACATATCAGTGGAGAAACAATATAATCTACAGGAAATATAAACTTGCTGCAAATGTATGAAAATATGTATTTTGGGTGGTATTAAAAATGGCGTAAAAGATGAATATTAAATGATGATCTCTACTTGGCATATCAGGGCAGTATTGAAACTACACATGTAAGCCATCGGAGGGTCCTGACTAAAAAATGTAGGGACAAACTCTGCTGAGTGAGAAAATATCTTGAAAATGGTTAGGAGGTGAACTATAAAATACATTAGACTGGTTTATAATTTTTCATAAAGGGATTATCCCACATACAATATTCTACAATTTTCAAACCAGCACATGGATATAATTCTTTTTTTTATTCTTTCCTTTTCAGTGTCCACTTCAGTAAGATCACTTAGGTGGACAACCGTGCTCAATTCTATCCATTAACTGTCACAAGATAGCTCTACTGTTAGAAGCTGTCCTTCTAACTAGTGAGAAAATATCTGTAACTATCCTGGTTTTTAGCCATCCTGGTTTTCCGTTATGCAGGACAGATCCGTTATGCTGCCTATAGACTTCTATTATGGCGGAATGCAAAACAGAAACCTTTAGAGGCATTCCGTTTTGCATTCCATCATAATAGAAGTCTATGAGCAGCATAACGGATCTTTCCTGGTTTCCATTATGCAGGAGTCCTGCTTGAGGACGGCTGGGGAACAGCCAAAACGTTGCATGTACTTGGGATTGGATTTTCATTGATATGGATTAAAGAGCATTACGTCCTTTTTTTTGGCATGCTGCCTCCATTCTCTTTTTTTGTAGTTGGCACAATGCAGTCAGTCAGGTAACGATCTCCGTCCATTCTACAAACCCAGACTTGTCCATCAGACTGCCAGATAGAGAAGCATGATTTGCCACTCCACAGAACATGTTCCCCGTACTCTATTGTTGATATTCTTGAGATACTTGGTACTTGATGATGTAAGGCTTGCATGCAGCTGCTCGACCATGGAAGCCCAAGCCATGAAGCTCTCGGTGCACAGTTTGTGGGTTGATGTTAATGCCAGAGGAGGTGTCGGACTCTGCAATTACTAAGTATTGGGCACGTTTATGTACTATGTGCCTCAGCACTTGGCAAAACTGCTCTGTAAACTTTATGTGGTCTCAACTTCGTGGCTCTGTAAACTTTATGTGGTCTCAACTTCGTGGCTGAGTTGAGTGTTTCCTAAATGCTTACACTTTGCAGTAATAACTCGGAGGAAAGAAATTTCACAAAGTGACTTCTTACATTGGGGAAATCCAATTACAGGTCCACACTTGAATTCAGTGAGCTATTTAGAATGAGCTAATCCTTCACAAATTTATGTAAAGGCAGACTGCCTGGCAAGGGGATGGATTTTATACACCTGCGACAATAGGATAGAATGAAATACCTGAATTCAATGATTAAGAACTCTGTCTCAATACTTTTGTCCATATAGTATAGTGTAAACTGCAATTTACATGTATAAAGATTATTTTTTGTAATTTGCATTGCCAATGATTCCTCTGCCCACCTTTTCCACTCATAAAATTAGCTTTATTAGCTTTATGCAACACAGGCTCCTAATGAGCCTTTACAATGTATTTCATCTGCAGTGCTTCAAACGCTTTCTTTTTAAATTAACTTACTACTTCCCTCTAGTGGTTTTATCACATACAGTATCTTACATTGATAAAGTTTGTTGTATTTTGCTCACAAGCAGCACATTTCTTCAACATACTGTATATGCAATTCAGAAAGCTGATGGATATTGTTTGTCTCACTACCATAATAAGATAAAATAAAGACATATAGTAGAACTACATGAATAGCAATGCCCTAATAAAGACTCGGTCTAAGGCCTCATAGACATGGTTGCATTATGCAGAAGCAACATATTGTCAAGTGTAGCATTGAATCATGCCACCAACTGATATCATGATAGTGTTTTTCAAAGCTGCCTATGTGCACAAGCAGCCTTAGCTACAATAGAAACAAAAAGCATCAATAAACGGGCTTTTCATTACTGATTTTGGACAAAAGATTCTTATTTTAAAGAATAATTTAACTTTACAGATGGTCAATAGCCCTGTCAGGAAATTATTACCGCTACTTGAATACAACCTTAGGTGTCATGCACATAACTGTATTTTGGCTCTGGAGACGCTCTCAGTTGTACTGAGTGGTAATAGAGTGCCCATAGAAGTTTACTTTGCTGAAGCCTCTGATTTGATATGACGGCATGCATGCACAGGCAAAAAAATATACCATGTTCCACCAGAATGCATTTTATGTAGGTATATTCTACTACAAACATTACTTCTAGAGGAGAATACATGGCAATATGGTGCCATGTGCAGTGACCCCTGAGGAGCCAGTGCAGAGGATGGGAGTGGTAGTGGCCCCAATAAAGTGTTTTATCACGTGTACTCCCTCAGGCCATTGCTCCCTGTGGTTTGGTGCAGGGGATAAATTATGTGAAGGAACCATGCAGAGATTATAGAGCGTCTTTCTTTACTGAGCACAAAAAACAAATAGCAGAACATCTAGCAGTAGTCCATACAAAGTACCATTTCTCCTTCAAGATAATGGGGTATGATGGCTGGTAATGTGGCAGAAGATCACACTGAGCAGTTTGCTAGCTGACAATGTCTTTCTCCTGATTCCTTCCCTACTGCTGTACTCTGGCACCTGTGGCTGTCCGTGTCCACTGTGTGATGCAGGGCTCTAGCTATGCCTCTCCGGAACTGCGGTGGTGGTGTCTTAACGTATTTCCTGTCACCTTACAGTGGACTCTGTATAGCTTGATTGTTTGATTACTCTGCTGAAAAAAATGCTGTAGTTTACAGATGTTCTGTAGTCTGGGACCATGCAGGCTCTCTGGAGTAGTGGTCCTCCCTGATGAACTGACTGTGCGGTTCTTATGGCCTAGAGGAGTGGGAGCTGGATTGTATGTTCACTTCTCACTCTCTTCTTTCTACCTCTGCCCCTCCTTTGGCCAGAAGTTGGGCCAGCCAACTCCTACCAAGAGAGGAGGAATGGTATGGTAAGTTCCATTTTTGTTGCCAACCACTGCCAACTGTGCCCCATAGAATAGTGTGCAAGGTGTATAGCATGAAGTGTGACATAACATGAACATTAGAAAAGCATTGCATCACAAACCATTGCAGTTATCGCCAGATCTGGGGTACTGTATATGTACCTATATATGTACCTAAAACAGCATTTGGAGCACATACAGCCCCATACAAGTAACTTGCATACTACTTTGTCAAAGTAAAGCGCCCTTGGCCGGTGCTTTGTTGTTAGATTTTGTTAAAGGGGGATATTAATTATTAATATTTTGGGAATATCAATAATTAATATTCATAAATAAGAGTGAGTCGTTTGTTGATGACAACGCCTATTTATACTATAAATACTAACTTCCTTGTTGCACTAACTTTGAACGAAACTACATGCAAATTACTGCTACGTCGGCGACTACTACAATAAATGACTATACGCTGTACTATGAATAATAGCGCATTTATTACACAATAACAAGTCTACAGTCTAATTATTGCAATAACTATATATATTTATATCAATGGACATATAAATATATATACTTATAGTCGCACACAGTAATATATTAACAACACTACAATACACCTAACTACACTAAACACAATACAATACCTTACACAATTACACCCCAAACTCTATCTAAAAATACACTTACACACACACTATTAGCAGCTCCCTCCCTCCTGATGCCAGACTGTCCCTACGGGGTATCAAGGGGTTAAACACCAATTGGTGGCAGTGAGAATAATGATCAGGGATCAGGGCAACAGGGGTTAATGATAATGATCAGGGCAGGACAGCAGGGGTATAGGCAGGTCAGCAGTGAAGGGGTTACTGAAGGTGCAGGGGTTTCAGGGTATATGAATTGCAGTGGTACAGTGGGAATGCAGGGGTTAATGAATATTGGTGGCCATGGGAATGCAGGGGTTATTAGGGGAAACAAAGGGTTAATATTTGTTGGTTGTATAGGGAAAGGGTTCATTGTCCAAAGGTTGATTCTCGCACCAGAGGGGTTGCAGGGCTCAACTTAACTTCTGAGTGCAGCGCCAGGTACACACGGGCCGGCACGGTGACATGACGTCATCGCACCAGCCTGCGCGTTCTGGTGCGCGCTTACAGGTGGGGGGATACTTTGATCCTCCCGCCTGTGAAGAGACCGCATATCCTCTGCCGCTGTAATTACAGCGCCGGAGGTACGCAGCATACAGGGGCAGGGGAGATGTTTCTTCTCCTGTCCCTGTTATGCAAAACAAATATATACACAGGGGATATATGTATATAGTACGTAACATATATCCCCACTGGCCATTCAGGGCTAATATATATGTATATATGCATATTTAAATGGAGACATATATATCTAAATCTCCCCTTTCCCTCTACAGAATTGCAGGGCAAAGGTAGAGAAATTGACTTTATCATACCCCTGAAAGCTTAATAGTTGACTGGTACCATGTGTAAATTAAGTGATTATAATAACAGGTACAGTATATCTTACAGAGATGCTAACTATGCAATTCTCTAATTTATCAATATTCCATATATCTTTACTTAGAAAATGTAGAACCCTGCTCCCAGAGTGTATGACAAGGCTCTTATTTTAACATTCACTCTAGATTAGGTCGCTGGAGGGGGCAGTCACAGCTTCGTTACTCAGTACAGCATGTTGTCCTCCTACATTTTCTCATCATTAATCTACCAGTTGCAGGATTTCTCACAATCTGACACATTTTAAAGAATTTTAAATGAATCATGTGTCAAATCTTTGCTCATATCCGAAATGGGTTTTGAAAATGAAATTAGCAAGCTAGCTTTAAATAACACTCTTCAATGGAAGTCTATCTCTGCCTCCATTGGATATTGCAACAATGAAAGGGATATCATTTGAAATAAATTTTTACATACTTATTTTTCTATTAATTTGCATGCAAGTGGTTAAACATAAGCCACTTATCCACTGCGTGGAACTGGCTTTGTCCTATCTACTCTTCTCTACTCGGTTTTAGTACCAGGTAGACCGTTTTCCTCTGTAGATACAGTATGATACTACCCCCTCAATATAGCTGATAGTGACCATTCTCTTGGGCCAATCACTACTCAGCATTGTGGTCACGGTGCCAGCTTGGAACAGCCTCAGATGTGGTACAAAAAATGTATCAACTTTGGCCTGGTGAAAAACAGGCTGGAGTTTATAAAATTTTAGCAGGTTAAAAGGGTCTGTAAAGGAGCATTGCATTACCAAAAAGGCACTAATGCTAACAGCCCGTTAAAATCAAGCATATAGCCATCAAATTGCCATACAAAACAAGCTCTAGAAAGGGTAATCCTGCAGAGCTCTGTGGCTTTCAGTGTGGTATTAATAAAATATGCTGCAATAACAGCTTAACTCTAAGCCATAGCTACATAGGCACACAAAACTTAATTTGACAGCGCTTCTTCAAACTTCAGCACCAGGACTGACTGCCAGGAGACTCTTGGATTTCTATTACCAAACATGCACACACTAGCCTAATTACAGAAAATGCTATGCCGCTCACCATTTAACTTCACAGCCGTCCTTATTTAGTGCTTCATGACGGTAAAAATACAGGTGGTAAAAGAATGCTAACCAACCAACATACGTTTCGTGTCATCAAATGCTGTCTCGAGGCTTTTTGATGGTGAGCACCATAGAACACCATGTCCAATGCCAAACTGTACCCATAATGTTAAAGCACTCACCTACTCCAGGACTGTGAAAATGTGTTCCCTGTAGTTATAACTTACATTTATCCATTTACCAATGTAATATATCAATATGTGATTGACAAATGCTTAAATGCTAATGCCAAAATACAAATATCAAGAGCTTAAAGGGGTTGTATCAAGTCCGCAAATTGCATTTAACAAGTAGACGAAGTTAACACAAGGCGCTTACTAATGAATTGTGATTGTCCATATTACTTCCTTTCCTGGCTTGTGTCATATCTAGTGTTGAGCGCGAATATTCAAATAGCAAATTTTTAGCTCGAATATCGCAACTTCAAGAATTTGCAAATATTTAGAATATAGTGCTATATATTCGTTATAGAGAATATTCATCATTTTTTCCCATCTATACACATGATTCCTCCCTGCTTCTTGCTTGTGGGACAATGAATCATAAAAAACAAATATATAGCACTATATCGAATATATTAGTTTTTTTGAATATTCATCTTTTTTTTTTTCAATCTGTACAGTTGTTCCACTTTGACATACTCCTCCCCTACAAGCGTCCTCGTCACCATGGGAACGCCTGGGGGTTAGAATATACAATCAGATCTGAGTTTTCACGATCTCACTGATATCCTGAAAACTCAGATCCCAGTGAGATAGTGAAAACTCAGATCCGATGGTATATTCTAACCCCCAGGCGCTCCCATGGTGATGGGGATGCTTGCCTGGGGGTTAAAATACACCATCGGATCTGAGTTTTCACGATCTCAGTGAGATCGTGAAAACTCAGATCCGACTGTATATTCTAACCCCCAGACATTCCCATGGTGATGGGGACGCTTGTCGGGGAGGAGTATGCCAAAGTGGAAAAACTGTACAGATTGAAAAAAAAATAAAGATTAATATTCTAAAAACAAATATATTCGATATAGTGCTATATATTAGTTTTTTAGAATATTCATAATATTCTAAAACAAAAATATATAGCAATATAGCGAATATTCGAAAAAACAAATGTAGAGCAATTTAGCTAATATAGTGGGATAATCTTCTCTGTTTAATAGTTATCATTTTTTTGTCATCTGAAGTTCAGATTGGAAAAAAATTACGACTATAAAAAAAAAGATTATAGCACTATATTAGCTAAATTGCTTTATATTCGTTAGTTTTATTTTTTAATATTCGCTATTTTGCTATATATTCTTGTTGTAGAATATTACGAATATTCTGAAAAACAAATATAGCACTATATTAGCTATATTACTCTATATATTTGTTTTTTACAATATTCATCATTTTTTTTTCCATCTGAAGTCATGATTCCTCCCTGCTTACGTAACTTAAGCAGGGAGGAATCATGACTTCAGATGGAAAAATTAAAATGGTGACTATAACTTAATTCATAATTGCAAAATATCTTGGACAACCACTTTAAGCTTTTGATCATTTCCACATACCAAAACCCACCCAAATAAAGTAAGGTCCTAATTGGCCTGCAGAAAGGATCATAACCCCACTGAATACTTCAAACAAATAAAGGGACAGCAATCCATGTCGTAATCGGCCACCAATATGCAAAAACACACAGTTACAGTTGCGAGAAAAAGTATGTGAACCCTTTGGAATGATATGGATTTGTGCACAAATTGGTCATAAAATGTGATCTGATCTTCATCTAAGTCACAACAATAGACAATCACAGTCTGCTTAAACTAATAACACACAAATAATTAAATGTTACCATGTTTTTATTGAACACACCATGTAAACATTCACAGTGCAGGTGGAAAAAGTATGTGAACCCCTAGACTAATGACATCTCCAAGAGCTAATTGGAGTTATGTGTCAGCCAAATAGAGTCCAATCAATGAGATGAGATTGGAGGTGTTGGTTACAGCTGCCCTGCCCTATAAAAACACACACACCAGTTCTGGGTTTGCTTTTCACAAGAAGCAATGCCTGATGTGAATGATGCCTCGCACAAAGGAGCTCTCAGAAGACCTACGAATAAGAATTGTTGACTTGCATGAAGCTGGAAAGGGTTATAAAAGTTTCTCCAAAAAGCCTTGCTGTTCATCAGTCCACGGTAAGACAAATTGTCTATAAATGGAGAAAGTTCAGAACTCCATTTCATTCCACAGGGTTCACATACTTTTTCTTGCAACTGTATATATATTCACAGTTGCAGTAACGTTTCTGACCTTAGTTTTATGTCCCTTTTCAAACTGGTATGGTGCACTGGACAGCTGAGGTGGAACTGCGTTGAATACTTTTGCATTAAATGGAATTGTGACTACAAGGTTTTGCAGGCCAACATAAGTGGTTGTCCTCAGTAAGGCTCTAGAACTTGCTGGATTTAAAACTATATACTAAGATGTTTTTTTTTTTTAGAACAGTAAAGGGGATTTAACATCAAAAGATGACAACTTCAGAGAACAAATATCACTAGGACCTTAGATCAGCTACTACAGAACAGGCCCCCTGAAGTGAAGTAGAGTGTACTGTGCTCCAAAAGTAGCAGAGCGCTGGCTCAACTATTTCTATCAGTCCCATAGGGGTGAATTGAGATGTGTCCATGCATGCATGTTGCGCTCTCTATTCACTGCTATGCACTGCATGCTCACTCAGCTGTTTGCTAACCACCCATAGGAGTGAAATGAGAGTGCTCACACATGTACATGCTGCTCTCCTTCACTTAAGTGGGCCCATTCGGGAGAAAAGTGCAGGTTCTAGAGGTAGGACCAGCACCTATTTGACTTTGATGGCATAGTCTGTGATAAGACAACCCAGTTAACTGAAGTTCATAACAGTGGGAAGAGACGGATGTTAAATTTATCATGGATATTGGAGTCTGAACTGGAGTGTTAATTTTACTGTTTATGTCATTTTCCTGAATACTTACTGTTCGTCATTTCATTAAGTCTTCTCTTAAGGTGTGTTCCTCAACATGTAAATTCATGTTTCCATTCAAAAATTGCACTTGCTCTTTAGTCTTTGACTTCCAAACTTTTCCATTAATTTCAATATGTGGGACATGTAGCAGGAAATTTCAGATACTGAAGCCCTTTACTTTCTCCCTGCCGATGTCAGCTGAATATGAGTATACTACTAAGGGAAATAGTATGAGTATACTACTAAGGGAAAAAATTTTCTCGTTTGTTTATTTTTCTTCAATTTTTTTACTCTCCCCTTCTCCTTTCAAGCTCTTTAATGCAACGACAGCTATAGTAGTTAATACTAGAGTGACACTGATGTATATACTGTAGTTATGGGTAAACACATGGTTGACAGTGTTAAAAAACAGCCTGTTCAAAAACACACTGTGCCTCCGAATTTGTTATGTTTTGCGCTAAAGTATGTTTATTTGTGCACTAATAAATGGTAGAAAAACTGCAAGAGGTTTTTGGGAATAAAATAGAGGCCTAAATGGACGTCCTCTGGCTGAGAAAAACACTATATACTGGTACTGACACACCAAAATATGCAAAATTACAAACTTATAAACCGTAGAAGATTTGCAATAGTTATTTGAGAATAAAATACAAGCTGAAGTGTACACCCCCTGGCTGAGATCACACTATACACTGGTATTGACACACTAAAATATGCTAACTTGCGCACTTATAAACTGTGGAAAACTTGAAACAAGTTTTTAGAAATAAAATACAGGCTTAGGCCTCATGCACACGGCCGTGTTCCGCCTCCGAGAGCGGTCCGTGGTGACCCGACCGGGATTCCTGCTGACAGCAGGAGCGAAACGGCGTCATTGGTTGCTATGACGCCATGCGCTTCATGCCGCCGCTGCACTACAGTAATACACTTGTATGATCTATACGAGTGTATTACTGTAGTGCAGCGGCAGCATGAAGTGCACGGCGTCATAGCAACCAATGACGTCGTGCGCTCCTGCTGTCAGCAGGAATCCCGGCCGGGTTACCACGGACCGCTCTCGCCTGTGTGCATGAGGCCTTAATTGGATATTCCCTGGCTGCGACCAAAGTATCCATTGGTATTAATGCAGTAAAATATACTTGACAGCACACATTGCATTCCCTGGTCGCGACAAAGCTATGCACTTGTATTGACACACTTTACAATAGTATTAATGCAGTAAAATATGCTTAACTGTGCACTTATAAATGGTAGAAAAATTGCAACAGACCCAATTCAACATCCCCTGACTGCAAACACACTATATATGGTATTGATGCACTAAAATATGCTTAATTAATTATACTGTATATGCGGTAGTAGAATTGCAACAGGTTTCTAGAAAGAAAAAAAGCACAATCGCACAGCATTTGCAGAACAATATATGATGCCTATAAAATGCTTATGAACGGGAGAAGCTTTGCAACAGGTTCTTGGACCAAAAAGGGTGGCTCATGCACAGAAAAAAAGACTACTGTCTTTTTGAATAATTGTTGTGCTGTCGGTACACCATATGAAGCTATAGACAGCTCCAGCAGGTGCCCTTGCTGTAAAGCACTCAGTACACTAACTGCCCCTATGCTCTCCCTACTGATAAAACCTGATATCATACCTAGTAATTCAATCTACCTGACTAAATATATATTCTTCACAATCACTACACTGTCCCTGCAAGACCCTAAGATTGCTGGCTTGAGTCTCTAATTAGAATCTGTCAGAGACATGGCAGGCATCTGTGCTTCACAGCTAGCATAGACCCTAATAGACCAGCCTGCCCTGCTTCCCTCACTAGTATACTGAATTTGAAAAGTAGATTGGTGGACACTCTTTTGCACGATTTCTGAAGTAAATTTGCAAAACACAAAATTTGTTTGGAAGAAGAATTTTTTGTGAAATGTGATCAATCTCGTTAGTTTAGAATCTATTTGTTCATCATTACTACAGAGTAATACAAAAGTTTTTTTCAAAGCTGGTCATCTTGCTCCACTCATGCCAGGATGTCTCAAACCAAGATGAAAGGCAAGGAAGGAAACATCTATATTCACGCTTGTAGAGATGATGACTGTGACCGGGTTACAGTTCTACTATATCTGTAACAGGTCAGACAATGAGAATAATACCAGTTCCTGTTAGTGAATTATGAGGCAGAAAAGGTCAGCAGCACTATTGGCTTAGCTTTGAAGGGAAAGGCTCCACAAAAGTAGTGTAAGTCGGGATCTAAATGCACTATATATATATATATATATATATATATATATGGCTTGAGAAAGGCTCAGTTTTTGGAGCCGAAACGTTGCACCTTATGGTTGATTAAAGATTCACTTCACCTTCATCCTGCTGGAGTGCCGTCCTTTTTCTTGGATATATTGACTGGGGTAAGAAGTCTATTCCCCTGGAACGTGCACCCTTTTTCTCTCATTTGCAGTCTGTGCCGCCATTTTTCTTCTATATATATATATATATATTTATTTATTTATTTTTTATTGTTTGTAATTTGAAAATGTTAAAAATGATGTAAAAAATGACAATTACATAACATCTCACTCTCATAAGTACTTAACTGTTTGAAGTGCTCACATCTATCTTAATTTCCTCTATGGTGGGCAGCATATAGATTTTATTAAGGTGCACTTCCAATTAAAATATTATGTTGCCTGGTAAAATTCTATATTTTAAGGTTGAAAGTTGAAACAGACGCTCCATTAGTTGAACCCATTGCAATTCTTCAAAGAAGTAATTGATTAAAACCCAGTATATTATTCATGAGCAGGGCTTTCAGCAAGAATCATTTTCATTTAGACAACTTCTTTACAGGGGAAGCCAAAATCCATGCACAACATCAGCATCTTTATAAAGAAATAAACCTCTTGTAGTTAGCACATTAATGGTACCTGATAAATAAGTTACTTTATACTGGTTTGCTTGCCAGACTGTCAAAATGTTTTTTGTAAAGTATATATATCGGCATATAGTTGATTGGTTTATGCATTTAGTACTTTTTCTTAAAGGGAACCTATAAATGAGTTCATGTTGCCTGGACCCCAGGCATCACAGAATCTCAAAACAGAGTCACTCAAAATAGAAAGCTCAACAGGTCTCTTCCTTTAGGCAAGCAGGAAAAGACTTTTTAATCAAGCCAAGCAGTTGGGAGAAGTCACACACGGACTCTGTTCCCTCTCTGGACTCTGTTCCCAACTAGTTTTTTAAGCTATGTTTTCAATGAAAAAACATAGGGTTTCAGAGCAAAACACAAGTTTATCTCATGAAGGACCCTGCTGAAATTTCACGCTGGCCATGGTTTGGACAGCACAAACCCTTTAAAAATTGGGAAGGATATAAAATCTTTATCAATCAATTATTTCTAAAGGATAAATTACAAATGATCACTGTGTTTCTCAAAAACACTGGTAGATTAATTGGCCTTGGACAAAACTGTTGCTAGTTTGTGTATTTGACATAGATTGTAAGCCCCCCGGGGACTGGGAATGATGATCTCTATACGGCACTATGGAATATATTTACACTATATATGTGGCATGAAATGTATAAGAAGCAATTTGTCTGCTTCACATCACAGCATTTCTAGATTTTTATAAAGTGAAAGATCTCTGTTGACATGTATACACTAACATTTCCAGATTTTGCCTATAGTTTGGTGTGATGTATTTGTATGTTCTTAAACTTGAGTTGTGCAATCTCAGAAATTGGTTTGTTGCATGCCAGGTTTTGCATGATGCAGCAATCACTTCTTCCTCTACTTCCCGTTTTTTCCTCCTCCTTTTCTAAACTAACAGCAACTAACAGATAATTACATTTTGTGAGACCAAGATGACTGCCTACTCACTGAAGAATTACATTACATCATCATGTAGAAGTCTATGGAGAGAGTAAGGGGTGGAGCAACAAGCAACAGAGTGAGAAGGAGAGACAAAGGCATGGTCCAGCAGCTAATAGTGTTATATCTCACCACAAGTGGGTGTACACTACTTAGTACTTCTCTATAATGGCCTAAATGCTTCCACTGGGTGATTCTGAGTGAGGACAAGAGAAGAAGTTGAATCTGCTCTCTTCATGTGTATTCTATGGGGAAAGCATCATAGCAGCTAGTCTAGACTCACCAGCTCAGGGAAAACTGAGAATTATAGATGCAGCCTGCAGAGGGGAAAGCTGCTAATAATGGAAGATACAAGTCGCATAATGGTCAGATATGGTGTTATCATTTAAGTATGCACATACGGCAGCTTGTTCTGAAAAGCTATTGGAATATTGTAGGTCACACTCCAATACGTGTGAATTCATTTTCTGTCACTGTTTTAAAAAGCATCAACTATCATTCCTCCACCATGTCGTAAACAGGCTGTCTGTGCAGTGCCACTAAGTGTTGGTGTATTTTTATGGCTGTACAGTATCTGTTACATAATTATCGCATTGTTTGTGGTGCTTGTTTTGTAGGCATATTACAGAACAGGAGTAGCTGTCCAGAAATCAGCACTGACTGAGTGTACTGTGTTCCTGTATACTTATTGTCAGCGCTGATCCCTGGCAGCCTCGTTCTTCTATTTCTTCCTAGTGCTGACCCTGGATATGCTAGGAAGACAGAGGGGAGGGCTGCTGCCAGCAAATATCAAATATACATCTAAACTAGTTTTAAACATGTAGAGAGGCAGGGCTTCAGTACATAAGTAGAGGTTTGGGGAGAGAAGGAGAGGCAGGCATCTTTAAGGTAGTAGTCTTCAGTGTTCAGTAAATGCTGAAGATTGAATTTCCTTAGTAACACTCAGTGTTGTGAAGGGGAGACTTTACATTCAGTTTTCTAATAGAAGTAAACTTACTTCCCTAATAAAGTATATTACAAAAACATGTATAAACACTGTCTGTACAGATTAAAAACATCCAATGACAGTATATTGACAAATGCATTCAAATTTATTATTTTAGCATTTTGGGCATCTTTGCCAACCTGCATTCCTTTCCACCATGAATGATATTATATATATATACAGTTGCAAAAAAAAGTATGTGAACCCTTTGGAATTATAAGGATTTCTGCACAAATTGGTCATAAAATGTGATCTGATCTTCATCTAATTCACAAAAGACAATCACAGTCTGCTTAAACTAATAACACACAAAAAATTAAATGTTACCATGTTTTTATTGAACATACCATGTAAACATTCACAGTACAGGTGGAAAAAGTATGTGAACCCCTAGACTAATGACATCTCCAAGAGCTAATTGGAGTGAGGTGTCAGCCAACTGGAGTCCAATCAATGAGATGAGATTGGAGGTGTTGGTTACAGCTGCCCTGCCCTATAAAAACACACACCAGTTCTGGGTTTGCTTTTCACAAGAAGTATTGCCTGATGTGAATGATGCATCGCACAAAAGAGCTCTCAGAAGACCTTCGATTAAGAATTGTTGACTTGCATAAAGCTGGAAAGGGTTATAAAAGTATCTCCAAAAGCCTCGGTAAGACAAATTGTCTATAAATGGAGAAATTTCAGCACTGCTGCTACTCTCCCTAGGAGTGGCCGTCCTGTAAAGATGACTTCAAGAGCACAGCACAGACTGCTCAATAAGGTGAAGAAGAATCCTAGAGTGTCAGCTAAAGACTTACAAAAGTCTCTGGCATATGCTAACATCCCTGTTAGCGAATCTACAATACGTAAAACACTAAACAAGAATGGATTTCATGGGAAGATACCACCGAGGAAGCCACTGCTGTCCAAAAAAAAAAACATTGCTGCACGTTTCACATTTACATTTTGCACAACAGCACCTGGATGTTCCACAGCAGTACTGGCAAAATATTCTATGGACAGATGCTTTGCTGCGTCTAGGCCTGGACGGATTGCTATCATCGAAGGAAAAATGAATTCCCAAGTTTATCAAGACATTTTGCAGGAGAACTTAAGGCCATCTGTCCACCAGCTGAAGCTCAACAGAATATGGGTGTTGCAACAGGACAACGACACAAAGCATAGAAGTAAATCAACAACAGAATGGCTTAAACAGAAGAAAATATGCCTTCTGGAGTGGCCCAGTCAGAGTCCTGACCTCAACCCGATTGAGATGCTGTGCTGCATGACCTCAAGAAAGCGATTCACACCAGACATCCCAAGAATATTGCTGAACTGAAATAGTTCTGTAAATAGGAATGGTCAAGAATTACTCCTGACCGTTGTGCACGTCTGATCTGCAACTTCAGGAAACGTTTGGTTGAAGTTATTGCTGCCAAAGGAGGTTCAACCAGTTATTAAATCCAAGGGTTCACATACTTTTTCCACCTGCACTGTGAATGTTTACATGGCGTGTTCAATAAAAACATGGTAACATTTAATTCTCTGTGTGTTATTAGTTTAAGCAGACTGTGATTGTCTATTGTTGTGACTTAGATGAAGATCAGATCACATTTTATGACCAATTTGCGCAGAAATCCATATTATTCCAAAGGGTTCACATACTTTTTCTTGCAACTGTATATATATATATATATATATATATATATACCGTGTATATCATATATCATATGAATTAATAGTGTTAAGTTGCTTGCATGGAGTTGTCTGATCTTACAGTTTTATTACTCAAGAGTAATGGCTAGCACACACATAGCTTTGTGCTGCTGAGTCTCTGATATTATTCTGTCAGTTGCTGTCATTTTACTTTTACATTTGGAGATGTTTTGGCAGTTTTTCCTGGTTTGATGCTATATTGCCACCATGAAATCATCAAATGCATGGGAATGCCCAGCCAAAAACAATAAAGTGCTTAGCAGCCTAATGCGCACATCAGCATACAGTAACTGGAGGAACCATTTCCCTGCAGCAGGTTACACTCTAACACAAGCTGTTTTTATGTTTTAAGCTGGTAAGGCTAATGGGCCTATATGGAAAACTATCTGTAAAGAATAAATCAAGGCAACTGGACTTACTGTAGATTTCTTGAAAACGTTTCACTCGTGAAACGTTTTCAAGAAATCTACAGTAAGTCCAGTTGCCTTGATTTATTCTTTAGAGATTTACCATGACCTGGATAAATGAGAACCTTCACAGATATATGGAAAACTGATACCTCTTGGCCAGTCCACGGTACTGAGAAGGACCATGTGACAATGCTAATGAATTAGCATTTTTTGGACTGTATTTTTTCTTTGCACTGTTGACTGGTTAACAAGAAACACTAATTAAAAGGGTTGTCCCGAGTTACCTGAAAAGGAGCCCCATGCCACTAAATGCCTTAAAGGGCATCCATCAGCAGATTTGTACCTATGAAAAAATGGCTAACCTGTTGCAAGTACACTTGGCATCTGAGGGCATCTATGTTGGTCCCATGTACATATGTTTCCATATTGCTGAGTATTAATATATGCAAATGAGCCTTTAGGAGCAACGGGACGTGGCTGTTACACCTAAAGGCTCTGCTCTCTTTGTAACTGCTGTGCCCTCTGCACTTTGATTGACAGAACTAGGCAGGAGTGATCACGTTTACCTGTGCAGCAGATTAATACAGAGCAGAACCTCTAGGTGTGATGGCAACACCCTCATTGCTCCTAGAAGCTCATTTGCATATATTAAAACATTATTTTTGTCGGCAATGCGGGCACATATGGACATGGGACCAACACAAATGCCTTTAACTGCCAAATGCACATTTAACACGTCAGCCAGTTTCATAGGTACAAATCTTCTGACAGATGCTCTTTCAAATAAATATATATTTTTTTAATTGTATATTCACTTCTTTCTCCTGCACCATACTTTGATTCTCTTCATGCTGTTTACATACAATGGTGGTGAAATCAGATCCATGGAAGCAAATGAAGGCCAAGAAGTCCAGGCTGATATTTTTTGTTCATACAACACATGAATTTTTTCCTGAAACCATCTGTTCCAGAAAGCCATGTTGTTCCCATCTTGTACAGATGAGGTTTATAATCAGTAAAATACACACATATGATCAAAAATCTAGAGAACTCTCTCAGGACAGAGAAGAGATAAATAAGGAAAACCATGTCTGACAGAGAGCTTCATGTAACCCATTGTATTTGCTCACTATACCATCCACTTCTTACAAGCTACGGGTAAGGCTTTTATATAACATACAGAATAGTAACTAATTAAAAATTAAACCTAATGTAGTGCATTGGAAAAATGCTGTGCTGGACAAAGTGCAATTAATACATGGTGGATGGATCAAGAATGTCAACCAAAGAAGTCAGTTATGCTATGCTTTTATCAAAATGGCTCTTAGAAGACACTTTGCTGGTGAATGGATGTTATGGCACCCAATACTTTTTTACTCTGGTCACCATTGTACTTGGAAATCGATCTTCTGATGGACAAAGTGAGGTTTCAAGGGGATTGTACTGTAGAACATCCAACTTATTTTCCCACTTACTGACTTGGTCTGTTCTTCTAATAAGCAGATTATATTTAACACACTGTAAGCCTCTGTTCAGACTAATGTCATAGCTTCAGTTTTTAACAAAGACATGACAGCTTTTCCAATGGTAAATCATGATGGACCACTGAAAGTCAGGGTTAAAGGGGTTTTCGAGGAGTACAGTGTCGATGACCTATCCTCAGGATAGGTCATCATCATCTGATTGGTGCGGGTCTGACTTCTGGCATCACGCTAATCAGCTGTTTGAAGAGGCCAGGTTCCTGTGAGTGCTACGGCATCTTTCTAGGTCAGTGACATCAGGTTCCTTGGTCACAAGGCCTAGACGCAGCTTAGTCAAATCTAAGTGAATGGGCTGGGACCGCAATATCAAGCACAGTTGTGCTTGGTATGCTTTGAGGATGCTTCAGCACTCACCAGAGCACTGTAGGCTCTTCGAACAGGTGATTGGCATGGGGTGCTAGGAATTAAACCCCCACCCATCAGATAATGATGACTTATCCTGAGGATAGACACTGGCACTTCATTTATTCATACATTTCTATACTTACCTTTGATGGTCTTATACTATTTACTTACTTATTCCCCTCCTCTATTCATCTGAGCATTCTTGTGTACTTTCAATGGCATTTGATATTCTACTATATGTGATCCGCAATAGGTCGTATTATGATAGTCCTCTAAGTACCTCTTGGCTTATTTGAACTTACATAAGTACAATTCTATACTTACCTAGATATTTGTCTTTTTCACTAATCATGTAATAGTTATTGTACCTTCCATAAGTACTGCTTGATGTTTTTCTAGTCTATGTATGTTATGTAAATTATTTTACAGATACTCTGTTGATCTCTGTACTTACCTATGATTTTATCTGTACATGTTACAGGCTTTGAACAAGGTCCAAGTTATGGGACTGAAACACTAGTGTCGGCCTTTTTGTATATATTTTGGAGGACCTTTAATAAAGACTAAATTTAATAGAGTGCTATGGTGTTTGATTACTCCTACCATTGAGCAACAGACAATCTACCTGAGGTGCCGACCAGTTTTTGCATTATCCTGAGTATAGCTCATCAATATTTTTCTCCTGGAAACCTTCCTTAAAGGGAACCTGTCATGTTCAACATGGAGTCTGAGCTGAAGGTAGCATGTTATAGAGCAGGAGGAGCTGAGAAGATTAATATATAGTTTTATTGGAAAAGATTTAATAAAACCTGTAATTTATTCATTTATATCTCTGCTCATTCTGAGCTTTGAATTTTGAAGTCCAGGAGGCGGTGCTATCCGTGATTAACAGCCTTCCCTCTATGACTGTGTATACAGAGATAGCTGTCAATCACTGATAGGACCGCCTCCTGGGCTTCAAAGCACAGAATGAGCAGAGATATAAATGAAGGAAATAAATTATACTGAATCTTTTCCCACAAAACTATATATATATATATATATATATATATATATATAAATGTATGTATATCAATCTGCTCAGCTCCTCCTGCTCTATAACATGGTGCCTGCAGATTATTTAGCATTTTATGGTGACAAGTTCTTTTTAAAGCATTTTTGGCAGCTTGAATAGCACTAATGACTAAGCTACTCTTTCAATAATATTTGAAAACCCACTGAAAGCACAGCTTTGAATGGAAGCAAGACATCATTGAAACTGCTACAATAATTTAATTTTCTACTTTGCAAAGCATATTACAGACCATTTTGGAAACAGTGACCAAGATGGTCTCTGCTGCTCGTTTATTGCTGAAACATGGCATTAAGTTTAATTACTTAGATATAATTACTTAGATATGCTTTGCCAATTTCAACCTTCTTGTACAGCAAGAATTGAGGGAAGAAACATAAAATAAATCAGTAAAGAAATACTCAAGAAATTAAAATCAATTTCCATCCAAAGTGTTCTTTGTAGTTTAGGTTGATGAATTCAATTCATTTCACTTTGTCTTATTTTTCTTGTGGCCGCCAGTGCTCAGTTTATTTCTTGTCACAAATAGGCAATAAATGGTTATTTCTTAATTTTACTTCTCTGTAACGACTAAATCCAGCATTTTACAACACAATGACTTTGAAGTTATGAAGTTATACACTTAATTTTTAAAAGCAATAATATAACAAAGGGTTTATATTTTTTTGCCCACTGAAGTACATCTAAGCTTCTAACGTCGTGTCTATTAACCTCTTCCTGACACTTCATTTTTTTTTTTTCATTTTCTGGCCTTCCGGAAGCCATAACCTTTTTTTTTCCCCCATTCACCTAGCCAAATGGGGGCTTAGTTTTTGTAGGTCAAGTTGTACTTATTCCACTATTTTTTATTGCATACAATGGACTGTGAAACTGGAAATAAAATTCTAAATGGGGTGGAATTGAAAAAAAACAAACAATTACGCCATAATTATGGCAGTTAAGTTTTTACAGTGTTCTCTATGCACTAAAAATGACGTTAACTTCATTGTACAGGTCAGTACGATTACAGCGAGGCCACATTTATATGGTTTTTCTTGAGCTTTAATACATTAAAAAAATAAAAACTTTTTTCTTTGCATCGTCATATTACAATCCCTAGAACTTTTTTTGTATTTAAGTCTACAGACCTGTGTGAAGGCTTATTTTATGTGGGATGATCTGTAGTTTTCATTGATATCATATTATGATGTGAACAACTTTTTCAGGTGATGTGACCAAAAAAAAAGCAAATTAGCCATTTTTTTCCCATTACGACATTATCCATACAGGATAGACACTTCTATATATTTTAAGAGTACAGGCATTTTGAGATGCGGCGAAGACTGTTATTTTATAAAAAAAAAAATTATGTTTATTTTTATTTTTAAAATAGAGAAAGGTTATGATTGGAATATTTTTTTATATATATGTTATATTATATATTATATTTTTATTTTTACCAGACTGTGCAGGATACAAGAACATGGTGTGCTGTGTTTTTGAATCCTTTTATTTTCTAACATATATGTCAAATGGAGGCATAAAACGTGACGTTAACCCACCTTTACACAGACACTCCTCTTAATCATTGAAGTCGGGTGATTCGTTCAGTCCCCTTGATGCAGGTGTATAAAATTAAGCCCCAGCCATGCAGTCTGCCTTTATAGAAAGCATAAATGGGTCATTCTAAAAAGCTCACTGACTTTGCAGGTGGTACTGTAATAGGATGTCACTGCTATATAAAGCCAGTTCATGTAATTTCTTCCTTCCTAAATATTTCACTGTATATCAACTGTAAGCGGTTTTACTGCAATGTGGAAGCGTTTGAGAACCACAAAGCAATCCAGCCAAGAATTGGCAGACCGCGTACAACTGACAGATCAGGGTTGCCAAGTGCTGAGGCACACAGTGCATACAAGTCGCCAATGTTCTGCTGACTCAATCACTTTAATGATGCTTCTAAATTTGTGGGAACAGTTTTACATAGGCCCTTTTCTGTTCCAGCATGACTGTGGCCCATATAGACATGGCTGGGTGAGTTTGGTGTGGAATAATCTGACTGGCCTGCACAGAGCCCTGACCTCAACCTCGTCTTATACCTTTGGGATAAACTAGAATGGAGATTGTGAGCCCGGCCTCTCCTCCAACATGAGTCTGACCTCACAAATGCTCTTCTGGATAAACGGGCACAAATCCCATAGAAAACCTTCTCAGAAGAGGGAAAGGTGCTTTTGCTTCAAAGGGGGCCACATTCATATTAATTGCCTGGAATGGGATGTCTTACAAGAATCTGTAGGTATAAGGTGTAGGTGTCTCAATACTCGCATTCATATTCTGTAGGTATGATACATATTTATGTATCTTTCATGTCCATGGAGATGTCATATTTAAATGGGTTGTCTGGGTTCAGAATGTTGATGACCTATCTTCAGGCTCAGATTGGTGGAGGTCTGACTCTCTGCACCACTGCTGATCAACTGTTTGAAGGGACTACAACACTGGTACGAGCACTGCAGCATCTGTATTGCTTACAAATCAGTCTACCTGTACACTGTCTACTTCAAGTAAGGGGATATAGCTTTATTTTTCAATGGAAAAAGTCAAATTTTCCTACAATTGGAGGCAGCCAATCCTGCTCATATTCTAGGCCATTCCTGGAGCACCCCTTTAACATGGAGATTTTTTTATTTAATAAAACTTATAACGTGATCTTTTGATTGCTTCTAAAATAGTATTATACTGTCAGTGCTATACTGAAAGGCACCATCAGTGTGTGCCAGAGAGGGGCAGCCTGATGGGGCATACACTGCAAGCAAGCCTGAGGCCTTCATTAGACCCCCTGCTGCCATGACAAGACATTGGTACCCCGAGATCTCATTTGTGAAGGTGCCGATGCCTGACATAGGCAGCTCCCTCCCTCTAAATTGCTTAAATGCCCATAGTTGCTGTTATCAGCAGAATCTAAAGGATTAAATAGTCCAAATCTGGGCTTTTACCAGTCCTAGCCGTTAGAGGAGGATCTTGGCTTTCAATTGCTTTCTCTGTAACAAGGCAGCGGCATAGCCTAAGGCCCGTTAGTGACCACTGCAAAAAAGCTTATTGGCGGTCACTAATGGTCGCTAATATCCCTCCTGGACATGATTTTGAAATCTACAAGACAAACATTTCCAGGGCCACATTAAAGACATAACAGATTCCCATTGAAGTACAATGGACAGTGAAATAAATGTCGTTTTCCCATGGATTTTGACTTGGAATATACACCCAAATCTGCATGGAAAATTCACCATATGGACATGCCCTTACCCCAGGTTTCTCAACAGATTACATCTGCTCACTGGAGGATCCCAGGAGGAGGATATCAGCTTATTGCAAGAGACCCTTCTAACTAGTAGGCCTGTCCAAAGCTGATATAAAATATTAAAATATTTCTATTTAAAGAGGACCGGTAGTCTAACCTGACATGTCTATTCCCCTTGTGATAACAATTCTAGAACTTCTATTATTACGAATACGACTACATGATGTGTTGCTCCTTCATTATTCCTGCTAGAAGTTATAAACAAATTACTAGCAGTTTGCAATGAAGGTTCAGCTCGGTGTCACCCTGTTGTGGTGTGTCCCTGCTCAGTCTGACATTGGCAGCGCTGGTTGCATAATGTCAGACACTGCAGGGACACACCCCAACTGGTAACACTCATCTGGAACTTCATTGCTAGTGATGCATTCATAATTCTATGGATAATAAACGAATGGGACAACATGGAGTCATAAGAGTAGATACTCCAGAATTGTTGCTATATTACATGAGGAATGCAAATACATGAGGAGAGATAACGGGTCATCTTTAAAGGGGTGTTCCAGTCAAACACATTGATTACCTGGCTGTTTCCATCACTCCCATAAAGTCAGTGGAGAAACTCATGCCTCACCACAAGTTAAACGCCCCCTTGCTGTGATCATGTGCGGGAACGGATTGCCGATTGACCCCAATCTTGCTTTGGTCTTGATTTGCAATAAAAAACGCCAAACCGTTTAGCGTGTTTTGCTAGGTAAATCAAAGGAGCCGGTGAAGCTCTTCTTTGTTATATAAAATTCTTATACATATTCATTCTCCACAGGAAAAATGGTATTGCCCATAATGATCCTCCTGAATCAGTTAGAAAATTGTAGGTTATGAGTCAGGCTTTTTATTTTAGTAATAACATGCTTTAAATAGAAGAAACTGTGGGTTCTGCCTTTCAGAATCCGATGACATATGGATGCGTGATCCCGATGTGTACAATTTATTACCGTAGCTGGTGAAGCAGGACACACTGGCACTAATTAAAGCATCTACCACACTGAGAACTTGACTATTTCAAATGCATAAGAAAAAATGCATAAGATACAGTGTTACAGAAATGTAACAAGTTCCTCAGGACTCACAAAGTTCTGAATGACAAATGTTGGGGTCTCACAAAATACTGAAGTCACATTTATCATGTGACACAATAGCCTAATTGGACATTTTTTTTTTTAAAGGAACACAGAGCAACTTGTCTAGGTACTGAGCATATTACACTTTATTTAAGGAATACATCAGCGTGATCAGCCCTATTTAACTAGGCATACAACCC
The DNA here is from genome assembly GCF_905171765.1 of Bufo bufo. NCBI lineage: Eukaryota > Metazoa > Chordata > Amphibia > Anura > Bufonidae > Bufo > Bufo bufo. The sequence goes on along the minus strand of NC_053395.1, from coordinate 66,408,807 downwards.
AGTAGGGTTCATCATGCTGATTAAAACGATACCTTTATTATAAATCTTTGTGGTCCCATTACTGAAAAAACTTCAGTTTTATTTATATGCAAATGACCTAATTGGAGCACTGAAGAGCTGGCAGGAGCCCTGGAAGCACCAGTTTGTTACACCCCCTTGAGCTTCAGTCCCTCCCCCTCTTCTGGATTGGCAGGGCTAGTCTTCTAGTGCCTGCTGCTATTGTAGCGCTGGACCACTGAGAATGCCAAGACCTGTATTCTACTGCCCGTGGTGTATCTCCTGCTCTCAGCGCCTTGTCAGTGTTTCTCCTGCTGTACTCCAGGGAGCACAGATTCAAACTGAGCAAATGCCAGGACCTGCCAAGGCATGGAGACAGGGAACAGCTGTTCAACACTGTATAGGGACAGCTGTGTATTATAACTAGTGATGAGCGAAGTTATGAAAAATACTATTCAGCTGCATAACCAAATTTCACAAAATTAATATATACTCACCTCTCTGCGAGCAAATGGATGAGGTGAGTATGTTTTTTGTTTTGTTTTTTGCCACCGATTCATTACCATGAAGTGCAAGGAAATCAAACTTCACGGCGAATAATTTTTTTTCTAAAATGCGGATCAAAGTCAATTTGCTTGTTTTCGATTCACTCAACACTAATTATAACGCTCCCTCTATAGTGTAGAACAGCTGTTACTGGTCTCCCTGCCCTTGCAATAATGAGCACTGAATACTCATAGTAGTTCATCTAACTGTCATCTTGCTATACATCGCTCCCCCAATATAGGCTTACACAGGAACGGTATAGAGATCGCAGCCAGGCAGGGAACTATTAGGACTATATAGGATAGGAGAGAGGTGGTAAGGGCAGCAGCAGTCAGCCTAGGGAACGTCTCCACAGTTCAGTACATAGGAGACAGGGAACACTGCTAATGCACAGAATGGGCCACTTCAGAGATATTTTTTTAACAGAAATGTGCAATTTCAGTAATTAAAGTATATTACAAAAATGGTGAGTATCACTGCCCCTACTCATTAAAATAAAAAAAATAAAAAAAGACAGTTACACTTTTGAAGAGAAGCTGTCTGTTCCTTGACACATGTGCTGCCAGAAGTCCGCCCGGCCCCATTCACTACAATGGATTTGGCAGTTGATCAATCTGAAAGCTGTGCGAGGGAGGGCATAGGGAGCAGTCTGTGTGGAGGGAAGGGCAATCTGTGTGAAGAGGAGAGAAACATGTGTGGAGGGGACTATACGGAGAAATCTGCGGGAGAATGGGAATCGTGGGAGGCAGAGACAACCAGGGATGGAAAAATTCTATGGCAGTCTAGGTCAGATGGAAAATATGGGAAAAGTGAAATTCAAAGCAGATGTTAACTGTGACAGGATTTATTAATAGCGCACCGTATGTGATCTGACTCGATGCCTATGATCAATGCCTGTGCTGAGCTGGTGTCTACCACTATATAGTCACTGTTATGTGGTATTTGTATAGTTCAGTATAGTATTGTTGTTATTTATTAATACTACAGCGATATCAGTCACTATGCAGTGGTAATGGTAGAGGTTCTGGTACTATTTTGGCTTTGTATATTAGCTTTGGTAATATTGTGCAGTATATTTTGTTGTAACTGTTGTGTGGTAATATTTGGTCCTGATAAAGCAGTATTATTTGATAACTACAGGTTTATGTACATGAAGAGAAGAACACAGCGCTTGGAAGCAGGTAAATGGCTGTGGAGAACCTAGAAGTGGTTTTGTCTCCCTCTCTTTTAGGTTCTTATTTATTATGTTCTTTTTTTTTTTCTGTATTCCAGCTTCAGTCTCTTACCTATGTCATAAAAAATGTTTTTGTTTTTTTTCCTGCACCTTCCTTTGCCACCACAATGGGGAGCATAGGAACCTACTGCATAATGTACAGTACATGCACTGAAATCAATAATAAAACTGTACACAGTCCATTTTTAGGAACGACATAGTAGCAGCTGCAGACATCCAGAATTTTATTATATACAAAATTTTATTATATATATATTCTGAATGTTGCACTTTTCTAGAACTTTTGTAGAACTTTTCTAGCACTATTCCTTGCTCATAGAGTTAAATGAATTAATCATCAGTATTCAGTTATCAATATAGATGACAAATGAAAAGGAAATAAACGATTCATTGTTCATGAAAAGCCATCAGAGAAGCTTATGGTTTTCTGCTGCATTGAGGTCAAGATAGTTGTAAAATAAAAGCATTTCCCTGTGTAAAGTGTTGTATTATCCAACCGGTGTGGTTGGATACAACTAAAATAATGATAAAGTACATGACAAGGATGTGAATAATTGATGCTTTGTCAAGTTTTCTGATTCTTGTTTCTTTTTTGTTTAAGATCTCAATACTTGAATCTTTAATTCTCTTCAGGGCTCAGGCACACGACTATACCATATGCGAGGACTAGTGTGGTGTATCACTGCCTATGCTTCTGCGATATGGACCAGTGAGTACTCTGTGTTCTTCTAAATTCTGCCTCTGTGATGAAATATATTTGGAATATCTCCATGAAATGGATGCGCTAGATCATGCCCAATTTTTTTTCCAGAGAGCATCCATGAAAAAAAACTCTCATGTGCCATGGTTTAACATCCTAGGTACCTGCTGGAACAATATAAGGTTATTATGTGTATGGCCACGATATTCGGACATATGTGACTATGACAAACTACATTGGGAAGTTATATAATTATGTCAATTAGTGGTCAATTCTCAGGGAAAATGGGTGTTATGGGGTCACGTAGAAAAAACAAACAGGGCCCTCATTCGGTGCTGGCTCATGCCCCACTCCCTTAAAGGACCCCAGCTCTCCTGTCTTTTGCCCTTTTTTATAACAAATACGTATGTTCACATTTTTGTTGCTCTTCTTGTATTTTAGAGTCCTGTCTAGATACACATTACCCATGGTAAAAAATTATAATCTGAAATTTAGCTGAAAGTGAACAGAGCACTTACAGGGTTCCCCTCTTTTCATATTTTCAGCTGGTTCCCAGGTTCCTTTTCTATCACCCAAGATTGCTACGCCACTTCCTGCTTGTCCTGCCCATTTCTTGGATTGGCCAGGGCTGATCATGTGAATAGTGCTGGCCAATCCAAGGGCAGTAAGAGGCTTTCAGTGCATATAATTACCTTCATCCATCAATTGTGAGACAATATCCTGTCCACATGGGTCAATATTCCTGCAGAACAATGTCAACACCTAGTGGAAACCATGCCATGATGGATTGCCGTGGTCTTGAAGGCCTAAGGAGAACAAGCACACTACTAGAATGTTGTTCCTAATAAAGTTGCCACTGAGTATAGGATGTACTTGGTTATACATCTCTTTCTTGCAAGTTTTACATGTGCATTTCATTTTGATCTTTTTTAAAGAGAACCTGTCACCAGGGAATAGAGGGCAATCTGCAGGCTGCATGGTATAAAACAGGATATGCTGAGCAGGTTGATGTATAGAGAGATTTATGGGTAAAGAATCAATAAAACTTGTAAATTCTACATTTATATCTCTGCTCTTTCTGAGCTCAAGACGACCTTTTAGGCTGTTATCAGTTTTTGAGAGCACTCTCTGTGTAAGGGCTCATGCACACGACCATTGGTTGTTTTGCGGTCCGCAAATTACGAATTTACAAAACACGGATACCGGCTGTGTACATTTTTGCATTTTGCGCGTTTTGAGTGTGTCTACAGAGATAACTATCACAGTCAAATGAAATCAGAAAAAGCATGTGCAAATTACTAGTTTTACTGATTCTTTTCCCCAAAAAACTATTATTAATATATTAATCTGCTCCGCTTCTGCTGCTCTATAACCTGCTGCCTGCAGATTGTCCTGCATTTCATGCTGACAGGTTCTCTTGAAATGTTATTTTGTATCACTTCTCATACAACAAACATGACTCCACCTATGCATCTTGATATACAAATATTCCCCAACTCCCGCAGAAGTGACACATTTCTCTAATAGCCATCTAGCTTTTCTGTGTCGTATGTCCTAATATAATGAATGAGGTTCTGTCTCTGAAAAATACTTTTGGGAAAAGCTTGAAAAGTTTTTGTAAAATGAATGTGGTAAAGCACAAGATTACAGATGTTCTAATGACAGGGGACTTGTGTTTAGAGCAAAGATGCTACGTTCCAACCTATTAGAATAACAAGTCCCATAGAACCTAAACTCATGAATATGCTAATAGGACATGGAACTGGTGTCCAGAATTTTCTTTGTCAGTAATAAAAAATAAAATAAAAAATCTGCATTCCTACCCACATTTTTCAACAATAAGACCTAAAGCAAAGTAGGACACCTTAAAAATAAACAGCTTTATTCTTCATTCTTGTGATCTTAGATATGGGTCTATTGTTATGCAGTTGGAATGATATCGCTGCAGCTATAGTAATAAATAATGCATCTAAAGATTGGATTGTAAGGAAGTGCGCATTCTTTTATTGCGGTTCACATCTGCAGTGATCAAATAAAGAAAACAGTTATTTGTGATGTACACTTTTAATATGCATTTTAAAGCCCCGTCAACTCTCTTCAGTTGGCACTTAAAAAGACACAAAACATTTGTTGGAAATAACTCATTTCATTATGCTTACTGGTCATACATAGTTAGTACATAGGTCCAGAAAATCCCAACTGAGCTAGCAAAACAGATATATAATATTTCTCAGTTTTCCATGAACATTCCTGATAGGGCCAATGAAGTACAGTAAGTCCACACCTGTTTCTGTCACTACTTTCCCTTAGATAATCTCCAAAAAACTCTTCAGGCACAATCCCATGGTCATAAGAATTATATGACCGCTCCCAGGGATTTCATTCTGTGGCAGAATTTTTTTCTTTGTTTTAATGAAAATGAGTCATTTCAAAATTGAAGGCAAAAAATGCAAATTAACTTGTTAAAAAAATGAAATTATGGTAAATCTTAAAAAATACTGCAATATAATCTATATTAAAAGTTGTAGATACATAGCTTTCAAGGGAACCTGTCACCATAAAAATGAAATGCAGCCTGCAGGCAGCATGTTATAGAGCAGGAGGAGCGGAGCTGATTGATTGAAAAATCTGTATAAAATTTATTTAATTCATTTAAATCTCTGCTCATTCTGGGCTTTGAAGTCCAGGAGGTGGTCCTATCAGTGATTGACATCTATTTCTGTATACACAGTCATTGAGGAGAGGCTGTCAATCACTGATAGGACCGATTTAAAGCTCAGAAAGTGCAGGAATTTAAATGAATGAAATGAATACTGAATCTTTTCCCACAAGGCTATATATAAATCTGCTCAGCTCCTCCTGATCTATAGTGTCCCGACTGCAGCTCAGACACAATGTTCAATGTGACAGGTTTCCTTTAATGATTTTGCCGATAGTCAGAGGACTTTTCAGAGACTGTAATATCCTTAGGATAAGTAATCAATATAAAATCAGAGTTCACTGAAATGGGAGCATCACGGCAGTACCAATCATGGACACTACCCAGAGCCCAGAAGACCATTCAAATAGAATATGTAAGGGTGCTGGAGTCGGACCACCACCAATCTGAGAGGTCATCATTATTACAGTTCTGGAAAACTTCCTTAGGTCCACACCTGCATTTTATCCATTTTCTTTGTGTCAGATTATTGTACAGTACATTGCCTGGTTTAAAGACTGCACGTGAGGGTGTTAGACACTATACAATAAGTATTGCCACTGTGAAACTGTGCACGGACACAACAGCAACTTGTAACACCAACTCAGACTTTAAAGGGGTTGGCCGGTTTCCTATATTGATGACCTATTCTCAGGTCCTACTGAGCCTCCCCCATCCCAGCATCCCTGCCGATCAGCTGTATGAGGAGACTACAGCGCTCATGCAACTGCAGCATAGGTGTAATTACAGCTTCTCCGTCCAATTCACTTCAATGGGAAGGAGTACTTAGGCTACATGGACACGGCCATCACACGTCCATTTTAAGACCAATAGTCGTCTATGGGGTCATTCACATGGCAGATTTTTTTGATGGCCAGTGAATAACGGACATAAAAAAATAGAACACGTTCTAGCTTGTCCGTTTTTCACTGACTGACTGCCCCCATACAATTGCATAGGTCTGTTTTTAACATCCGTTTCTACAAAAGGCATCAAAGAAAAAAATGTCTGCTAAAAATCAGTGATGAGCAATATTCGAATTTGCGATATTTTGTGAATATTTGGGCGAATATTGTTCATATATTCGCGAATTTGAGAATTCGTGATCTCCAGTCATTATTTTCTTGATTGCGAAAATCGGCAATCAGAAAACGTAAAATTTCTGCCAAAAAAAATTTGCGATATGAAAATTTGCGATCAACACTACTCCTAAAGTCAAAGATATTGCAGCCCACAAGCAAGAAGCAGTAAGGGGTCATGGGTACTGATGAAAAAATCTAGAATATTCGCGATTATGAAGATATAGCACTATATTCGCAAATTCTCGAAGTGCCAATATTCGTGATAAAAATTCTCGATTAGAATATTCGCGATCAACACTCTTAAAAATGGACAATTTATAAATTTTGATGAACTTTTTAATGTGCCTATAGCCTAACACTCTGTCTGTTCTTTCCCATTGAAGTGAATGCTCGCTGCTGCGGTGTCTACAGGGAGCAGGTAAGGCTACTTTCACACTTGCGTTCAGAATGGATCCGTCTGCATTATATTGTAGAAAAAATTCTAAGTGTGAAAGTAGCTTCAGACGGATCCGTCCAGACTTTACATTGAAAGCCAATGGGGGACGGATCCATTTGAAAATTGAGCCATATAGTGTCAAATTCAAACGGATCCATCCCCATTGACTTACATTGTAAGTCTGGACGGATCCGTTTGCCTCCGCACGGCCAGGCAGACACCCGAACGCTGCAAGCAGCGTTCGGGTGTCCGCCTGCTGAGCGGAGCAGAGGCTGAATGCTGCCAGACTGATGCATTCTGAGCGGATCCGCGTCCACTCAGAATGCATTGTGTGAAAGTAGCCTAAACAGTGAAGAGAACACATGAAAAGTCGAAACCCCGCTGATTTGATATTAATTACCTATCCTGAGGATAGGTCATCCATATAGGAAGCCAACCAACCCCCATTAATTGCTTCTAGAAGGAATAAGCATAGCACTGAGTTATATGAAAGGATACTCTACAATTGTTATTACATTGGGAATGCAAATAGTTTCTAAAACAGACATGCCAAGGGAGGATTCAGGGGATTGTGTTAAAGTGTAACTGTCATTTTATTTTTAATATTGTTTTGCGATAGTGATGTGAACATCTTTGTAATATACTTTATTAGGAAAAAATGTTTTTTTTGTACTAAAAGAAAGGTTATAAAAAATCTTCTTAGAAAAAGTCTGAGAGTTTCTAAAGAGAGTCATAAGACGCCTATGTGTAATATGCAGAGGGTCGCAGCTGCTTTTTGTCCGTACTCCCGACTCTCACAATGGACATGTGTCCTATCACTGTCCATCACTCTGCTTATCTGACTTATTGCATGCAGTTGTCTTCAGTGCTCAGAAAAAGGCTTAAAACTGAAGTCAGACTCTTCTTAGTAATGCTCACATAGAGACTCTTTAAGGCTCCTAATACAGCATTATGGCGCAATAAGCTGTAGTCAGCGCTATTCTTGATCTCAAAACGCAATAGAAACCCACTGGGCAGGAGACTAGCGCTAACACGTACAGGCAGGGTCTAAGCTCATTACCTGACAATCTCATCTTCAAAAAGAATTGTGCTAAATTGTATTCATATGTTCTTGTTCGGGGACATCTGTTGAAAAACAGGCAATTTTTTGCTGCATTTTGCAAGCATTTTTAGAGTACAGTACAGTATGTACAGTAGAATCCATTTGTGTACGATATGACAAATGACTTCTTCATAACTACCCACGAGACGTCTTAAAACTGAAATGGCAAATCCCTTAAAATAGACTTGAAAGTTTTCTGCTAAAGATAGACATGATTATTTAGATTATCTGATCTGTCATTTCTTACAAACCACGATGAATCAAGAAGTTTAAAAAAATGTTTCTTTCTTTCTTATAAGGATTCACTTTGTAAGTTTGTAAAAGAAAATATCATTTATTCAGTGGTGTACCAATAATAGTCATGTCGGTCGCCATTGCACCCGGATTCCTGTCTTATTCTCTTGCCCTGGATATAAAGGGGATGACACAACATCCTATTTGTGCAATAATATGATAGTGTTAATAATATATATGTATATACTTAAAGGGAACCTTTCACATTCTACGTGCAAATGCTTATATAGTTTTGCAGGAGAAGGTTCAGAATATCTTGCATTTTATTCCTTCTCTGCTTAGGAGTCCAGTGGGCGGTCCTACACAGTGATTGACAACTGTCCCTGTGTCACTGATTAGAACTGGACTCTATAGAAATAGAAGAGAATGGATGAATAAAATGCAAGTAATACTAAATCTTTTCCTACAGAACTATATCAATCTGCTCACTTTCTTCTGAAGATCAGACACCAAGTTCAAAATATTTTCTTTGGATATAAAGGTGCAATACAGCGCTTGATAATAACTTGGCAGTGCATGGTATTATCAGTAGTAAGGTGGTAGAGTGTGTATACCATGGGGAAGATTTATAATTAGGTGTATCCTCCAGCAGTCTTTGCACCTAAACTGAAATCTACTGCAGCTCATACATGCCATAGATTTCAGTCTTTATTTATGCCAGAAACTGGTGAGATAAATATACCTGAACTGCTAACCTTGTCCCCTCCCCACCATTGCCATGCCCCTATTTCAGAAAGTAGCAAGGGCAGCGTACAAGTTCCAACTGCAACTAGATTTCGTCGCAGCAATGTTTAAAAAATCACAAACACAGAGTTTGGAACTTATTTTCACCAGAAAACTGGCATAGGGAGATAATAAATGTCCGGTCTTAGTAAATGACCCCCAAAAAGTTAAGATGCTATAAATTTTGACTTAAAAGGGTTCTCTGCCAGGCTGGGTTGCTGGAGGCCATTATAATGAATTTCCAGAGAATCTCTTTAAGTTCAGATGCAACTAACAGTAAATTTTCACAAAATTGTTAAGAGATAGGTTCTTTTTTTGCATTTATTGTGGTAAACTACAGATTCAAATAGACCCTACTGAGTTACTATGAGGTCCCCTGAGTTCCAGGTGAAATTGACAATAAAGGCAACACTATTTGCCTTGTCAAATCTGAAGCACAGGGTTTGTGTCTTAGATGTGAACAGAGACATATTCTGGGCAGTTCTAGTATCATTATATAGACAGTTGCCGTATAGACTAGGACTTCTGCAGCATCTGTAGTCTACCTATATTTAGTGAATGGAATTGGGTTAAATGTATGGATGAAGCTACATTGGGACTTTGGTGCAAGATATGTCACACAACCAAAAATGCAGGGTCTGCATCACAAATTGTGAAAGCGAATAAAAGGATACAATTGAACCCATTAGTTTATCATTATGAAATCAGAGCCCTGTGGAAGTCTCTGGGGGTTGTATTATGGCTCCAGACAGCTCAGAGGGGTGTGGAAGAGGCCTACTCTCCAATATATGGAAGAGTTGAAAATACAAATGGACTGATCTGATAAGGAAGTGTTTTAAAGAGGTTTTCCATGGCTTAAGGTTTTTCATGGCTTATGGCATATTAATGAATTAACCTTAGGATAGGTCATTAATGTCAGATCAGTAGTGGATCAGCTGTATACCAGGCACAGCACTGTATATTGGGTAGCGGCTATGCCTGGTACTTCAGCTCAATCTTATTCACTCTAATGGGACTGAGCTACAGAATGGCCAGGTGATCGATGAACATGATCGTATAGGCTCGAATGTGCTCTCCCAACCTCTGAGGGCCTTAAAACAGCTTATCATAGGGGTGGCAGGAGTCAGACCCTCACTAATCTGAAATTGATGACCGATCTTAAGGATTGGTCATCAATATTAAAATCCTGGAAACCCCCTTTAATTATCTATTGCCTGCATTTTCTTCCATGATGAATGTGTGATACAACAATTTATACAAGGAATATAATCATGAATGTTCTAAAACTAAAATAATATTCTTTTCATTGACTTTCGTGATTCAACCTATATGAGTAAATTCATGACTCATAGTTCTGTACTGTAAATTGTGTGGTACTTTCTCCTCTTCTTATTTCCCTTTCAGGCTTACACTATTATAACTCTACTAAATACGCACTGCATTGTTATTTTGTAGTACAAGAAAATTAGTGTTTTAATTTTCAGCCTGGCAGAATTATCTTCCCAACTAAATTGAATAAAGTCATTATAAAGAACAAATGGGAAACAATGAAAGGCAATCTCGTTGATGGTTGCTCTACGCATTCTCAATCCAGAGGGATTATTTTTGTGGGCCACACTGCTAAATTACAATTAGAAAACTCTAGCACAACAGGAAAAAAAAAAGAAAAAAATACACAACCATCTACTATTTAAACGAAATTATCAAATGTAACATTTGTTTTTTTGGATTATGTTGCCTAAATCCTCCAGTTTGATCTTTTCCCCCGCTGTTTCTTGTGCAGGTTTTATAATGAACTGCCAAGATTTTTACGTCTTTGTACCGCAATGCGTTAATACTTTCTAATAGAACTGGCATTGGTACAATTTTATAATTATTCTAGAGATCATTTTTAAAATCTTTCATTGACTCCTAAGGACGAATGAAAATATTTTTGAAAGATGGACCACAGGTGGTTAATAAAGGTGGAAAATAGAGCCCTGTGGTGAAAAAAAAACAAACTGGAATTTATTGCAAGTATGTGTATATCTACAGTTTGCAGAATTCTATAATTGATTAAATGTTCCTTAATAAGGAACACCCAGTTCTGGTAATGTTTCTAATGGAATATGGGTCATATTCAATTATTCGAATTATAACTTTTCATCTATATATTGAAATCTCTGTTATGTCTTTGCTTAGGAGTCCAGTGGATGGTCTTACCCAGTGATGTCAGCTCTTTAACATGTTGCCTACAGATTGCACCACATTTTCATGGTGCCTAGTTCACTTTCAAGGGACACTCACATTAGAAAGGACTCAATATTCATAGAAAACAATTTTTAAAAGATTTTTAGCTCTTTATCTTTTTCATTTCAGCAGTGATATGCCATGGAAAATTGCATACAACAATATTATCCTTCTGTAGCATGTTATCTGTTAGTAAAGTAGTAGATTGTAGAATTTGGATAACAATATGTCTGCTCTATTCTTCTCTTGATAGTCCTAGATAAAGATGCCACAGAAGAGCATTGCACTTATCAATGTAATGTGTGATGCTCTAATTTAATCACTTATTCCCTTCATTCTCTGGTCACAGGGAATGGTCTGACTGAGAAAGTCAAGTGCGTCTGTCTGCTGTGCTAAAAGTTCAAACAAAGGAGAAAGTTAAAAAGTCAGGGCAGGAAGTAGAATACATGGACTGGCTTCAAATAATGTGTAAGAAAACCATCCATCCACAAAATAAAAATAATAATACATAGCATATTCACCAATAGGCTTTTAATATGTGACACAAATATTGTTGGTAGAGTCTCTTTAATTAAAGGAATGTTCTTCTCTGTCTGATGCACTATGAAAACATGGCAATAATGATGAAGCCTTCATCATTTGCTTACACTAAACATCTGTAAACCTATAAGGGCTACAGACTGAGCAATCAAGCCTCTCTGACGGATTTCGGTGAGGAGCAGAAATAATAGAAGAGTGGAAGCTGCAGGCCATAGAAGACAAACGGTTGAACACTTTTATTAAATGCCAACTCAAAAACAATGTTTAGCCTTTAATCCAATAATAAAAAAACGCCCCAAAAGTGTCCACAGCCCTTAAAGAGGACCTTTCACCGATCCTGACATTGTGAACTAAGTATCATGACATGATACAGCGGCGCCCAGGGATCTCACTGCACTTACTATTATCCCTGGGCACCGCTCTGTTCTCCCGTTATGTCCTCCGGTATGTTCGGGGACTTGGTTATAGTAGGCGGAGACTTAGGGGACTTGGTTATAGTAGGCGGAGTCTGCCCTTGTTCTGCTGGGCGTCTCCTTCTCCTAGGCTGTAGCGCTGGCCAATCGCAGTGCAGAGCTCACAGCCTGGGAGTTTTTTTCTCCCAGGCTGTGAGCTCTGCGATGCGATTGGCCAGCGCTACAGCCTAGGAGAAGGAGACGCCCAGCAGAACAAGGGCAGACTCCGCCTACTATAACCAAGTCCCCGAACATACCGGAGAACATAACGGGAGAACGGAGCGGCGCCCAGGGATAATAGTAAGTGCAGTGAGATCCCTGGGCGCCGCTGTATATGTCATGATACTTAGTTTACAATGTCAGGATCGGTGAAAGGTCCTCTTTAAGCAGTGTTGAGCAAATCGATTTGTTAAAAACGTTGTTTTAATGCTGTGCGGAGACCTGTCTCCATACAGCATTAAAGTGTATGGGCTGTGGTGTGGTGAACTTTGTTATTACCTTGAGTAACTTTGGCCATTGATTTTTAAACTTGAAACCATTTTAATACTTGGATCCGAGGTACCAGACGGTACCGAAACCGACTTCGGATTAAAGTTTTAAATTAGTTTTCAAGTTTAAAAATCAAAGTCCAAAGTTATTCACCGAAGTCTCGCAGGAATTTTTCTCGCCGGAAGCTATACATTAGAATGCTGTACTTTGACAAATTTTTGTAGAGCATTCAAACAAAGTTTTGAACATATCAACTTCGGATCTTGGATCCAAAGCTCAATTCATTAAACACCACTTTTAAGCATTCAATCATTAGGTCTTCAGTTATTATGCTCAACACATAATTTTGTCAGAAGGTTGAGCATTCTTGCCATTTGCATTTATTTTTATACTGTGAATCCTGTGATGAATATTTTGTTAAAATATCAAGATTATAGCTAAGGTTCTTGTGTAGTGCTGCACAGTGAGTACTAAAAAGCTGTTTGGTCACTCATTTCACTGATCCGTACAGTCAGTACCATAGGAGGACAATAGCCGCTCCTCGTATTAATTGGAATGAGAGCTGTGAATGAGATAATGTGGGCATCCTATGGCTGCCTTAGTAACCCTGTGCTAGAAATGTCTCCTATCTTCACTTTGCAGAGAAGACAAAATGATTATAGTTGGACAGATACCATATAAATGTAGTTTGAAGTTGTACTGTGAGTTTGTTAGAGCTAGAGGACATTAGTGGAACTTAAAGGAGTATTTCAGGTTTGATAAGATATTCCCTATTGACAGGATAGAGATAACTATTAAATCAGTGATGGTCCTACTGCTGGGAACCCCACCTATGAAGAGAACAAGTACTTCCCAGTACTCTTTAGAGCGCCCTGAAAGGAATGTGAACTTTCACTCTATTCATTTCCATTGGAGTTCTGGAAATAGCCAAGTGCTGTACTTGGCTGTATCTGAAACTACTGTAGAGATGAATGGAGTGACAACAAGAATGATCGGAGCACTGCTAGGGGTACTGGGTAATACCTGTTTTTTGGGAGTACCAGTAGATGGACCCCCACCAATCTAATAGTTATTCTCTATCCTATGGAGTGGGGATAGCGTTCAACAAATAGAATACCCCTTTAAATTAGTAAAAACAGCAGACAAAGAAAAATCTTTCCAAGTGAATAACTGCTAGAAACCTGGCACTCATCATAGTCATCATAGAGATATTGTGCAAGGCTGTAATATTGGCTGTGTGACTGAATGTTAGATCGAAGCTCAATACTACTTTAATAAACATCCTCAAGGGATTGTTCACAGATTTGACCTATAACTAGAGATGAGCGAATCAAATCCAACGAAGTGGAATTCGATCCGAATTTCAGGATTACTTTGATTTGCCGAGAAGCCAAATTTCCTTGTGCTTTTTGTCAGCGAATCGATTTAACCTGATATAGTATAAAAAACTAAAACATTTAAACTTACCTCCTCCATTTGCTCACAACGGGCCACCAGCCTCCATCTTGCTTGAAGTTCTCAGGCGAAATCCCGTGCCGGCGTGATGACATCATACATTACCATGCCAGCCAGCGTGATGACGTAATCTCGCACCGCGCAAGATTTCGGCCGAGATCTTCAAGAAAGAAGGCGGCGGCCGGCCCGTCGCAGGCAAATAAAGGCGGTAAGTTTGATTTAATTTTCTTTTTATTGTTCATTTTACACTCAGATGCCACGATCATGTATGAACGCGTCATTTAAGGGGTACAATGACGGGGGCGGCGCTATCGCAGCTCCCTGTCATTGCACCCGCTACTTACAAAAAAAGGCGCTTCGTGGATAAGCACATTTTTTTTCAGAAATTCGCCGAATGAGCCAAATCGAACTTTTAAGAAATTCGCTAATTTCTACATATAACCATAAAATATGTTATGGTCTCATCTTTAAAATTCATATGTTCAATGTAAATGTGTAATATAATGATTACTAAGACTTGGGTTACTTAAGCAAGTCTTATGATCATTTATACTGACATGCAGCATGTGCTGGAAATCATTTATGCTCCAGAACAGTAGAAAGCTCCAGGTCATACTGCAAAATGCAATCTGCGTCAGATGCTGCGGGACGCCTCTGGGAACATTCTTAATCTACTGCTCTACCTTTCGGCAATTTGAGAAAAAAAAAAAAGCTTCTTTCATTGCTTTGCACATAGATAACATTCTAAATAAATGCTATTAGTGAAGATCTCCTGCATAAACTGAAAGAAACACACTGAAGAGATACACTATATGCATTCTAACAGCCAGCGTGTATTTATTTAGGTCAATGAATATGCAATAGGTTGACCCAAATTACAGCACCCCTTCCTTACCCCTTCCTTACTATGAATGGTGTATTAATAGCCATAAGACATTCATACATGGTGCTGATGTTGTCCTTCCCTGACGTAAGGGCGTGCTTACATCTTCTAGGCAACTAAGTTAGGGATTATTGATCCTCACAAATATAAAATTTCATATTACATATAAAACACAATATAGCTCTAATTTTAAAGGGGTTGCATGAAAGTATAGAACAGATTTACTTGACTTTCTTAAAACAGCGCCACTCTTGTCCATGAGCTTTGTGTAGTATTGCAGTTCAGCCTTATAAAAGTGAACAAGTCTAAGCTGCCTGACATAGCCGACAATGGCAGTGTTCAAAAGCAGATGCTCTCAGATCTCAGCCAAGCCCTTTTACTGTAAGTTTTTGCATGTTGAAGGTGAATGTTTAAAAGGGTTGCCTAGGAATCAGATTCCATGGCTGCCTGTTCCTTAACATAGTGACATGTCTGTCCATGGGTTGTATGTGGTTTGGAGCCATCCCAATTTGCTTAACCCCTTAAGGACACGGCCATATTTCACCTTAAGAACCAGGCCATATTTTGCTAATCTGACCAGTGTCACTTTATGTGTGAATAACTTTAAAACGCTTTTACTTATCCAGGCCATTCTGAGACTGCTTTTTCGTCACATGTTGTACTTCATGACACTGGTAAAATGGAGTAAAAAAAAAAATCATTTTTATTTATTTAAAAAAAAAAAAAAGATTCCCAAACATTTGGAAAAATTAGCAAATTTCTAAGTTTCAATTTCTCTACTTATATAATACATAGTAATACCTCCAAAAACAGTTATTATTTTACATTCCCCATATGTCTACTTCATGCTTGGATCATTTTAGGAATGCCATTTTATTTTTTGGGGACGTTACAAGGCTTAGAAGTTTAGAAGCAAATCTTGAAATTTTTCAGAAAATATCTAAAACCCACATTTTCAGGACCAGTTCAGGTCTGAAGTCACTTTGTGAGGCTTACATAATACAAACCACCCAAAAATGATCCCATTTTACAAACTACACTCCTCAAGGTAATCAAAACAGATTTTACAAACTTTAAAAAGCAGAAGATAAAAGATAAAAAAAGAGATGAAATTTCAGAATTTCACTTTTTTGGCAGATTTTCAATTTTAATATTTTTTTTCCAGTTACAAAGCAAGGGTTAACAGTAGGGTTGTCCCGATACCACTTTTTTAGGACCGAGTACAAGTACCGATACTTTTTTTCAAGTAGTCACCGATACCGAATACCGATACTTTTTTTAAATGTCATGTGACCGTTTTGGGGGATCTGTGGATGACGCACTGTCATGTGGGGGATCTGTGGATGGCACTGTTATGGGGGACCTGTGGATGGCACTGTTATGGGGGATCTGTGGATGGCACTGTTATGGGGGATCTGTGGATGGCACTGTTATGGGGGATCTGTGGATGGCACTGTTATGGGGGATCTGTGGATGGCACTGTTATGGGGGATCTGTGGATGGCACTGTTATGGGGATCTGTGGATGGCACTGTTATGGGGGATCTGTGGATGGCACTGTTATGGGGGATCTGTGGATGGCACTGTTATGGGGGATCTGTGGATGGCACTGTTATGGGGGATCTGTGGATGGCGCTGTTATGGGGATCTGTGGATGGTGCTGTTATGGGGATCTGTGGATGGTGCTGTTATGGGGGATCTGTGGATGGCACTGTTATGGGGATCTGTGGATGGCACTGTTATGGGGGATCTGTGGATGGCACTGTTATGGGGGATCTGTGGATGGCACTGTTATGGGGATCTGTGGATGGTACTGCTATGGGGTGGGATATCTGTGGATGGCATTGTTATGGGGTGGGGGGATCTGAGGATGGCATTGTTATTTGGTGGGGGATCTGTGGATGGTGCTGTTATAGGGGATCTGTGGATGGAACTGTTATGGGGAGGATCTGTGGATGACACTGCTATATGTCATCCACAGATCCCCCTCATAACAGTGTCCCCCAATACACCGGGCCCCGCCGCTCACCGAAGTATTTATAAACGTGAATCCTTATCCTGTTATTAAGTTGAACTAACGCTGCCCTCTCCCATGTTCCCCTGTATCCCCACAGCACTTACTTAAGCTTCCATAGCAGGCAGAGCGGACGGCACCAGTAACGTCACTCACTGACGTCGCGCGTCTGCTCCGCCTGCTTCACTCATAAAGTGGGCGGAGCAGGCGCTCTACGTCAGTGAGTGACGTTACTGGTGCCGTCTGCTCTGCCTGCTATGGAAGCTTAAGTAAGTGCTGTGGGGATACAGGGGGATACAGGGGGATACAGGGGAACATGGGAGAGGGCAGCGTTAGTTCAACTTAAGAACAGGATAAGGATTCACGTTTATAAATACTTTGGTGAGCGGCGGGGCCCGGTGTAAGAGTACAGTGACTGCACCGGGCCCCGCCCATAGTTACGCCCATAGTATTCTATTTATGTATCGGGGCGGGGTATCGGCGGCTGAGTACCGCCGAGAAAACTCGGAATCGGTCCCGATACCGATACTAGTATCGGTATCGGGACAACCCTAGTTAACAGCCAAACAAAACTCAATATTTATGGCCTTGATTCTGTAGTTTACAGAAGCACCCCATATGTGGTTGTAAACTGCTGTACGGGCACCCGGGGGGGGCGCAAAAGGAAAGGAACACCGTATGGTTTCTGGAAGGCAGATTTGCTGGACTGTTTTTTAGACTCCATGTCCCATTTGAAGCCCCCCTGATGCACCACTAGAGTAGAAACTCCAAAAAAGTGTTCCCATTTTGGAAACTACGGGATAAGGTGGCAGTTTTGTTGGTACTATTTAAGGGTAGATATGATTTTTGGTTGCTCTATATTACACTTTTTGTGAGGCAAAGTAACAAAAAATAGAAATTCTGAAATTTCATCTCCATTTGCCATTAACTCTTGTGAAACACTTAAAGGGTTTCTACCACCAGTAATACCGTTATGTAGCTGACTGACATTAGCGATGCGCTAATGTCAGCACTACATAACAGTATGTTTTTTACCTTTCTCCCTGCAGCCGTTCTGATAAAATAAGCACTTTTATAATATACTAATGAGCCTCTAGGTGCTATGTGGGCGTAAAATCAGCACCTAGAGGCTCTGTCTACTCACCCTTTATCCTGCCCAGGTCCCCTGTTCTGCCCTCCCCGCTCCTCTTGATTGATGCCACAGTACGCAGCATCGCTTACGAAATCCCGTGCCTGCGCAGCTCACTTCTGTATTCAGCGCAGGTGCAGTGAGTGAATGATGCGCTCCTGGTGTCAGATTCCTCACAGCGCCTGCGCCGATTACATCACAGTGAGGAAGCCGGCATCAGGAGAGCGGCTCCATAGTTTTTTAGCGTCTCCATAGTTTTTTTATTTTTTGGGCGTTTGTCTTATGTAGGGTATAATTTTTTGCGGGATGAGGTGACGGTTACATTGGAACCATTGTGGGGGGCATACGCCTTTTTTATCGCTTGGTGTTGCACTTTTAGTGACGTAAGGTGACAAAACAAATGTTTTTTTAGCACAGTTTTTATTACATTTTTTTGACAGTGTTCACCTGAGGGGTTATGTCATATAATATTTTTATAGAGCCTGTCGTTACGGACGTCGCGATACCTAGTATGCATACTTTCTTTTAAGTTTTACACAATAATATTTTTGAAACAAAAAAAATCATGTTTTAATGTCTCCATAGTCTGAGAGTCATAGTTTTTTCACTTTTTAAGCGATTGTCTTAGATAGGGTATCATTTTTGTGGGATGAGATGATGGTTAGATTGGCACTATTTTGGGGGGGATGCAACACTTTGATCGCTTGCTATTACACTTCTTGTGATGAAAGGTGACCCAAAAAGTTTTTTTTACAAGTTTTTTTTTTTTTACGGTGTTCACCTCAGGGTTTAGGTCATGTTGTATTTTTTTAGAGCAGGTTCTTACGGACGCGGCAATACCTAATATGTCAACTTTTTAAATATTTTTTTACGTTTAACATAAAGAAGCATTTAGTAGAAGTCTGATCAGCACCATGGACAGCCGGAAGCCTGTGTAGGCGTCCGGTTGCCATGGTAACCATCACTCGCTGACACAACAGAGCAGCGGGTGATGGGGAGGGAGGGGGGCCCCCTCCTTCTGTGATCCCGTCAAGAATAGGGGGCTGAAAAGGCACAGCAGCCCCCGATGGGAGAGGGAGGGAGCTCCCTCCCTGTTAACCCCCTTCCATACAGTCCCTACAGACCGCAGCATGGAAGGGGTTAAACGCCTGACATCTCTTTGATGATATCAGCCGTTTCAAGCAGAGTGACAGCAATGTGCTGACACTGCTTGCTAACCACTCGGCCATCCTGAAAATGAGAGGGAGGGCGGGCGAATGATCGTAGCCCTTCGCCCGCACTGCCGCACTGCCCACACTGCAGCAAGCGGGGCTGCAGGGTGGGGGGGGTTAAACAATAAAAAAAGGCGTTTTGAAGTTTCTGATCCCCGAGGTCACGGGGGGATCAGAAACTTCCAAAAGCGCTGCAAACCGCAGGTCTGAATTGACCTGCGGTTTGCAGCGATCGCTGATACGGGGGGTCACAGGACCCCCCTTGGGCATTGACCCAGGGTGCCTGCTGCGCGGCGGTGATCGGAACTACACAGAACGTACCTGTACGCCCTGTGTCCTTAAGTACCAGGACATCAGGGCGTACAGGTACACCCTGTGTCCGTAACAGGTTAAAGGGGTTATCTCACGAATAATGTAAAGAATGAAAGTCAGACATCATATAGTACATGACAATATCTTTCTAACAATGCTAAAACCATCCCTGTACCTCACATGGATCCTGATATCTTCCCATTCATTGCTCTGCTAGATTTATATCAAGCTGAATAGTTCAAGGGGGAGTGTGTTTCCTGCTGCAGCTCAGTAGGCGTGTCTCAGATCTCCCTATCATAGCTCAGGAGACAGTTGAAAGATGAAACTGAGCATGTGCGGTCTTCTTAGTGAGCAGGTCAAACAAATATGAAATTAAGTGGCCCTATACAGATACATTTTATTGCATAACTCAGTAGCTATACAAAATTATGTACAATAACAAAAGTATTCAGATCCAGGTGCTGGTTTGAAAACTCGGACAACCCCTTTAAAATGACTGAGCTGCCATTCTGGATACAACCCATGGAGAGGTTTGACACTTCAAGGAAAAGTTTTTCAGCTTAATATATGGAATACGGATGGCACATGGAGCTCAAAATGGACAACTGACCCTTCATAGACATTTAATTTAATACAGCAGGGTCTTTGAGCTAGGTGGAGCGTTTAGTAACGTGTGTGCAGTGTGTGAATGCGTCTTGACAGCTACTGACATAGTGTCAGACAAGTGGGCTGAGCTATGAATGTTTGTGTGTAGTAGCACAGTTACCTATTCCATTTAATCAGCTTTTTCAGTCAATTACAGGTAGTTTGCTTACATCAGGCTATTCACACATTGCCCCCCTATATTCAAGCGCTGTAGCCATAGTTGTGGTAAATAGGAGATAGTGCACATCTCCCTCACCCCGACAGCAACTAAGTTGTGAACTCTTTGGGGTGGCAACAAAGTGTTTTAACTGTTTTTTTATGGCTCACAGCCATTTTATCATTATATTGAATTAAAAGTGATATTTTAATATACACTTTATAACCTGGGTCAAGATAGGTTTAGGCCATTTCTGGCATTGATATATTTGTATACAAACACCTTTACCCAGGTTATGTTTTTCTTTTGTAAACGACACCTTTAATTTGTGAGGCAGTCATGATGTTCGAAAACCTCCCGGAAATATATATCCGTTTTCCATATATTGCTTGCCATTTTGAAAAACTGATGAATATTTATATCCCTTCTTTTTGTAGTAATTGTGTCCCTCACGCCAAGATCCTTATCTTACTAACAACCTCTGGCCCTCATGACATCATCAGGACCAGATTGGTTCAGCTTGGTCCCACTCTTGTGACCACTATGACAACTGATCTTGCCTCTCACAGGAAAAATTATTGTAGTAACAAATTTTATTAGGGTCTGTGGTGTTAAAAAAATCCCTTCCTTCCTCATTGTCTTGTCAGGGTAAGATCGGTGGAGGGAGAGAGGCTTTTATGTAGCATACACATATGTGTTTGACCATTTGGCCACTGCTCATATTTATTTTCCAGGCTCATGGCAGGCTTTAACTGTCACCCTGCAATGTGATGACTACGAGGCATGCTCTTATAATAATGTACTTGTTTATACTGTTAATCCACATAACTCATAATTACCTGACTCTGACAGCACAATAACAAATACATTCTGTCCCCCGGGACCTACTAATTGAAAAGCATTTAATTTATTTCAATTGAAAAGGAAAACTTAGAGCATCAAAAAAAATGTTACATTAATCCACTGTTCACCGTAAAATTATTAAGATGTTGTCGCATTTAGTATGTCAGGTATGTTGAGAAAATGTGCAAGTTCTAATTTATTGGATAATACTGTATATTATACGTATTAATGTAAATGATGTATTTTAGAGAGTTTCTAGAAATCAATATTAAATTAGTCATTAAAGTGATCCTCCAGTCATGAGCTCAAGGATGTGTAAGTCGCTGCCCACAGGGGATGATTGTTTGCTAGTTATTTTTTTCAGATCTTGCTCATTGGCTGCGTTTTAGCTCCACTCCTTTAGAGCAGAGCTAGAATCAGCACAGCTTTTGGCATAAGCTACAATTCCCATTTGTTTCTTCATGTCTTTTAGAGGCGTTGATGTGAACACCTTTTCAATGGAAAACATTATTTTTACACATCTTACTCTTTATCTTCAATAAAAAAAAAAATAATAAAAAAAAACTGGTTGTGTAATACTGGATTTAATACACCTGAATTTATGCACAGCAAATCCACTTTGGAGACCTGAGGTGAGCTCATGTAAGGGCATTGGGTAAAAGGATTTGGGCATTGGCATCCATTGATGGGACAAAGGCATTCAACAGTTGAATGGCTCCATCTTATCCAAGTCTTTCAGAAATCTGGTTTTGGGGAATCATTCATTACTTGAGTATCTATGCTATGCAAATCTCTTTTTTCACATCACATATTTTGTTTCAGGCATCAAATTGCCAGCCGTCCTCGTATTGCAGCCCATAATTTGGAAGATGGGTCTGCAGTCCGGAAGATACAGAAGCTCAGAGAAGCACTGCAGAGCACTTCCATGGCATGCTCTTTTTTTTTTTTTGCAGTGCAGATGGATCGCAGACCCATTCATGTTAAATGGGTCTGCATCCATCAGTGCAGACCACATGGATGGTGCCTGTGCATTGGGGACCGTTATTTGTGGTCCCCAGTGCACGGGAGCCCTAAGACCTCTTTCAAATAACCGAATGGCTGGATTTGGCACATGACTAACCCAAACAGAGCCAAACAGATCCCACTGACTATAATGTTTCCACTCAGGAGTCCACCTTTTTATGGGAGAAAAAAATCCTGGATGCAGAGCTTTTCTCTCCACTGTTTTAATAGAATCTGCCATGGAGGCCCTGAACAGAACCCCTGATGCAAATCCGAAACAGAAAACATGGAGTGAAAAAAAGCTGCCAGCCAACAATGAGCAAAGATGTAATCAGCCAATGAACAAGCATTTGCTCGCTCATCGAGTGACTGATGATACATTTACACAGCGAGTATTCCTAGGAATGTTAGTTCCTAATAATTGCCCCAATCTTCGACCTATGTGAAAAGATCTTTAGACTAGACAGCCTTAAATTCCGGGCGCACCTTTAGACTGTCTTTATAATATATATATATATATATATATATATAGTACAGACCAAAAGTTTGGACACACCTTCTCATTCAAAGAGTTTTCTTTATTTTCATGACTATGAAGGCATCAAAACTATGAATTAACACATGTGGAATTATATACATAACAAACAAGTGTGAAAAAACTGAAAATATGTCATATTCTAGGTTCTTCAAAGTAGCCACCTTTTGCTTTGATTACTGCTTTGCGCACTCTTGGCATTCTCTTGATGAGCTTCAAGAGGTAGTCCCCTGAAATGGTGTTCCAACAGTCTTGAAGGAGTTCCCAGAGATGCTTAGCACTTGTTGGCCCTTTTGCCTTCACTCTGCGGTCCAGCTCACCCCAAACCATCTCGATTGGGTTCAGGTCCGGTGACTGTGGAGGCCAGGTCATCTGGCGCAGCAACCCATCACTCTCCTTCATGGTCAAATAGCCTTTACTTTCAAAGTTTTCCCAATTTTTCGGCTGACTGACTGACCTTCATTTCTTAAAGTAATGATGGTCCCTCGTTTTTCTTTACTTAGCTGCTTTTTTTCTTGCAATAATACAAATTCTAACAGTCTATTCAGTAGGACTATCAGCTGTGTATCCACCTGACTTCTCCTCAACGCAACTGATGGTCCCAACCCCATTTATAAGGCAAAAAATCCCACTTATTAAACCTGACAGGGCACACTTGTGAAGTGAAAACCATTTTAGGGGACTACCTCTTGAAGCTCATCAAGAGAATGCCAAGAGTGTGCAAAGCAGTAATCCAAGCAAAAGGTGGCTGCTTTGAAGAACCTAGAATATTACATATTTTCAGTTGTTTCACACTTGTTTGTTATGTATATAATTCCATATGTGTTAATTCATAGTTTTGATGCCTTCAGTGTGAATCTACAATTTTCATAGTCATGAAAATAAATAAAACTCTTTGAATGAGAAGGTGTGTCCAAACTTTTGGTCTGTACGGTATATGTATTGCCCAAATTCCGATGCAAAATATTTCATCTTGAACCATGCCCTTTTCCCACAGAATAATACTTAGGGGTGCTGTTAGTGATTCTGCCTTGAACTTGCACTTCTGAAATGATCACAGTCCATGACTTATCTCAGCTGATAGACTGGATCACACTATAACAGATCTACAATTTCTGCCTCTTACATCCTTAATATTAACATTGTGTAAATTCTGTTTAATTCTAGTTTAATTAATTGAAACTGAAGCAGCATTGTTCTTTAAACGACTTTCCAGAGCAATTTGGAGCCAGTCTCAATGAAATCAAACAGTCAGTTTCTCACCAAGATGATTTTTGTCTCTGCATTTGTAGCATTTAGCAAGATTTATAAGTAATATAATACCTGCTTGACTGAAAGTGGATGCTTGTTATAATTTCTGCTTTAGGTACACAGTCTGGAGAATAGCTGAACCCATGGCAGCTGGTGTGCAATTTATCTTGGCGCTTGGACAATTTCACTGAGATAGATTGTCCAGTGACTGTAAATACTATTGGCAGCGTCATTACTATTAGACACTTTTCCTGCATATAAATGAGTTAATACAGAAATGCATAGCTCAGTGTATTTCTACCTATACTTAATGATTTCAAAATTTCCTTAGTCTCAGAAAGAACACTCTAGTGGCGTAGCAGCTATAAGACAGACCATGTCACCACTATAGGTCCCATTGTGCAAGGGGGACTGGAACTGAATTGATCCCATTGCGAGCATAGAGATAAATGATGCTGGTTTCCTCCAACTGCCACTAGGGGAGATTCATGCATACAGTTCTCTACAGCTCCTACTGAGTTTCATGAGAGCTATACATATTCATACAAGTGGAGATTAATCAAGATCGGTGAGGTGCCTGCCTAGTCATAGATTAAGAATATCCTCTGCCATTCTGTCCGTCTAAATTGAAATCTATGACAGCTCATAGCTGGCATAGATGTCTGCCAACACTTATACCAGAAATGATGATAGATCTGCAGGCAGCCCTGCCTACATCACTGCCCCTTTTCAGAAAGTCATGACGGCAGCTTGCAAAACATTTTTGTGCAAGTTCCAAGTTGCAACTTTTTTATGACAGCTTTCTGCAGTATGGGGAAGATAAATCTCCCCTAGGTTTTCCTTAGGTGAAGATTTCATCAGCCATAATTTTATCGGGGGAAGACAGGATTTGGGGCTTTGTGTCAGAATTATAACTGAAATAAAGATATTTGAGAAAAGGAAGTAGTGCATAATTTGCGTGGAATTGGGAGGAGGTGTCAGGAGGCATTCTGGGGCATAATCTCTAGTATTTTAGGCACCTTTTCATGTATGGAATTGATCATAAAAAAATCATTAGGTTTCCTTATGAAATTAGAGGCACATGGAGGTATAGTGAAGGAATGATGTAGCTGTCTGCCAACCCTAAAGAGGCTTTGTATAAAATAGAGCTGTAATATGTGTACATGGCTACTCAAAGGAGTTTTCTGGATGAACAGAATAAAAAAATGCAGCTCCTGTTCTGATGCTTTACGGCTTCTACTTCCTGTCCCCTTTTGACACACAGGAAATGACTGCGTAATGATTGGCTGAGGTGGACACAGCGTAATGATTGGGTGAGCGATCATTTAATAATAATGATAGTAATATTTATTTATATAGCACCAACATATTCATCAGCAATTCACTACCAGAGGGTACATGTATAAACAACATCAAATGTTACAAAGTGGCAACTGAAACAAGAGCAGAGAGGGAGCTGTCCACAAGAGCTTACAATGGATGAAGAAATAAAGGTTGTCTGACTTAACCTTTCAAATAAAGAGAAATAAAAAAAAAAGGTTGATACAAAAGTTAAAAGTGATTTTGTTCAATTGCCCATCCATCTTTTATAAAGCAGGATAGTACACATAAAACTGCACGAGCCGGTCATCTGCCAGTATCTGTAGATGTGCAGATTTGAAGCGCATTTGAGCACATTGAGTGCATGAATGAAGAGATCAGGTTTAGAAAAATATGTGTGTGTGTGTTAGGGGGGGTTAATAATTGAAAAAGATTAAATTTAGAAGATAGGCTACCCTAAAAATGTGTTTTTATGGCACATTCAAAGCTGTGGATGTTTGGAAATAACCTGATTGTCTGGGGTAGTGCATCCTAGCAAACTGGTGCAGCTCAATCAAAGCTTTGGAGGATTGAGTTATATATAATGGTAATCTTACATAATTTCCTGTGTGTCGAGATGGCCAGGCAGTAGAGACCAGAGGATAACCAAGAATTGAGGGATGGGTAAAGTGAATTTTCTTTATTATTAGAAATCCAGAATGCTGAACTTTCCTTCATATTCATTACACGTCTGCATTTTTTACATTGATTTGACTGTTCATCAAGTATAAAAAGAATAAGCAGAGCTTCTATAAAATAAAGGAAATGTGCAGATGCATCACAATTGTCATTTGGCTTGATATATAGTGGTATGCACTTTAGATTTATAGCATGTTAATATGCTGCAAGCACAGAGAAGTTGCCTGAGCCGTTACAGATGATTGATAGAAAAACACAGGAATACAAAATCATTATAACATTAATAATACTATTTTCTGCTTGGATGAGCCTGGTGGCCTTCAAGGCTGCAACAAACGTACTTGGGGCTGCATTTGCAAAGGTTTTTAGTTTTTTTTCTAGGAGGGACTTTGAGTATGGATTTTATTAATCTGTACCAGCCTCAGCTTTTTTGCTCTCTGAATGTGTCGACCATTCAGCTTCATTTCATTTTCCGTATTAATCAAAGATGATAGACGAGGAGAAAATGCTGTGTAGCTCTGCCAACAACAAAGCTTAGGGATTCACGTAGCCTTGCCAGAGAGTGCTAAACACATGTTTACTCTAGTGGACATTTCCTACGAGCAAAGGCACCTGGACACTGTAAAAATGCCATTATTTTCATTCCAGACAAAGCCTGACACATAAGTCACAACAAATGAGTGTCTTGTATGTCTATTTTCTGAAGCTCAACAGCAAGCATCCTTTGCAGAAAGCCAAAACAACTTGTTATTTTCCTATGAAAGCAAAGGATATGGTCTAAGATTTTCTTAAAGTCCATTGGGAGAGATTTATTAAACTGGTGTAAAGGAAAACTGGTTAAGTTGCTCATAGCAACCAATTAGATTCCACCTTTCATTTTCTAAAGGAGCTCTGAAAAATAAAACATGGAAACTGATTGGTTGCTATGTGCAACTTAGTCAGTTTTCATATACACCAGTTTTGATAAATCTATCCCAATATATATATATTTATAATCTATAAATCATGAACATGAATTTTACTAGCAGTGGCTATATTACAGGTTTTATACACTTGCATAAATGGTATTCAAAGGGCTTGTCTACACATACCGTAACTACCAGTTGTTAAAGGAAAGGCAGAAATTGAAGACATATACACAAAAATATCCTACTTTCCTTTGTATTTTTATAGGTAAAGAAAAACGACAAATATATGTAAGGAATTCTTCTGTCTTTATCCCAGGAGACCAGACATCTAATGTATAGAGAGATATCTAATGTATATACTAGCTTTAGGAAACCTAATTGGAGTGTATTACCAATCTGAAACACAGCTTTAAGAGCTAGTGTAGATATCAGTCCCATACAACCTAATACAATAAGTGGTGGATACTGAAGTTCAATAAGAAAAACGTCTGGTATGATATATTACCTAATTTGCCAATTTCTGCAACTGTTAGGTTCCCTAGAATTGTCAACATATAATTTTTTTCCGTAAATGCCACCACAACAGCTCTGACTGATGGAGACATTGATACCAGAAGAACCCCTGAATGCTTCCTATGGTATCTGTCACCAAGACATTAGCATCAGACCTTTTAAATCCTGAGAGTTTTGAGATGGGGCCTCCAGAGATCAATCTAAGCATATTTCACAGATGGTTGATCAGATTTAGATCTGGGGAGTTTCAAGGACCAGCCAACACCTCAATGTCTTTTTCATGTTCCTGAATTCATTATTGAACTATCTTTTGCAATGTAGCAGGGCGCATTATACAACTGACAGATGCCACAACTATTAGGAATACAATTGCCATGAAGGGGTATACCAGATCTTCAACACTTTTTAGGCAAATAATACGTGTCAAAGCATGATCCACATGAATGCCAGGTTTCCCAGCATCACATGGCCTCTACTGGTTTGCTATCTTTCCAAGGTGCATCTTGAGACCAGTTTTACGCACCAAAGCCATGCTTATTCATCTTGAAATTAAAATGTCTTCCTTTAAACTATTATCCAGTTGCAATGCTTAGCTGCCCATTTTGGGCACTTTTAGCAGTGGATAGGGGTCAGCATGGGCACTCATGGGCTATGCCATCTTCTATCTGCAATAGACTGTGTGTTGTGGCACCTTTCTATCATTTTGCGATGGGAAAGCTGGCACCCACGGGCCTTAATGAGAGGGATACCGAATACCTTAAAGCAAGACGGAACTGCTCTGAGGTATTGGACTTCAAAAGAGCAGCGGATGATCTGAGAGTCAGATTCAGGAACAGAGGGTATTCTAACAACATATTGAATGGGTCATACCATCATGCCCGTTGTGAGGACTGAAATACCTTACTTACTCCTAAATCACCTAAGGTGAATGAGAATGTATTGAGGATTATAGGCACCTTTGACAATTGACATCAACAAGTGAGAGAGATACTCACCAAATTCTGGGGTATCTTGAGTATGGACCGGATATTGGTGGATTATTAAATGATGAGACCCCCTCAATTACATACCGGAGAGGATGCAATCTCAGGGACCGTTTGATACATAGTTTTTTACAACCCCACCATCAGGACACATGGCTCTCGTCACCCGTAAAGGGGATGTACAGATGTAGAGCATGTGTGGCGTGTGATTCAATTTTAGTGGGCAAGACATTCTCCAGTAATGGTTACAAAAAGAACATAGTACATCAAAACGTTCATTAATTGCAAAACCACGGGAGTAGAATATCTTCCCACTTGCGTTTGCGGTCTTTAATACGTGGGAAAGACTGTGCGTGAATTGAGGCGAAGAGTTGGTGAACATCTCAGTGACAAACGCAATAAGAAGGAGACACTCATTGCGAGACACATTAATGAAGTCCATGCAAATGATCAATATAATATCAGATTCCAAGGGATTGAAAATGTTAGACAATACCCAAAAGGAGGGGAGCTGGATAAGAGACTTGAATGGATCTTTCGCCTCAACACGGAGGCACCTAGAGGACTTAATAAAAAGAGTAGCTATGTCTGCTTCATTGATTAACAATCAGTTCTATTTATGTATGGCCTGTACTTTCAATAAGATAAAAGAGAGGGTGCCACCAAGGGGAATATCCCTGATATGATCTTTCCTCCCTCCCTCTGATGGCTTAGTAGTATTGTACTGCCCACATAATTGATACATATGCCACATATTGTACACTGTGTGTAAACATCATCATACACACTGTGCACTGTACATATGGGGTCTGCCTACACCGCATATTTGTGATCTATGAAAAAAATAAAAATCACCAGATATACCACACACATCTTAGGTTAGCTGATTTAAGCTAACGCCTCATTCGAGGCACCCTGTGGTCGATGATGCCATGTGAGCAAACTGGCAGAAAATCCATATATTTTAAATAGATGTAGGACAGT
Organism: Bufo bufo; assembly: GCF_905171765.1. NCBI lineage: Eukaryota > Metazoa > Chordata > Amphibia > Anura > Bufonidae > Bufo > Bufo bufo. Next base: position 66,379,463 of record NC_053395.1, on the reverse strand, counting down.
TCTGGCTTTGCCCATGGTCATTGTTGTTATGTGCCCTGGATGAAATATGCAGCGCAACATTTTTACTGTCAATGATAGTCATACTGGATACAACCATACTGGATAGTGACTGCAAGCACCCACGGTCCCTGAGGTTTAGCGGATATTCCTGCTCTGCTGCACTCGTAAAGCTGCTATGGTCTCGTGCCCTAGTGCACTATGTGCCGTATGACTAGGACAGAGCAGCGGCGAATATTTGGGGTGCTGATGTGGTGAGTATACGGTACTGTGGCGGTTATGATACATGCTGCGATACACATCCTCCAGGTAATATGTTGGGAGACATGACCTCAGGGAAGCGATCTGTTATAACGCGGATCCGTTATCTACCTGTTTTATTTTAGAACATCCAGAACATTATATTGATTATAAGCCGCCTAATGATCTCCTCTTTTTCTTTATTATGAAGGGTAATTTCCCTGGGACAGGATACGCTGGAGTAAGGCACTAGTCTGACCAACGGGATTTGGGAACAGCCCCATTCTCTGATTGGCCAACTCCAGGCCGCGTCTTCATTCAGCAGGACCTGCGGTGACGTCACTGCGCTCCCCACGTGGTGAGCACGGTGACGTCATCGCAGGTCCTTTCACAGGTCCTGAAGAAAGAAGACCTGCGCAATCAAGGCTGCGCGATTAAGTGGATGAGGTGAGTTTTTTTTATTATTTTATTATTTTTAACCCCTCCATGGCCATTTTATTTAGCATTCTGTCTTAAGAATGCTATTATTTTCCATTATAACCATTTTATAAAGGAAAATAATAAAGTGAAGTTCGGGTCCCATTGATTTTAATGGGGTCTGGGTTCGGGTCAAGTTCGGGTCCCGAACCCAAACTTTGACCTGAAGTTCGGCCAAACCTGGTGAACCCGAACTTCCACGGGTTTGCTCATCCCTACTGGAAATGCATAGAGAAAGACAGGCAACTGGGGTGCGAGAGATAGCATCTAATGGCGAAGTGGTGATTTATCCGCTTTCTTCCGCAGTGTCTCTGCTGTATTCATGCAAACCAGATTGAGATAAATGAATGATTTTGCACGGAATAATGCACGGTAGAGAGACGTGATATTTTCTTATTCTAGAAGGTTTATCACCTAGCAGGGCATACTGTACAACGGATAGTTGTCTACCAGTCCCTGTGATTTGTTAGATAGACAGTGTCAATAGCGGGATTATTCATAACTTCCCATCTCTGCATCATCTAGAATAACGGTGTATACTATGTTAACCCTGCTTGCTGACACTGAATTAACTTACGCAGGGTGATATTCCGTGTTTTCTTGGGGGAATATATTTATTGACTTCCATACCCATTGATATTCTGGGTCTAATTGGAGGGGGATCTGGAGTTTATACTTTAGCCTCTCGTAGTCATAGAGATATATCCAGCTGTTATTAGACAACGGTGCTCATCAATATTTTTTGCACCAATGTGCTACAAATATATACAGCAGTCCCCCTATCTGTCTGCTTTTGCTGATAACAGGACGACTTGTTTATCTCTTAAATGTATTAATTTATAAAGATATTGTTATTTTATTTTAACCATCTTATACAGACAGTGAGAGATTCTAATTGAAGTAGAGGGCAACAAGTATATCTATTTTCAGGAGCTTACCTTTCTTATCATAGCCCAATTATTATTATTTTTTTCAGAAATATGTGCTATAGCAGCTCTTTTGGATCAAACTAGAAAGGTTAGACTTTGCTCTCTCCATGAACATCGATGCTCCTTGGGTGCTCTTGAGCATGGTGTCCTAGTTGTTCTTTCTTGGACTACTTTTGGTAGGTACTAGCCACTGCATATAGGGAATACCCTGCCATTTTGGAGATGCTCTGACCCAGTAATCAAGCTGTCAATAACTTCAAGAATGGACTGTTCACTTGCTGCTTACTATATCTTGATAGGTCCCACTGTAAGGAATCATCATCGTTATTCACTTTACTGGTCAATGGTTTTGATATTTTGGTTGATCAGTTAATTCTCTGTTATTGCTGATGGTATCTGGGGCTATCCAGAAAAATAATATTACAGGGCAGGATTCTAATGACCGGCCAGGTCAGCCACATGAAAACCTCACATTATGACTTAAAATGACCTAAAAGGCATATCATTTAAGTATAGGGATAATTATAGGGAACAACTAAAAATTTTACCATATTAATAAAATTGTGATATAAAATGGGAACGATCATAAACTACATCCATGCTTACATACATAATTCATTTCTGGAGAACCTAGTGAATTTACAGTCCATGTCATATTATTAATAGCATTTCCTTATACTTTCACACACTCTACAAATCACATAATGGGTCAGTGACTACTTGGTTGGATTCATCCTTCAGTATTTTACATTGTCAGCACTTCTAAATGGTTCTGCTTTAGATTTACATCCATACTGATGATCTACATTGCAGTGTTCAGAAATGCACCTACAATAATCAATGCTGTAACATTTTTGACAGAGCCACAGAAGCTTGCCTTGTGCTCCTGTCTTGCCTATTCATCAAACAGTATGGCGTCAGATACAGTTCATTGAGCTCCTATGTCATTTCCAATATCTCAAGCTGTGCAAAGGTTAACCTACTGTAAAGTGTGTAATTTCTCCTTCTTGTAATATTAGAATCAGGGCCTCGTATGCTAGGTGGATAAGGAATATGAAAAAGACAGTCTCCTCATTTGTTCAACCGTTCAAGGCCATGGCTTCAGGCATTTTGGAATAATTGTTATTTTCCATCATAGGACAATAGTATCAATTGGAGCTTAATGGCTTTGTTGACCTTTTCTGCTAAATGTTCCTAATTATTAACATTTAATAAAAGTCAACCAATTGCCCTTAATCTTAAATTAATAGGTTTTTGTAAACGGGGATTAGAGATACAAATATTGGCTTTAGGTGATATATTGCACCAGATTGAATTCATTCTTTCCTGTTCAGTTGCTCTGTATATCTCACTGGTTCATGAAGTTATCTACACAACTATTCAGGTAAGATCCATAGCTGCTATGTAATTAAAATACTCATAGATAAGAAGACAATGATTTTCATCTGCATACAAGTGTCTTATAAATTTAGCAAATGCAGTGCAATGAGATATGCAATATCTTAAGAATAAACTGTAGGTTCAGAGTATAAATGAATTGAAACTAAATTGATGATATGTCTTAAGCAGGATTTACATGGCCAACAATCTGCCTATCTAAAGGTGCAGCTGATCACCCGATGAATGAGGAAACACTTGTTCCTTGGGTTAAACTGTGATTCCTGCAGGCAAATAAATTAGCATTTCTGGGCAGCAGATCGTAGTGTCTAAAGAGCGATCTGCTGCCCAGAAACAATGCAGATGTATGAGAACAAGCGATCGCAATATAGATCACTTATTCTCATACCGTGAAGGTGATCACTGCATGTAAATACAGCGCTTCACCACAACTCAATGAGCAGCCAGTTTTTGGGAAGGAGTGCTTCCTTCCTGATAATTGGCTGCTCCTCGCCCAGTGTAAACCCACCATTAGGCTGATCCTGCTTTTGACTTCGAGGAGGCCATAGGTATAATAATAAGTTCAATAATATTACTGCAACATCAATATAAAATCACTAATGGATACTGAAATACATTTTATCAGATTTTTTTTTAAGAAGGTATCTTAAAGAGTCATTTGCTTATTGCTCTTCTTTTTGTTAGTTCTACCAAAGATTATCAGAACGTAGGTTTGCCCACTCTTGTGATCCCAAATGGTACGCTGTTATCAGCAGAAAATCCGAGCAGTGCTACAGTGGGGAAATGAACCATTCGATTTTTGCCTACCTAAATCATGAGGCAGTATGTGTAATGCAATAATGTGTAGAGTCTATAAGAGAGAGACTTTGAAACTGCTCTCTGATCCACCAAATTGATTGAAGTTAAGAATTAGGAATGCTTCACCGTAAGGGAGCCCATACAAGGCGCGATCTGGCTGGAGGATCTGCATGTGGATTGAGTCGAATTGCTGGGTGGCACCTCTGTTTGCCATTTGCCAGCCCCTTACTCTCCTTCTAATTAAACAGGGACAGGCGAGATGATTATGCAGGAACTTGAAGAGAGAGGGGCTGGAAGAGGAAGCAGGAGGAGCAAATGTGCATAAAGTAGCATGGGCCCGCCTTTGGGGCATTTAATGGCTCATCTGCATAAACATATTTTTTGTTCTCCAGAATGAAGCAATGGATCGCTAAGTGAAAGATAGTTAGCTAAACTAGTTCTACAAGGCATTCTGCCTGGTTTAACATGGAACTTTTTCCATCTTTTCTTATTCATTATATAAATATGGCAGAAAAAAATTGTAGGCCCTAAACACATTATAGAAAGAACCAGAAGCACCAGAATATGATGGGAGTGGAAGCTGTATTTATGTGGTTTTAACAGATTTTTGTCTATCCATTTAAAAACTGTTCAAAATGTGCTCTTGCACAATTGACTCTTGGAAAAAAACATACTGATTAGTAGTTAGAACTGATTTTAGCTTTATTTGACCCACAAATACTTAAGAAATGATTACTCAGCTGGATACAATTGGTTTCAGTAGTAGCCCTTGTTGTTCTATGATCTATGAGGCTGACTACTAGCATATTTGCTATGAGTTTTTCAATTTTGCACATCTATTGTGACTGCACAAACATGCAAAATATGCTCCAAATAGCACACCAATGTATTTGGAGAGTATTTTAGGGGCAGATGGACCTGAATGTACAGCTAATTTATCCAGACATTACACAGTGGAGGTGAAGTGTTTTAATCAGAATATGGATTTTTTTTAAGAGAATCTGTCACCAGCTACCTCCCTATCAAACTGTTTGCATGGACACATAGCTGCGGTTCCGTTTACCAGATTAAAGCATTAAGTTTTCTTTTGTTGATCCGAGCTTCCCGTTATACTTTTTCCTAATATGCAAAACTGGCCTTTGGTGCAAACAGGACACCACCATTGCTCTTGTTGCATCCAAGCTCTTCTCCATTCTGTGGTCAGCCCCTCCCTGGCTGCTTTGATTGACAGGGCCAGGCAGTGAGGGGCTGGCCACAGAAATTGATTCCTTATAAAACAATTTACAGTAAGTTTTAAAGGGAATCTGTCACCAGTCCTAACGGCTCCAGACCATGCCATTTAGTCCTCCCGGCTCTTCCAGCCCCCTGCTGCTGATTTACAGCTTTTTATTTTACTACAATCCGTTGAAGAGGGGAGGGGGTATAAGTACTGATTGGCATGATCTGGAGCTATTCAATACAAAGATTATTCAATACAAAGATTATAGCAAAATAGCTAGAGTAAATAAACTGATCCAGTGTTTTACTAATGATCTTACAATAACATAGTTTGTAACAGTATCAGATCAGATCAGATCAGATTAAGTCCCTGGATCAACGACCCTTCTCCAGAAACCTATAATATTATTACACTCCAGAAACACATCCAGGCCCCTCTTGAACTCTTTTAGTGAACTCACCATCACCACCGCCTCAGGCAGAGAGTTCCATAGTCTCACTGCTCTTACCGTAAAGAATCCTCTTCTATGTTTGTGTACAAACCTTCTTTCCTCCAGACGCAGAGGATGTCCCCTCGTCACAGTCCTGGAGATAAATAGATGATGGGATAGATCTCTGTACTGACCTCTGATATATTTATACATAGGTATTAGATCTCCCCTCAGTTGTCTTTTTTCTAAAGTGAATAACCCTAATGTTGATGATCTTTCAGGGTACTGTAGTCCCCCCATTCCAGTTATTACTTTAGTTGCCCTCCTCTGAACCCTCTCCAGCTCTGCCATGTCTGTCTTGTTCACAGGAGCCCAGAACTGTACACAGTACTCCATGTGTGGTCTGACCAGTGACTTGTAAAGTAGTAGGAATATGTTCTCATCACGGGCATCTATGCCCCTTCTGATGCAACCTATTATCTTATTGGCCTTGGCAGCAGCTGCCTGACGCTGGATTCTACAGCTTAGTTAAGTTCTTTTCTACGCCAATGTTACCCAGTGTTTTACCGATTTAGTATATATGAGTAACCTGCAGTATTTCTTCCCATTTGCATAACCTTACATTTGTCAGTGTTAATACTATCAGTATTAATTGATACTAGGAGCATCAGGAACTTATGCACCTGGCCAGCGGCCATAGCTGCCCTCCTGAATTCAACAGTTTTGCCATCCTCAGGACAGTGGTACAGCTCAAAACTCTGGCTGAGGCAGCAGTATTTTGTGCTCCAATGTGGTATTTAGTTCTGCTGGTGTGGTTCTGCTGCCTACTTCTGATGTCTCTGCTCTTCCGCACCTTCAGTCAATTTGGACCCACCTACAACATGATAGAACTTTTTTATTTTTTCCAGTGACACTATAAGTTCCCAGTCCACTCCTGCATAACTGTGTCAATATGGAACAGGAGGTACAGAGGACAAAGAGGGACCTGGAATGATTGGATCAAAATGGGAGCTATGCTGGATGAGCAAGAAGAGTATTCCTTTTGTTTTTCCTTATTTAGAAAAAAAAAAGTACTGTCTGGACAACCTGTTTAATGCAGCAATAACTTATGTGACCCATAAATGGACGGCATAAAGGAATTAAATTACCTATAATTTTTAACAACATTTTTAATGGCAACAAAGATTGTAAATTACAGATCTCATTTACTGAACATCACACAATTCTAGTTACTGTATTGTAAATGTATGTTCAGACCGACAGCTAAAGTCATTCACTGCCTTGACAGCCAACAGTGAATGTCCTAATAGAAATTTATGCAGACTTAGATAGATTCTGATTATTGCATAGTCTCTGTGCAGACCCGTCTAGTGTGGCTTGTGACCTTCTATGACCGCTTCATCAGATGCTGACATGGCAAGTAATTGCATACATCCCAGGTAAATGATAATCGTACTCTGACCATATATTAGGATAGAAGACATTTCTGACCTTCAAAATAATTGAATTTCAATGTGAAACAAAGTATAACATGTTCTAAGGCAGAGGTGTAGCCAAATGACCCTGATGTTTAGGAGCAATCTCACATATAAATAGGTGGCTCTATGTTTTTATAATGTATAATCTAATTAAAAATATTATAGAGTATTCAAGTATGTGAGGTACATGTTTGATGCATTTAACACCTATCAGGCGTAACATAAAAACCACTGACAGGTCAAGTAGGCAACATTGGTTACCCTGTGACAATGACACTTGCACATTAAGCAGCAAGTGAACAGTCAGTTTTTGAAGTTGAGGTGTTGCAAGTAGGAAAATGGGCAAGAATAAACATATGGGCAACTTTGACAAGGGGAGAAATGAGCATCTCCGAATAGGCAGGTTTTTTTTTGGGGGGAGGGGTATATATGACTACTAAAGTGCCTACCAAAAGTGTCCTAAGGAAGGGCAACCAGTGAAGGTAGGGAATTTGAGATGAACATTCACATTTTTTTACATTAATTTCTTGTTGAGAATAATGAAAATGAAAAAAGGAAACTACGTTTCAGATCATAGGAATATTTTGTTATGTTGGTATAATAACTTTTATTGCTTTTGCATTTGGGTGTGCATTACTCATAATAGACAATTCCATGCTGTTGATTTGGTAAACTCTCGCTTGAAGTGGACCTATCATGAAAATATGCTCCCCTTTTTAAGGGCAGTTTATGATATTAAATACAGTGGATTCATGGTTGTGAATCTGCTGTATTCATGAGCCCATTCTCCCCAACTTCACTCCACCTCTCCCTGCCTCCTCCCACCTGTCAAACATTGATGGCTGCCAATCTGTATGCCTGCTCGCCTTAGTTGGTTTAAATAGGGTCAATCAGCTCCACCACTAATCGGTACACCAAGCACCATGTAATCCAAGTGTGGTCGTACTCAGATGCTCAACACTACTAAGCCACACCTCCACTCAATAACAAATATCTTTATTAAGGTCTCATTAAAACATATATAACAATAATTCACAATATAAATTTCAAATTGGATCCCATATGTGGCAACCAGGAGGTCATCACCAGCAACGCCGGTCAGTCCGTATACAAAAGAGGTTGATAAAGGAATACACACCCAAATAACCTAAGTTGTCCTCCTATTCATAAGAACCTCATCACAGCTGCACATGTCATTGATTATAGTGGGGTTGGGGCCTACAAACAAATAGGAACCCACCCTCCTCCGTACACAAATTTAGGCAGACATAAGTCCATCTATATAAATAAGTACATAAATCCCTGACATGTGCAGCATGATTGGAAGCAAGAGCGAAACGTACGTCGGGGAAGCGAAGGTGGCACAACAGCATTGTGGTCTGTTTTTATCTTGTTGCTTTAATCCTATTTTGTTGTTTCCTGGTGTATTGTGGATCTGCTATTCCAATCATGCTGCACATGCCAGGGATTTATGTACTTATTTATTTAGGTGGACTTATGTATGCCTAAATTTGTGTATGGAGACCTTAATAAAGAAATTTGTTATTAATATTGAGTGGAGGTTTGGGTTAGTGTTGTAGGGTCAATCAGCTACAACTTTTCTGTGAGACTATATGCATTTGAGAGACACTTTAAGCATTTTTGCCGGCTTTTGTTTTTCATTTCGAGAAAATATTGTCTTTCTGTAGCAGTCAGCACAGAGAAATAAAACCCATATATAGACAGATACCCCATTTTACTGATGCTACAAGGAAAATATGTTATCTGCTAATATAACAGTAGATTTGTAGAATTTGGATAATAGTATAACATTTCTATTGTTTTCATGATAGTCCTAGATGTCCACAGAAGAATATAGCACTTATCAGTGTAATGTGTGATGCTCTAATTGAGTCATTATGGGGGGGAGGTGGGAGGTGGCTCTCTGACCTCAATAAATGATCTAACTAAAAAAGTAATGCAAGGCTGTTTGTCGTGCTAAAAGTAAGAAGTTAAAGAGCCAGGGCAGGAAGTGGAATACATGGAGTGAACTAAAAATGATATCCAGAAAACCATCAACGAGTTTTTTGTAAAATAAAGTGCATACAGTATTCATATACAGCTTGTCAATAGGTGATTTAGAAAGGGATGGTAGTGTCCCTTTAAGAGGATAAGGAGAGTGAAAGTGGGTAAACATCTGGCTGTCTTAGGTCAATTTCACATCACCGTTTTCCATTTCTTCTGATCTGAAGAACAGAAAAATGGATCCTGTATTTTAAGCATTTGTTATGTTTAGTTATGCACATTTTGCATCCATTCCGTTATTTTAGATGGAAAAAAATATTTTGTTTAGGACTTTTTTCTGTCTAAAATAACAGATCTCAGATGGAAATGGCTAAAATGGGTGCTAAATGTCCATAACGGAGCATAATGGTTGCTTAAAATATAGGATCTGTTTTTTGTTTATTTTTCTGTTCATCTGATGGATCAGAAGAACAGAAAACTAAACAGTGAATCTAGCCTTAAAGTTTAGGATTAGCACCCTACAAGCAAGAGCAAACTGATTTCTTGTTCTTGTAGGCATAGCACATAGAGGAACAACATGATCCTCCATTATAGCGATTTGTAAAGGTCCCACCACCTTAACCTTACAAGAGATGCACATTCCACCTAATCCTAGAAAAACTTATACAATTAAAATTATAGTTTAACACTCCGCAGTATTCTCTATTTTCATACGATACTTAAAGAGGACCTTTCACCGATCCTGACATTGTGAACTAAGTATCATGACATATACAGCGGCGCCCAGGGATCTCACTGCACTTACTATTATCCCTGGGCGCCGCTCTGTTCTCCCGTTATGTCCTCCGGTATGTTCGGGGACTTGGTTATAGTAGGCAGAGACTTAGGGGACTTGGTTATAGTAGGCGGCGTTTGCCCTTGTTCTGCTGGGCGTCTCCTTCTCCTAGGCTGTAGCGCTGGCCAGCGCTACAGCCTAGGAGAAAGAGACGCCCATAGAACAAGGGCAGACTCCGTCTACTATAACCAAGTCCCCGAACATACCGGAGGACATAACGGGAGAACGGGAGAACGGAGCGGCGCCCAGGGATAATAGTAAGTGCAGTGAGATCCCTGGGTGCCGCTGTATATGGTATGATACTTAGTTCACAATGTCAGGATCGGTGAAAGGTCCTCTTTAATGTTGCTCTGTAGCTTGCATGTAAATAAAAGGTTTGGCTATCTATTTGGAAGGACCCTACTGTGGTTAGTTAAATTTATCTGTAGTGCAAGCTTGGATAATTTTAGGAAGAAGCTATTAGGGAAAATAATGACAGTGTTAAGAAATATGTGGTTCTGCTCTGTCAGCATTTTAATTAGTTTTGCTTCATCAAGGTCATGACATAGAAGATATATAATTCATCAGGTACGCTGAATATAGAGCTTGTTTCTGAAGCCTATTGCAGTTTATCATGCGCCGTGCTTAGCTACATTATCTAATTAAATATTCAAGTCAGGAACGAGCGAAGGACAGGACAGCTCATTTTCTGTGAAAGTTAAAACAGAGGCCTGAGTTTACTTCTGATCCATGATATTGACCTGTGTCATGCAGATTGGGAGTTAGTTCCCATAAATATTACTATTTGATGGTTAAGAACATTTTTAATATGATGATTTTCAGTTAAATAGTTGACAACCCGCTGGTGATCAGCTAATTGCTGAAAATTTCCAATACTGGATTTGTGAATTATTGCTTAAAGATAGGGGGAGATGTGGGAGGCCATTTACAGGAAAAATGGGGTAGTGTTTGCCCATAGACCATTTAGATGAGTTGGCAACTATGGAAATATATTTGGTGACGTTCAGTGCTTCTTTGTATTCACTCTCTCCTCTCGGGAGTCTCGAACAGAGGACCCTTCCTTTAGGAAGCCTACATGACCTAATAATATATAAAGCAAAGCTTATGGAGCCTCTGCAAATTTATAGCTGTTCTTCCGTCATGCTAATGGGGAACGGTGTGCCCTTGAGACTAAAGTTCCAGAACAATAATATTTGATTTTAAAATTAAAATGATCAAGAATAAAAATAAATTCGGGGACGGCTTATACTTTGTCTAGACATAGACTTTTTCACTAATGAAAAAGACTTGGATTTAGCAGACTTCGTAGCATTTTCATTTAAACATGAAACCTATTTTTAGGTATTATTTTTTGTAAAGTCGAACAAAATGTCTAATGGAAACACTTATAACATAAGAGGTATCACTGTAAAGTCACTAGGACTACGACCACAACACAATCTCAATGTTTCATTTTGGAAACCAGGTTGTTTTTACAATATTCTGACCATCATGAAAAAATCCAGGCAGATATCTTGCAATAGTCATATCACGTTCCACAATTTGACTCATAAGCAAAAATAAACAAATCGATTTGAAATGAATCTAATTTGACATGAATTCGGTAAAAAGTTGCATCCAAATAAAATTTTGGGGTGATTCAATTTGGGTGAATTTTTGGTTTTGGTAGAAGAGAGGAAAAAGATTAATAAAAAAATTTAAATTAGTGAGAGAAAAATATAAGCCATAGGAGACCTCAGAATGTCATACACAAATGTACATGGCCAATTGGAGCACTTTTAGTTAGGGTACAGTCAATTCTGAGTGAATCGAATCGGTCAACCGATTTGGCCAAATCAAATTTTAATTGAAATTTTAGAGATTCTCTCATCTCTACTCATGAGCTACCAAAAACCTCAGCATAGCCCTAGCCATATTTACTGGACCTGTAGAATCATAACCACAACTAAACTGATCTGATAAGTACAGATGTAGCAAGAGCTAGTTTTCCTTCATGTGCAAATTATTATAATGTACTTTTCTTCACTTTATAATATCACAGGTCAAAGGTGAAAATGTATATCTAGGGCTTGCACAATGTAATAATGTGCTGTCTTTTAAGATTTCTGTCAGATTACTGATCAGCGTCACCTTTAAAAACCAACCTATATGAGTGAAAATACTTATCCCAATGTAGGTCAGTCTATATTGTATGGTAGAAATGTTATACAGTCTTTGACCTTTTTTAATAGAGCAGCATATTTATAATTTAAGGGATGTTTTATTTATTATTTAAAACACTTTTAAAGTTGAATTATTTATTCCTGTTAATAAAAAAAGTATTCTGACCTTAAGGTTTTAGCACATCCAACTAAACAATAGGTTTTGTTGATATATTTTCCATCCTAGTCTATTTCATTCTGGGTACAGGGAAGAAGAGCTGAGGTCTAACCCAGATGCTATTTTATTTCCAAGGTCCTTATAGAGTGTAAGGACAGGGCAAGAATAGACACAAACTGTAAGATTATTCTGATTTATTAGGGAGGATACATTTTGTTAATCTACAGGGTGGGCCATTTATATGGATACACCTTAAAAAAATGGGAATGGTTGGTGATATTAACTTCCTGTTTGTGGCACATTAGTATATGTGAAGGGAGAAACTTTTCAAGATGGGTGGTGACCATGGCGTCCATTTTGAAGTCGGCCATTTTGAATCCAACTTTTGTTTTTTCAATAGAAAGAGGGTCATTTGACACATCAAACTTATTGAGAATTTCACAATAAAAACAATGGTGTGCTTGGTTTTAACGTAACTTTATTCTTTCATGAGTTATTTACAAGTTTCTGACCACTTACAAAATGTGTTCAATGTGCTGCCCATTGTGTTGGATTGTCAATGCAACCCTTTTCTCCCACTCTTCACACACTGATAGCAACACCGCAGGAGAAATGCTAGCACAGGCTTCCAGTATCCGTAGTTTCAGGTGCTGCACATCTCGTATCATCTGAAGGCAATCGTCTATGCTGTAAAGATACGAGATGTGCAGCACCTGAAACTACGGATACTGGAAGCCTGTGCTAGCATTTCTCCAACTGGAGTTGTGACAGGATGCCCGCTGAATGATTTCAGCGGACATCCTGTTCTGATTAACCCCGGCCGCGCCGCAATGTAGTTTTAAAGTTAGGACGTACAGGTACGTCCTGGGTCCTTAAGCACTCAGCAAACATGGTGTACCGGTACGTCCTAAGTCCTTAAGGGGTTAAGGTGCCTTCTCCTGTGGGATGGTGACTGAAAAATAGGTTCTAGTCTGCTAGTGTCCTGCAAATATGTGCTATTCTTCATCTGCCTGCGTACTGACTTCTGACTGGTTTCTGGATTTAACCTTCACTGCGTGACCTAACCTCTGATTGATCTCTGTTTTGACTTTGAGCTTCCCACTTTGAACTTAGACTGTGTATCAGATCACACAAACTCTATCTGCCCTGACTTCTGGCTTTCCTTCACTATGCTTTGCCTGATCCCTTGGTGCTCCACGCCTGCATCTCTTGACCCCTGTAGGTCAGCAGTCACTGATAACGACTACTAAGAGAGGCAGTGGCCTGGTCATTCCCCTCCAATAAAGTCCAGATCCCTGCATAGGGGTGAAAGAGTGAAGACTAGGGAAGGCTACTTTGGAGGTAGCCCCAAGTGAAATCTGTACAATTGGCACAGTGGGTCCATATCATATGCATTACAAATGGAAATCTACACCAGCTAGAAGCTGACATGGATTTCAGGTATACCTCACACCAGTTTTCTGGCATAAGTCATCTTAAATCTGTCATAATGCATAGATCCCACCCCTCCTGCCCACATTGTGGACATTTTTACTTATAAGGGGGCTTGCACAAGCGTTTCTAACTTTTCTCACCCAGAAAACTGGGGTAGAAGCTTTCATGCATTTCCCCCTATATTTTCATCATTCAAATTCTCATTTATGTCCAAATTATTTATTATCTTTTCACATGCTTTCAATTTCTTTACAGACAGTTCACTACTAAGCCTCATTATGCACTGTCATTCCTGATAATAATATCACATCCAAAAGATACTGTTATTTTTCATTTGTTTCTCTGTTCTGCTTAAACTCATTACCCGTGTCGGTCACATAACAGCTATGCTTTTACTGTTCTTTGAGAAATGGCTTGAGGTACATTTGATTCAAATTCTTTTTAGTTGCTCTTGAGTGTTAAATCATTAATAGTCTCACACTAGAATGGCTCTGCACTGTACCAAAGACTCTTGAAGGGTTCAAGATTGATGTAAAACTATTTTGTAATATGTTGCATGAACTCTATCTGTTGAGTGCACAAAATATAACACGTCTGCTTTTTTTTTCTTATAACAGTTCTGCCAAGTCCAAGCCAAAAAACATAAATCTTCCTACATATCCCCAGCTAACTCTGCTTTAATCAGTGTACAGGAAGAAAAGATGTCACGGTAAAAAATTATTCTTGATGCAACTGCTACTTGAGTTTTATATGTTGCGGTTAGGGACCAGAAACAATATTAAAGCACAGTTTACTTTGATTTTTAACGGTACTGTTTTCATTATGGCAACAACTACACTTTAGGTTCATCCGGCATGGTATACTCTCTCATTTCCAGTAGCTGGCTATTGGTCAAGGAGCAGAAGTAGCCAAAGGTCCATACGATGGACACATACTCTGTGTGCCTGCATATATCATCTGTCTCAGGTGATTTTTCATAAGCTGTCGTGTGTTTTTTTTTTTTTTTTTTTACATGAATTGAACCACTATTTCTGACCATAATATGACTTCTGAAGATTATTTTTCTCTAGTTTACCCTCTGTAGGCTCCATATATAATTGTCAATCCTCCCTGAGCTCAACAAAGACTAGCTGGTGTGGTGTCTTCTTCACATGGAATATATAGACAAGAGGGGATCCAACAACTTTATCTCTCTGTAGAAGCAGCAGCAAGAAGAAGGATACAATACAGCAGTACTGAGCAATGTAGCTTTAGCCCATCTCATGTGAGCTGATAACCCATCTCATTAGAAGTTGAATTTTAGCAATGAATTGAGAGTGAATATTTCAGAAGACAGGAGAGGAGATAAGGGGGCTTACAGATTGAGAAAGATCCATTATCTGTAATAAAATATATTATAATGTTTCTTATATTCACTTGCACTTTTGACTTATCCAAAGTTTGTTGAAACCACAATGGCCATTTACATTTTTAATTTAAGTTCAAGAGCTAAGGAAAGATTGTTTTTTGTCTTATCTGTACCCTGCCAGTATATTTAAACAGTAAATTCAATATATAGTTTATAAAATTATTAGGGCAGAAGACCTAATTTTACATAATACAAAAAAATGTCTGATAAGTAAAATCCAGCATTCATTTCCTGCATTCCTATTATTTTTTAATAATACATATACGTGTATTACAATGTGTATTGTTTTGAGAAAATGTTTCAATCCCCCAAGCTAACAACTGAGCTTCTGATAAAATGGGAGCCAGCACAGAGATGCAAGGCAAGTTCCCCAGCAAGTGTTTTCTTGTAATTGTTTTTCAGTGATAGCACCTCATTTGCGAGCCAATTAATTCACAAAACAAGCTGTTCCAATGTGGCCTTGGATTCTTGCCTGTCAAAGTATGGCTGCAAAATCCAGTTACAAATTGTAAATTGCTTACTGTTATCATATGTGTGCTTTGATTTGGTTTTAATACAGTGAGAATTCTTTTCAGTTTTTATTTTCTTAAAGTTCCTCCATGCCCTTTGAATGTTATTTATTTATCGTACTTAGAGACGATTCACATGACAGTATTTTTCTGTCTGCATCTGTTCCACAACTTTGCAGATCAGAATGTGGACCCATTTATTTGAGTGGGACTGCAAAAGATGCAGACAGCATTCTGCGTGCTGTCCGCATCCGCACTTCTGTTCCGCAGCCCCACAAAAAAAGATAGAACATGTCCTATTCTTGTCTGTTTTTGCAAACAATAATATGCATTTCTATCACAGGTAGGGATTAGAGAACCCGTGGAAGTTCGGGTTTGCCGGGTTCGGCTGAACTTCAGGTGGTTCGGCCGAACTTCAGGTCAAAGTTTGGGTTCTGGACCCGAACTTGACCCGAACTTAACCCCGAACCTGGACCCCTATAAAGTCTATTGGGGACCCGAACTTCACTTTATTATTTTCTGTTATAACATTGTTATAACGGAAAATAATAGCATTCTTAAGACAGAATGCTAAATAAAATGGCCATTTAGGGGTTAAAAATAATAAAAAAAACTAACCTCATCCACTTGATCGCGCAGCCGTTATCCTCTTCTTTCTTCTTTCTGCAGGACCTACAAAAGGACCTGTGATGACGTGACCATGTGGTGAGCGCTGTGATGTCACTGCAGGTCCTTCTATCTTCATTCAGCAGGACCTGCGATGACGTTACCGCGCTCACCAGATGGTGAGCACGGTGAAGTCATCACAGGTCCTTTTGCAGGTCCTGCAGAAAAAAGAAAGAAGAGGATACCGGATGCGCAATCAAGTAGATGATTTTTATTTAATTTTTTTTTAACCCCTCAATGGCCATTTTATTTAGCATTCTGTATTAAGAATGCTATTATTTTCCATTATACCCATGTTAATAATAAAATCAACCGAACACCGAACCCGAATTTTGCAGTTCGAGTTCGCTTAACCCTATTCACAGGGAAATACCTTCAGATCCACAAAATATGGAACGCACACCGCCAGTATCCTTGTTTTGAGGATCCGCAATTTGCAGTCCATAAAAATGTATATGTTCTTGTGAATGAACCCTTACAAATATAGCAGTGACATACTCTGCAGGACTTTACAGACATTATTACCACTCGCTGTCCCCAGTGGAGTTCACAATCTAAATTTCCTATCAGCACGTTTTTGGAATGTGGGATGAAACTGGAGAACCCAGAACAAACCCAACCAACGGGGAAAACATACAAACACTAGTCAGATATTGTCCATTTTATCACATTCAATATAATTGAATGTGGATTTTCCATAATGTGAGGTAAAACATTTCCCTCAGCTAGTGTCCTCCCTGATTTCAGAGGATGGCAAGATCTCTACTACTTGAGACCAGATCAGTAGGTATGATCGGTCAGAGATGACTCCTGACTCATGACTAATTGGGTGCTCACTTGTTTTTTCCTCTTACGTACAGCAGAAAGAAACATGTTTAGCAGTTGTAGATTATATCATATATATGGACAGATTTATGAAATGCTGTCTTTCCTTTCTTATAGTTATCTTAGAAAATAAAACCCGTGCTATGATTAGTTGCTACAGGCAGAAAAGTTTCCTTTCACACAGTTTTCTAAATGTAGTCCATTGTGGCAGTTACGATATTTTTAATGGTCACCAAGCCAGATATTATGTATTCTGACAGACCAGTGTGACTTATGTTCATTTCCTTTATAATCTCCAGAGGTAAAATTTTGTAATTTCAAGATCCACCTCAGTTGAGTATAGCAACTCTTTAGGACCCCAAGATAAAACAGATTTTGTGCTTGTAAAAGAACAGTTTTTCAGTGTGTACCATATAGTGAGTCAGTTTTTCCAAAGATTCCACAGAGCAATCAAGTGAAATGCTTTGAAATGTTATGTAGCCCAACCTTATAAAAATTAAAAACCTTTACTATAAGTGGTTCTCCGGGAATTTTAGGCAATGAGTCCTTTGTACTATCCTGTGGAAGAAAGATTGCTTGGTTAGTACTTACCCATCTCTCGCTGCCGTCTCAGCTGCACTCACACAGGCTGCAGGCTCTTCCACCCGGGGCAGGTCCCGACCAGATGTGTGTCCTTCTTTTCCTGTTCAGCTGCACAATACTATATGCAGCTGAACAGGAAGAGAAGGGCACACATTTGGTCATGCCCCGGGTGGAAGAGCCTGCAGCCTATGTGAAATGGTCACAAAATTTTCACACAGCTTAATAAAATCAATAAATTAATAGTACAGACAAATGTAAGAAACTTTGTAATATATTTTTATTAAAGAAATATATCCCTTTTTCCTATCAGTTCTTTTTCTCCCCCACTTCAACACTAACATTTTCTCAGAATTTTCTTCTATCTTGTGAGACCCAGATGAGCTGTCTGCTCACGGAAGGATCAGATTACAAGCTCTTCTAAAAGTTTATGGAGACGGAAAGGGTGAGTGAGAATGGTAGAGTGAGAAACAAGCAAAGAGACCTACTCTTCATTCACCAGCTGGAGGAGAGCTAAAAAATGTATATAGAGCCAACAAAGTGAAAAATCCTGAAAAAAAGGCAGCTACAAGTCATATAATGGCCAGATATAGAGCAATTTCTCATATGCACACATAGCAGCTAATTTTGCAAATATATCTGAAAGTGTATGCATGTTTTAAAAAGTTTTCTTATTTTATCACTTTCATAATTGCACCAGACTCCTCCTAAAAGTATCACCATGATGCTAGTCACTTAACTGGCTAGCAGCAAAGGATTGGCCACATTACTCTCACTGCCGTATATTGTTTAATATGCTGTGTAGTATAAAATGGGTTCATTTATGGATATAAAACATTTATACAGATACAGTTTTAATGATAGATTTAATTTACATTTTTCAAGATAATGATCCATTAGAGTATTGAAATATTTTTCAGGAAATGCAGTTTTGTAGGTACTGTAGATTTCTTTTATTGCACCACATCTTCTGTGCATTTATGTACTGTAATACATTTTTAGAAAAAAAAAAAGGCAGAATGAATTATGGTTTGGCAAGGTAAAGACTGAATGTAGTTTTCAGGTGCAAACTAGGTCAAACCATATGCATGCGTAGATCATACTCTCTTTCTACAAATAATCTGCAGTATCTAAAAAGTACTGTAGTTTGTAATGTATTATCATTTATCAGACTGACAAGATTTGATACATATATAGCTACTATGTTTTTTGCCTTTTAATCAGTTTATTGTTATTTACTTTGTTCTATAGATACAAGTAGTGAAAACGAGTATAAATCATAGTGTGCAACCTATATTGATTATACATAGAACTTTGTACATAGTAAATTGTACATAGTGTAAAACTAGTTACAGGATCTGTAGCTTCATTGAGTTATGCAAAATTTTACTGATTATGTACATTAAATGCTCTAGAATTAATCTATTTCTGATAATGTAGTTGTAAATTGCTCTAAAAATCTGAGGTTTTCCAGTGGGCAAATGCTCAAAGTAAGTTAAAAAATAGAAGTAATGCTCACCTCACCCGTTCCAATGTTTACCAGGTTCCCACTGATCTCTACTTCCTGGTTCCGTCCTGACAAACAGGAAGTAAGAGGAAATGCCCACTCAGCCAATCAATAGCTGCAGCTGTGATCCACCTTAGCCAGTGATTGACTGAACAGGAATTTACTGGTGTTACCTGTACATCGAGACAAGACCAGGATGTAGAGAACAGTTAGAAACACGAACAATGACTATCACTTTTTCTATTGTTTTTAACTTACTCTGAGCCCATTATTTACATTTTTAATCACAGGGTAACCCTTTTGTGTACATGAGTAACATGTTGTGACATCTTTCTTATCTTCCTCGACTGTGCCATATTTATAAAATACATGCTATTTTGGGTGTATATATGACAGTCATGAAGGGGCATAAAGAAGATAAGTGTGCTAATCCCTACTAACAAGTATCATACCATTTGCTATTTTTTTTTATTAATTATGGCAATTTTGACAAATCTCCACCAATGGTTCTACACATTTAAAGGAAATGTTACACTAAAAATGTTATTTGCCAGTCAAAACCAGATAGTGGCACATATCCTTTTTGTATAATATCATTTTATTTTCCAATTGCAAATTGTTTAATTCTATTTCCTTAAAAAAATTATCTTGGGGGCATCCATCTTGCCTGAGCTGTTCTTAACAGCATTTAGAAAGTTAAGAAAATGTATTTCCTGCAGACCCATGGTCCATATACAAAATGGTCAGGAGGGAACCTTATTGGATTATATGGGAGAGCTTTCTAGGCCACTCTGTAACCTGTACAGTGGTCATTGTACAAGGAAAAAATAGATCAGATCTGATATCACCTATTGTGAATGGTGGATCTTCTGTTATCTATACACAGAGATGATATCATTATAGGCAGGCTTAGAATGACAGATAAGCAGGTAACTACACTAATGTGATCTCTACAAACCTAGAAGTGGTACCTGTTATTAGTCATAGTGGCCAGTGGGAAACTGAAGAACTTTTTGTTTAAATATAGATATAGATATGGAGAAATATCATCAAAAAGTATTTTAAAATATGAAGATATGAAGATTTTTATGAACATAAAAAAGTGATTTAATCAGTAGGTCATTTTCTGATGACACATTCTTTATAGACATCACTACTGTATTGCAATATTCATGCTTCCTAATATACAAATGAAAAAAAAAATTAGCTTTTCAACATTGTACATGGTGAAACATAATCATGTTTTTCATTTATCACATAGTGCTTGCACTCTCAAATGATGCACAACAATGAAGCCCAGTTGGCCTCACTGAATTATAATAGGGTTTGTTGGGTCCCTTTGAGGTTTCTTCTGCTTTTCTGGAAGTTTTTTGTTTTTAAACTGGAGGGGGCTACTGATAGATGATGATTTGTTATTTGCATTAATAGATGTGGAAGCTCTAGACACGTTAATCCATCATCATGCATTGTGCCTCACAGCAGTGTCAACATTTCTTTCCGCAAGAGATATAAGGTTAATGTTACTCAATGAGTTCACTAAGAAACTGCTTGAATTCAACCTGACAAAAAATTATAGAGCTAGGATAGTCCTAGAAAATTTGCTAGAACAAAGCAGCAGTGCTATGAAAGTTTTGTGTCAATTTGCCACCTGTCAGCTCCACTCATCTTTTTCCAGGAACCTCATAGTTGTCCTATTATTGTCAATGACCAGCCATGTGGGCACTTGAAAAAAAGACTGAGCAAAACCATCAGGAAATGACGTGAAATTTTCATCAGGGATTACAGGTATTAAGCCTCTGTTGCTCAGACATTGATGGCTTAACCCCCTTAGTGACCAACCTGTTTTGGGCCTTACTTACCAAGCGTTTTTCTTCCTTTTTTCATCGTCGCATTCCAAGAGCTACTTGTTTTTTATTTTTCCGTCTATATAGCTGTATGAGGGCTTGTTTTTTGCAGGACAAGTTGTAGTTTTTAAAGGCACCATTTTGGGGTACATATAACTTTCTTTCTGATTAACTTTTATTAGCTCTTTCTGGGAAGGAAATGGGAAAAACAGCAATACTGTTACTAAGTTTTTATATTTGACGGCGTTAATTTTTTGGTATAAGTAACATAATGTCTTTATTTTCTGGGTCAGTATGACTATAGCGATACCAAATACATATAGGGTTTAAAACCCCTTTTTTTAAAAGGAAGACTTTTTTTGGCATAAAAGACCCATAACTTTTTTATTTTTGTTTCTATGGAATTGTGTAAAGGCTTGATTTTTGTGGGATGACTTTTAGTTTTCATTGTTATCATTTTGGAGTAATTACACTTTTTGATCGCTTGTTATTAAGTTTTTTCGGTGGCAACTAAGTATAAATTAACAATTCTATAATTTTTTTTACAGCATTCACCATAGGGAATAATTTACATGATATTTATGTAGTAAGGGTCGTTATGGACGTGCCGATACCAAACATGTGAGGGAGAATTTTTTTAGCAATTTTTATCATTGAAAAGCGTAATTTCAATGGAAAAAAAGCATTTTTTAATTGGAATTTTATTTATTTATTTTTTACCACTTAAAAGTCCCACAAGGGGACTATAACAGACAATGTTTTGATTGCTTTTAAAATACAATACACTATCCCTATAGTGCATTGAATTTTAATGTAAGTGCTTTGCACTAAAAAATACTCAAGGCTGGCTTGGGACCTATACCAGACCCCAGCCAGCCTTTACACACATCAGCCCCTTCACGATTGCATTTGCAGGGTGCCAATGGGAGACAGAGGGTGTCCTCTCCGTCTGTCTCCATTTTACATGCGGCGGATGCCATTGCCCGCGGCATGTAAAGGGTTAAACAGCCCAGAATGGCACTCCTGTCGGTCCGGGCTGTTAGAGCAAGAGCGCATCTCTCATGTGAAAGCAGATCCCCCGTTG
The DNA here is from genome assembly GCF_905171765.1 of Bufo bufo. Lineage (NCBI taxonomy): Eukaryota > Metazoa > Chordata > Amphibia > Anura > Bufonidae > Bufo > Bufo bufo. The sequence continues at coordinate 66,357,483 of NC_053395.1, read as the reverse complement.
CAGCGCTTTGACTGGGCCGCCATGAAAAAGCCTAAGACTCCTTAGTGACCACCGTAAAAAGGCATATTGTGGTCACTAAGGAGTTAAAACGTCATCAAATCTCAAAGTCATGAGAAAGCCACTTTACCCTTCAAAATATTTCAGTAGGAAAAACGATGGCCTAGGGACTGTTAAATTCCAATATACAAATTGACAATGCAGAGGTGTGTCTAATGGTCTTCTCTTCACACCTAGACCTGTAACCATCAGAAGAGTGCATTACGAGTAATGACACCTGAAAGGTGTAAATGTGGCTCTTGTTTCATTCTTGTATGTCATGTAGCGGGAAGTTTTAAGAAGATTCAATAAAGATTCAAGATTCATTTATCCTCTGGCTGGATATCATGTTTCCATTAGAACAGTGCATCCTGTCTAAAAGAATGCTTTCATCATCAACGTGGACAAGGATTCTTTACTGTAAAAGTAGTGAGAATATGAATGGTTCATTCACAAGTTCAAGGGTGGCCTGGATGACTTTCTTGAATATACTGTAATAATATAACAAGTTATGGGCACTAGATTTCTGGCCACTAATTTGGACATTTATTCCGATTGCCGTATTTGGAATGATTTTTTTTACCCCTAATATGGGGCAATTGACAACCACCTCAAAAAGATTGTTTTGCCTTCTTCTGGATCAACCTATTAAGTTTAGATTGACATGTTTATTTTCAACCTTGTCAACTCTGTTACTATCCATATCTAAAGAGAATTTTTATTGCTAATTGATTCTATTTTATTGTGTGAAATTTTATGGTGTAGCTAAGCTTTTATTTGGCACATAACCTTAGCGCAGTGTCTTTGGTAGAAGATTTTATTTAAAACCTGTAATACCCCGGTTTTATGTCAGTTTAAGGTTTTTAATTTCAAACTCCAATCCAAAGATAGAAAGAAAGAAAGCTATCTGTAAAGACCAAGAAGTGGCACCTATTATTAGGGTCCATTCACACGTGAGTTGTTTCTTTCCTGATTTGTTCCGTTTTTTGCGGAACAGATCTGGACCAGTTCTGTACCCATTCATTTTCAATGGGTCCTGAAAAAAATCGGACAGCTCAATGTCTGATTTTTTTTCAGGACCCATTGAAAATGAATGGGTACAGAACTGGTCCAGATCTGTTCCGCAAAAAACGGAACAGATCAGGAAAGAAACAACGGACGTGTGAATGGACCCTTATTCTTAGTGGCCAGTGCGAAAACTCATCAAAAAGTCTTTAAAAATATGTTAAATGCCTATCCTCCAGGTAGGTCATGAACTACTTGCCTACCACAGCGGTTGTAGGCTGTTAATTGTAACCTGCCATATAAAAGCAGTGGGTTACATTACAATCTTGCACTGCAGATCCTTGTGAATGCACTTACATTAGACAGCTATGGTCACAGGGAAGATCCCAGAGAACAGCAGAAGTGGTCTTTGAGCATACGATCCTCTGTGAAGAAAAGCCAGCAGGAGTAGCTCTTACATGAGGATCTTAGCTGAGCATGCTGGCTGTAAAGTGAACTGTGGTCCTGCGATCTGTGAATTAACCTCTTCCTACCCTGACTGTGGCAGGAAGGGATTGATTAGCTTTTTTTCATCAAGAAAAAATAAATAAATAGTAAGTAAATAAATAAAAAGTAAAATAATTTTTTTTAATAGTAGCCATAGTTATTAGTTTTAGAAATAGTGTAGCAGACTACATACACACATGCATTTTCACCTTTTTCATTCATAAAACATTGTGTGTAAAATATATGGTACAAACACATATATATTTTTTTCCATTTATAAATAAAAGCCTTATGTGAATACCTAAGGGGGAACATAAAAAATATATATCATTGTTATACTTGTCATAATTTCACAAAAGAAAGGTCTAATGTTTCCTTGTCAAAAATAATATGAAATATGTGTAGGTCTACTCAGAAATGAAATAATTATTTGCAGTTAGACCCATTGATAAAACTGAAAACTTTGCCTGGTAATGAAGGGGGTAAGCACAAGGGGAGGACTAGCCATAGACCCTACAGGGAAACTTCAAGGTGAGCAAATGCGCAGGGGACCGCCTGAGCCCTCCTCATGGCCGCCATGAAGTAATGATATGACGCTCCTAGAGCTGGATGCATCAAGTACCTATGTACCTGGTTGGCGACTACAGGTTATTAATTCAACTGTATTGCCATCCTGAGTCAATTGGAGTAAAAAGATAGATGCTGTCCACCACAGTGAGACATCTTCTGGGGAGGTATTTTGTGCTGCTGGAGCATTATTTTGCGGTGCACTACTGCACTGTGGTATTTGGCTCTGCTGGGGCACTATAGTGGGCTGTACTGTGGTATTTGGCTCTGCTGGGGTAGTATTTTGTGCTGCAAAATTGGATTGCTGGCTCCAATTACTTTTCTTGGCTCTGCCGTCTGTCAATTTGGACCCACCTACAACATGGGGCCACTTTTAGTTTTTTTCCAGGACCACTTTAAGTTCCCAGTCCGCCCCTGGTAACCACTCTGGTTCAACTAGTTAATACCAGATCAGAGGTGGTCCAACAACTGGCACCCCCAATGACCAGCTATTTGTAGAAGCTTCAATGCTCCAGTCAGCGCTGCAGCCTCTTCCTAGGTCAGTAACGTCACGTTTATCAGTCACGTGGCCTAGTGAATGGGGCTGATCTGTGATACCAAGCACAGTCACTACAATATACAGTGCTGTTCTTGGTAAGCTGTGAAAAGGCTGCAGCGCTCACAGCAGCTCTTCAAACAGCTGTTCTGCGCCTCCCACCAAGCTGATATTGATGACCTATCCTGAGGATAGGCCATCAATCTCAAAATCAATACAGTATCCCTCTGAGGCTGCCATATTCAGTAAAAAAGTTTCATTGTTTGGTTAAGCTATCCTTTAAGTAATCTTTTTATCTTCGCCATAGAGCTAGAATTCTGTGATACATTTTGTCATATCGGTATACATTTTTATTTTGCTGTACTATTGATGTAGAAGAAAAGTAATGAGGTTTTCAAGATTATGCTTAGCTAAGGACTTTGCATAACAACATTAGGTGATTGTAATGTGTCTGGGCTCCATACCTGTTCATCTCTACAACTTGTTTTTAGATATATTACACCAATTACTACCAGTCTGTAGGCGAACATACAGATTTAGTTGTTATTGCCGAAACCACTAGTGCAATGTTAATATCTTTTTCAGCGCATTAGCTTGTAATGAGACTGGGAGACAAATCAGGTAACATTTCAGCGGGGTTTAACACAATTTCCAAATTACCAGTTTTGCCTTCTAGTTTACAGCTAAACTCTGTAGCATAGTCTAATTCCAATCTGCGTATTATGAAAACGTAAACTGTGCTATTAGGACACATTTTGTTCCTTTTCATTGAAAAACTGCAACTCATAATTCAGCAAAGTGCCATAGGGCTAAAGTCACATGCTGCGACAATGCAGCGGGCAATTTGCAAAGCAGAGATAATAGGCTCTGCTAATGATTAAAAATAGAAACTAAGAAATTAAGATGTACATTACTACTTTTGATAGGGAACTCTGACAAAAAAGTTTAATTTGATATTTAATAGGAAAAAAATGATATTTTTCACATTACAGTCTATACAGTTATCTGTTTTAGAGAAAGTAACATACAACTGGAGACTTTTAAAGAAAAATATCTTATTTGGAGCTGCTTTAAAATATAGTTATAAGTTGCTTAGTTAGTAATACTCGAATATTTCCTTATCAGAAAGTGATCTGACAAATATTCCTTGTCTTTGAAGGGACAAAAGTCCTTGAACAGAACATTCATCTACGCAAACCTATGCCCAACCATAGGGAGACCAGCACCTCTGCAAAAAAAACAAGGCCCCATACATGTATGTTGACTTCAACCGCTAATACCATACACATGTATGGGTACTTGTAAGGCTACCTTCACACCTCCGGTGTGAAATTCCGGCATGGCTATTCCGGCAGACAAGTAAAGAATCAGCTGAACATGAACCAGCATGCAGCAGTCTCCGCTTGTCTGTCGGAATGCATATGGATCTCCGCTGGACTCGTTATACCTAATGGAGCCGACAGACATTCCGTCCGCATCCGGAAGTGCCAGATCCGAAGAATTCCGACAGACTGTTATCTGCCAAAAGAGTCTACTGGAATTAAAACCGGAGGTGTGAAAGTAGCAATTTTTCATTTATAGCCTAAATAGCAATAACTTTTTAAATAGAGGTGGGACGAATCCATTTTTTTTCCAATCCAAATCAGAATCCGAAAAGGTTCTCGATTATATTGAATCTTTCGAATCTCGAATCCTGTACATAAGAATTGTGTGAACGGTGTAAGAAACAAAGTGATCCAAACACTTATGGGGGGGGATCTGTGGATGACATTGCTATGGGGGAGATCTGTAAATGGCATTGTTATGGGGGATCTGTGGATGGCACTGTTATGGGGGATCTGTGGATGGCACTGTTATGGGGGATCTGTGGATGGCACTGTTTTGGGGGATCTCTGGATGGCACTGTTATGGGGGATCTGTGGATGGCACTGTTATGGGGGATCTGTGGATGACACTGTTATGGAGGGGATCTGTGGATGGCACTGTTATGGAGGATCTGTGGATGGCACTGTTATGGGGGATCTCTGGATGGCACTGTTATGATGATCTCTGGATGGCACTGTGATGGGGGATCTGTGGATGACACATATATAGCATCTTATGCTATGTGCCAACCACAGATACCCCCCATAACAGTGTCCCTGCAGTGTGAATGACCCCCAATACAGGGGCTGGGGGCCGGCATCTGGATTAGGAATGACAGCAGGGACCGGTGCAGTCCCTGTATTCTAATGCACCAGCCCTACTCACTGTAGTATAATCTTATCTAACCTGCATTGTTAAGATATAATAATCATGTGTAATCCATCTGTATTACTTACAACATTAAGTTCCGTAGCAGAGAGGAGGGAGGAGGCAGGCCGGGAGGACAGGCGGGCGGTGCGTCACTCACTACGTCATGCGCCCGTGCCGTCTTCTTAATTCATAAAGTGGGCGGCACAGGCGCATGACTTAGTGAGTGACGTGCCGCCCGCCCTCCCGTCCTGCCTCCTCCCTCCTCTCTGCCACTGAACTTAATGTTGTAAGTAATACAGATGGATTACACATGATTATTATATCTTAACAATGCAGGTTAGATAAGATTATACTACAGTGAGCGTGGCTAGTGCATTAGAATACAGGGACTGCAACGGTCCCTGCTGTCATTTCTAATCCAGATGCCGGCCCCCAGCCCCTCTTCCTCTGTTGATACACCCGCCCACTGCGCTGTGCGGCATGGCATAAGATATCGGGATTCGTCGGATTCGAATTTGACTAAATTACATCGGGATTCGAGTCCACGAATCCCACGAATCCAACAAGATTCGAGGGATTCGTGGATTCGACGGATTCGTCATCCCACCTCTATTTTTAATGCTCTTAAACTATCTTTTTGATATATTGCTTCCTTTCCTCATGATAAATAGTGTATTACCAATTTCTAGATTTAGGGTACTTTCACACTAGCGTTTTTCTTTTCCGGCATTGAGTTCCATCAGAAGATCTCAATGCCGGAAAATAACTGATCAGGTATATCCCCATGCATTCTGAATGAAGAGTAATCCGTTCAGGCTGCATCAGGATGTCTTCAGTTCAGTCATTTTGACTGATCTGGCAAAAGATAAAACCGCAGCATGCTACGGTTTGATCTCCGACGAAAAAAACTGAAGTCTTGCCTGAATGCCGGATCTGGCATTTTTTCCATAGGAATGTATTAGTGCCGGATCCGGCATTAAAAATACCGGAATGCCGGATCTGTCCTTCCGGTCTGCGCATGCACAGACGAAAAAAAGGTAAAAAAAAAAAAAGCCGGATCTGTTTTGCTGGATGACACCGGAAAGATGGATCCGGCATTTCAATGCATTTTTCTGACTGATCAGGCATTTTTAAGACTGATCAGGATCCTGATCAGTCTTACAAATGCAATCAGTTGGAATATGTTTTGCTGGATCCGGCAGGCAGTTCCGGCGACGGAATTGCTTGCCGGATCACTCTGCCGCAATTTTTTGCACTTTACATTTATGTTGGAGGCTGCAGTTTTGTTGAGTAAAATGCCAAACTCCATAATGGGATCCCAGTGGACCCTATTATAGTCAAGGACATCCATTGGGTGCCATTCATTTCTATCAAATGAACAGGATAGAAAAAAAGGGAAAACCGGTGCAGGTGTGAACATAGCCTTATTAGGTGAATAGCAGCATCAATTGCAGCGGTAAGTAGGCCTGATAATGTCCTAGTTCTGCTACATAACAGCTGTCCTGGTGATCATGCGATTAACGGAGGCAGCGTTGTTGCCATGTATATACACTTAGGGGGACATTTATTATGATTGGTGATTTCCATGCTGACCTTAAGACCATCTGCACTACCGGAGGCCCAAGTTATGTAGAGATGAAGTTTTCTACAAAAGTTTGGGTCTTCATCCGGCAGGCCAAGTGACAGATTTAACTCCATGCCAGTTGGTGTAGATTTAAGCCATTTGCCACCCAAAAAACTTGCGGGTAAAATGATAACTGAGCCCGGGCCCGCCATACACGAATAAGGTAAAGTCTCAAATTTTACCACCCAAATTGCATACAACTAAATTTGCGACCTCTTTATGCCACAAAAGTGTTGTAAATAGATTAGTAAATGCCCCTTAGCGTGCAGGTCCGATGTCTATACACTGATAGCGCTGGACAAAAATTGTAGCTTGGAGTGTTTTTCTGTCCAGCCCTATTTGACATTCAGCATCACAATTGATGCGCAATGATTATGAATAGTGTTGAGCATAGTGTTGAGCGCGAATATTCTAATCGTGAATTTTAATTGTGAAATATCGCCACTTCGAGAATTTGAGAATAGCGTATAGTGTTGATCGCGAATATTCTAATCACAAATTTTTATCACAAATATATTACATTGCCAATATTCGCAACCAAGAAAATAATGACTGGAGATCACGAATTCTCAAATTTATGGCGAATATTTGGCCAAAAATTTGCGAAATATGGCAAATTTGAATATTGCCTATGCTGCTCATCACTAATTATGAATGATCCCATAGAAAATGATGGGACCAGTTCTAACCTCTACGACGCTAGAGCCGGATTGCCAGATATACGTGAATGGGTCATTAGGGGATTGAGATAAGTCATTGCAGTCTGAAAGCTTCCATTTTTGATGCTTAGAGAAACAAGGTACCTGTAACCTCAATAAAACTTTTTGCCGTAATTCTGTTTATGTACATTCTTAAGGCTGAGTTCACACGAGCGTGTCCGGATAAGGTCCGGATGCGTTGCGGCAAACCCGCGCGAGTAGGTACCCAATTGCAGTCAGTTTTGACTGCGATTGCATTCCGTTGTTCAGTTTTTATTGCGCGGGTGCAATGCGTTTTGCACGCGCGTGATAAAAAACTGACTGTGGTACCCAGACCCAAACTTCTTCACAGAAGTTCAGGTTTGGGTTCGGTGTTGTGTAGATGTTATAATAGCATTCTTTAATACAGAATGCTTAGTAGGTGGTCAATTGAGGGTTAAAAAATAAAAAATAATTAACTCACCTTCTCCTCTTGATCGGGTAGCTGCCGGTCTCTTCTTACTTCTTTAATCATGAGCTGCCGGCTAAAGGACCTGTGGTGACGTCAGATCACATGGTCCAATCACATGGTCCATCACCACAATATAGAGCATGCTGCGATTTTCACGCAACACATAAGTGATGCGTGAAAATCGCAGCTCATGTGCACAGCCCCATAGAAATGAATGGGTCCAGATTCAGTGCGGGTGCAATGCGTTCACCTCCCGCATTGCACCCGTGCGGAAATCTCGCCCGTGTGAACTCAGCCTAAGTGTCTTAACCAACTTTATCAGTCCACTAAACTGTTTATACTTTACTATTATTGCAATAACACTTTGGAATTAGGAAGATACCTCAAGGTGTATTTATAAATGCATGACACAGAACTGCTTTGAAAGCTAAAGCTGCAACAAAATTAGCCTACTAAAAGGATTTATACATCCGTTCAAGCGCATGTTTTATGCAGATCCTTTTTTCTAAAACAGCTGGTCCCATGAATATGCAGATCCATTTGCTTTTTCTCTGACTGGAGCTCACTACCAGTGCCGTGTTTTATAAACTAATTAGAAGTAAAGATAAAACATTTATAAATACTTTTAATTTCAGCGTCTTGTCTAACCTGTCACTTTTAGCGGCATGCAGTCCATAAATGCTGCTATGACAGCCTTAGACATGGCATTCACACTGAAACTTAATGGGGTTTCCCCATCATAAAAAGTGACGACACATTGCCAGGATATAATACTACTTCCTGATGAGTGGAGATCAGATCTCTGGGACCCCCACAAACCTGACAATGAAGTGACTGCAGCACTGGTTTAGGGTTCCTTTTACAGAAACCAAAATTAAAGGGCTTCTGTCACTCCACTAAACAAATTTTTTTTTGTCTCCTTAAAATCCTTATGCTGCGATTTCTCAATATATCGGGCTATTACTCAGTTTGGTTCAGTAGTTATATAAAAAAACTGACTTTTATAATATGCAAATTACCTCTCTAGCAGCCGGTAGGGCGGCTACTTGCTGCTAGCAGCCGCATCCTCCATTCATAATGACGCCCCCTCCTCATGTTGATTGACAGGACCAGCCAATGCGCTCGTCCTCTGACTCGCCCTGTCTGCGTTTTAAATCTCGCGCCGGTCTCCAGTTGGCGCAGGCACACTGAGTGGGGGACGCTCGCTCGGCCGCTCCATCCTCAGTGCGCCTGCGCCGGATGTACATGTGACGTCATCGGCGCAGGCGCACTGAGGATGGAGCGGCCGAGCGAGCATCCTCCACTCAGTGCGCCTGCGCCAATTGAAGACCGGCGCAAGATTTAAAACGCAGACAGGGCGAGTCAGAGGACGAGCACATTGGCTGGTCCTGTCAATCAACATGAGGAGGGGGCGTCATTATGAATGGAGGATGCGGCTGCTAGCAGCAAGTAGCCGCCCTACCTGTGCTAGAGAGGTAATTTGCATATTATAAAAGTCCGTTTTTTTATATAACTACTGAACCAAACTGAGTAATAGCCCTATATATTGAGAAATCGCAGCATAAGGATTTTAAGGAGACAAAAAAAAAATAATGAGTTTAGTGGAGTGACAGAAGCCCTTTAAGGCCAATTATCGGGAATAAACGTTCCTGGGCTGATTGTGCCAATGATTACCCCATGAATGAGGAAGCGCTGGTTTATTGGGTGATAAAAATCGTTGTTTCTGGGCAGCAAATTTTCCTATATAAACAGGGATCTTCTGCCCTGAAACAATAATTCTCTAAGGGAACAAACGTTCACTGTAACCATCGCTCATCTCCATACAGAGGAGATGATTGCTGCATTTAAATGCAAATCTCGCCTCCTCTGATTGGGCAATTTTTGGTTAAGTTAGGTCCATTTTCAATAATTGCCTGTAACTTTGTCCATGTAGAAGGATCATTACTGGTTTTCTCTTGCTCACCTGCTGATTAGAGAACTTCAGTACACCTCTATTCTAGTAAATGGGACCAGCTGCAGCTCCAGAACAGATGGGTATAGCATTACTTTCACCATTGAGGTCTATTTTCTTCCATCTTCTCTGATCTAGGAATATTGAGAATACTGCATAAGTGCACAACTTCAGTTGGAAGACTATACCTTCAGCAACTCCTATTGAGGATATAGCTTGCTCTAAGAAGATATACATGATTTCATGAATGGAAATTCCATAAATGTAATTATGTTATTGGAAACTCTCTTTTACATTGGTTGTTATCTGCTAACGTGATGAGGTTCAGGAAATTTAGAAATACATGCCTCATAAGTCATAAGTAGCTTTATTTGTCATTTCTACAATACACAGCGTCAACGGTACATAGTTTTCCCTAAGACCCATAAGTTGCTGTAAAACTCCCAACTATTAAAATATAAAAAAATAGTAGTTTAGTAAAATAGTAGATAGGACCTAGCATTTCTCAAGCCCAGTGGACGAGTTCAGCCCTTCTTTGTTTAGCAATCTAATGGCTTGTGGTAAGAAGCTCTTGTGTAGTATGGCGATGGAGGTCTAGATACTTCAGAACCCCCTGCCAGAGGGTTGTTCACAGAGATTGTTCACAGGGTCGAAAATGTCTCCCACTATGTTCAGACCCTTTTTTATACAGCGCTTGATACACAGTAGATATCTGCAATGGAAGGAAGAGTGGCGCGGATTATCTTTTATGCTGAAGTTTCTTCATTTCCGAGGAGGTGCAGTTTTTGAACCAGACAGTGGTCCCTCATTGCTCATTGCTCCTATCCACATTTGTCAGAAATCAGGATGTGAATAATGATATACACTGCCTATGGCAAGGCTGACTTACCAGTAGAGATGTCCCGAACTATTCGCCGGCGAATAGTTCCTGGCGAACATTGCTTGTTCGCGTTTGCCGCGGCGGGTGAACATATGCAAAGTTCGGACCGGCCCCTATTCGTCATTATTGTGTAAACTTTGACCCTGTACCTCACAGTCAGCAGACACATTCCAGCCAATCAGCATCATACCCTCCCTCCCAGATCCTCCCACCTCCTGGACAGCATCCATTTTAGATTCATTCTGAAGCTGCAGTGTCACAAATTTGACTAAGTTGTAATCGCAATGCGATTAATAGAGGTTATATTAATCGCATTGCGAATTCAACTTAGACCTGGGTTCCTAATGGTTGGCGTTGCTATGGCTGGTGTCACCCGGTGCGGTAGAAAAAAGTGTCACCCCTGCCCCACCCCGAAGCCATAATAAAGAGATAAAGAGAAAAAAAAAGAAGTCACTAAGTCAGCTCCAATCAGATATCTGCATAGACCCAGAGTCTTGGTCTATGTGCAGATATCTGATTGGAGCTGACTTCTTATTTTCTCTTTTGCACATAAACGTTTAAACTATATTCCTTAGTAAAAATGACCAGTCCACACCATGTGGGTCTATATTTATAAGGGCCCTCCTGAGCAAAGATTAGTAAATGTGGCCGGGTGGCCCCAGCCCACAGTTCAACCCAACCCCTTATGTCTCCTGGCCTGGGGCCGTCTAATAATCCACCAGTAATTTATGAATGGGGTTAGGTTATTAACTTATTATTATTGGGGTATTATTAAAATTGTGGTCTATATAGTCAGAGCCGCTCTACCTACCTCCTCCTCCCGGCACCAGAGACTCCTGCAGGGCAGCTGCCGTGGCGCCCCACCACTCACCATGCTGCAGTGAGTCACACCCCCGTCCCCCTTTTACCACGTGACGGCGCGACGTGCTTGCTTGCTTGCGAAGTTTAGAAGTTGAACTTGTGAGTGAGAACTCCTGCGCCGGCGGGCCGCGGGTGACACCCCATCAGACTGGTGTCACCCGGTGCGGCCTGTACCCACCGCACCCCCCTCGCAACGCCACTAGATCTAAGTTCCTAATGGTTCTATTGCTAGAATTGACGAATATAGCACTATGAACTATATGGAGGAGAGGGGCACACCTCATATGATGATCAAATGGAACTGCAGCCAATGCGTTTAAACTATTTATTTGTTACAATAAAATAATATACGGTACCTAAATAGCATAAAATACGTTCACTAAAATACAATTAATACATAAATAACTATCTGTGTAAATTGAGAAAGCCAGTATAAATGTCACTGATATCCAATAAGATTGGTATATTTGATGATGTTCAAGTTCAATTGCGCAATGGAAAATGCGCTATATCTCTCCTATTGTCGGGAAATAACTAGCAGCTATGGCTAGTATATTGCAATGTGATACAAAGTCTCGTATGTTACTTGCTGTTTGTTACAGCATATCAATTGATGCGATATAATGGCTTGGTGTGTATGAACACACTACTCACTGTTTGAAGCGGTATAATGTCCGGTCACTCGTGCTTGGCGTGGCGTCCCACGTGTTGCAGCACAAGAAGCCTCAGTTCCGGTCCGCTCTCAATATATGTGAGTAAGGTACTGTAGCAGGCAAAGAAACTGTCCGTTTTAGACGCCGGGGTATAAATGTTTTAACCCACTTGATTATCGGCGTTACTTTGGTGTCTGTTGGTTTAGACACAGATGGACTTGCATTTCTTCCTGATTGATATGTAGAAAGCGCTCCAGAAAAAACTTCAAATGTTGCGCAGATAATACGCTGCGGTTTCTTACTTGCTTTAGTTGAGACTTGTGCACCAGACGCGTTTCGGAGTTGGCAGTGACTCCTTCCTCAGTGGTCAAGACCACTGACGTTGACCACTGAGGAAGGAGTCACTGCCAACTCCGAAACGCGTCTGGTGCACAAGTCTCAACTAAAGCAAGTAAGAAACCGCAGCGTATTATCTGCGCAACATTTGAAGTTTTTTCTGGAGCGCTTTCTACATATCAATCAGGAAGAAATGCAAGTCCATCTGTGTCTAAACCAACAGACACCAAAGTAACGCCGATAATCAAGTGGGTTAAAACATTTATACCCCGGCGTCTAAAACGGACAGTTTCTTTGCCTGCTACAGTACCTTACTCACATATATTGAGAGCGGACCGGAACTGAGGCTTCTTGTGCTGCAACACGTGGGACGCCACGCCAAGCACGAGTGACCGGACATTATACCGCTTCAAACAGTGAGTAGTGTGTTCATACACACCAAGCCATTATATCGCATCAATTGATATGCTGTAACAAACAGCAAGTAACATACGAGACTTTGTATCACATTGCAATATACTAGCCATAGCTGCTAGTTATTTCCCGACAATAGGAGAGATATAGCGCATTTTCCATTGCGCAATTGAACTTGAACATCATCAAATATACCAATCTTATTGGATATCAGTGACATTTATACTGGCTTTCTCAATTTACACAGATAGTTATTTATGTATTAATTGTATTTTAGTGAACGTATTTTATGCTATTTAGGTACCGTATATTATTTTATTGTAACAAATAAATAGTTTAAACGCATTGGCTGCAGTTCCATTTGATCATCATATGAGGTGTGCCCCTCTCCTCCATATAGTTCATCTACCTACCTAGAAGATTGGGGATATCTTTCTTTTAGGGGGAGCACCCATTCCGTATAAATTGGAGGGTGAGCCAATCCAATCCTATTTCTATGAATATAGCACTATATTCTCAATCTTCGTTATATCCTAGCAATACAACCATTAGGAACCCAGCTCTAAGTTGTAATCGCAATGCGATTAATACAGGCTATATTAATGTAATCCCATTGCGAATTCAACTTACCACACTCTGCGTCAACTACGTAATTTTCCATGGGAGTTTTGCCATAGATCCCCCTCCGGCATTCCACAGTCCAGGTGTTAGTCCCCTTGAAACAACTTTTCCATCACTTTTGTGGCCAGAAAGAGTCCCTGTGGGTTTTAAAATTCGCCTGTCTATTGAAGTCTATGGCGGTTCGCCCTGTTCGCCGCTTCGCGAACATTTGCGGAAATTCGCGTTCGCCATCCGCGAACGGAAAATTTTATGTTCATGACATCTCTACTTACCAGAGCAAAGAGCAGGAATGGTTGTCATGGGGCCAACAGAAATGAAGAGATGCAGTAGACTTCATTTCAAGCACTGATCAACACATCAAAGAAGTGACTAAAAAATATGTCTACATTCTTCAAGGATCCTTAGAGCTTCATATACACATCAGCAAATTTGAAGCTAAACAGGCCCCAAGAGAGACTTAATCAATTGTATAATCCTGATCTTTCTTCTTTATGAGGAAAAGTCCTGTAGTAACCCATAGTCATAAACAAGCATGCTGGTTTCATCGTAAGTTTGACCAGCTAAGAAGTGATTTCATTTTAAGGTGCAACATCAATGTTACTGATTAAATCATATATTCCTTATGCAGTCAATAAGTCAAAGATATTAACTCCAGTTACTTCCTTTGGTCAAATCAATATCCTAATATAATATTTATTTGGTGTTTAGGACCCCAAATTCAATCACCATTGATTTTTCTCTTCTTCACTAGAGATATGATTTTTTTCCCCATTCTGCTTGCAGCATTTAGTGGTTTCCCAATAATTGTGTGCAAATTGAAATAAATCAGTGTAATATTTTATAATTATATCTTTCCATCTAACTTGTTTTCTAAGTTGCAGATTCTGGATATGTATATTCCTCTGCAATTTTACATAGCTGATAAGAAAAGCATTACCAAAAGCCTTAGCTGGGCTGCCATTCTCATTGCCTTCCAGTATATGTTACTGAAGGGGTTGGAAATCAGCGTAACCTCTGTGTAATAATGCCCTTCTAAAAAACACCTATATTTTTCCGGAACCACTGTTCATGTGACCAATATAATTAGGGGTTCAGACTACTATATTTAAGTTTCAAGATGCCAGTAGTATCATCATTGTATACTAAACCTTTGCATTTCTTGCGACATTCACTTTGCAGCATAAATTGCATGGTAACTTAGCTAATAGGCCTTAGTGAACAAGCAATTGTTTTTCATTTTTTTCATTGTCGCCTTCAAAGAGCTATAACTTTTTTATTTTTATGTCTATGTAGCCATACAATGGATAATTTTTTGTGGGACAAGTTGTAGTTTTTAATGACACCATTTTGGGTACAATAACTTAATTATTAACTTTTTATTAGCTTATTCTTAGGGGTGGGATTGGAAAAAAACGCAATACTGGCATTGAGTTTTTACGTTACAAGTTTGACATTCATTTTTTGTCATAAATAACATGATAACTTTATTTTCTAGGTCAGTACAATTACAACAGTACCAAACGTATGTTATTTTTAAGTTTTACTACTTTTGCACAATAAAAATACTTAAAACATTTTTTTGTTGCATCCCAAGACCCATAACTTTTTTATTTTTCTATCTATAAAGCTGTGTAAGGGCTTGATTTTTGCAGGACTACTTGTAGTTTTCATTGGCATCATTTTGGGGTACATGACTCTTTTTGGTTGCTGATATAGGACAGTGTATTATGCTGTCAGTAGGATACACAGAAAGCAGGGCTGGGGGCACCTAGTGCTTGAGACTTATAAAGCAATGATCCTTGCATGGGTTCCCTTTATTCATTAAAATAAGGTGGGCAACCACCTTGTGCCCCCTCTTCTCAGCAGCCCTATGCTGTTACATATTCTGCCTCTGTAGTTTTTTCACCATTGAATAAAACCCCCTATTTTAATTTCCTAAATGGTCTGTGGGTTAATCCATCATTGATGTAAAAAACAAAAAACAAAGCTAGAACCATCCCTGTACCGGACATGGATTCAGAGTTTTCCCCATTCATTGCTCCATTTGCTCGGGTAGATTTATTTCAAGCTAACAGCTCAGGGTTGGGGGGAGTTTCCTTTCTCAGGTATGTCCTTTCTGCTACAGCTCTCTCCCTCTAACTATCACAACTGATGGTAGTTGAAGAATGGAACTAAGCATGGGACACTTCAGCAAGGTGGACAGAGAAATAGGGAAAAGAACAAACAGCAAGAGGCGCTGAAAGATTTTATTGAATAACTTAGTAGCTATAATACATTTTTAAATACATGTAATTACAAAAGTATTCAGATCCAGGTGCTGGTGTGAAAAATTTACAATATTTTTCATGGGGAAACCCCTTTGAGCACTGAATTATAATAGAACATTGAGTGATTTTCATACTTGTAAAATGAGGATCATTCTGAAGTAATCTCTATACATTAATGGTGAAGATAGCTCAGTTATTTTGGATTTGCAGTCTTAAACAGTTAAAAAGCCAACCAGACTGGGTAATAGTGTTTTAGTAGAATGTATTCTATATGAAACAACTTGAAGTAATTTGTATTATTAACTAATCATTTAACTCACATGAAATAATTTTTAATTCCATTTTAACAGAAAATAATTGCATGTAAAGCAATATCTGTTCTATCCATCTCAGCACTATCCCCATTCAGCTGGAATGGATTCATTAACAAATCAGATATGATCAAAGAGATACAAGAAGGAAAAAAAAAACTGCAGAAGGGAATCTGCTTCATCTGATTATTTTACATTTCCTTAGGTGGCAATTTTACTGATATTTCCTGTAAAAGTAGGTCTGGCTGACAAGTTTTTCCCTTTTCTTCTTTTCCAGGAAGGTACATTGCACAAACTCTTAAATTTCTTGGTGATAAAAAACTCACAAAAAAAAATATAATTCTAAAAATAATAGAACTTGTATGCACCATTTTGAAAACTGCAAAGCAAAGAATGTCTTCCTTTGTGTGACCATGGGCATCTCCTTAAGTTCCTAGACCCTGCTGGAAAAGGTACCCTATGTGTATGCCTTAGCCCATGACCTAACCACCCATATATCAACTATATATAATGACATCATGCTGTGGAGCTCCATCTAGAGGGACCATATTATTGTGAAATTATACAAACATAGTACTGTACCTCCATAGCACCCACTTATACAGCAGGCAAGGGGCTGTATGGACCACCCCAATCCTATGGATCAGTTTGCAAATCAAGCCTTTGAAGCCCTAATACACCACTCTGTATAATGAATGGTACATTCATACATAGCATATTTTCAATGGAATATTTTTTTAAGAAATCTGGAGAACGTCACAAAAAATTTACATGACAGATCCACACAAAATAGGTTGGGGAATGTTTTTGCCAATTTAAAATCAGAAAGCAAATGAGGAACTAAAATAAAAGAAAACTATTGTATACTCGCCTCTCCTGGTCCTTCTATGGCAATGCTTCCCTGGTCCCACCACCAACCTGTGACTGGCTGCAGCGTCTGGAGACAAAAAATGGCCAGGAGACAAAAACTAGCAGAAGACTATGGAATAATCAGGCTAGGAGAATCAAGTAAAGGCTAATACACATGCCTGTATGATTTTGACTTTCCTGGCGAACTGAGAGGGAAAGATGAGGAACAAATCTGAGACCAATATGCACCAGGAATTAACATGCTGTATAGTTTTGAAAATCCCTATGCAACTTAAAGGGGTTGTCCCACGAAAAATATTCTAGATTTTTTATACCAGCATTTGATTGAAAATTTTGGACAGTTATTTTATAAAATCTATCTGTATAGCACCAACTGCTGTCTGTACTTATTTCTATGTCAACTTTGCTGAGGTGGTCACACATGTTCAGTTTCTTCAATTGTCTCCCCTATCCAAATCTACTGATAGAAGCTGTGATATTCACAGGTAACGCAGAAAGGACATACCCCTATGAGAAAGGCCATACCCCCTGAGAAAGCACACATCTCCTGAGCTGCCAACTTGAAATTAATTTAGCAGAACAATTGGAGCTATGAATGTGGAGATCTCTGGATCCATTTGAGGTACAGGGAAGTTTCTAGCTTTTTTAGAAAGAGATTGTCATGTATTATATAATGTGATGTGATTTTAATTTTTTACATTAACTATGGGATAACCACTTTAATTCCCATGTGGAAACTTTTAGCAGTGTGTAGATGAGCTCCACTTTTCTGCTACTGTATGCCACTGCAGATTTTCTGCCCTCAAATCTGAAAGGAAAATATGCAGCAATTCTGGTACTTGTAGACATATCTGTATCAGAGCACACAACAACTATTTTTGGTCATGGTGGCTAAAAAGTAGAACAATATTTTTCAGAAAATGTTTTTAACTGAAATAGTAAATTGTTGGATCTAATTGGTGGATCTAATTGTCAGATCTAAATGAACAGCACGTATCTATGGTCTTTTTCACACTTTTTCCATGAAAACCTTAGGGTATGGCCACACGGTCAGGTTTCTTCATGCAGTTTTGGAAGTTAAAATGAGGAGTGGATTATAAAAGGAGAGAAAGTATAAAGGACAGATACAACTTCTGCTCTTTTATGAATTAACTTCTGCTTTTGTTTTTCCAAACCGCATGCAGAAACCTGACCATGTGCCTATACCCTTAATATTACTATTTTGGCATTTCTAATGAATTTTTATTATATTTTCTATGCATTTTTTTTATTATAATAAAGCTCAGAGATTAACACATTTATGACAGTTCTCCATCCCTTCACCAGAAGACAATTCAAACAAAGTTCTTTGAAATTTGAACATGAAAAATCAATTATCTCATATAAATAAACAAATATTTTGCAATTGTTTATTTTTATTTTTTATGATGTGAACCAGCCTGATTCACTACAATGTGAAATCTAACAAAGCTTCAATGTTCAAAGAACATGGCTAGGTTTACATAATCTTTAGGCTTTATGTTTGATGCCTGTTATTTCTCTAGATAATGTCCACCAGCCAAATGTAAGCCATTAGACATATGTTTTAGGCTCCAGCATGTTGGTCAGATGATTTCAAAATATATGGTGTTATTTATCCAACTGGTGAAAGTTGAACTGGCTTAGTTGCCCATAGCAACCAATCAGATTCCTCCTTTCATTTTCCAAATAAGCTATAAAAAAATGAAAGGTGGAATCTTATTGGTTGCTATGGGCAACTAAACCAGTTCTACTTTACACCAGTTTGATAAATTACCCCAATAATCTATTAAAAAAACTTATTCTGGGAGATTTATCAAAACTGGTGTAATGTAAAATTGGTTTCAGATCTTCTCTGGAAAATGAAAAGTGGAATCTGATAGGTTGCTATAGGCAACTAAGCCAGTTTTTTAACACCAATTTTGATAAAATCTCCCCCATTGTATTAGTTATGTTGGCATGAGCCAATATCAGTTTCACTTCCTCTTTCCCTCTTTTCATCTGAAGATACTTCTGAATGTTGGTGCATATGGACTACAGATACAATCCAAAAACAAGACCCACCAACCAATCTACAGTAAATGCATGAAAAATTAGACTGTGCAGACATTTTAATTATTGTAATGATAGGAGAAACATCACAAATAATGACTGCATTCCAATAACTTGACTTCTACTTCACCTTATTATTGGTATTGGTATAATGTATTTAGCTGAAAGTAAACTTTAGTTGGATACAATGCTTAGGTTTCTGCAGAATGGCTCAAAGAGGCCAGTTAATTACATTTACTAGTACGAGATACCAACACACTCTTTATGCTTCTCCAAATTGCATTAAATTTAGTCTCTTCTTCCAAGGCACTTTCTAAACCGGAGAAAAATGTCAAGTTAGTCAACAAAAATGGCCAAACCAATCAATGGAAATTGAATTCCCTTCATACCAGATGTGTCCTAGAAAACATAGCTTTGCTAAAATAATGAAGTATAGTGGGATACCGAAACCACTTGAAACTGAAATCAAGAAAATGTAATTTCTACTTTAGATGACAAACCAGTTCTTTTTGATGGTTGAAATTAAAGGGATTCTCTAGTAAAATGTAAACATGGCTAAGATTTATATGCATTCATCCATAAGGACCCTATGTTAGTAGATGCCTTCAAATGGCTGTAAAGTGCTGCGGAATATAGTAGCGCTATATAAGTGCATAAAATAAATAAATAAAATGGTATTATCCAATGCTCTACTAGAATAGCCATATCTATTGTTCTACAGAGAAGCCATTAAATAAAAATGAATAAAAAAGAGTTGTTTCAGGACTGACAACTGATTTAGGGCTCGTTCACATGAACGTATTTTGCGTTCCGTATATAGTCCGTATACAGATCCATTCATTTCAATGGGTCCGCAAAAGATGCGGACAGCACTCTGTGTGCTGTCCGCATCCCTTGCTCTGTTCCGTGGCCCTGCAAAAATTTTGAGTCCTGCCTTATTCTTGTCCGTTTTGCAGACAAGAATAGGCATTTCTATAATGGGCCTCCTGTTCCGTTCCGCAACTTGCAGAAGGCACATGGGCGGCATGCTTTGTTTTCAGATCCACAATTTGCGGACCGCAAAAAACAGCACGGTCGTGTGAACAAGCCCTAACTCATTTCAAAATCCCCGGCAATATAGGCTGTTTGCTTGAGGCTTTGAAGTCCAGACTGACAGTTTTCATATTAAATTGGTTGTCAATGACGAGACAACTTCTTTTGTAATTTTGTAATTGCTATCAGCTATACAGGAAAGACAGTATTATTTATTGTTATTCTATAAACCAGAGTCTCAGAGCTCTGGCTGTTAGTGCATGTGGAAAGGCGTTATATTGATAGGATGACCGCTTACACTTTGATTTATTCTGGGTTGCAGTATTTTTATTAGTATAAACGGTTCCATGCAATTGTTAATCTAAATGAAAAAAAAGCTAATAATAAAAAAGCACATTCTGCATTTCATTACGCATAGATTAGCCTGTTTACATATGGACAATTATATTCACAAAGTAAAAGGCAAAGATTTGTTCTGCAACAATGCGAGGGCTGTTTAATCACTGCAAACGAAATGATTTATGAGTAGTTACAAATATTCTGCTGAAGGAATTACCTCCTATCACCAGAATGTCAAATTACATTGGTTTTGTGTACACCATCTAGGAGGTAAAGAAGCAATTAAATGAAATACATGTTTCTCTATATAAATCTAGGAAAAATTTTTGCAATCCTAAGAGACCCTCTCTTCTCTACGATTGTATGTACCTGCAATGGGCTATTAGTATTTCTTTAGTTTATTAATCAATTTGCTTAAGAAAAGTGCAGCTTTTTTCCATGCAAATCTGAAACTTTGTAGAATACTGTATTAGAGGACAGTGGAATCCTCTTTACCTTCCATTTTTCCATCGGCATGTATGGGTAGCTTCTCTATCATTGCCTGCAGAGTGTCTGTAAATGTTTAGAAGTCTCTGTAGTCACCAAAAAGTCTGTGCACTACAGTGTTTAACAGAAGACAGGAAGGGAGGAGGTAATGCAGCTGCATGTTCTTACTGCTTCATCATGTAACATCAAACTCTGTATATGTTTTATACTAAGATCATTTTATACTAAGATCATTTTAATTGACTTCATCTTGTCACAAAACTAGAGATGAACAAAGTTTTGAAAAATTCAATTCGGCAGCTTTGCCGAAGTTTGACAAGATATTCGATTAGTTACAAATAAATTTGTCACAAATCACTATGTTAAAAAACTATTCAGCCTATCAATGGGACTTTTTTTAGTAGCCACAGAAGTGTACCTGTCTAACGGCCATTAAAACCGGTAATATGCTAGGGCAATATGGTCTTTTGGGTTTAAAAAATATTCACTCACCTCATCCACTTGCTCAAGCAGAGGCAGTTTTACTTCTCTTTTGAGTGGAAAAGACCTGCCGAAGGACCTACGCTAATTTGATTATGTGACTAGGCGCTCCCAGTGTAATCACATAGTGAAGATGATGTCATCACATGATCACTCTGGGAGCGTGTGGTGACATCATCATGCTCAGCTCAGGTCCTAAGGTAGGTCTTTTTCACTGAAGAGAGGAGCGGACTACCTCTTTGGAAGCAAGTGGATGAGGTGAGTATTTCCCCCCCCCCCCCCCGTTCTTTCTAAGACAATTCTAGCATTTTAGGAAAAATGACTTGTTACCATGAAGGGGAGGAAATTCGGCTTTGTGACAAATTGAATTTTTCCTAAACTTTGCATCAAATTCTGCTTTGGATGCTTCGATTCACTCAACACTAATTATAACAATTGCTGAATAGCCATCAGGCCACAAAGCTATTTTGTGCCAGGTTTTTTCATTCAGCCACAAATTTCTATAACAAAGTCAAGGATTCTAAGCCATAGACGTTTCCCAATGCTTGCCTATAATATAGAGTAATGCATACACATGTACCCAATTTGCATGTTGCTAAAACCCAGCAACATATATATAGTAACATAGTTTATAAGGCCGAAAAAAGACATCTGTCCATCTAGTTCGGCCTGTTATCCTGCAAGTTGATCCAGAGGAAGGCAGAAAAAAAAACTGTGAGGTAGGAGACAATTTTTTTCACTCCAATCAGGCAATCAGAATAACTCCCTGGATCAATGACCGCTCTGTAGTAGCTATAGCCTATAATATTATTACACTTAAGAAATACATCCAGGCCCCTCTTGAACTCATTTAGTGAGCTCACCATCACCACCTCCTAAGTAAGAGAGTTCCATAGTCTCACTGCTTTTACCGTAAAGAATCCTCTTCTATGTTTGTGTACAAACCTTCTTTCCTCCAGACGCAGAGGATGTCCTCCTGTCACAGTCACAGTCCTAGGGGGAAATAGATGATGGGAGAGATCTCTGTACTGACCCCTGATATATTTATACATAGGTATTAGATCTCCCCTCAGTTGTCTTTTTTCTAAAGTGAATAACTCTAATTTTGATAATCTATCAGGGTACTGTAGTCCACCTATTCCAGTTATTACTTTAGTTGCCCTCCTCTGAAACCTATCCAGCTCTGCTATGTCTGCCTTGTTCACAGGAGCCCAGAACTGTACACAGTACTCCATGTGTGGTCTGACTAGTGATTTGTAAAGTGGCAGGACTATGTTCTCATCACAGGCAGCTATGCCCCTTTTGATGCAACTCATTATCTTATTTGCCTTAGCAGCAGCTGCCTGACATTGGTTCATACAGCTTAGTTTGCTGTTCACTAAAATTCCTAGGTCCTTTTCCATGTCAGTGTTAGCCAGTGTTATACCATTTAGTATGTACGGGTGACTTGCATTACTCCTTTCCATGTGCATAACCTTACATTTGTCAGTGTTAAACCTCATCTGCCACTTATCTGCTCAAGTCTCCAATCTATCGAGATCACTCTGTAGTCGTATATTGTCCTCTTCCATGTTAATTACTTTACAGTAATTTAGTGTCATCTGCAAAAAATTATATTTTACTGTGCAAGCCTTCTACAAGATCATTAATAAATATATTGAAGAGAATAGGGCTAATTCTGACCCCTAAAGTACCCCACTACTGACCCAATCTGAGTGTGTACCATTAATAACCACCCTCTGTTTTCTATCACTCAGCCAGTTACTTACCCACATACAGAAATTTTCTTCCAGTCCAAGCATTCTCATTTTATATACTAACCTTTTATGCGGTACAGTGTCAAATGCTTTGGAGAAGTCCAGATATGCGACATCCATTGATTCACCGCTGTCAAGTCTAGAACTTAGTTCCTCATAGAAACTGATTAAATTAGTTTGACATGACCAATCCCATGAAGCCATGCTGATATGGCGTTATTTGCTTATTTTCATTTATGTACTCCAAGATAGCATCTCTTAGATAACCTTCAAACTGTTTTCCCAAGACAGATGTTAAACTTGCTGGCCTATAGTTTCCGGGCTCTGTTTTTGGACCCTTTTTGAATACTGGCACCACATTTGCTATGCGCCAATCCTGTGGAACACTCCCTGTCAGTATAAAATCCGCAAATATCAGAAATTAGGGTCTGGCTATGACATTACTTAATTATCTTAGGACACGGGGGTGTATGCCATCTGGTCCTGGCAATTTGTCTATTTTAAGCTTTTTAAGACGCCACTGTGCTTCTTCCTGGGTCAGACAGGGCACTTTTTATGGGGAATTTAATTTTACATTCTGCTTTTTATCTGACAGTTTATTTTCTTCAGCAAATACCATGGGAAAAAAATATTTAATAGCTTTGCTTTCTCCTCATCGCTCTCTGCAACTCCCCACTCATTACTGTGTAAAAGGCCGACACCTTCAGATTTATACTTTTTTCCATTTATATAATTGAAGAACATTTTAGGGTTAGTATTACTCTCTTTGGCAATTAATCTCTCGGTCTCTAGTTTTGCTGCTTCTATTTGTTTTTTACATTTTCTATTTTTTCCCTTATAGTTTTTTAGTGCTTTCTCGCTACCCTACTGTTTTAGTGATTTAAATGCTTTATTTTTGTCATTTATTGCTTTCTTTGAAGTTCTATTTATCCACATTGTTTTTTTCTTATTCCTTAAAATTTTATTCCCATAAGGTATGTATGGTGCCCTACATTATTTTTTGTAAATAACAGGGTCGAAAAATTATATATTAATTCAACAAATGTGAAAATAAGCAATTTGGGAGAATGCCTAGAAGACTGTAGACATGAATGACCAGAGTCTGAGTGGTTCATGAAAGAGTCAGGAATTGCTTGAGGCAAGCCAATTGCAAAAGTTGTCAATCATTTTGTTTAGATGTAAAATGTAATTGTTTCTTTCGAAAATTGCATTTGGTCTAAAAGATAGTATAAAACAAAATCACAGCAAGACACAAGTCAAAATAATTGCTAAAGAATCAGCAATATAGTTATAATATACAATAATGGGGGTAATTTATCAAGCCCTGCCCTCCAGAATTCCAGCTTCAAAAAGGCACAAAATAGAGATTTGCAACTTTTTAAGCTAATTTACTCAAAAAGTGTGTATCAATTAGCATTTTTGCACCACTTACTGAGGTTTTAAAAAATAGGTGGAAAAGGGTAGGGGGGGGAAGCTGTTATGGTGGTTCCAAGCAGCAATGTGGTTGAAACCGGGACACATTTTATCCAGCAATTATTTAACCTCTTCCCCCGCTGCATATTGGACCTTAGTGCCAAGCAATTATGTTCACTTTTTATCACTGCATTCCAAAAGCTTTAACTTTTTTTATTTTTCCATCAATGTAGTCATGTGAGGGCTTGTTTTTTGCAGAACAAGTTTAATGGTGTCATTTTGGGGTACCATAACCTACTGATTAACTTTCTATGGGGTGGATGGGAGGGGGAAAAAAACCAGCAATACTGCCACTGAGTTTTTATGTTATACATTTTGTGGCTTTCATTTCTTGGCATAAATAACATTATAACTTTATTCTTTGGGTCAGTACAATTACAGTGCTACCAAATGCCTATATTTTTTTTTTGGTTTGTTTTTTACATTTTACAACTTTTGCACAAATAAAAGACAAAAAATTAATAAAATTAAAAGGTTTTTGCATCCCTGCTTTCCAAGGATCCCAGTCAACTTGTAATTTTTAGTGGTATCATTTTGGGGTGTATAACACTTTTGAACGCTTTTTATTTCCTTTTTTTGTCACAAATAAGAAAACAGCAATACTGGCATTTTTTTATATTACATAATTGTGTAGTATAGATCATTATGGATGCAGAGATACAAAATATGTGGAGGGGTTTTTATTTTTGCAATTTTTCCATTGAAAAGCTTTTTCTAACCATTTACTAGTCCCCAAAAGGGACTTTGGATCACTTCTATAATACATTTGTATTGCTAATGCAGTACAAATGTTTTATACTGTAAGTGCTATACTGACAGTCACCAGCAGGCAGCATCAGAGAGGCGCAGCCTCTTAGGAATATACGGAAGGCAGGCCTGGTCCTTCATTAGGTCCCCAGCTACCATGAAAAAACATCAGCACCCTGCAATTTAATTAGTGGGGTGCTGCTGAGAGACAGAGGTAGTTCCCTCCCTCTAAACCACTTATCTGCTGTGGTCGCTATTGACCACAATATCTAAGGGGATAGGCCACTGGAGTCCCTATAAAGCCCTATAAAACCTGCAGAGTTTCTGTCTCAAAAAATCTGACTGCACTGAACACTTTTTCTATCTAGTCAGCTGTGCTATAGCTCTAATTGCCTGATTAACCTATATTTTTCAATAATCAGGGAAAACACATTAATGAGTGTACTATTTGAAGTCACTTTTGCTTAAGCTGGCATTCCTTGTGCCGAATTTATCAAATGTTGAACTTTGCTTTTTAAAATTGATGCATCTTTAAAAGAGTTTTCTGAGATATTTTTACTTATGACATATCCTCTGCATAGGTCATCAGTATCTGATTGGTGAGGGTCCAATACCTAAGAAGGCACAGTTCCGCAGCCTTCTCCATGTTCACCAAGCACAGCGCTGTCCATTTAATGGCAGCTGTGTTTAGTATCTCAGCTGAACCCTATTTAATTCAATGGGGCTGAGCTGCATCTAGGCCCTGTGACCAATGAATGTGATGTCACTTGGCCTAGGGAAAGATGTGAGAAGGACGTTGCGCTACTGAGGGCATTGGTGCCTTCTCAAACAGCTAATCGGTGTGGGTGCCAGGTGTCAAACCCTCACTGATCAGATACTGATGGCCTATTCAGAGGATAGGTTATCAGTAAAAATATCTTGGAAAACCTCTTTAAGCCTAATACTTTTGTCTAGAAATTATATTCCAGTTTTTTTAAGACACCCCCCATCCCATGTTCTGTCCCTCTATTAATTTGTGCACCTTGAGAATTTAATGACATTTTCAATCAAATTATTTGGTAAAACTTAATTTTTTAAGTTCAACTTACTCTCAAGACAACAGACAGACCATCCCAAGCTACCCAGTGCTAAAATCATAAAGTTTCCATTAGTGATTGCTCCCGTTTATGCATATTCTTTTTAATAAGAAATGAAGTCTTGAAAGTGACAGGTAAACAGAAAACGCTATTTGTCCAATAAATAGTTGACATGATGTATAGATAGCTATTATGCCCAGATGAACTGGATTATGTTAATGTATTGTGATGGACCCACTTTTAGCACAGCTGGGTCTGAATTAATGAATGGATCAGCAGCTGAGGAACTCAGAATTAAAGAGAAATTAATGTCAATTTAATTTGAACAATTTTACAGTATGTTGGACAATTATAACTATCATTGAAATATGCACTTTTCAGGAACATGGCTCAGCACAAGTCTTAGAAAATATTCACCATTCCAGAGCTAAAAAAAATAAAGATAAAACGAACAATTTGAATATGATACAACTTATGGATAGTTTGATGCCTCTGTGTTACCCTACACCAGGCATCCTCAAACTGCGGCCCTCCAGCTGTTGCAAAACTACAACTCCCAGCATGCCCGAACAGCCTACAGGTATCAGCCTACAGCAGGGCATTGTGGGAGTTGCAGTTTTACAACAGCTGGAGGGCCACAGTTTGAGGATACCTGCCCTAGACAGTTTGCTGTTGATATTACTATGTGACAAAGGTGGTAACTTCATCTCTGCAATCTGTATATTTTGCTATGTAATTGGTTTCTTATATTTTATAACTCAGACTTTATAGCCTAGTTTGAATTTACACTACAGCTAAATAAAATATTTTACATATTACAATAAAATGTAAAATAATATATATACTGTATGGAGAGAAATAATTTCTATTAATTACCTTTTTCATCAAGTTTATAGCCAAATTCCCTATGCTATACATGGGACAGACCCATCCACTTAACTCCAGCCTCCTATTACTGGCTAGTCAGGGGTACTATGGCTGGTAATGTGATGAAGCACTATGGCTGGCATAGTCAGGGGGCATTATGTCTAGTAAAGTGACAAGGCACTATGGATAGAATAGTCAGGGAGCTCTATGGCTGGCATAGTCAGTAGTGTTGGGGGCGAATATTCAAATTGTGAATATTAATTGCGAATATCAACACTTCGAGAATATTTTGAATATAGTAATATATTATACAATATTTGAATATTAGTAATATATACTGCCTGTCCAAAAAAAAAGTCGCCACCTGGACTTAACTAAGCAAATAGGTATTAGCCTCCTATTAGATAATTACTGCATGGGCGATTATCTTTAAGCTGGCAACAAGTTATTTAACCCCAACTGGTGCAATGAGTTGCTTCTCATTTCTTAAACAACCATGTTGAAAGACACATCTTGTGGTCATGGAAAAGATGTAAGTCTGTTTGAGAAGGGTCAAATCATTGGCATGCATCAAGCAGAGAAAACATCTAAGAAGATTGCAGAAACTACTAAAATTGGTTTAAGAACTGTCCAACGCATTATTAAAAACTGGATGGATAGTGGGGACCCATCGTATTCGAGGAAGAAATGTGGTGGGAAAAAAATCCTGAATGATCGTGATTGGCGATCACTTAAACGTTTGGTGAAATCAAATAGAAGAAAAACAACAGTAGAACTCAGGGCTATGTTTAATAGTGAAAGTAAGAGCATTTCCACATGCACAATGCGAAGGGAACTCAAGGGATTGGGACCGAACAGCTGTGTAGCCATAAGAAAACCACTAATCAGTGAGGCAAACCAGAAAAAAAGGCTTTAATTTGTTAAGGAGCATAAAGATTGGACTCTGGAGCAATGGAAGAAGGTCATGTGGTCTGATGAGTCCAGATTTACCCTGTTCCAGAATGATGGGCACATCAGGGTAAGAAGAGAGGCAGATGAAGTGATGCACCCATCATGCCTAGTGCCTACTGTACAAGCCTGTGGGGACAGTGCTATGATCTGGGGTTGCTGCAGTTGGTCAGGTCTAGGTTCAGCAACAGTATGTGCTCCAAGAATGAGGTCAGCTGACTACCTGAACATACTGAATGACCAGGTTATTCCATCAATGGATTTGTTCTTCCCTGATGGCACAGGCATATTGCAATATGACAATGCCAGGATTGATCGGGCTAAAATTGTGAAAGAGTGGTTTAGGAAGCATGAGACATCATTTTCACACATGGATTGGCCACCACAGAGTCCAGACCTTAACCCCATTGATAATTATTATTATTATTATTATTATTTTTTTTTTTTGTGGGAACTTTTTTTTGGGACAGGCAGTGTATATTTGTAATTTTGAATATTCTAGATTTTTTTCAGCATTAACCTCCCTTCTTGCTTGTGGGCCAATGAGAAGGCTGCCATGTCTTTGTCTGAGCTTAGCAACATCCTTACCAACCAATAGGAAAGTTAACCCTACCCCTTACTATATAAGAACCTCCACTGCAGCCATTTTCTACCGTTTTTTTAAAGTTCTGAGAAAGACAACAGTGTCATTGCTGTGCTCTGTGCTTTCCATACTACATTAGATAGTTAGATAGCTTATATATATAATACAAATAGTTATTGGAGATAGTCAGTGTAGGTGATATCCTGATATAGTGTAGCTGTTGCAGTGCAGTGTTTAGGTAGTGTGATAGTTTCTGCTGTTCATACATACATGCAGACCTGCTAAAATGTGAAGTTTCACGTATTGCGCCAAAATATTTGCATCATTAGAGCAGATTGGTGCAATCGTGAATATATTGGAGCACTCTATCTGCATATAAAGCTATTGTAATGTTCTGCCGTGCCAACCATTTTCTCCAGTCTCAGGAAACTTCTAGCAGCTTGGAAAATGTAGCAAAAGTGACCCACCCCTGTATTTCGTGTGCATTACACAAATATTACATTGCCGATTTTTCGCAATCAAGAAAATAATCTCGAATTCCCAAATTCGCGAAT
Organism: Bufo bufo; assembly: GCF_905171765.1. Lineage (NCBI taxonomy): Eukaryota > Metazoa > Chordata > Amphibia > Anura > Bufonidae > Bufo > Bufo bufo. The sequence goes on along the minus strand of NC_053395.1, from coordinate 66,328,270 downwards.
ATATGACGAATATTCACCCAAATATTAGTGAAATATTGTGAATTCGAATATAGCCCCTGCTGCTCATCACTAATAGTCAGGGGACACTATGCCTTGCAATGTGACAAAGAACTATGGCTGGTATAGTCATCAGACAGGATGGCATAGTCAGTGGGTACTATAGCTAGCAATGTGAGGCATTATAGCATTATAGCTATCATAGCAGGGGACACCATTGCTGGCAATGTTATGGGGTCTTGGCTTTTGTACTGATACATTCGGGGGATCCATCAAGAAAAAGTATACAGCTGGCATATACGGTAGCTATTATGTGTATATCAAGCAAATCTACAAAGGTGGGCTATATTGTCATTTCATATGACCACAATTTGCAATACGACTGCACAGGGCTTTTTTTCTCAGAGAAAAGGTGGTGGAACTCAGGCCCCCTCCCCTGGCCACAGGATCTGGGGATGGCACTGTTAATAGGGGATCTGGGGATGGCATCCGCAGATCCCCCACCCCATAACAGAGCAATCCACAGACCCACCACCCCATAACAGTGCCATCCACAGACCCCCCCCATCCTATAACAGTGCAATCCACAGACCCACCACCCCATAACAGTGCCATCCACAGACCCCCCCTTAACAGTGCCATCCACAGACCCCCCCCCTTAACAGTGCTATCCACAGACCCCCCCACCCCATAACAGTGCCATCCACAGACCCCCCTTAACAGTGCCATCCACAGACCCCCCCCTTAACAGTGCTATCCACAGACCCCCTCACCCCATAACAGTGCCATCCACAGACCCCACCAACCCATATCAGTGCCATCCACAGACACCCACTCACCCCATAACAGTGCCATCCACAGACCCCCCACCCCATAACAGTGCCATCCACAGACCCCCCCTTAACAGTGCCATCCACAGACCCCCCCACCCCATAACAGTGCCATCCACAGACCCCCCCCACCCCATAACAGTGCCATCCACAGACACCCACCCACCCCATAACAGTGCCATCCACAGACCCACCACCCCATAACAGTGCCATCCACAGACCCCCCCCCTTAACAGTGCCATCCACAGACCCCCCCCACCCCATAACAGTGCCATCCACAGACCCCCCCACCCCATAACAGTGCCATCCCACAGACCCCCCCTTAACAGTGCCATCCACAGACCCCCCCATAACACTGCCATCCACAGACCCCCCCCTCCATTGCCGCTCTAGTACAGTTATAAAATGTGTAAAATTAATAATGATTCTATTCATGAGGCCCCCTCTGTAGTAGAACATTCAATATATCCATCCTACTCACAGGGCTGTTATCGTAATCTAGGCCGGCCGGGCAGACGAGCGGCAGCGTCACTGACTGACGTCATGTGCCTGCGCCGCCTGCTTCATTCATAAAGTAGGCCGGGCAGGCACGTGACGTCAGTCAGTGACGCTGCCGCTCGTCTGCCCGGCCGGCCTGGATTACGATAACAGCCCTGTGAGTAGGATGGATATATTGAATGTTCTACTACATAGGGGGCCTCATGAATAGAATCATTATTAATTTTACACATTATATAACTGTACTGGAGCTGGGGGCCGGAGCACAGTGAACGCACCGGCCCCCAGCTCCTCCTCCCAGTCCCTCCCCGCTGATACATCGCAGCCTGCGATGCTGGAGCATGGCAGGCTACGATGTCAAAAGGTGGCGGAACGCCGTTCCGGTCCGTTCCGCCAGAAAAAAAGCCCTGCGACTGCAAGATTCAGACCACTGCAGCTCAAAGGAGCAGAAATTAGATCACCACATGGTTTTCCAATGACCTAAGTTCCAATGAATAGAAATGCAAGGGGTTTGTGTATAATGTCCAATTTAAGTTTACCTGAGATTTTCCATTTTATTCATGTAAAAATACTAAAAAAATGTAATTCATTGGCTTTACTTTGAATGTTTTTGTAACTTCATGTATTCATTATCAATTAGTCATCATGGATTATTTGCCTTATTTTAGTAGATTTCCCAAAAAATAAAAATAAAAATTCAACTGCATTTAAAATGATGAATCATCGATTAAAACATTCCAAAAATGAAAAGTTAATAAAACCTACTACTCTTCCACCTCGTCACAATTTTTTTAACCTTTCTTTAATGCAGATTTCAATAATAAAATCATCAGCGTAAACTAATTGGTTTACGCAAGACCTCTTCATAGGCAAACAGCTGCAGGAGGCAAATAGTTTATGCTAATACTTAATGAACTTTGGGAAATGTGCAGCCAGCTCTGGGAGGAAGATTAAGTTTTCTTCCTTTAAAAAGTTTTCGGTGATCAGCTAATTTCATGTCAACATTGCATGAAGCATTTATTAATAAAACTGTTCTATTCTCGCTTTCAGAATAGCAGGTATCTCAAGTTCAAGTACAATATTTCAAGCTACATAATACAAATTTGTAGCACCTAAAATAATTACTCTAGGGTCAATCTAAAATCAAATGATGATTCTGAATTTTAAGGGTTCAAATTAAACAATAAAATCTATTGGTGGCCTCTGCCTCATTTTTATTAGAAAATCTGACAGCGTAGCATGTTTTTAAACAGGCTGTTTGTTACCACTGTCTACCAACTGTTTACCCATAGCCATATATGTTGCTGTCACTGTGACATTAAAAATGCTATCTTGGTGCCAAACAGCCAAAAGTGGTTGAATGCAGGACTAGGAGACCTCAGAGTGTCATATATGACTTTTCAGGACAATCTACATCTTGGGTTTAACATATTCAGAACAAATTGAATGTGACAGCCAATTGAATCGAATTAGAAGCCAATTGAATCGAATAAGAACCAAAACTAATTTTGGGAAATTCACTCAACTTTAATGGTGGCCGAATAGTTTTAGAAGGTCATGCTCCCTTTGGATGCCACCTTATGTTTGGGGCTTGTTATAAATTAGAAATACAGAGAAAAGAGTTAAAAATAAAAATAAAATTAGATGGATGCACGCACACGCAAACCTACACTAACACTACCTAACTAAAATTGATTTCTATATACAGTATATGTATATGGAGATTTATATATATAGATAAAACTAACTACACGAAAAAAAATATATAAATGTGCACAGTAAACTGAGCAGACCGGTCAGAAAGCTGGATGTCTCTGATCAGCGCTCAGCAGGTGCAGGACGCACCACGCACACAGATATTATGTGCGTGCAAAAATCCACACTAACACTACCTAATTAAAATTGATTTCTAAATTGATTTAACACTAAGTACTTTTTACACCAAAAAAAAACAAGCACAAAAGCGACCAGTAAAAAGAATGGTACTTATTGGTGCTCAGGGCTGCAGAATGCACAGAAGTGGACGTTTGGTGCGTTCGTGCAGATACTGCAGTATAAAAATTTACTGCAGATTCAAAAAAGAACACTAGCTAAAAATTTACTTAAATATATATATGATACTAACTATTACTTCTTAAAAAAAAAAGAAAAAAAAAGGGACAGATGAAAAAAATATATATCTGCGCCATAAAAACGAGCCCAGGTGCTGAGCAGTGAAGTACGGATTGATCAGCACTTGGCGTTCACAGCCCGCACACAGAAAAAGTGGTGCAGAGCAGGAAAAAAAATAGATAAAAAGTGGCAAAAAAAAGTTTCTTCGCCGCAGGCAAAATCGGACAGGGAGGGAGGGGAAGAGGAGGGAGAGGGGACAGGGATTAGGGCTTGGGAAGGGGGGTGGATTAGGGATCTGGAACTTCTGCTGCTGAAAAAATAATAAAAAATCACTGCAGCAGATGTTCCAGATGTTCTTCTTCTTCTATACAGGAGCAGTAAAGACAGTGAAAGCTGTGGTAAATCCCAGAGAAGCACAGACAGAACCTCTCAGCATGCAGTCACCAGCTAGAATGGCTGCATGCAGGGAGATTCTACCGTTTCCTGTGGAGCTATAGCGCTGCCATTGGCTGGAGCGTTGTTCCGGCCAATCGCAGCGCTGGCAGGGGACTCCAAACACTGGTGTCCCCTGCCTAACCTCGGAGGGGCAGATGCTAACTTGTTCAGCACCGGTCACCCCGCAGCTTACATGTGCTTCCAGCGCTGCGATGTGCCGGTCTTCACCGATCGGCCAATAGCAGCGCGCGGAGCTGCAGGAGGTCCGAAATAGCCGATGCTGCCCTTACCCGACTTGCCTGCCTGTCGGTAAGAGCAGCCATTGCGCTCCAGTCCTCCCGCGATTTTTACCGAGAGCCTGGCGGACCTCGCGCTGTACATGTAAGACGCTGGCTCTTAAGTTACGTCCGGTTGTGCCGTACATGTACGGCGCAGATCCTCTACGGGTTAAAGGGAATGTGTCATCAGATAATGACCTGCTGTTTAAATCACTTTTCATGTTTAACATATTTTTTAATAATTTTTGATAATGTTTTTAATTTTCCATGTCACTTTTTAAATTTTAACTAAAACTCAAAATCCTGCAGTTTTTTGCACTGGCCACTATGTGAATGGATCACCATTCACAATAGGTGATTGTCAAAGTTAATCTATTCTTTCCTAAAATAAGAGAGTCTTAGAGTCTGCCATTCACTATCGTACTTTGTTCAGGGACAGACGTGTTGGCAGGCGCTAGGGAGAGTGAAAAAAAACGAATTGTTAAAAAAAAAAGGAAAGAAGCGATTTACTAGTGCAGGGAAAGGATAATGAGAGGAATAATTTCACAGGCAAGGGAGAGATGTTTGCAGATGCTAGGAGAGTCATAGGAAAAATCCTCATGTGAAAAGACCGTTCGTAGTACAAATGTCCAGCGGGCTTCACGCTGTAACAAGATTCTATCCCAATCCCCCACCCTGTATTGGGGCTCTCACATGTTCAATGCCCGTAGCCTTGATACACCTTGAATCACCCCGGTGAGATTCCTGAATATGTCTTGACACAGCCGTGTTCCTTTTGTTTGCAATGTTAATGAAGTCCTTGTTCGGAAATACACATTGCAAGTTACTGCTAAAGAAAGACTTTCTGGGTTGTATGATGTTACAGGCTATACAGCCACTACATTTAAAACTGCCAGTTGGTCTACGGTTCAGCCACGTTCCTGGTTAAAGGGTTGGCATGTAGTGACTGTGTATTAGGAGATCCTTGAGACTATTGCCCCTTCTAAATGTAATCTGTGGGTGCTCATGTATGACCTCACTGATATACGGGTCCATGAGCAAGATGGGCCAATGTTTCTCAAGGATCCCCCTTGTACGATCAACGGTACCATCAAAAGTTGCAATCAGACGAATTTTCCGATCCTCCACTATTTTATCTTTAGGCACCAATAATTTCGTACGTGCTGTTGTAATGGCCCTGCGGTAGGCTTTTCTCAGGACATCGTCAGGAATCTTGTCCTTAGGATGTCCACTTGTTTCTTACTCTGTTGCATCTGAGCAGTTGCGCTGAAGGCGCAAATATTGGCCACATAGAATCCCTCTTTTTAAGGGTACAGGTTAACTACTGCTCCAATGCAAGACAGAGTTGGTGGAAGTAGTTTCCTAAAAATAGTGGTGGACAATTCTTTTGATTCCTTCCTAGAAATTGATATATCCAGGAAAGGAAGAATGTCCGTACTGGATTCATGGTAGTACAGTACAGTATTATAAAATTACCTTATACACAGAGATACTGTAGGAAATGGACGGAACTGCTGCCATGCCTCGTCGGAGAGAGCATTCTTAACTAGCCACAGGAGTAGTGATTGCGCAGGAGGAGGGGGTTGCAAAGAAGTTGCTGGTTGGGGGCTCGTTCAAAAATTTGCTGTGGGGTACAGTCATTTCTAGCTATGCCACTGCCTCCTCATGATTGTGTAGCCTATTGAACCAGACCTATAAATCATTTAAAGGCTTAGGTAACCTTTGCAGGTGTTTTGTGTTGAACTTTATATTATTATAATCAAATTTTCTGAGATACTGACTTTTGGGTTTTCATTAGCCGTTGCCATAATCAAATAAACACTTGAAATAATTAACTCTGTGTCTAATGAATCTATAGAATATATGAGTTTCACTTTTTGAATTGAATTACAGAAATAATTTTTAATTTATTGAGATGTGTATATATATATATATATATATATACTTAACAAAATGATGAGGCAGCACTTCCAGCTTTAAGGTGACAGGGTGAAGACCCCAATAGACTTTAATCCGGCAACGTTTCGGCCTGCTCAATGAGGCCTTTATCAAGCTACATAACAGTGTATACAACCAGGTATATATACCCACAATCCAATACAAAATAATTACAATCAGTGATTACACATGTCATCAATCAAGTCACATGATCTCCAACTCCATCATCACGTGACTTTTGTGCATAGTAAACATTTATAAAAAGTCATACAAAGGTATAAAAGATACAAAATAGTGATCATCCTTGCTTACAGTAGATATGTGCATTTCAATCAATATATGTACGTACATCCATTTTAAAAAAGAGTTTATGTCCCCTGCATACATAACCCCAAGATGTACATAAAGTGCATAAGTGCTCCGTGCATAAAGAGTTAAAATCTTTTATTTGTGATGCAGCTGCATCATATCTAAACTTAAAATCAACCTGTTGGAGCTCACCATTCATGGACCCATAGAACAGACCGGCGTTGGCGTCCTCAGTATGCAGCGCGCATGCTCCGGGTCAGACGTCACTGGTCCCGCCCCCTACGTCGCCGCGCTCCTACGTGCCAACTCCATGGACCGCAGCGTCATCCAATGGAGCGCATCGCAGGACCAACAGCAACGAGGGGAGGAGGGCCAGGTCATGTGACACAGAAATACGTCACGCTACATCAGAGGGCGTGTTCACGCACCGGGTCAGACGTCACTGGTCCCGCCCCCCCACACTGCCGCGCCCCTATGTGCCTACTCCATGGACCACAACGTCATCCAATGGAGCGCATCACAGGGACAACAGCATAGGAGGGAGAAGGGCCAGGTCATGTGACACGGCGTAAACACCTCGCCGCACCAGAAGGCGTGTTCAGTGTTTCAAGGAGATCTGAAAAATCTCATAGCGGACAATCGCGGAGATGCCTATAGTGACAGTGCGCAACCTTGCATGCTACAACAAATCTACAACCTCAGCGTATAAAGGGCGGACGGGGTGGAAAAAATGAAATCGACCCCCAACCAGAGGCGATCCCATCTCTTCCACCGAGTCCCCAACTATCAAAATCATTATATGTGCAATTACAATGGGACAAACCCTTCCCATCTATCTGCACCGCGAACTCTGACATCAGTATATAACCACTCGCTATCCGGCTTGTGGCAAGTGACTATTGTATATCAACTCATGTAGTTCGCTAGTTGTAAAATAATTTATAGAGGTCAATAGACACATTGCGCATCAAGTCGCCCACTTGGACACACATCCGCCACCGTCCATCTAATCTCCTTTCTATGGTCACTTCATTCACCGGCGTGTTCAAGGGTCCATAGGCGGCTCCATGTAATGAAACAGATAAAGGGTCATTGGGCTCATCTACAGATTTATCTGAAATAGATGAAAAAATGTATCAACTTTTGTTCAAGAAAGAGTGTACACTGTTACATATCCCCCACATCAAAACAAAATGGAAGAGGACCCCACGTCCGGCATGCTGACTGCACATCTACTATCCACATAGTTTCCCATCTACATTCTGCATTGAGGCCATCAGGCTTCAATGTATGTAACCTGTGTATCCACATAATCTCACGTTGTTTAAGAAGCTTTTCCCTGTTACCTCCCCTTTTCAGTGGTGGGATATGATCTATTACCCTAAATTTGAGGTCCTTTTCCCTGTGTCCAGCTTCAATAAAGTGCTTGGGCACAGGAAGATCTTTCCTCTTTGGCGAATGGAATATCTGTGATAGTTCATCCTGGTCTTAACATCACATATGGTCTCCCCTACATAAAGAAGATTGCAGGGGCAAGACAAGAGATAGACCACATATGAGCTATCACAGGTCAGAAAGTGCCGTATGTCAAACTGCGTATTTAATACTGGGTGTGTGAATCTCTCCCCTTTAAGCATATAGCTGCAGTTAACACAGCTCAAACACTGATAACATCCGTATTTTTTGCGACCTATATACGTCTGGACTTTAGCCTTATCACCAACCACCTCAGCTCTGACTAACTTGTCCCTCAAGTTATCTGCTCTCCTATATGACATTAGAGGGGGGTACCGTGAATTCTTTCACTTTACCAAAGTTGCTGCTTAGTATGGGCCAGTGTTTTTTAACGGCACCTGCTATTTTGTAACTGCCTTCAGTGTATGTCGAAATGAATGCACCCTCGCCTGCTTGCTTACTTCCTTCGGACCTCTCTGTTTTCAATTCATTCAATTGTCTATGAACCAGTCTTCTGGGGTACCCTCTATTGATGAACTTATCTGCCATCTCAGACAGTCTCTTAGTTTGTACCTGTGAGTCTTTTACTATACGTTGCACACGAGGAACTGGCTCCGTGGCAATGTCTTAACCATAGACCGCGGGATGACAACTCTCAAACCTCAATAGTTTGTTACAGTCCGTCGGCTTGGTAAACAAATCGGTTATGAGTACAGTATCATGCTTCATAACCATGGTGTCCAGAAATTGGACCTGCTCGGTGGAGGTACGTGAGAGTGAACTGGATCTCAGGATCCATTTCATTTAGAAATCCATGAAAACTAGCCAACTCATTCTCAGTGCCGTCCAGATGACCAAAAACATCGTCTATGTATCTCCACCACCCCCGCACATGGCTGAAGTGGTGGGACACATAGACGTGTTCAGCCTCCAGGCCCGACATGAAAATGTTGGCGTAAGTCGGCGCCATATTTGAACCCATTGCGGTTCCCCGCTGTTGAAGGTAGTAGCCATCTTGGAACGCAAAGTAATTATATCTCAGTACTACACCGAGCAGGTCCAAAATGAACTCCCTGCATTCATCAGTGTATTCTGTCTCAATCAAACATTTCTTGACTGCCTCTACACCCCTATCATGATTGATAGAGGTGTAGAGGCTCACCACATCAAATGAAACTAGTAGTGTGTTTGCCGTTACCCCCACATTAGCGATTCTATCCAAGAAGTCTCCCGTGTCACGTATATAAGATCTAGCCCCAACCGCAAACTTCCGCAAGATCTTATCTAGAAAGATCGCCAAATTGGAGAATACGGACTCCCTCCCGGAGACAATTGGTCTCCCCCGGGGGGTTTTTTACACACTTATGAATTTTAGGTAACACGTATATCAATGGTGTCTTAGGCTGAGTTATTAATAGGTACTTATACAGAGCATCATCAATCAGGCCCCCCATTTTGGCTCTATCCAATACTCCAGTGATTACCTTCATCACTTCAAATTTAGGGTCATGGTTGAGCCGTCTGTACACCTGGGTATCACCCAGTTGTCTCTGTATTTCGGAGATATACCATTCGGTGTCCATCACAACGACGGCTCCCCCCTTATCGGCAGGCTTTACCGTGAGAGAGCCGTCGCTGCGCAGTTCACCCAATGCCTGTATCTCAGCAGACGTCATGTTTGGATGCCTCAAACCTTCAGTCTGCAATGTGCCTTTAAGGCTCTCAATATCAGCCCTCACTGCATTGATATACGCGTCTATAGCTGGACATTTAATCTGTGGTGTGAAGTCGCTCCTGGCATGTAAGCCCACACCGCGAAGAGAGAGTTCACAACACCGTTCAATGTCACCACCAATCACTTGTTTGTCAGTTTCAGAGAACCAAACCTTCAATTTAATACTTCTAAAAAACTTCTGCAAGTCCACTTCTAGTTGGAACCAATCAATACCCACTGCAGGGCAAAAAGTTAAACCTTTGGATAACAACTCGGTTTGTGCGGTAGTCAGTACTTGTGAAGATATATTTACCACTGTGGATTTCTTTTCCTTATCGGCCGATTTCTTACACTCCGTTGCTCTTTTTCTCCATCTGTATTGTCTCTGTCCACCACGTCTGGTTCATTTAAGTCCAGCACTGGGCCTAAAAAACAAGTCGTCTGGTCGTTGATCGATAGGTATACGTCCTCCTCAGTTGTCGGTGTCATTCTTCCCCTGGGGTTGAAATTACCTTTTTTGTTGTTGTTGTTGTAGTTACCGTTAAACGGTTGCCGTCTCTGGCCTTTTGGCTCCTGCCACGTGTAGACGTTACCCCGTCTATAATCCTCTTCGTCACGCAGCCATTTACGCCGTTTAATCACCTCCTGCTCTTTCCTAAATCTTTCCAAATACGCAGAGCAGCTGGTTAAGTATGTCTCATAGTCCTGTGTAGGGAGGGCTTCCTTCAATTTATTATCAGCTTTTTCCAGCTGTTCACGAGTCATGCCCAATTCATGCTGGAGGAACTCCAGATTAAGCAGTATGACATCCAGGGCATATTTGTTGGAGATCTGCGTGAATTTAAGTGCAAATTTGCTGTCAGCTGGAAACAGACTTGGCTTCAGTTGGGAACGCATCCCCCTTGGGATTCTATGCGACCTGTAAAACTTTTTGCCCTGCAGTGGGTATTGATTGGTTCCAACTAGAAGTGGACTTGCAGAAGTTTTTTAGAAGTATTAAATTGAAGGTTTGGTTCTCTGAAACTGACAAACAAGTGATTGGTGGTGACATTGAACGGTGTTGTGAACTCTCTCTTCGCGGTGTGGGCTTACATGCCAGGAGCGACTTCACACCACAGATTAAATGTCCAGCTATAGACGCGTATATCAATGCAGTGAGGGCTGATATTGAGAGCCTTAAAGGCACATTGCAGACTGAAGGTTTGAGGCATCCAAACATGACGTCTGCTGAGATACAGGCATTGGGTGAACTGCGCAGCGACGGCTCTCTCACGGTAAAGCCTGCCGATAAGGGGGAGCCGTCGTTGTGATGGACACCGAATGGTATATCTCCGAAATACAGAGACCAACTGGGTGATACCCAGGTGTACAGACGGCTCAACCATGACCCTAAATTTGAAGTGAAGAAGGTAATCACTGGAGTATTGGATAGAGCCAAAATGGGGGGCCTGATTGATGATGCTCTGTATAAGTACCTATTAATAACTCAGCCTAAGACACCATTGATATACGTGTTACCTAAAATTCATAAGTGTGTAAAAAACCCCCCGGGGAGACCAATTGTCTCCGGGAGGGAGTCCGTATTCTCCAATTTGGCGATCTTTCTAGATAAGATCTTGCGGAAGTTTGCGGTTGGGGCTAGATCTTATATACGTGACACGGGAGACTTCTTGGATAGAATCGCTAATGTGGGGGTAACGGCAAACACACTACTAGTTTCATTTGATGTGGTGAGCCTCTACACCTCTATCAATCATGATAGGGGTGTAGAGGCAGTCAAGAAATGTTTGATTGAGACAGAATACACTGATGAATGCAGGGAGTTCATTTTGGACCTGCTCGGTGTAGTACTGAGATATAATTACTTTGCGTTCCAAGATGGCTACTACCTTCAACAGCGGGGAACCGCAATGGGTTCAAATATGGCGCCGACTTACGCCAACATTTTCATGTCGGGCCTGGAGGCTGAACACGTCTATGTGTCCCACCACTTCAGCCATGTGCGGGGGTGGTGGAGATACATAGACGATGTTTTTGTCATCTGGGACGGCACTGAGAATGAGTTGGCTAGTTTTCATGGATTTCTAAATGAAATGGATCCTGAGATCCAGTTCACTCTCACGTACTCCACCGAGCAGGTCCAATTTCTGGACACCATGGTTATGAAGCATGATACTGTACTCATAACCGATTTGTTTACCAAGCCGACGGACTGTAACAAACTATTGAGGTTTGAGAGTTGTCATCCGCGGTCTATGGTTAAGACATTGCCACGGAGCCAGTTCCTCCGTGTGCAACGTATAGTAAAAGACTCACAGGTACAAACTAAGAGACTGTCTGAGATGGCAGATAAGTTCATCAATAGAGGGTACCCCAGAAGACTGGTTCATAGACAATTGAATGAATTGAAAACAGAGAGTCCGAAGGAAGTAAGCAAGCAGGCGAGGGTTGCCATTCATTTCGACATACACTGAAGGCAGTTACAAAATAGCAGGTGCCGTTAAAAAACACTGGCCCATACTAAGCAGCAACTTTGGTAAAGTGAAAGAATTCACGGTACCCCTTCTAATGTCATATAGGAGAGCAGATAACTTGAGGGACAAGTTAGTCAGAGCTGAGGTGGTTGGTGATAAGGCTAAAGTCCAGACGTATATAGGTCGCAAAAAATACGGATGTTATCCGTGTTTGAGCTGTGTTAACTGCAGCTATATGCTTAAAGGGGAGAGATTCACACACCCAGTATTAAATACGCAGTTTGACATACGGCACTTTCTGACCTGTGATAGCTCATATGTGGTCTATCTCTTGTCTTGCCCCTGCAATCTTCTTTATGTAGGGGAGACCATATGTGATGTTAAGACCAGGATGAACTATCACAGATATTCCATTCGCCAAAAGAGGAAAGATCTTCCTGTGCCCAAGCACTTTATTGAAGCTGGACACAGGGAAAAGGACCTCAAATTTAGGGTAATAGATCATATCCCACCACTGAAAAGGGGAGGTAACAGGGAAAAGCTTCTTAAACAACGTGAGATTATGTGGATACACAGGTTACATACATTGAAGCCTGATGGCCTCAATGCAGAATGTAGATGGGAACTATGTGGATAGTAGATGTGCAGTCAGCATGCCGGACGTGGGGGTCCTCTTCCATTTTGTTTTGATGTGGGGGATATGTAACAGTGTACACTCTTTCTTGAACAAAAGTTGATACATTTTTTCATCTATTTCAGATAAATCTGTAGATGAGCCCAATGACCCTTTATCTGTTTCATTACATGGAGCCGTCTATGGACCCTTGAACACGCCGGTGAATGAAGTGACCATAGAAAGGAGATTAGATGGACGGTGGCGGATGTGTGTCCAAGTGGGCGACTTGATGCGCAATGTGTCTATTGACCTCTATAAATTATTTTACAACTAGCGAACTACATGAGTTGATATACAATAGTCACTTGCCACAAGCCGGATAGCGAGTGGTTATATACTGATGTCAGAGTTCGCGTGCAGATAGATGGGAAGGGTTTGTCCCATTGTAATTGCACATATAATGATTTTGATAGTTGGGGGACTCGGTGGAAGAGATGGGATCGCCTCTGGTTGGGGGTCGATTTCATTTTTTCCACCCCGTCCGCCCTTTATACGCTGAGGTTGTAGATTTGTTGTAGCATGCAAGGTTGCGCACTGTCACTATAGGCATCTCCGCGATTGTCCGCTATGAGATTTTTCAGATCTCCTTGAACACTGAACACGCCTTCTGGTGCGGCGAGGTGTTTACGCCGTGTCACATGACCTGGCCCTTCTCCCTCCTATGCTGTTGTCCCTGTGATGCGCTCCATTGGATGACGTTGTGGTCCATGGAGTAGGCACATAGGGGCGCGGCAGTGTGGGGGGCGGGACCAGTGACGTCTGACCCGGTGCGTGAACACGCCCTCTGATGTAGCGTGACGTATTTCTGTGTCACATGACCTGGCCCTCCTCCCCTCGTTGCTGTTGGTCCTGCGATGCGCTCCATTGGATGACGCTGCGGTCCATGGAGTTGGCACGTAGGAGCGCGGCGACGTAGGGGGCGGGACCAGTGACGTCTGACCCGGAGCATGCGCGCTGCATACTGAGGGACGCCAACGCCGGTCTGTTCTATGGGTCCATGAATGGTGAGCTCCAACAGGTTGATTTTAAGTTTAGATATGATGCAGCTGCATCACAAATAAAAGATTTTAACTCTTTATGCACGGAGCACTTATGCACTTTATGTACATCTTGGGGTTATGTATGCAGGGGACATAAACTCTTTTTTAAAATGGATGTACGTACATATATTGATTGAAATGCACATATCTACTGTAAGCAAGGATGATCACTATTTTGTATCTTTTATACCTTTGTATGACTTTTTTATAAATGTTTACTATGCACAAAAGTCACGTGATGATGGAGTTGGAGATCATGTGACTTGATTGATGACATGTGTAATCACTGATTGTAATTATTTTGTATTGGATTGTGGGTATATATACCTGGTTGTATACACTGTTATGTAGCTTGATAAAGGCCTCATTGAGCAGGCCGAAACGTTGCCGGATTAAAGTCTATTGGGGTCTTCACCCTGTCACCTTAAAGCTGGAAGTGCTGCCTCATCATTTTGTTAAGTATATATCTTGGAGGAGGGGCCGGCCTCTGTGAGGAATTGCACCCAGTGCACAACGTCTGACTGTGCTGCTGCAATATTTGGGATTTTATATATATATATATATATATATAAAATAGAAAAAAATTCAGCACAGCCTCCAACTGGTGATGGGTGCAGCCAATCCCACAACAATAAGTAGGAAAAAGGCCTCACTCCAAAGAAATAAAATTAAAAAAACTATTTATTCACCTTAGTGGCAATGGCGACGTATGAGAAAGCCATTGGCTTGAGAAAGGCTCCAGTACAGAGCCGAAACGTCGCCATTGCCACTGAGGTGAATAAAGAGTTTTTTTTATTTTATTTCTTTGGAGTGCTGCCTTTTTCCTATATATATATATATATATATATATATATATATATATATATATCTTCAATGTGTACCATATTTTGTTTGAATAAAGAGGCCATGAGATGCAAATACCTAATTAAATACCTATATAGTTAATTTCTTAAAGGGAAACTGTCACCTTTACTATGCAGCTCGGGTAGCATAGTATAGTGACAAACAGACCCATTAATTTCAGGGGGCTGTCATAATTGGGCTAGTAATCAGAACTTTGACAGTACTGACTGGCTGAACCAGGCTGGCACACGCTGCAAGGGAGATGAATCAGATAAGACTTATGGTCCCACTCTCCCCAGGTTCCTACCCATAACTGACAGGTTTCTTTGCTATGCTTATTGGGGGAAAAAACGCCAGTCATGGGCAGGAGGTAGGAGAAGGTGGGGCTACAAATCTCATCAGGCTCATCTCCTGTGCATCCAGGGGTGGACTGGCTATAGAGCTTGCAGGGAAATTTCCCTCTGAGCCGATGCGCAGGGGGCTGCGTGAGGCCTCCTCACAACCGCTGTCCAGGAACATAATCTGTTGTTTTGAGCATTAATTAATGTAGGAGCATCCAGTACTTATGCACCTGGCCGGCAGCCACAGGTCCCTACCTGAATTGAACTGTCCTCAGGATGGTGATATGGCAGTATTTTATGCTGAAGGAACAGGGGACTCCCTCAGGCCTAATACAAAAAGGTAGGGGAATACAGCGAACAAGAAATAGGGAAAAGACACTTAACTCCAAAGTATGCGGATGAGCAGGAACTCGGAAGGGAACCAGACACCAGCACTTCAACACCAGAAAGGAGCAATCAACCGCATAGCATGATGGGTGAGACCAGACTAAATAGAGGAGTTGGAATGACCACTTAAGCTACACCTGAGACAGGAGGTATGGTCATACCCAGCAACAACACAAGAACAAGTGAAACCAACAAGGCTGGCAGATCACATCACGTGCAGCCAGTCTCTTAGATCTTCTGAGCCCTGTCACAGGAGGGACAGTGACAGCTGCATTTCGGTATTGCTGACCAAGCTTACTCGTGGCTTGTGTTTCCGCACCTTCTGTCAATTTGGACTCACCTACTACTTGGGGCCACTTTTAGGTTGTTTTCTAGGGCCACTTTAAGTTCCCAGTACGTCTCTCAGTACGCTGGCTCGCAATGTGAGGTTCGGCTTGTCAGTACTGTTATAGTACTGAATACTATCCCAGAAGTGACAGCCAGCTAAAATCAATAGGTCTGTTTGTCACTATACTATGCTGCCCTCAGCAAGGTCATCACAGTAGAGTTGACAGGTTCCCTTTAAGTAATTCCAAATGCAGTAGTAAAATTGATAAAAGCCCTTAACAACTATGCAGGTAACAGGTTTTATTCTTAAAAAATAATAAACTCAGTGGCCAGATATAAAATGCTCCATATGGTAGGTCCCCGGTATTTATTTGAGAAGTAGAGCGGGGATATTGTACTGCTGCTTGTAATAAACACCTAGAAGAAGAAAATCTTTAGTTTAATTCTAATTCCTTATTAAAAAGTATTGAAAAGTATGTGCAATTTAAAAACATTGATTTCCAATTATCATTAATTGTTGTATACCAACTGAGTTCTTTAGATAGTTGCTGGTTAATAGAACATGTTTACATCTCAACATCTATATTAATTAAATGAAAATCTATTTTGGCATTTTAAGTGTCAAATATAGTCAACCTTGTGAAATGACTGTCAAATAGAAAGCCCTTTTGAGTTATTCAAGTGACCTCTTAATGGATTGTGGACTACATTTCTCTACATGTATGAGTAGGTGTTTGCATCTAATTTTTTATTACTTTTAAACATGAAGTCAAGCCTCATTAAAGGAGTTGTCTTATGAAGGCAATCACTTCTGTTGCCCTTCAGTTGATCAGTTCAATGTGGTGGGTTCACACCTGAATTCTGCTGAGGGAAGTTACACTTGGCCATTTTTTGTCCCTGTTGCTGCTGCAGAGAAAATTTAGTTATAAATAAGACACATTATAGGTATATTTGAAACTAATGTATAGGGAGATTATATGGAGTTCATATAGAATACTTTTTATGGATTTTTCTGTGATATTTTCTTACCTGATTGGCGCCACTATAAAATGTATGATAGACATGTTAGGAGCTGAAACTCAGAAGAAGCAAATGTGCGAAACTCTAGTTGAGCGGGTCCAATACTCAAAGAGTGGCAGACCTGTTTGTATGCATGTGATTTCAACTCTGTTATTTTGTGAGTATAATAAAAACACTGCAGAAAAAGTGAATATGAGGCATTTCACCGCCGGTGGTTTAGTTCTATTCTAACACACAGAGTAGTTCTTATTTCCAAATGCTTTAAAATGGGCAGCATGGTGGCTCAGAGGTTAACACTCGTGCCTTGCAGTGCTGGAGTCCTAGGTTTGAATCTGACCAAGAGCAACATCTGCATGGAGTTTGTAAGTTCTCCCCGTGTTTGTGTGGGTTTCCTCCCACACTCTAGACATACTGATAGGGAACTTAGATTGCGAGCCCCATTGGGGAAAGAGTGATGCTAATGTCTGTAAAGTGCTGTGGAATATAGCAGCGCTATATAAGTCCATTAAAAGTCCAGCAAAGGAGGAATTCAACTAGCAACATGTTTTCTGTCTGGAAAGAATAAGTATACACATATCCTCCATCCACTTCACTGCTCTCTATATTGAAATGGGGCAGGCCATAATTATATTATTTGAGAGAACATTGAGCATTGGATGTTTGCTACTAATATAATTGGCTGAGCATTTAATATATGGACAAGTCATGTCCACCTTGGTTCATAGAGTGGAATCCTAAGCAGGGAACCCCTATCTATGATAACAGAGCCTAAGACATTTATGTGACTACCTTCAACGTATTTCTTATATAGCTAGTCTTACAGAGCATTCTACAAAAGACTAATGGCATAAAAAAAAAAAGCTAAATGGACAATGATAAATGATATGGGAAATATTGCCTTAAAGTGCACACTAATTAGCATGGCTGAGGTTCTAAGCGAGATCTTCTACTGTAATGTGATTAAACAAATGTGATCACAAAGCCTCCTTGAGGAAGCTTTGTAAAGGTCAATTATCAAATGTAATACATGGGCTTAATTAGGCTTGTAAAACATTTCATACTTGTACAATATGTATTCAACGTCTCACTGGAAAAAAAGCTTTTTTCACCAATTCTTCAACTGTCTGGGTCTTGTCTTATAATTTTTGTTTGTTGCCAGAAATGCAAAAAATTTCAGGAGATGTGGTGAACAAGGTGAATAAGGATATAATTAGAGATGAGCGAATCTAAACCAACAA
The DNA here is from genome assembly GCF_905171765.1 of Bufo bufo. NCBI lineage: Eukaryota > Metazoa > Chordata > Amphibia > Anura > Bufonidae > Bufo > Bufo bufo. The sequence goes on along the minus strand of NC_053395.1, from coordinate 66,310,358 downwards.
AGTGGAATTTGATCCGAAATTCAGGATAAATTTGATTCGCCACAAAGCTGAATTTCTTCGTGAGTCGTGTTAGCGAATCGATTTTACCTGAAATAGTTTTTAAAAATATCATACTTAACTCCTCCATGTGCTCGCGATGGGCCGGCTGCCACCATCTTGATTGAAAATCTCAGATGAAATCCTGTGCATGGTGACGTATGACGTCACCACTCCAGCCGGTGTGACGACGTTGTCTCGGGCAAGCGTGAGATTTTGAGCAAGATCTTCAAGCAAGATGGTGGCGGCCGGTCCGTCGTGACCAAATGGAGGCGGTAAGTATGATTTAATTTTTTTCCTGTTAATTTTAAACTGTACCATTACTCTCAGATGCCACGATCATGTATGAGCCTGGAATCTGAGAGATACAATGATGGGGAGCGCCCTGTCAGCGCACCCACTACTTACAAAAAAAAAAGCGCGCTTCGTAATGAAGTAATTAGTCACAAAGTAAAATTTTTTAGAAAATTCGGAGAAGCAGCTGAACTGAATTTTTAAAAGTTCGCTCATCTATAGATATAATACATTGGCTGAGGCCTAAGAGTGCTGCATTTGAATTTGAAAAATAATATTTACCAGTCCATCCAGACAGAAATCATTAACCCCTTCTACCTTGGGCCAGTTTTCACCCTTCTGCCCAGGCCATTTTTTGAAAATATGACATGTGTCACTTCACCTGTATATGTATATATATATATATATATATATATATATATATATATATATATATGCAATGAATGGCAGCACCAACCTTTAGAATTGAAAATTGGGTGCAAGCTCCAATAGGAAAAGCGTCCCAGGATAATAAAAAAATAAATAGAGCAGCACTCCGGTATGGTGAAAAAAGAAAACTGTCACCACTGGGTGAATAAACAGTTGTTTTTTTTTCACCATACCGATGTGCTGCTCTATTTTTTATTATTATTATAGAAATTTTATTTATATATATATATATATATATATATATATATATATATACTGTATGTATTTTCCCCTTGTGATGGCCCTTCCTGGATTATAATATTGGGTATCTGGTCACAGGTAAATTCTATTACTACTGGGCATAAGAATTGCAGGTGTACATTAAGAGGTCAAAGGAACAAATATTTTTACCACTACTAAAAAAAATTATGTAAAATATTGGGTAAAGTTCAGTGTAAGTATTTAATAGCTATAAAAAAAATATATACCTTAAACGCAAAAGTAAAATGAAAAATAATTTAAAATATTTAGCCTTAATTCTTCCAGACCATTGAGACCAATGCTTTCTATAGAGATGAATGTAAGCATCTGGATCAGCTCAGCATTTTCACTCTGATACTCCCATTCATTTCAATGGAGTGCATGAGCATATGATTGTCCTGCTTTCTGCCTGAGGACAGGTATTTAAGGCCATCAAAACATACTGTAAAAATCTGGACCCAATAAAAGAACTGACAAATTCTTGCTACAAAATGAAAACGAAACAGGCCAGACACTAATATTTTTCTTATTATTGGTGATCTGCTAACTTTGAATGGCATACAACTGTCAGATTAGTTATGGAATAACTCACGGGAGGTGGCTTTCTGCTACTAGACTATGTAATTAAAGGGGTTATCACATAAATAATGTAGAAAATCAGACACCATACAGTACATGACAATCTCTTTTGCGTATGACTTCGTTGAATAACTTCCGTAGTTGATTTTTAAAGTGGAAAAACTCTTTAAAACTTTAAACCGAACTTCAGTTCCAACTGGTACCTCAGAACTAAAGCTGAGTTCGGTTTCAAATTTTAAAGTTGTTTTCCACTTTAAAAGTCAACTACCGAAGTTATTCAATGAAATCACACGCAACTTTGTGAATAACTTACTTTGGCACATCAGAGCCCATGCATTCTAATACTGTATGCAGACGGATCTCTGTACAGTATTATTCTGAAGTTTTGAACAAAGCGACTTCAGATGAAGCATCCGAAGCTTGCTTCACTCAACACTCAGCGAGGTGGACAGAGTAATAAGAAACAAAAGAAACAGCAGGTGGCGCTATACAGATACATTTTATTGAATAACTCAGTGGTTATACTTAATTTTTAATTACATGCAATTACAAAAGTATTCAGATCCAGGTGCTGGTTTGAAAATGGCATAATAATTTTTGTAGGACAACCACTTTAAACAGTCCTAATTAATTATGGTATGCACTATGCTTATAACCATACTGCAGTTGTAGTAGCACCCAGACATGTACCATGTACCATTTCACAGCCCATGTACCATTTCACAGATACAGTATTTAGTGACAGCAAAGAAAAGAAATGATGACAATACATATCAATTAACATTACACAGCATAAATGACTTTGATTATTGATTAAAACACACAGCTTTTTTATGAGAGGCCTCAAATGAAATTTGTTCAGTAGTTGTAAAAAGTTGTCCTAGTGATTCATCTGTTGAATGAAACAAGGCAGACAGAGATAGAAGATCATTTATCAATGCACTGTATCCTGGGCTGAAATAGGACAGGAGAATAAAATGGTTTCGGAAGCTTTTAGTCACATAAGATCAATTATATTACTAGAAAGAATGGATGGTAAAACTCCTTGATATCAAAACTGTCATGGTTCCTTTAAGTGTAAACTTGTAAAATGTTTGAGCTACAGTGTATTGTTAATTTGTGGTGAGCATGTAAAAGGAATTAGCGGGCTCCCTTTAATAAACAATTACAGACCATAACAGTGGCATATACTGACACCAACACATTGAGCGGCACAGAGATGAGTGAATTTCCAAATGTATTTTGGTTTGTTTTGACTAATTTCAATGGTCAATAGAGTCAATTCAGCCAGAAAGAATTTGATCTGAATTGTAAGTTTCCCAATTGCCCTGAAAAGTTGTGTAAGTGGCTAAGGGCTATGGTATCTGGAGGTAACCAACAATCAGAATGCAAAAAAAGACCTCATAATTATCCCTTTTGGGTGGAAGAGCCTTCTCCTCTGTGCTCTCATTGAACTGTAAAATAGTGCTAATTGTTGGAAATCAAAGGTTTCAGGGAAATTTTTAATGCATTTGATCTGTTTAGGATCAATTTGCTCATCTCTAGTGGCAAAATATGCTTGACGGTTACAGTTATTCTGATAAGGCACAATATGATGGTGGTTGGAGTTCACTAATAATGCCACTAAATGTTTAATGGTTATACACACCTCTAGGTGACATAGTAATGTTTGTTGGCTCATTATCACAGAGTTCTTGAACATTCTAGAACTCATTTTCACAAATAGCTATTTTTACTCTTCAAACGGTACAATTCCAACTTCAGTTTGCTCAGTGTTAACTACACAGACACCACAGAATAGTTTTCTCATCACACTGACCACTGCAACCTAGACTACATCAGCTTCAAGCTCCTCAGCCAACAGTGATACCAAGACTTCATCCAGTACAATGTCTCCAAGTGCAATTTGTGAATAAAAAGGGATTATAGGGCACTACTATGTGAGCAATTGTTTATAAAAAATCAGAAACATAGACAAATGGGAAAAGAAGTAACGCATTTCAATTCAATTCAATTATGTCTGATGAAGAAGGGGGACCCCTTTCAAAATGCGTTACTTCTTTCATAATTTGTGAATGTTTGTTGTTCACAATAAACAATTGTTCACTTACTAATGCCCCAAAATCCCTTTTTTTTTGCACTTTGAACTTGGATCCTATGTTCTGGTCTGAGGCTGGTGTATCCAGTGGGAGAAAGCAGAAACTTGAGTAGATGTCTAGACTGGACCTCGTACATTTTTCCTGCTATACCAAGTAATCTGCTGATGAATGGCTAGCATTGAGGGTTTAGTGTATATTTTCAATACAGTACTTACACATTGGTGTACCTTTGCATCTTTTGCTTTTTTATCCAGTAAGATGGAGGTATTACTTTGTACTGCAGCCTGTCATATCACCATTATGCAGTACACTAGTTTCTCAGACAGTGCAGAGGTACATACCCATAAAGTACAGCTCCATTACACCACCAATAAATACTTTGCTCAAATAGCATAAGTACAAAGCTAGGGTTTCTCATACCTCTATCGCAAATTCCATGAGTCTGTTACACTACAGTCCACTGTACCACAGTGTCCCCTCTCCTCAGGGGTGTGAGTTGGAATTACATAACTACAACCACTTCATTATCAGCATGACCTTATACAGCTATATCTCTCGCAGTAACCACCTCTGTGGTCCTTCTTTGTAATTACACATTGGCAAGAAGTGGTATGGCTTATCCCCCTTTCAAGTTATCTTAAAGGCGTGTACTTACAGACAAGTCCTTCTGGGCCAAATTTAGTTAACAAATTTAGTAATCATATCAGGGTCTTCATGCTTTGTATCCCCTTCCATTATGTAAATTCAAGAGTGAAAATGAAAGACCATGAATGTGAACAGATATCCATGTTGTTATGTTGTTATCTAGTTTTTTGGAGCAACCTACTGGAAGCAGTAATACTACCCTCCATTTGCGATTCAGGAATCCATGATCAGATATTGCATCCATACTTCTTAACATGTCTAGGTGTTTGCTTACTAGGATACTACAGATCTTTCAAGAAAGCCAAAGAATGGTATATAAAATCCTTGGGTCTCATCACATGGTATTAGTGTATCTTGGGTTAAAATTACCATAATAATGGAAAGCAACTAGGCACAACATTTACATTATGAAAAGTATTTTTTATTCGCAAGGACTGCAAAGTTGTATTTTAAATTGAGGTACATTGGACACATATTATTGACCATAAAAACGTTGTAATATATATAATTCTCTGGGGATATGTTGTGAAATCAGAGGAGTTTTGCTGCCACCATCTTCTGATGTGACGCTTGTAAGATTCATTATATAAATTGTAAATCTGTTTGTCCAGAACACTTACAGTTTTGCAGTTTTCCAGATCTGTTCTGCAGATATAACTGTCTATGTATAATATTAGGCTACTCCAGTGTTATTCCAATATTTCAACAATATTTCAACCATAGCTCTCACAGTTTTCGGGTTTTTCATAATCGTCTTGTAGTAATCTTGGGTCTTTTTACTAGCTAATAAACATATTTCCATAACAGCTCATTGGAACATTTTATCACTTTGAAGTCATCAAAGCAGGAGGAATAGATAAAATATCATTAGCCAGTCCACTGGACAGCTATTAGGATTCAGACAAACCATGCAGTAATATTAATTTCCTCATTTCACATATTAGTTCATTCATTTCTGTCTGCCACTATCTCATTTCACACTTGGGATTGTAATGGATATGAAATAAATCCATTGTCTCTTGTATAGTCAATGGAACAAAGGTGAAATACAGCAGACTTTGCAAGTCAAGCAAGCTCCACATATCAAGGATTATTGCCATTGGTTTTAATATGGATTATGAAAAAGCTTAATTTTTTTTTCTTTAGGACTATATGTAGATTGTGACTGAATATGTCTCATATTCTGCCTGAACATGTAATATTACTTACCCTGCTGACTAAATATAGGAGTCATATACTGAGCAGTTCATGCATTTATCAGAAATACGATCCATATCCTAGATAACTATCCAGCTTAGAAACTACAAATGTCTAGAATGGAATTGCTGGTAATCAAGGGTAATTTAGATTGTCGAGGCAGGAGTTTTGTGGAGAAAAAAGTAATCTACGCCCTGATTGCATAACCTCATTACTTCTAGACTGCTGTAATACAATTATAGCAAAGATGCAAAACAATTGCTGACAGTCTAAGGCCCCTATTAGATTGCACAATTTTTGGGCCAGTTATCATGAACAAGCGTTCCAATTGGCCAATGAACAAGCAAACTCTCTTGGCTGATGGGAATCTTTCCTTCTTTCCTCCGGATAAAATATGCCTGTTCATCAGGGATGTGCGGCTGATAATCAATAGAACTGAATGAGGTAGGAACAACTGTGATAGTAATCATTTCTCCCACATTCAGTTTGCAGCGGCCCATGTAATTAGGCCCGTGCATATGGGTGCCGATGGATGTGTTATCATTATGAGATGAGCAAAGTATTGGAAAATTTGATTTGGCTGCTTCGCTGAATTTTTTTGAAAAAATTTACCTTGTGGCAAATTACTTCCTCACGAAGCGCATTTCTTTGTAAGTAGTGGGTACAATGACAGGAAATCACGATTGCGCCACTCCCCTTCATTGTACCCCTCAGATGCCGCGTTCATAGGTGATCGCGGCCATCTTGATTGAAGATACAATACGAAATCTTGGGCTTCCCGTGATGACATCTTCGCGTCGGCCAGCGTGGTCCACTTTGTTGACTTCAATTTGCTCAACACTAGTTATCATCCATCTGCACTCGTACTTGACCAAACAGCGAGTAGCGTAATATAGTCTTAAGAGTAAGACATCCATTGGTGATTATTTGCACTAGCCTGATTACACAGGCCGATGCAAACTGAATATGGGATGAATGATTGCTATTGTAGTTGTTCCTACCCCATTTAGTTCTATTGATCAGCAGCACAACCCTGATAAAACAGCATCTTTCATCATGATGAAAGATGCCCATCAGTCGACATACGAGCATTTAAGCGTTTATCAGCTGATTGTCTGCTCAATTATATGGGCCAATTATTGTGAATGAGTGTTTCTATGATGCTCGTTCCCGATAATTTGCCTGAAAATCATGTGGTCTAACAGGGACATAATCTACTCTCTGAAGTGTTAGAAATATAATTAAAAAAAAAGCTTAAATGTTAAAGTTAAAGAGGACCTTTCATGGGTCAAACATTCTAAACTAAGTAGCAGGATACGTAGGGGATAGTGCAGGGATCTAACTGCACTTACAATTTTTTTCTTGGTGCCGCTCCGTTCACCTGCTGTAGCCCCAGTTGTATTCTCCCACCTGGTATGCTAATTAATAGCATCGGGGCAATGAGGAGGAGACAGAGTCTTTCTCAGTGGGCGTCTCCTTCTCCCCTGGCTGTAGCGATGTCCAATCGCAGCGGAGAGCGTCACAGCCAGGGAGAAAAAAAACTCACCTTCTCCCTCGCTGTGGTGCTTTCCACTGTGATTGGACAGCGCTACAGCCAGGGAGAAGGAGACGCCCATGGAGAAAGACTCAGTCTCCTCCTTATTGCTCCGATGCTAAAATTAGCATACCAGGCAGGAAAATACAATGGGGGCCACAATGTGCAAACGGAGTGGTGCCCAGAAAAAATAGTAAGTGCAGTTAGATCCCTGCACTATGCCCTATGTATCCTGATACTTAGTTTATAATGTCTGGACCCATGAAAGGTACTGTTTAAGCAATGCTTCAACAGTATGTATATACATTAGCATTTTTTTATGTCATTTGTTTTGTTTTTTATTTCATTTTTTTTTTCTAGATTGTCACTGAGCTGAGAATGAATAACTCTGATATCTTGAACTTAATCTTTTCACTTCTTGGGTATTAAAAAAAATAACTACTTTAAGCACCATAGTTTTTCAAGTTTCCATTCTTCTACTTCTCCTATATAGTATAGTATGGGCTATTATTAAGAATAATGTAGAGGCTCTTGTGTATGTCTTGTGTATACCTGTTTCAGTTGAGGTGCTATGTATGGGTTGTCCGCTATCTTGATTCATTCACCCCCTCAGAAATGTCTCCCCTAGTGCAGCTTACATTTCCTATTATGACTCTTGCTTTTCAGAGGCAGAGCTGATGGAGTCTTGTCTGCAAGTGGCCTTAGTGTGATAAGAGTGTGTCACGCTGCGAGTCCGCAGCACAGCTCCCGACCTGACCTTCCAGCACTGCCGGGGTCACATAGCATTATATTGATTTATGATGCTATGTAACCCTTATATTTTTGTAATGTATTGGCCCCTATTCTCTTCAATATATTTATTAATGATCTTGTAGAAGGCTTGGACAGTAAAATATCAATTTTTGCAGATGACACTAAACTGTATAAATGAATTGACACGGAAGAGGACAGTATACTACTACAGAGGGATATGGATAGATTGGAGACTTGGGCAGATAAGTGGCAGATGAGGTTTAACACTGACAAATGTAAGATTATGCACATGGGAAGGAATAATGCAAGTCACCCGTACATACTAAATGGTAAAACACTGAGTAACCCTGACATGGAAAAGGACCTAGGAATCTTAGTGTACAGCAAATTAAGCAGTAAAAACCAGTGACAGGCAGCTGCTGACAAGGCCAATAAGATAATGGATTGCATCAAAAGGGGCATAGATGCCCGTGATGAGAACATAGTCCTGCCACTTTACAAATCACTAGTCAGACCACACATGGAGTACTGTGTACAGTTCTGGGCTCCTGTGAACAAGGCAGACATAGCAGAGCTGGAGAGGCTACAGAGGAGGGCAACTAAAGTAATAACTGGAATGGGGCAACTACAGTACCCTGAAAGATTATAAAAATTTGTGTTATTCACTTTAGAAAAAAGAAGACTGAGGGGAGATCTAATTACTATGTATAAATATATCAGGGGTCAGTACAGAGATCTCTCCCATCATCTATTATCCCCAGGACTGTGACTGTGACGAGGGGACATCCTCTGCGTCTGGAGGAAAGAAGGTTTGTACACAAACATAGAAAAGGATTCTTTACGGTAAGAGCAGTGAGACTATGGAACTCTCTGCCTGAGGAGGTGGTGATGGTGAGTACAATAAAGGAATTCAAGAGGGGCCTGGATGTATTTCTGGAGTGTAATAATATTACAGGCTATAGCTACTAGAGAGGGGTCGTTGATCAGGGATTTATTCCGATTGCCTTATTGGAGTCGGGAAGGATTTTTTTTCCCCTTAAGTGGGGAAAATTGGCTTCTACCTCACTTGCAGGATGACAGGATGACAGGCCGAACTGGATGGACAAATGTCTTTTTTCAGCCTTATATACTGTTACTATGTAACTTAATACTATGGTACTATGTTATAACACTGGCAGCATTATGTCAGTGTCATATAATACATTCCAGAACTGTAAGGGTTACATAGCATCATAAATCAATATAATGCTATGTGACCCCGGCAGTGCTGGGAGGTCAGGCCGGGAGCTGCGCTGCGGACTCGCAGCATGACAAGCGCTTGTCTGCAAGAGGTTAAGGGTAGCAAGTGATAAGTCACTCAGTGACAAAGAAATACTGTCTCTTAACTTATACTGCAGAGTCCCAGTGTATCCTATGTATGTGATGCAGCTTCAGCCTGTCTCTCTTGACTCCTGCTTGTGATAGATTTCTCCTTGTCAGCTCTAACAAGCAGAGGGCAGATGAGAGTAGTCTGACGCTGCATCTCATAGAAATACATTGGAGTTTCTGTACAGACATATTGTACAGATAAGCAGCCAGAGTCAGCATTTTTTTTTTTTTAACTCTATAGTTAATCATTGTATGGACCCACTGCTGGTCTCTTAGATAAGGCAGAAATGATATCTTCAAAAACACTCAGTGCATGTAAGGACATACAAAAGAGCAAGGAGATTGAAAATATATAGAAAGTGGAGGTGCCTGAGAGGTGCCAGGAGAGATTTGATAGTCGATGATGTATTATTGTAATTTACAGAAAGTCAGAGCACAGGGGAGAATAATTTCCTGTTTACATAGGAAACAATGCACAGACCTGAGGTCATATGATCAGATACCAAAACTGAAAGGACTCAAATTGAATAGATTCAACAGAGCTGGGATAAAACAAGAGAACATTGCTAGAATATTAATGGTGAGTTAGTATATTGTGTGCAAAACAATTTGCTGGAATGCTTCTTTAGCAATTTACATGTATATATTACCAGAAATCATGCAGCCAAAAATATCATAAACATCTATGGAAGTAGAGTTCACCAGTATTAACAGAGCCTAATCTTTATCTGGATAAGGCTACAGTCACATGACAATGAAGAAAAAATAACAGGAAAAAATTGTTAAACTGTCAGTTTTTAACAAAAAAACGGCCATTAAAACACCCCTTTTGACTTCTATGGGTGCTGTCAGACCATGAAAACGGACAAAATAGGATATGTCCTAATTTTTGATGGCCAGTATTCAGGGTCTGTTAAAAAATGGATGTGCGAATACACCTATAGACTGTCATTGTTCTGAAATGGCCATTAAAAAAACAAAACGGCCTTCGCATGGCCATTTTTAACTGCGATGTAAATAAGTTCTAAGACTTCTTCCTTTTTGGAGCTGGATCAGTGGTGGACTGGGGTTCCTTGACCCAACAATGATGATTATTCTGAGATTTTCGTAATAAGAATTTTCGTGATGCGTATTTTTGTGATGCAAATTTTCGTAATGAGAATCAAAGAGATTGTGAAAACTCAGATCCGATGGTATATTCTAATCCCCAGGCGTTCCCATGGTGACGGGGACGCTTGTTGGGGAGGAGTATGCTGAAGTGGAACAACTGTACAGATAAAACAATAAAAAAAGATGAATATTCTAGAAAACTAATATATTCGTATTTTAGAATATTCCTAATATTCAAAAACAAGAATATATAGCAATATAGCGAATATAAAAAAAAAACTAATATAGAGCAATTTAAATTGTTCTACATTCGTTTTTTTTTTTTTTCGAATATTCGCTATATTGCTATATATTCTTGTTTTAGAATATTACGAATATTTGAAAAAAGGAATATATAGCACTATATCGAATATATTAGTTTTTTAGAATATTCATATTTTTTTCCATCTGAAGTCATGACTCCTCCCTGCTTAAGTAACTTAAGCAAATCATGACTTCAGATGGAAAAAAAGATGAATATTCTAAAAAATTATCTATCTACTATCTGTAACTGACCCTATCAGCTAGAGTCAGTTAAAGATAGTCTTCTGTTCCAATTTTGGGGCCTATTATTGACTTAGATCCTGGACCCACTGGAGGATTGTCTGGTTCTGTGGTGAGGCTATCTGACCTTTTCTGTATCACATCTTTTCCTGAGTAAAAAAAACTAGCCATGGTCGCTGTTTACTAGTCTTATTGCTATTGATAGAAAGGTAATTCCAGCAAAATTGGACATGTAACAAAATATATACACTGTTATTTCCTGCATTGATCGAGCTCTGTGGAAGCTGTGTTAACATTTATTGTCAAATTGCAATTTATTTGCAGCTTCTGAATGAAAGAACGAAGGAAAGATCACATAAACTGTTCCAAAGCGGTGGCACTTAATAACTAGCTTCACACCAAGATCATTTGAAACAGCATGAAAGGCAAAATGAGGTTTTGCTGATAATGTTCCCAGGCATCTGATATCATCAACTCTATGTGTTTAACCTGAACTCTCATATCCAGGAGTGGTGGAATATAAATCACCACCTTTTTATATTAATAAGATCAACAACCAGAATGCTGTTGTCATAATTGTTTTCGATTATTTTTAAAAGGTTCATATAAAAAGTATTGAAATTATTTGCAACAGAAGAAAAATATATGATCTACACAGTATGTATTGAAATGGAAGTCATGCAGGGATAGAGAAGACCTTGAAGAACATTACCTTATAACGCTTTTCATCTTTTATTACTTGGTTTAATAAAACTGTAGCCATTAAGCAAGGCAAAAATCTAGATAATTCTATGTGGTCTCATACATTTTTATTTGTTTAAGGAGAAAATGTGTAATATACTTTACAGAAAATTCCTCTTTCTCCACATATCAGACTCCTTTTCTCCCTACATCTCCTCAACTGTTCCAAATAGCCAAGCACTACCTCCAGCAGTCCCATAAAGAAAACATGAAATGACAGGGCACATGTTCATCCTGATGCTCCCTCAAGATGGGAACAAGTGACACTCACTCAGTTGATTATTCCCTATCCCTGATATAATCCCTTTAAAGGTTTTGATCATGTTGCATGTCTTTAAGACAGGATCAGTAAAAAGGAAGTTATGCAATATATTGACAAAGTTACTGAAATCTCAAAATTGCTGTAGTTCTCTAAAGCCACTAAAAGTAATGGATCTAGGGCTGTACAAATAGAAACATAGAAACATAGAAACATAGAATGTGTCGGCAGATAAGAACCATTTGGCCCATCTAGTCTGCCCAATATACTGAATACTATGGATAGCCCTCGGCCCTATCTTATATGAAGGATGGCCTTATGCCTATCCCATGCATGCTTAAACCCCTTCACTGTATTTGCAGCAATAGGGATAACATGGCTAAGGCCAGAAAAGAGGGATCAAAAGGGAGAAAAGCAGAGGAATTTTTATTAAAGAAAGAAAATTTATAAGTTCATTTATTAAAATAACAAGGTCATTTAGGCTACGGCCAAATGGTGTGGCTGGATGCGTACGACCAAGCCATGCCCACCTGCAGCAGCCAAATGCACCTTCAATACCATGTGGTCATTAAGAACTAAAACCACCTATACAGTCTAGTCTTCATTAATTAAATATCAGCTGACTGGATCATGATTGCCCTGTGTGGTCATACCCTTATAGCCAATATTAAATATACATTATGGATGGAATTTATCACTGTATGTGAGGTTAGTTTTTAGATTGGATTTGCAAACCTGCACCAAATTTGTGAAAATGGTGCAGAGTAATAATACATTTGATGCATATTAAAAGTGGTTGCACCTATTTTAGTAAAAGTGCACCTGGGGGATGCCTGGCATGGTGTTGCAACGTTTAAAAAAGTTGCACTTCATAAGTGTGTACCAAAAATGATCTACTTTGAAATTCTGACCAAATTTTCACTCTAAATCTGTAGGTGGTGCTGGAAGGCGCAGTGCTCAAAAAGTCACAACATTTTTGTGCAAGTAACCCCTAAAATTCACAAAACCCCTACTTCTGACTTTTTGAAGGCAGAATTCTGGCATGCAGGGCTTGATAAATTCTCCCTAAATCTCTAAATAAATTACCATATATGAGATTCTTTAAAGAGGGTAATACCATGAAAAGAAGGAGATGCTACTGGTACTTCTGCCTCCTATCTGAAACAAGAGGTAGAAAGCCTTCGGTTTCGACCATCAGTCTGCAATACAGAATGAATCTGTGTTGGAATTCTCTGCTCAGCAATGTGCCCCTATTTCTCATCATGTAGTTTAGGTGGGGTCCCAGTGGTTGGACCCCATAAATCAGAAAGCAATGGCATAGAGATGTGTCATTATTTTTTCTCATCAGAATGTCCCTTTAAAGATGAGTAGATGCTTTAATTTAAAAATGTGTGTGGTAATAGCATTTAGGGATAGTTATTATATTCAAAAATATAATTTTTTTTAATCAGGAACTTAAAATTATTTATATCAAAGAGAAATCGGCTGTCCACGAACAAGGATGCTGCTTGGAGAAGATAGTGGAGACCTCTCTCCATGGTTCTGCTGTTTTGTAGGAGAGTTGATTTTTAATTTAATTTTTTTAAACTAAACCTTAAAATAATTTCAGAAGAAAACAAGATAAAAAATAAAAAGCTTCTAAAGTGAGTTTGGCTGTAATTGGTCAAGTAGGTAGCTAAACAAGAAAATGCTAACTATTAAACTGTCAGTTGCTATTAGAATGAGCAACTTCTCAAGTGCCTTTAATGGTCAAGAGCTAGAGCAAAATGAAAGTGAATTTGACAGATACAATATGTGGCACTCATTTTTGTCTTATTACTGTGTGTGATTGCAGAGAGAAGCGGTGTACAGGTGTAATGCTTGGCCGGTACTAGAAAACACACCGCAAACAGTAACATTCTTTCACTGTGGGGTATTGCCAGAAAAAAATGAATTAATGGGAGCACAGATAATAGATTAAGAAAGCAGTTTGTGACATGCAAACGAATACAGTGAAAAAATGGCTTTCCCCGTAATGTAATGTGACAACATGGGAGAGGATTGTCGTATTGTATTTTCCAGCTATCTGAATATGTGAAACTCGCATTTAAAGGGAATCTATCGTCAAACTTTTGTATAATCTCATTTATGTTTAAACACAGCCTTAGGTAATGTGGAGTACATTTTATTTCACATAAACACTATACATACATACACACACAATATACCATGCTCTAAGTTGTATTATTTTATTCTCAGAGTTAATTTCTCTATTTTCAATGTGCTTAATTTGTGCCTCTATTCCCATTTTCACATTTTCCCCTTAATTTATGCATGTTAAGGAACCAAAAATATGACCAAATTTATTTTTACTGTTGCTATTATTAATATTAGAAGTAGTAGTTCCTCCACTATAATAATAATAATAATAATTTTACTTCTAATCATCATATAAGCAGAATTTCCATAATATATTGTTATTAATGAAATAACTTTTGTTAAAATGAATAGTGGTTTGAATAATGGAGCAGTGCAGCCTTAGGCCACTTTCAGGTCATTGTTTGGTCATTGTTTGATTTTCATCAGAGATTGTGAGCCAAAACCAGGTGCAGGTCAAAAACACAGAACAGGTCGAAATCTTTCTATTATACATTATTTCTATGTAGGCTAAGCTCCTGGTTTTGGCTCACAATCACTGACCAAACACTGACCGTGTGAAAGCAGCCTTAGAAATTTCTTACAGCTGATGTTTGGTCATAATTCTGGAGGCATGCTTCTCAAACTTTAGTAGTGCTTTAAAGGAGGCCCTTTTACCTCTGCTCTCTTGTTTATTTTGGTAAATACTCATAATCCTCATGAAATATCAATTTTGGAGAAGTTCTGGTGCTTTGCATCGCTACAGTTCTAGGTTCTAATCTGACCAAGGAAATCTGTATAGAGTTTATATTCTCCCTGTTTTTTTATGGCTTCCTCTTGGTACTCCAGTTTCCTCCTACCCTCTAAAGACATACTGATAGGGAACTTAGATTGTGAATGCCATTGGGGACATCAATCCTGAGGACATCAATACAAACAGACTAAACAACCCCTTTAAGTGGGAAATACTGGATCAACCTAATCCACTTGTTATAAATTCTATGGTAGTGGTGGTGGCGCTGGTGGTGAGGACCACATGCAAGTATATTGTTATATGTATATTTTCAATCTAAAGCCATTCTTAACTAAGAAAATAGTAATAATTGACACCAGAAGAAACTTTTGTGGTTGACAAGGTTCCTATAAAAGTTATTATACTGCTTTGATTAATGGCCATAACTTCTACCCATATCTACTTCAAAAGTTATAAAGAGTACAGTATGCTTCACTACACAATCACACCATAAATGACAATGTAACCATACAAGGACCTGCCATGTCGCTTTGTCTTGTAAAATATGAATTTGGCTTGGCTAATTTCTATTTATGATCAAACTGCAGTATATATAGTAGCAAAGCAGCATTAAGATGTTTTACCTACACTCACCTAAAGAATTATTAGGAATTCCTGTTCTATTTCTCATTAATGCATTTATCTAGTCAACCAATCACATGGCAGTTGCTTCAATGCATTTAGGGGTGTGGTCCTGGTCAAGACAATCTCCTGAACTCCAAACTGAATGTCAGAATGGGAAAGAAAGGTGATTTAAGCATTTTTGAGCGTGGCATGGTTGTTGGTGCCAGACGGGCCGGTCTGAGTATTTCACAATCTGCTCAGTTACTGGGATTTTCACGCACAAACATTTCTAGGGTTTACAAAGAATGGTGTGAAAAGGGAAAAACATCCAGTATGCGGCAGTCCTGTGGGCAAAAATGCCTTGTGGATGCTAGAGGTCAGAGGAGAATGGGCCGACTGATTCAAGCTGATAGAAGAGCAACGTTGACTGAAATAACCACTCGTTACAACCGAGGTAGGCAGCAAAGCATTTGTGAAGCCACAACACGCACAACCTTGAGGCGGATGGGCTACAACAGCAAAAGACCCCACCGGGTACCACTCATCTCCACTACAAATAGGAAAAAGAGGCTACAATTTGCACGAGCTCACCAAAATTGGACTGTTGAAGACTGGAAAAATGTTGCCTGGTCTGATGAGTCTCGATTTCTGTTGAGACATTCAAATGGTAGAGTCCGAATTTGGCGTAAACAGAATGAGAACATGTATCCATCCTCTGATGGCTACTTCCAGCAGGATAATGCACCATGTCACAAAGCTTGAATCATTTCAAATTGGTTTCTTGAACATGACAATGAGTTCACTGTACTAAAATGGCCCCCACAGTCACCAGATCTCAACCCAATAGAGCATCTTTGGGATGTGGTGGAACGGGAGCCCTGGATGTGCATCCCTCAAATCTCCATCAACTGCAAGATGCTATCCTATCAATATGGGCCAACATTTGTAAAGAATGCTATCAGCACCTTGTTGAATCAATGCCACGTAGAATTAAGGCAGTTCTGAAGGTAAAAGGGGGTCCAACACTGTATTAGTATGGTGTTCCTAATAATTCTTTAGGTGAGTGTATATTCAGTGCCAGAAATGTCATCTTTAAAAGGTTACAGCTTTCATTCAGTGTTACTTATAGTCTGAGGAGAGAACTTGAAAACTAGCTATACCGTCTGTAGGCCAACTCTGTAGATGACTAAAATAGTAAACTGGTCTTAGAATAGGAAATTAATCCTATGATATGTTTAAAAAACAAACTGTGTAACTACGGGAGAGGTTCGTGGGACATCTGCCCTGAGAGCTGGATGCCAGGGGTTCCGCCAACAAGCCACTTTGTTTTGATCAAAGTAATTAGATACAGGGCTAGAGCAGCATACTGTCTAAAAGAAGAAATGTTTTTGTCGGCCCTAGAAACAAATCAAAGCTCAGCTTATGATGTCCAGAACTGCTCTTATAAAAGGAAAAAAGGAAAGCTGAGCTGTGATAGGTAGCTATGGGTCAGTTTTTCTTTTAGACAATTTTGATAAATGAGTTCCAAATGAGGCTCTGATCGGGTGAAGAAAAAACTCTGTATACAGTATATTACTAGAAATGAGTGTAATTGTGACTGAATATTGAGTATGCCAATGTGTAATATGTAACACTGATCAAATATAATATAAATACAGTACATAAAGTAGGTCATATTATAGCCATCCTTTAGAAATGTTGTTCTGTTCTAGTTGAGTTAAACTGCAGTTATGTGACAATGATGGATCCTTTTAGGTCGAGGTAACCAGCATTGTCTTCATGGACCTTCAGAAGTGCTGCAAACATATAGTAATGACAAACAATTCTATCCTCTGATGATGAATGCCAGGGGATAGGAGAAGAAATAGTATTTTGCATTATTATGTAAAATTTATTTTGTAATAATTAGAGATGACTCTGAGCAAAGTTTAGAAAAGTTTGATTTGGCAGCTTCGCCAAAGTTCAGGTATACCCAGGCCACTGTACCTTAGGGTATGGCCACACGGTGTGGCCATACTGCAGTGAAGAACCGCGCAACCAATTATCCTGCAGCTGCCTTTCATTTAATAATGAAGACCGCACTGTATAGTCGATATTCATTGTTAATGGCCGTGCAACACCTTTAATGCACTTTTAAACAGGGGCTGTACCCACTTTTCCAACTCCAGAGCTCTCCTGCCCTTTCTTTTGCCATCTGCTTTTCCTCCTTTTCCACATCATCTAATATCAGTGAGAATGTCTTCAGGAACATCCAACTTCTCCTCTCTCTGCATCTTGCTGACTTTTTTAAGACATGGAAACTTTGAAGGATGATTTGAAAGAAGTAAAGCCAGTAAAAGATGAGGATAGTCATCATTAAGACCTGGCCCCCTAAGGGGTGCAGACTGTATCGTATTGTTGCCACACTGGCAGTGGAATAATAAAAGCTTCTATCCTATTGGTATTGAATTACATATTTTAGTTTTATGGCTGATGTAGGAAGAACAACAAAATTTTGATTCATTGCGAATCAAAGCTTTCCTAAACTTTGGATCGAACTCTGCTTTGAATGCGCTCAACACTAGTAATAATGTATGTTAGATTATGTCTATGAAGGCACCGATTTCAATTTATTTTTTAAATCCTGTATGAATTGAGGAAGAATTCTTCTAAGATTGTTAGGTCTCCACTCTCCAAACAGCTGTGTTCTGCTTCCTATCTCCAAAGTACATTAATTTACTACCCAACTGCTCCAAGTTCCCACTTCCTGAGCTAATTGTCTACCTGATTGCTGAGCACATCCCCTGCAGTATTCAGAAACAATATGTGAAAGGTTTTTGAGGTCGTTAAGAAGCATTGCAAACAACGTAAAATATTTTGACAGCTTGTGACTGGATCACATACCAGATGTAGGAAATATTAATGCAGTAGTTGATGCATGGTAAGGCAATATGTTTTGTAAGCATTCCTACTGGGTTAACAATGTCTTTCTACAAAGAAATATAAAATAATGACTTTACCCGGAATTAGTGTGATATTTCTCAACAACATCATCCACAAACGACGTACCCTTACTCTCCAAGGCATGTATGAATTAATCAGTGGCTCAAGCATTCCCACTGGTGAATATATAATTAACAAATCTTTGTCCTACTTACAAATAAGGTTAATGTTAATGTGCTGTAAACATATGGTTCAATTTAACTTGGATAGAAAATGTTTTTTTTTTTTTTTTTATTAATTACATCTTTTTCGCAGCTTCTTGATATTTTCCATAAGATTCAAATGTGCCCCAAGTAAAAAAAAAAAAGTATCCTTCTTGAAATATGTCGCCCACTCCTTTCATGATCATGTTCATGTCCATAATATAGCTAACTGCAATAAAATGCCTCGATGATTTAAACATAGCAAAAATACATAGTTTTATGTGCAAAGAAACCAAAAACATAACCATTCATATACTGTAAAATGAGTGCAGTTTGTTTGTCACTGATCTGCATTCATTAAAGGGGTTGACCACTTTCTGGTTACTGTTGACCAATGTGTTTGTCAGATGATTACATGGCCAGATGATTACATGGCACTTACTGTTAATACTCTGCACCATTTTCTACATTTCATAAGGTATGATCCATTGTCTGTCAAGTTTTTTTTTGTGTCCACAGGGAGTCCCTTCCATAAAATGGCTGCTGATGGAATGTCATGTGACCAGGAAAATCACTTCCACATAATGTCTTCTCTGGTGATATACACTGCACCTGCCATCTGCACTTGCACAATTGGTAGTCTAGTGCAGGTGCAGTGTGTTTGAATGCAGGAGACATCATGCGGAGGTGACTTGCTTGGTGACATGACTATCCATCAGCGGCCATCTTATGGACAGGACCTCTATGTGGACTTCACAGAAGATTTTCCTAACAAGGGAACAAAGCTTATGAAATATAGCAAACAGCACAGAACATCAACAAAGGCTATATTAGTAAGCGCCATAAAGTCATTTTACATACACATTGGTCCCAAGTAGCCAGAAAGTGGCCAACCCCTTTAAACAATGTGTAGGACTTAGAAACCTGTAGATGAAATAGACAAAATCGTCTATTGTGTTGTGCCATTTCTTTTTCCAATAAAAGTACAGACCCCATGATGGAGACCAAATGGACCTCGCTGTAGTCTGTTTAGGCACCATTGGTATCCTTTATGCGATGGATCCATTGCTTCTGGATATCAATCCTGGAATGTTATGTTTTATTGTAGGACAACATGATAAGATTTACAAAGGATGGAAGAAGGGCACTGTGAAGTCAAGATGCAGAGAGACCTACAAGCTACTGTGCTTTGTCTGTGTGAACAATAACTGTTGTGTGGATTATTTACCCATTACAGGTTTACAGTAATTGGCATATTGGTAAAAGGAAAGACACGTAAAAAATATCAAGTGACATTTCAGCAAAAGGCATATGAGAACAGTTTGAATGTGCCGAGGAGACCAAAATTGAGTTTGTTATTAGCCAAGTGCCATGTACTGCCAGTGGCTTTATGTACTTTCTTGGGTCAACAACAGGAATAGGTTAAATTAATGTACACATGCAGACTGAGCAGGCAACGATCGGCAAGGAACCATTTCTTGCCAATAATTCCCTGCTTGTCAGAGAAGATGAGAGTGGCATTTAATTGCAGCAATCACCTTTACTTTATCCCTTAGGACAAGGGATCTCTATTGCAATTGCTTTCCCCCTACAGATTAATTGTTTCTGGGCAGTAGATCACTGTTTATACAGCACCACTTTGTGCCTAGAAGCAATGATTTTGGTATCTGCATAAACGATTATTTCACCCAGTAATCGAGCATTTGCTCATTCATCAGGGTGATTATCGGGAACAAGCATTCATACAAATGTTCAGTCTCGATAATCTGCCTGATAATAGTCCCTACATAATAGAACCTACATTTTTTAAAGGAGTGATAGGAGATAAGCTTTCTTTGTAACTGAGATCTTCCATACCCCCCATTTATTTTTCCAGCCCCCTAATAGCTAAAATTGAGCTTCATCTTTCCGGAGTTGCTTTATGCTTTATAAAAAGGTAAAATAATATCTTCTTCTCTTTCTGCTAGAAGACAATATCTTGTTAGCTTTTTAGGTACAGCTGGTTTGCATGCTCTAATTTAGTTTTTATCATTCTAATTTAGATCATTAAAATCCCCAGCTTTTCGTCCACAGACTGCTGTGTCTGTAGCATCTTAAACCAATGGAGGTTGAAATAGTATATTATTATAGAAGATAGCAAAACTGTTTCCAAATGGCCACCCTTCACATCGATCTACATAGTAACATAGTTTTTAAGGCCGGAAAAAGACATCTGTCCATTCAGTTCGACCTGTTATACTGCAAAATCTTTTTCTGTAAAACATGTGATTTTCTTGAATTATAGACTAAATGATTGGGGTTGTGGGCTTCTCGATGAGGAAGTTCCCTGGCAACCAGATAATTGCTGGGATTTCCCATGATTAGCTATTATCACCAGAGAAACTGCTTGAATTGCTTATATAGCACCCACTGAAGTAGGAAATATGCAAAATTTACGGGAGACAATTGATGTTTTACTCATTTTACCAGCTGCAGTGTAAAGATATCCAAAAATAATGCAAATTTTACATTCCAATGGTTTCAAGCCACTTTGTGTGTCTGAAAGATCTCAGATTAAAATCTAAGGGAGAAACATATGACTTCGCCAATGTTACTAGTGATGAGCAAAGTTATAAAAAATTCGATTTGGCAGCTTTGCCGAATTTGACAAAGAAATTAGATTTTTTTTCGAATTACTTTGTCATAAATCGCATTCTATAGTATGTAGCAATCACGCCTCTACCATCATTGAACCGAACCGCTCAGATGCCAAATTCATTGCTGATCATGGCATCTGACATTAAAATTGAGGCCTTTCAGGGGTTAATCAGGGTTAAAAAAAAAACACCTTATCCATTTGCTAGCAGCCATTTTGATTGAAGAAACCGCACAAAATCATGTGATGACATGATAAAAAATTAATTTGTCACCACGAAGTGCAAGGAAATTCGGCTTCGTGGTGAATCAAATTTTTCCTGAAATTCGGATCAAAGTCAATTCCTACGATTCGTTTATCTCTAAGTGTTACTATTAGGTATTCATTCAAAAGAGCTTCCAAGCTACAGCTTTTGAATGATTTTGGCCAATTTTTTTGGAAAGCAAATCTCCCCAAATTACATCATCCAGATAATAAATTTTAAATCTTTATTTACCTAAAGTAAGACACCCTTCAAATAATCTACCATTTAAAATCTTCTCTTAAAAAATATGCAGTCCACGAGGCAGTCCTTTGGAAGAGGCAGCCTATTCTAGGTTGGTCTTTTCCTAATTTTAAAGGAACTCTGTCCCCTCAGATAGACTGTATTGGGTACAGTACTACATGCATAGTATGGCTGCTACTGAGCTCAGGTCACTAATATGTATCACTATACTCACTCCATCTGTGTACCTGAAAACCCACCAAGTAATGCATTGAAAAGACCTGAGTACATGCACATAATGTAGTGGACTCCAGGAGGAGTCATCTCTATGTATTACACAGCCAACACATTGAGGGACTGCGGTAAGTACAGAGATACAAATTATTGAACTAAATTCAGATGGCAACAGTACCATTCAAGAAGTACTTTAGTTAATAGGGCTTGTACAAGGTGATGGAATCCATTTATGGGTGGTAGAATGTTAATAAACAGGAAAATATGTCACAAACCAGAGGGTGTGAACCTACTGTGCCACGTGACCAACCACCTCTAAGGGCGTAAGTGAACCCCTTGTTCTTCACAGTAACTCAGATGGTGGGGATAGACTTTCCCAAGGAGAAGAACAGGTCACTACCTCTTGAGGAGGATTGGCCCTCAAAGCAGCTGGTTCAGGCGGATCAGAAGGTCCCTGCCCCATTTATTAAGACCAGCGTTTTAGACGTCATTCTTAATACCCCTTTGCGCAAGTGGTGGCCGCGCCTTAGTTATGTAGATGGGCCGGCCTCTACATAACTTTGGCGTATCCACCGCCTGTTTAAATGTACCAAGAAAATGGAGTACTCTTGGCTCACCTGAATAATACAATGTACAGGTGCTCTGGGTTCAACTGATTCACCCAATCAGAGATAATAATTGCACATGAAGTATTAAATATTATGAACCGGCACTCTTCACCTTGTCACAATCAGAGAGCAATGTAGGTGTACTGTGCGGGTCTACTGTGCTTTCACCATATCTATAACTAACAACCTGATTGTGAAGAAATGTTTCAAGTGGATGTTGAAAGTATTAATATACTAACTTTAACTAAGCAGACGAACTGTAATGAAGACTATAACTGAAATTGCCATATAATAACAGCAACAGTCCACCATTTTTATGACAACAGAGTGGCAAAATTGCTGGCAACATAAGGACAGTCACCCTACTACAACTAATATATAGCTAATATATATCATTTATCTTTCCTATTAACAAACCAATTTACCTGCCTGTTGGATAGATAATTCAAAAACTCCACCAACTAACATCTACAGTGCTAATGACAAGAAAATAGCACTGTATGGTGGTGACAATTGCCAAACATTTTTCCATACTGCACTTTTTAGATTTTTATATAATTTTTTATTTTTATTGATTCGTGTATTGATATTTTACTCCTGTTCATATTTCACTCCCACTGACGTGGCACAACAGTAACAGGGGTTCTCTTCCCCAATGGAGGGGTGGATTCAGTAAATGTATATTAATTTTTAATGCATGACTTTTTTAATTGATCTTTTGTAGTTGATATTTATAGGAAATAAATGGATTAAGTTTACACCTACATTGTTCTCTGTTTGTGACCAGGTGAAGAGTGCCGGTTCATAATATTTAATACTTCCTGTTTAAATGTACGCCAGCTTCCTTGGTGGCATACATTTAGACCATTTTCTACTCCTAAAACAGGCAAAGAAAATGATAAATAAGACGGGCCTGCCGGGCCCTTCCCTCCCCCCCCCCCACCCCATGCCCCCTTTTAAAGTCAGTTTTCGCAGGGTTCTGTATTGACATAATTTATGTTTGATAAAATTGGTGCATCTTTAAATGGGTTGTGCAGGGGGTTTGTATTGATTACCTATCATCGGGATATCAATATCAGATTAGAGAAGCGCTGCTTCCTTTTCAAATAGCTGATTGGAATGGGAGGTATGGTGGCAGCCGGACCCACACCAATCTGATACTAATGACCTATTCTAGGGATTGGTAATCAATATAAACCTTCTGCACTACCTCTTTAAGTCTAACACTTATATCTTGTGATGATACTCTTTTTTCGACTGTACGCTGTTTAATAAAGTAAGACTGCTACAATTTTTGCAACTGTTAAAAAAGTTGCACTTGATAAATCTATCGTAAAGCAGCTCAACAGGCTACACTTTCACACCCACTTCTCAAAACTGAAGTGAGTGGTGTAAAAATGCAAAATGTCACAAAATGTTTGCTCCATGAAGCCCCAAAAAAACACAAAGACCCATTTTGCGACTTATTAAAGCCAGAATTCTGAAGTGCCGACCTTGATCATTTCCTCCCATTGTCTCAATCAATGATTTAAAAATATAAAAACAGCCAGTAAAATAGTTTTAAACAGAAAAGACCCATTCATATACTGTAAAATTAGGGCAAGAGTCCTCATTCTGTCTGACAATGGTCTGTATTCATTAAACAGTTAAGAGGATTTACAAACCTGGAGATGAAACGGACCTTTGAAATGCTAATGTACTATTATTTTCCTATGAATGGCGGTTGAGTCACATTATAGATAATAGTCATTATGGCTCTGTGGCTGTCAGAAACAGGTGCATCATGTGTCTTATGCTACAAGAAATGATTTTGGGATATTTGAAGCCCATGGCACATATACTCATATTAATAGTGTATTTCTTATTACAGACAATGACCATTTCAGCCATTGAGGAGACTGATAATAGAAACAACAGCTAGCAGCATTTTGCCTTAAGCACAAGCCTTTGAGAAAGGCTCATACATGAGCTGAAACATTGTTTTTCCTGCCATAATAAAGAAGCTTTGATGATATGCTGATGTCCTCTACTTCTTCTCCTGCTGCATGTAATGGACGGATGTGGATTGATGCACGAGGGACAAACGTTCCAAAAGCAAGGGAGGTTTTGTGCAGTTTATCTATCTTGAACCTTATCTTACATGTGTTTGTTTTAAAGAAGCATCTGGAAAGGGGTCTTAGAATGGGCCTCTTCTTCCCTTTAGGTTCCTCTGCAGCTGTGCTGTAAGGCATATAATTAGTGTCATTTGTGTTCTTTGTAAGTGGTCTTTACATGTATTATACATGAAGACAACATAAATAGTAGAATTATTATCATTGTAGTTAGTTTTATTAATGATAATAATCATATTAATACATGATTATAACATGTACGGGAATAAGTGGGCTAATACAAGTAAGCAACAAAGAAAAGTGGACCTAAACGCGTCAGTCTTGCTTAAATTCAATTGGCATTACAAATGTAATTATAAACTGGCTTTAAGCTTTTTTTATGCATCACTGTTTTGGTTTCTCCCCAAAGACTCTTTAGTGTTCAGCAGAACATGCTATAGATTACAGTTAGTCCAAAATGTTGGCACATGTAGTATTGAAGATCGATTGAATCAATATCCTTAACTGATGCGCTTTTACTTTTACGCAACGTGCTAATATTTAAACAAGACTTAACCAACGATCAATGAAGTAAAATCATTATGTCTTGTGGAAGCAGGTATTCATTTCTCTAACGAAGTACTGTTAAGATGTAAAAAAGTGGTTTCTCCTGGTTTTCACCAAACCCAAGCCAAGCCAAATGTGGCTTGTCGTAATATCATTTGATAACTGGTTCCCATGAAGATGTGTGAAATAAATAAAATATCATATGCTAAAGGGAAAGTAAATATTTTTTAATTGTAACAAATATGGTCTCTTAATCACATTTTAAGGTAATCAAAAGAATCCCGTCATTCACCAGATTCTGAAGCACGTGTTCCACCACAGAATAAGAATGCACCATAAAAGTTTTATAGACCATGTAAGCTGTGACACATGTAGTACCACCAAAGATCACATCAATCAGAGGCTGGCAACTAACAAAAGTGAATAGAGTTGTGTTATGGCCTACAAGTTGCCAAAACCGGACTGTAGGATATCTTAAAACTGTCAAGTGGTGGCTGTGGCAACTTGTAGATAGTGGTGGAGCTCCGTTCACCTTCATTAGTTGAGATAAAGCGTCCTGTTGCTACAATGTTTGGCCACGTGATATCCCTGCCAAAATTGTGCTGTAGCCCCAGCCTAAGGATCTACATCCTCAGGAGTGGATGGAATGGATTCCTGCCAATATTCCTCATCAAGGATCTCAATAAAGAATGGATGTAGAATGGAAATGGAGGAAGCAGCAGCACACTACTAGGAAGGCAGGGGCAAACACACGATTTCTAAAAGCCCCAACATAAATTGACATTATGTGGGTAGACAACCCACAGCACAAGTCAGCTTATACTGCAGGTTTTCACCGCAGTGTGTGGGTGAGATTTGTAAGGTCCCATGCACTTTGCTGGGACAAGTCTGTAGCATTTATGCCACATGTGAACTCTCCCTTAAAGGGATTATCCCCTGACTAATGTAAAAAATGAAAATTATACAGCTTATAGTACATGTAAATCTATTTCTAAAAAAAGCTAGAACCACCTGTACCTCAAATGGATCCAGAGATCTGCCCATTCATTGCCCTGCTAGATTTATATCAAGCTGACAGCTGAGGGGAGGGGTCTTTCCTGCTGCAGCTCAGGAGATCTGTCCTTTCTGCTGCAGCTCAGGAGATCTGTCCTTTCTGCTGCAGCTCTCCCTTTTCACAGCTTAGGAGGCAGTTGAAGGATGAAACCGAGCATGTGTAGCGGGTGACACTATACAGATACATTTTATTGAAGCACTATGAAAGAATTCAGATCCAGGTGCTGGTATGAAAACTGTAGAATATTTTCTGCGGGACAACCCCTTTAAGTAGAGTTTCCAAAAGCCTTGGTGCCCTTAATGGGGGCAGAAAAATGCATATGATTATACAGACTTTGCCAAATTTGTACATCAAATTACATGATAGCAGTTGGCGGTTTAGCACTGCAGTTGATGCCTAATACTTCTAGTGGTCTAAGGTAGAGAAGTGGTACTGATATACATTATACATGGTGGCTAGGAGTTCATTTGTAATATCCCTGGAGGTCTGAGGTATTTCAGACCCCCACTAATTAGTTAGTTATCCAATATCCTGTAGATAAAGGTTAACTTTCAAACTTGGCACAACCTCTTTAAGCATGTAATACATCTATGGTAGCTTCTGAAATTTGGCCATGAAAAAAAAAAAACTTGCTGGTCAATATTATGCCACTGAGGTGTTACAGAGCTTTCTAAACCCTGGAATTGGAAATAATACCTAAAGCTAGTTTCACATTAGCGGCAAGGAACTCCGGCAGGCTGTTCCGTCGGGTGAATAGCCTGTCGAATCCATGCTGCCGCTAGTGCGCGCGTGCCCCCGGACTATCGCTCTGGCCCCATTGACTATAATAGGGACGTAGTTCCGGCAGCAGCATGGCAAACATGCCAAGAGGTGGCCGGAATAAATCTATGACTTGACGTACGAGCAGAATATCGCTAATGAACATTTGTACGTACACTCGTTAGCAATATTCTGCCTGAATAGGGGGCCTTTAGAAAACCTGGCAGCCAGGATCCTATTACTTGGGCAAATGCCAGGCCAATAAACAAGCCCTGATCAACGATAGTCTGATCAGTGCTCGTTTAGGAGGTCTTTCACACAGGCACCTGTACAGTGAAAGGGGGATGAATGATCATTATTACAATTGTTCATCCTCCAATCAATGTCTATATTGTACGCAGGGTGATGTGCTGCTAGCAAACAAGAATTTGGGGTAGGCAGGTGATAGGAAGCAACTTTACTAGCATTCCTACGGACATTCGTTCTTATTAATTGGACTGGTCCTTGGCCTGTGTAAAGAGTACTATGTGTTCAATTTTACTGCAGTACTCATATCAATAAGCTCTCTGTGTAATGTAGGACATCACTGGTCCTCCAGAGTGGTAGATATTCTTTGAAACCATTCTCCATTCCAAGACCAAGAAAGAGGATCTTGAACAGGGAACCACACTTTACAACTAGTATTTCCTAATAAGAAATAACAAGTGGGTTTAAAGGGGTTATCCCGTAAATGACTTGCCGTTCTGTTCATTTCAAAGGGCCCTGCAGGATACCTGGCTCTCGTTCTCATGATCGGTGGGGTCTCAGTGGTAGGATCTCCTCCAATAATTAACCCATGTCCTATGCATCAAAGATAGCTTGAAAATACCGGAATACTCATTTAACGACTTCCTCTGCTAGATAGAAGATTATCCCTCGCTCATATATAGCCCTCACACGTGTTGCCCCCATAATTCCTTCTCCACTGACTAAAGAGAGATATATAGCCATACATTTCTATGAATTATTTCAATGAAAGTAGGGATGAATGTATGAAAGGTGTCTGGGCTGCTTCACCTGCTTCTCTATGAGATGACTATGGCAGCACTGAGAGGAGATAGAAAGCAGGGAAGGTACTGAGCATGTTAGTCCACCACTGAATGCAGGAGAAGGTGGACCAGAAGGACAAACAGCAGAGGCCACTACCAGAGCGGAAAATGGAATGCACATAAAAAACGATTGTTATTTTTATTGCATGTATATTGCAATAATACTTCATCTGAAATGCCCTATTCATTGCATAGTAATACTTTTCATTGGATAATCACTTTAAGTACATGGTGGTGATGTGAGTGAATGTGTGACCTTGAGATACACAGATACACATGGATGGACCAAGTCCACTAAAGCAGGATCTGCAAGACATATGGACAGTGGTTGTCTTCATGAGAAAGCCCCTTCATTGCAATAAGCTAGTAATAAAATATCCATGGACCAGGGACGTAGCTAAAGGGGGTGCAGAGGGCCGAGAAGCCTGAGGGGGCCCAAAGACCATTGTGCCATATAAGAAGACTCTGGCATTATAGAAATTGCACCCTGGGAGGGTTCTGTCATAGATTTTGCACTGGGGCCCAGAATCTTCAAGTTATACTTCTGGCTGAAGGGAAGGAGTTAGGTCAAGAATTTGGCATGGGGGGAGGTGCTGTTTCAATTCTTGCCTCAGGCAGCATGAAGGCTATGAGCTCCCCTGCCCCTTGCCACAAAGCAGGGGGCCCAAGCGGAAATCTTGCACCAGGGCCCATGAGCCTTTAGCTATGGCCCTGCCATTGACATCCTATCAGGTGAACGTCCTACAACATTGAATATGAACAGCTGCAGCGGGACTAACAGCTACCCTACGAGGAGAAAATTATCAAAACAGGCTAAAAAGTTAATTCTTATAAAGAAATCTGACTCTGAAGCATTTTGCTTTTTGTATACTCCATGGACTTATACTGTATTTAGCGTGTCTGTTGTGTCGTGAAATGTATTATTATGCAAGGCAGTAATCAAAGCTTGTAATTAACATCACAAATATAGCAAATCCTTGCTGCGTCTCATCTAAGAAATGGCAGTGAAGGCTTCTATTTTCTATTGATTACATACAACAGTAAGCGCATTTTTGCAATTAGATGGAAGCTTGCCAAAAGTCATCAATCTGCATAATTGCAAGACCAAGAAAGGATTATACTAAAAGCCTGACCCAAGCCAGTCTCCCCATGCCAAGTTAGGGATAGCATAATAATACCCCTTAAGAAGGGAAAAAGGAGGCAATATTTACAGAGAATAATGAGATTCTACTAGCAATTCCATACCTCAATCTCGGAGGGAATTACTTATAAATGTCACAGTAGATTGACTTACTGTCAAGTCATCGTGCTGCCTTATTATATTACATTTTAGCCTGTTCTATGCTATTAATGGTATATATATTTTTTTATTTTACTGTTGCTCCCATTTTATTATTACATATACATAGCGTAGTGCAATGACTGAGCTTGCCGGCTGCAACATCGTAGAATTATGAGCTCAGTTTCCCACCTACCATTGGCCCATGTGACTCCCTCTGACTAGCTGATCCACATACCATCTTTAGAGTAGAGCAGAAGTCAGGTTCTCTGTTCAACACTGAGGCTTTCATAAGAATAAAGAGTGTGCCTGACTTCTGGTCCAATCTAAAGATGATGTGTGTGTGATTTGTCACAGTTGGAGGCAGGTGGGAACAGAACTTATAACTCTACTATATAGTGGTTAGTATGCTCAATCATTGCGCTGGACTGTGTATCATTCACCAGGGGTCAACAATACTGAAAGAGTGCAAACCCATGATAAACACATTTCACACAAGATATGCTATCAATTATAGATAAGAGCACCACCACTGGAACCGACATTTATTTGTCATCAGGATAGGTCATAAGTATGTGACTGGTAGGGTGCTGACTCCTGGGACCAGCTGTTTGAAGAGAATACAGAGCTCTGGTGATCGCTGCAGCCTCTTCCTAGGCCATTTATTTGAGAATAGGTCTGCAGTATGAAACACTCAGACAACCACTTTAACTTAGAAATAAAAATAGGTGATATATGTTTTTTTTTTTATTTATAAAATGTGGCTATACTTTCCCCCTAAATGCTTAAAGAATCACTCCCACAAAAATGTTTATTCTCTGAACCATTAGAAAGGTACATGATGTAAACTGTAATGAATGTAATCTTATTACGTGACTGTACTTGTGAGTTACAACCTCCTTTCTGATCCTGAGCTGTGTCATGTGACCAGCACTCTGCCTCTCCAACTGACACAGGACAGGAGGTCAGTTACTTCTCTATTCATTCCTATGAGGCTGACATTGAGACTTTCATAGGAATACATAGAGAAACTGTCTTCCTGTCCACACATAAGATGCTGTGTTATTTGGAAAGTCACATGACACAGTTGAGGATGAGAAGGGAGGTTATAGCTAATAGTCATTGGTAAGATTACCTTCACTACAGTTTACATCATGCACTTTTCTAACAGGTCAGAGAATATTTGTAGGAGTGCTTCTTTAAAGGGGTTATCTCACCTGTTGATTTGAGTCTCCGTATACAACATTAAAATGTATTGCTTCTATGTAGGCAAAATTCGTCTCACCCGAAGTTGTGCGAGACTTCAGTAAATTAATTTGGTAATCACATCTGCTTCTTTAAAAACATTTTAAAATAGCAATCTGAAGTTGGGTTTGGTGAAACCCGACTTCGGATTGCTATTGCTAAAAGTTTTTAAAGATGCAGTGGTGATTACGAAATTAATTTACCGAAACCTCCCACGAATTCTGCTTAAACTAATTTTGCCTACATGGAGGCAATACATTTTAATGCTGTATGGAGACCACATTAAAACTGAAGTGTGTTAATGAATCGACTTCGGATCTCTGATTCGAAGCCCGATTCGCTCTACACTAACCCTGGTATTGCTGGTATTCTTTAATTTCAGCGCACAAGCTTTGCAGTGGTGGCCGTAACCCCTAGATAAGAACAGTCTATAAAAATAAGCAACAATTTGAAAACTAAGAACATGTGGCATTATTGCTACAGAGAGTATTTGGGTAAGTGACTTGTATGACAATTTTGTACAACATATATGTCAATTATTGAGGTGAGATAACCTATTTAAGGTTGAACTTTAGACAGAACTGGTGAAGAGCGAGCATGCTCGGCACGTGGCGGTACTCGGCTGAATACCACGTGTGCTCGTCGCATTGCTCGAGTATCCGCCCCGCACGTTTGGTGCCTCCTGAAGCATCCAATCAGTGTTCAGGTAAGTAATTCCCTCCAGTGTAATGCCATAGCCATGTTAGCTATAAACCTTACACTGGTTGGCTGGCTGGAACACGTGGTACTAGTTTATATAGGAGCCGACATCCCGTGCTCGGATCATTCAGTGTCAGGGAGAGCCGACAGTAGGCAGGGACATATAGCGGTTTGCTGAAATTACAACGATTGAACTCCCAAAAAGCTCTTGAAAGACAAAACAGTCCTCTTCAGGACTAAAGTGTGTGTTTGACAGCAGTGCAGCATTTTATTTATTTTTTAACAAGGGTTAAATTCAGCAGTATGGGGCTGGAAAATCGCTGTGTTCAGTACCAAAAAGCTTTCAAAAGACAGAAATATTACATATCAGTGAGATCTACAGTACACCATCAGAAAGCAGTGTGTTTAGCAGAAGTTCTAAAAAGGGTCTTATTCACTAGAGTGTGCCTGCTAGTGAGATACACACCGCTCCATCATAGAAATTTATTTTTCTGGGGAAATTAACCTAATTTGTGCCACATCTGTGTGCGCGCTCAATCCACAAACGTTATATACAGTATTCCAGCCTAGAATTATTTCTATTTGGGACAAATTTCACTAGTTTGGGTGACTTCTGTGCGTGAATTTAGTCCGCAGCTATATATACAGTTAGTCAACAGAGAATTATTTCTATTTGTGACAAATTTCACTACTTTTGGTCACATCTGTGCGGGAATTTAAGCCGCAACCATATCCATATATACAGTTAGGTAACATGGCTGACTTCATGTTAGGCTGCCTTTCCCGCGACCCTCACGTTATATGCATTTTAGACAACACGGATTACTGGGTGTGATTACTTCTCGACCCCTGCTACAAAGATAACTTCTCATCTCTTATTCCTGCGGTGGATAGGGCAAGTAAAATGGTGCAATACCAGAAGGTCCATGTTGAGAATTTGCTCCAAATATTTACATCTGACAATTCTGGCTGCGGAGTCCGTACTTCCTTTGGCAACCGAGGAAGGGAGACAAGGGGAACACACACCAGTTCCAACAAATGCAGGGCAACACTGTCCAAGGCATGGGACACTTTTATGACACCCCGCCAGCAACCTCACCCTGAAGCGCGGCCTAGTGGCTCATGGAGGGACAAGTTTTGGAAGATGGTGAAAGAATACATAGCAGACCGTGTCAGTGTCCTGAATGACCCCTCGGTGCCTTACAACTACTGGGTGTCCAAGATGGACACATGGACCGAACTTGCGCTCTACGCCTTGGAGGTGCTGCTGGTGGCATTATAACAGATAAGCGTATTCAATTGTCCACTGGCAATGCTGACAGGTTGACTCAGATAAAAATGAACAAGGCCTAGATTGCCCCTGACTTCTCCACTCCACCAGAGAAACGCTGAGCTAATGAGGAACAAACACGCAATTTAAATGTATGCTTTACAATGTACTCAATCCACAAGATTCAGATGCACCCTTTTCACCTCCAAAAAGGGTATATGTTTGAATCTTGTTTTCTCATCCTCCTCCTCCTGTTCCATACAGTATATATGCCCTCAGTACAATGTTTTATGGGGTTTGCTCACCTTCAGGCCCTCACCTCCAATATTTCATACGGTCTGCTCACCTGTAGGTCCTCACTACAATGTTTTATGGGGTTCGCTCACCTTCAGGCCCTCACCTCCAATGTTTTATACGGTCTGCTCACCTGTTGGCCCTCACTACAATGGTTTATGGGGTTCGCTCACCTTCGGGCCCTCACCTCCAATGTTTTATACAGTCTGCTCACCTGTAGGCCCTCACTACAATGTTTTATGGGGTTCGCTCACCTTCAGGCCCTCACCTCCAATGTTTTCCAGGGTCAGCTCACCAGCAGACCCTCAACCATAATGTTTAAGAGGGTCAGCTCAGCAGCAGGCCCTCACCCGTAATGTTTTAGAGGGTAACCAGCAGGCCCTTGTTCCTAATGTTTTTTGAGGGTCACCAGCAGGCCATTAATTATAATTTTTCAATGGTGTGTATAATGCCCTCCTTTATGTGTAATAAAAGGTGCATTGGAGTGCCGGATCCTTGTAATTTTTGGCAGCCCTTTCACTTAGTGCATAGTATGAGTGTAGGAGTCCCACTACCTGAACAATTGTACCACCATGTGAATGAGGCCCTCCTTTACGTGAAATACAGGCTGTATCGGAGTGCTTCTTCCTTGTAATTTTTGGCAGCACTAACACTGTATATACAATTGAATATACAGGAAAGAAAGTTTCCTAACAATTTTTCATCTAAAAAGGATTTTTTTTGTGGGGGCGGGGTTTTGGGTCTTTTTTTGTCAGTCTGTAAAAGTGTCGTACAACTTGGACAACTTGCTTCCCAGCAGCGACATTGGTGTCCAAGATGCATCCAGACATGGTCCCGCTGCTGTTCGATTTCAGAGGTGTTTCCATCACTTTCAGACCTTTTCCTATGGTCCTCATCTGAGCAGGGGGTGCCTGGTTGTCTCCATTGACTTACATTATACTCGAGTGCTCGGCCGAGCGCACGAATATCGCGATGTGTTCGGACCGAACACCAGAACGCCCGAACACTTTGGTGCTCGCTCATCACTAGACAGAACAAGTCCGAGTAGTATTTCACTACATTTCGCATTACATTCGGCATACACATTTGAAGAATGCATGCTTATACAGTTGCATTTGCCTGACATCGACTCCTGTTGTACAAAAGTATCACAAATTAGCAACTTACAATGAATTGATCTATTTTTTCAACTACTTACCTGCATTAGTCAATACTAGATTTACCGTGTAGTTAGAACTCATGGATATTACAAAGTTAGACAGAAACTACAGACAGTCCACATGGTTTGATAGAATGCCATTGTGCAAAGATATCCTCTGACATTGGGGGCCTATGGAAGTACAATGAGGCCCCATACAGTAGAAGTCTATGAGTGCTCCACTAGAGCTTTGTACAACTCATAGGTAATACAAAGCCATAAAATACCCTGTGCATGAGCCCAAGTTTGGAAGAAATTCATGTGTAATGTAGAAACATGGATAATTTTATAGATTTATAGAATAAAAGATGGTTGCCTGCCTTGTACGTTACCAGTCCACACCTGTATGTAAAACATTGTCTGTATAGCCACAGTTCTACTTCAATTCAACTTTCAAAACTCTTTCCACGTAAATTCTGCATATAAAGTGCTATGTTTTATTGGACTGCATGTCCATTTGCATTTAAATGGAATTAAGCATTCTAATGCATAACTGAATTTCTATGAAGCATGTTACAATCACACAGTCATTACCATGACAAATGCCATTGAATGGTGTTTTCAAAATTAATTGAATACATCATACATCTTAAATCCCTTCTAGAAAATACTGTTTACTTTTCTGCGCTTTAGTGTTCTTGATAGAAACAAGGTATCTAGGGCAGAAAGAAATCTCATTTTGCTTTGAATTGTTATGTACAAAATACCAGAATTAAAACAAAGTCAAAAAGATACAAAGGTCAAAAAGATATAAATGCTACTTCAGTAATAGCCTAGTAGTAGTAGTAGTAGACTTTGGTATGAGTAAATACAAAATGTAGTTACTGTATGCCTTTTATATGATGCACAGTAAAAAATAGGAAGGGTATAAGGCTTAATTCACTCCGTATTCTAATATTTGGAAATTCAACTTTTTTTAAAATAGTAATTCTAACAAACCCAAATTTTATATGATATAACATTAAGCGTAAGGACAAGGGCATAGACGAGCAACACATTAGCGCATCATGGCGAAACAGCAAAGCTCACACGAAACAAGCTGCCATAGATGTTCTGTAGGGCAGAGGTGGTGAATTTTAAAATCTTTGCAGCTAAGGTTTATGACATGACTCCAGTATTAAAGGAGTTGTGCAGTGCTTAGATATTGATGACCCATGCTCAAGATAGGTCATCCAATATCAGATCATTGGAGGTCTGACTCCCGACACCTCCACCTACCTGTTTGAAGAGGCCGTGGCGCTCACACATCCTCTTCACAGTTTTAACCTGTTCACCATCTAGATTTTAGTGGCAGCACAATGCAATTGCACCTTCCTCTCCCATTCAAGTGAACAGGAGAGGAAGCTGCAATGTAACTGTGCCGCCGCTACGATCTAGACGGCGAGCACGTTATCAGTAAAGACCTCTTCAAAAACAGCTGATCGGTGGGGGTTTTGGACATCAGCTGATCTGATACTGATGTCCTAACCTAAGGAGAGGTCATCAATATCTCAGCACTGCACAACCCCTTTCGAGGGAAACAATTCTGACATTTGGGAACTGCTCTATATACAGCACCCAGCTCAGACAGCAAAGCATTTCAATGAAGGCTATCTACACCGGCATCAGTCTTAGTGAATCTGTGTCTACAGCACCAATCTATGTGCCTTTATGGTAACACATTTCATACAAGCTTTGAGTAGTCCTATACTGTAGCCATATGTGGGTCATTTATTAAAACCAGCATTTTAGACGTCGGTCTTAATAACCCCTGAGCTGGCGGTGGATCTGCAGAAATTATGTAGAGGTGCTGGCCTCTACATAACTTTGGTGCATCCATCGCCAGTCTAAATCTATGCCAGTTCCATTGCTGGTATAGATTTAGAATGTGTTTTTTTAAGTAGGCGTAGAAAATTATAAATGAGACAGGCCCGCCGGCCCACACCAAGCCCCCTTTTTTTAGCCCTGGTGTGAGCGGGAAAAAGTCGCAGATTGCAGCGCAAATGACCTTTGTGCCATAATCCGCGTCAGGTATAAATCAGAAAACTGGTGTATATCTGATAGTAAATGACCCCCCCATTCAGTTTAATTTGTCCCATACTTAAATTCAGTAGGAGGCAAGATAAGAGTTTAACTGCAGCTTTAGACTACACAAGGTTTGAATGTAGTCTGTTACCATGGAGATACATAGGTCTGCATAGGAGCTGTAGACACAAAGGAAAACAGTCTGCCAAGTTGGTTCAAATTTTATCTGAGATGCATTTGTGCAACAAATAAATACAACTTGGTTGCAGCATTAATGGGTAGGGCCTTCTCCGCTCTGTACCATTCTCATTGTACTTGTGTTGTTTCATATTATGTAGGTATATCCCCCTCCAAGATGTGCACTGCCATGGAGGTAATGGCGCATTCAAGTAAATAATAATAAAGGTGTACATAGTCTATAAAAATGCTCCAGCATGAAGAATGATGGTCAACAATCTGTAATTGTCTAACTGTATGCCGAGCCACATGGAACAAGTTTACAATAACTCATTTATATTAAAGTCAGTTTTCTTGAAGGTTAGAAAATGAAATAAAAACATTAAATAAAATGATAATAAATAAATCTGAAAATGTTTTCTTCCCATGCAAAGTGCATGGCAGTTCCTGAATGCTTCTCATACCACGTTAACCCATAACATGCATGCTAGTGGTTAATAGTCCATGCTGTGTCTCTGACAGATGAGTAATGGGTATGTTATAACAAAATAATGTACAAAGGCTTTCATTTCTGTGGGGCAGTTCATCATCTCAAACTGCCTGGTCATTCATTCCTTATATACCAAAGTGTGTGCTTTGTACATGGAAATTATGACATCCATTTTTATTGCATGTTACCTTATGAAGGGATAAAGGGATTGTCTACAGCAGCAACCGCAGAACTGACACTTTACCAGTCAGTTTTGCTGCATGTTCAAAGTATGACAACAACTTTTTTTTTTACTTTGCTTTTGTTTTAATTCCCTTTTAAATAACCATTGTATACCAGCAATGTTGCACATATCACCTGAAACACGCATATATAAAATAAATGTATGAAAAGTTTACTTTTGTACTCCTTTATCTTTTAACAGATTAGATAGATAGATAGATAGATATAGGATAGATAGATAGATAGATAGATAGATATAGGATAGATAGATAGATAGATAGATAGATAGATAGATAGATAGATAGATATGCAACAAGGCATTTTGGGCAATAGTCTGGTCCCATTGGGCTTGCACCTCTGTTTTTCTTTGCTTTTCATTTATTGACTAGTGCTACCATTTTCCTTAGATAGATAGATAGATAGATAGACAGACAGATAGGAGATAGATAGATAGATAGATAGACAGACAGATAGGAGATAGATGGTAGATAGATTAAAAGATAGATAGATAGATAGATAGATAGATAGATAGATACAGGATAGATAGATAGATAGATAGATAGATAGATAGATAGATAGATAGATATGAGATAGATACTGGATAGATAGATTGGCCATTGCTTGAGAAAGGTTCTATTGAGAGGACCGAAAAGTCGCATCTGGTGGAATAAAATACGCTCGTTATTTTTGGAAGTGATGTAGAGTTTTTCTTTCTTTAGATAGATAGATATGCAACAAGGCATTTTGGGCAATAGTCTGGTCCCATTGGGCTTGCACCTCTGTTTTTTCTTTGTTTTTCTGTTATTGACTAGTGCTACCATTTTCCTTAGATAGATAGACAGACAGACAGATAGGAGACAGATGATAGATAGATAGATAGATAGATAGATAGATAGATAGATAGATAGATAGATAGGAGATAGATAGATTACAGATAGATATGAGATGGATAGATAGATAGATAGATAATAGATAGATAGATAGATAGATAGATAGATAGATAGATAGATAGATAGATAGATAGATAGATAATAGATAGATAGATAGATAGATAGATAGATAGATAGATAGGAGATAGATAGATAGATAGATAGATAGATAGATAGATAGATATGAGATAGATACTGGATAGATAGATTGGCCATTGCTTGAGAAAGGTTCTATTGAGAGGACCGAAAAGTCGCATCTGGTGGAATAAAATACGCTCGTTATTTTTGGAAGGGCCGTGGAGTTTTTCTTTCTTTAGATAGATAAATAGATAGATAGATAAATAGATAATAGATAGATAGATAGATGACAGATAGATAAATAGATAATAGATAGATAGATAGATAGATATCAGATAGATTATAGATAGATTATAGATAGATAAATAGATAATAGATAGATAGATAGATAGATAGATAATAGATAGATATGAGATAGATAGATAATAGATAGATAGATAGATAATAGATAGATAGATAGATAGATAATAGATAGATAGATAGATAGATAGATAGATAGATAGATAACATAGAACTTTATGTGCCGTTTTCTCTTCTGTTGTCTAAAGAAATAACATCTCACTTTCAGGTAGTCATTAGTTCTCCTATTTCCTTCCAGACCATGCCTGGAACTGCTGCATTGCTAATTAAAGTGTGTGAGCAGTAGTATATTCTCCTCATGCGGTAGTTAAGCAGACCTCAGCACTTTGTGCACTGTGAGTAATTGACCATGACGTTCAAACTGTGCATTGGGAAGATGAGGGTATGAAGGCAAAGCACTGTCAATAGTGTGCGGTTACATTGTGTTGCAGGATCCCTTACCTTGTCTGCCATGATCATCGAAGACCCACCATGAATACCAAGAATTGGAATGAAAGTCTGAGCAGAAACAAAATCCAAAATCTGAGCTATGGCCTCTTGGTCAGTATCGTCTCCAAAAACGACCCCATGGATCTTGGTACCTGACATCAGATCACACACATGGGTGATAATACTCTTGGGGTCAGTCTGGTTTACTAGCAGGGTCACCACGTTGACATCAAAGTTCAAGGACGTATCCCTTGTCCAGAATGACCGGACTTCTTTCTCTGTGATATAACGAGTTCTTCCCAAAATAACTGCAATGTTCAGGACAGGAAAAGTCTTTTCTGCTCCAGAACTCAGATCCACCATACTGAGCAGAGCACTGAGCAGTAACACAGCACAGCCAAAGGTACCCATCTTCTCCAGCCTTACTCCCTGTAGAAATTGATCACAAAGTCTCAGGTTAGTATCCCACCACAATCTTTCCTTGCTGTCATTGATCAGAAATCTCAACACAGAGTTGAACAGATCAGTAAATTTGCTGCAGTGAATACATGTAGCAGTGCAATCAATCAGCTCATCAGCTCCTCTTTGTTTTAATATGTCTCTGAATATGTCCTCGCCATGGTTCCCATTCCCAGCTTTGCAATATAGTGCAAACACTTAAACATGACACGCAATGCCTCTCTGCATAACTGTTATAACCAGGGACGTAACCAGGACCCAGGGGGCTCCATTGGAAGACTTGGAGTTGGGGCCCCACACCACCATCACCACCTTCAGTAGCATGAATGTGAGAGCTTATGATTACGTTGCTTTTCCTAATGCACAGGTGAAATGATTGGAACATTGAAGTTACGGCACGGGAATAACATGCACAGTGATGTCACAGTACAGCAATAACGCTCACAGTGATATCACAATAGTATGACAATACACATGATGATGTTCAGAAACTTAATCGGTGATATCAAACCGCAGAAATGAAGCAAAAAGTAACGCACTCTTCCATTGTCCATATACATCACTAGCTGCACCCAGGTCTCAGTGGACATTGGCCCCCCTTGGCTTTGGGGCTCCATGCCTGCTACCTTGGTAGTTCTACCCATGGCTATACCCCTGCAATGACAGAGTAGGTCTAACATCACCAAATACCCCGACGGGGATGCTTTAGACAGTTCTTTTAGGTACAAAACATGGGTTGCTTCATAATAAGAGGCTCAGATTTTGGATGAATCTAGGTTCCTTTTCTTGCACATTGTGAACAGCTCATACTGCGGATACAGAATCCCTGTGATTGAGCGGAGGTTGCCTATGACATTCCTTTACTTATTGTACTGCATTTATTCTCGTCATGTAACCATGGCATCGGTTGATGTGTCTGAGACACTGCAGATTACATCTACATGGGGATACCCCTGCAGTATCTTCTCTGCTTTTTTTCCTATTCATTGCTCAGCTCCATAACCAGTAGTAGCTTTTTTTTCCCTTTTTCTTTTTTTTTTATGGTCACAGGCCTATCATTATGGCCTATCTGTTTCCTATCACTGCAGCTAGCACTTAAGTCATCACCTCTCCGACAACCTATTGACCCATGTTCCTGGCAGAGATGCTCCAAGTGCAGATTGGAGTAATGAAGGGATCATTTCAGTTTTGCGGTTGCACTTAACTGCAGCCGATTGCTATGTAGGCTGATATCATGGATTGCCCCACATATTCCAGAGAGCTTTACGTTAGGCATGCTTCACAAAGCACGTATAAAACCGCCATAGATGGAATTGTATGTTAGGGCTGCGTTTGCTTGGGATTGCAGGGAAGCTCCTGTTATTACGTACATTATGCTTCTCTTAGACTTAGCTGTTATCTCCCATTCACGCTGGGAAAGAAGAAGTACACCAGTGCCCCCTCCTGGGCAGATACATATTAGCAAATTACTATAAAAAAAAACAAAAAAAAAAACGAACATACCAGAGCCTTCAGAATATGTGGTTACTATTTGGCATGCTGCAAAGTTTGGCATGGCGTGGTGCTCAGCAGCGTTTCTTAGGATGCTCCTCCACTCTCTCCTCCAAGAATATTTTCCTTGCTGCCGTTAGATTTCCACAGAGCTGCTAACAATGCCAGCCACTCCGGCTGCTGTACATGCAATGAATGCCTATGGAAATGCCAACAACAGGACAAACATTGAGACATCAGACAGAATGGTACATTACACATATTCTCACAAGTCCCTGAATCGTGCCAACAGCACTGGTGCACTGCATGCAATTTTAATTAGGCATAGCAGACCTCAATAGCCAGTGAGGATATGATAATAAGCTTCATATCGTCATAAGATGTCAGGCATAGGAATGCACCAACGTAGCCTTATCCCTTTGCTAAATAATGAGACTTTCCAGTTCTGTATGCCCTAGTAAGGCAAGCATTAAAAATAGAATTGTATCCATGGACTTCATCGCCTGGTTTTATTTTACCTATATTTCCATTCAGCCAAGATGAAACCTTGACAGGTTGACATAATCTATATTTGGTTTAGTTGTAGATCAGAATGCAGTGGTCATCTATGTCACATGGCATTACAGTCCTAACCACACTCTGATCCATAAAGTAGAAGACAATACATCAAACTATGATCTTCTCCTCAAGTTTTAAGACTTTGAACCTCCATGGAAGAAGCCGCCAGCAGTTTAGTTTGGCGTGCAAGCTTACCGATTGCTATGAATGCCTATCTGGTAGTGCAACATACAGGAGAAATGGTCAAAAAGGGAAAAAAAAATATATATCACAAATGCTTTCTCACTCCAATGCTGAGATTTGATCTGCTCGCCATCTCTTGTAAACATGGCACTTGAACCAATGAATAAGTCATGAGGGAGCCACAGAAACACCATAGTACTAAAGAAGATACTCAATACTCACTGCATTCTTCTAAACACTGTAGCCTCAGGCTGGGAACCCACAAAGACATTTCATTCGATTCCTTCGCAGAGCATTGCAGCAGGAGAAGACGTCTGATTATAGGTCCAATTCACTGGGCGCAGAATGCAGCATCAGACAGCACTGCACAACCCCATGCTAAAGTTTGGAACTGACTGGTCCACCGGAAATTCAGTATTCTCCATTGAATTCTATCTC
Source organism: Bufo bufo (assembly GCF_905171765.1). Lineage (NCBI taxonomy): Eukaryota > Metazoa > Chordata > Amphibia > Anura > Bufonidae > Bufo > Bufo bufo. The sequence continues at coordinate 66,268,612 of NC_053395.1, read as the reverse complement.
CGGGGTCTGCCTTCTTCTTTCTAAGAGAATTTCTGTTGTTGTTTTTTTTATTATTCTGCAGCAGAACTGTAGGACAGCACAGACAGTCTCTGTATTCCTCATAGCTTTTGGGAAACTGAGGGTTGCAGTCAGCTACACATCCTTAAGGTAAGAGAGAGAATTACAGCTCAACCCCACTGAGTGAGAGCATTGCAAAAGAGCAGAGACATTGAATGCAAGGCAAGCAGAGCTGCAGTCAAGTTCAGAGGAGCAGCTCTGGTACAACACAGTCTGAGGATCCTTTCTGTATTCTGCAGAAGTTCTCCCAGGCTGCTATGCAAACTGAGACACAGCAGGTGTGTTTGGCAACAGAAACTAATTGCTGTTTTTGTATTGGATTTGTAGCTGACACCATAGGCTGCGCATGATGGATCCCCTGCTGCCTTCACTAGGATTTTCCTATTAGTTGCACTGTATTTACAATGCATTTATACTTTACCAGAAGCATCATTAGCACTTGTGATGGGGAAGGATGAGGGTTTTCCTGAGCTGTGATAGCACACAGCAGACATGCCATTATTGGTGCTGCTGTCCCTGGTGCTGAAAGAACGAAGCTTCTGCCACTTTGACAGGCGGTTGAAATACCTGTCTGTGTATCCGTACAATAGATCTGCACGGTGTGCAGGCAAGATATGATGCCTCATGTAGATAGACACACACGCCGTGACACTGCATCAAGACTCAGTACTAGAGAGCTGCGGCTATAGATGGTGGATATGTAGAGAGGGAGAGAGTGCGGCTAGATATAGTGCATGTGACAGAGAGATGTTATTCTAACATAATATATATTTATAAATAAAATGAATTATATTTAATCAATAACGGACGACTAGTACAGATATAAAAGCAGCGTCAGGTAAATGCATCATCTCCCCAGACAGGGCACCCATAACAGAATAAGGGGGGAACTTATCATTCCCCTTACACCATAAAAAAAAGTCTAAAACGTTGTGCTTGCGACATCTTAAATGCCATTGTGCCTAAATCTAAGCTCAACGCCGTCCTCGCGACTTTCCAAGAAGGGGGCACAGAGAGCGGCAGGAGGCCAGCGGGCCTGGCACATTTATCTTCTTTTATAGCAGTTTTGTGACCTAAAAGTAGACAGAAATCTACAGCAGTTTGGAGATGCCGTACATTTCATTCTGGGACATGGACTGCCAGAGGATGCACCTAATTTATAAAGAGGTCTGCACTTTGTCTTTAATGAAGCACAAGACCAGCGTAAAATTCCACCCCCCTCCAAGTATATTAATCAGAGGGCCTCCATCAGCAGTTACAATGACTATGTACCTCACTATAGCTACAGGAACACTATGGTAGTAATCAGGACATATACAGTATCTCACAAAAGTGAGTCCACCCCTGACATTGAACAATGTTGAACTTCCAGTGACCAGTATGAGAGGGTGTGATAATACCAAATTTAGCACATCCGCTCCCCATTTAGACCTGAGACCTTGTAACACAAACGAGTCACATGACACCGGGGAGGGAAAATGGCATTTTTGTTGCCAGCGGTTTACACATTAATGGTTGTGTGCAGGGGCATAGCTATTGGGGCCTCAACTCAGAGGGGGCTCACCCAGGAGGAGGACTAAAAGATTTTATTGTCATGGCCCCCTCAACAGTATTATACAATGACATTATATACAGTGATGCTGTAGGAAATGGTCAGAGTGTCTGCTGGGACTCGCCTGACTAGACACAGGAGTAAAGGTGGCAAACAAGTTGCTGGGAGGGAAGAGGGGGCCCGTTCAAAAATTTTCTAGTTACGCTACTGGCTGTGTGTTGAGTTATTTTGAGGGCACACCAAATTTACGCTGTTATATAAGCTGTACACTGACTACTTTACATTGTATCAAAGTGTCATATCTCCAGTGTTGTCCCATGAAAAAATATGATAAAATATTTACAAAAATGTGAGGGGTGTACTAACTTTTGTGAGACACTTTATATATATATATATATATATATATATATATATATATTGGGGTTTTGCTATGGTAGACAGGATTAGCGGACGCAGCATAGAGGCAACAACAAGTTCTTTGGATCAAACAGTTCAGTGTTTTATTCACACTTTAGGCAAGTGACAAAACAAGCAGTAATTATCAAACAAAAAGTCACCTTGCGGTGTTGGTGGTAATTCACACCATGCGGCAATTCTACCTCAAAGTGCCCTTGACCATAGCAGCACCAACCTGTTTTCACGCCAAACAGGTAGCAAGCCATAATCCAAACACAAGGCTCCCAGATCCCAACACAGAGACCGTGCTTCTGAGCCCAGCTGTCTATTTAAGGACAGCCAGGTGCTGCCAAAACCGCACTTAAAATCCGGTCCAGTATTTGACCTCACCTGGCTGTAAATCCGTCCAGCAGCACATGCTGGGAGGAAAATACCTGTTTTCCCAGACAAAACCTCTCACTGTGTCACATACCCCCCCCCTTTGTTCAACCCTGAGGGGGTGAACACACGCCAGACAGTGTACCCGGGACAGGGCATCCTCGTTTCCCTGTAACCGGCCTGCCCTGTGTTCCACCAAAAATTTTAAGTTTTGTAGGGAGAGAAACCATCGGGTGACCCAGGCATTTCTATCCTTGGCCTGGCTCATCCACTTGAGATGGGAGTGGTCAGTCACCAGGCGGAATTTTCTCCCCAATAAATAATAGCGGAGAGATTCTAGTGCCCACTTGATAGCCAGGCACTCTCTCTCCACTATACTATACGAGGTCTAGGCTGGATGAGCTTACGGCTGAGGAAGACACCGGGATGCTCCTCTCCGCTAACTTCCTGAGACAGTACAGCACTGAGGCCAATTTCGGAGGCATTGTTCTGTACTGTAAACTCCCTTTTGAAGTCGGGCGTCACCAAAACCGGGGACACACACAGGGCCGACTTCCAAGCGGAGAAAGACTCTTCCGCCCGATCATCCCAGCGAACCATCATTGACTTGAGTCAAGGGCGCAGCTAGAGTAGTAAAGTGGGAAAAAAACCTCATGTAATAGCCAACCATTCCTAGGAATGACTTTATTTGCCTAGTGGTGACAGGTAGAGGCCAATTCCATAGGTAAGCCGAAACGTACCGACGATGTGGACGAAGCATGATGTCCATTAGTCGCTGAAAAGTGGCGGGGGCACCATGCAGACCAAAGGGTAAGACCTTATATTTATACAGCCCCTCAGGCGTGATGAAGGCAGTTTTCTATTTGGCAGCCTCCGTTAAGGGCACCTGCCAGTACCCTTTTGTGAGCTCCAAAACAGAAAAATACCGGGCTTGTCCTAACCTCTGGATGAGCTCATACACCCAGGGCATTGTATACGCATCGAATTTGGAAACCTTGTTAAGTTTTCGAAAGTCGTTACAAAACCGCAACGTCCCATCCGGCTTGGATATTAATACTACAGGACTGGCCCACTCACTTTTTGACTCCTCAATGAAGTTTAGCTGCAAAATAAGCTGCACCTCCTCTGATATGGCCTGTCGCAGAGCCTCGGGTACCCGGTATGGTTTGAATCAGACGTTTGCCTGAGGCTCAGTGACAATGTCATGCTGGATTATGGAAGTGCGTCCAGGGAGGTCCGAGAACACATCCGTGTTCCGACTAACGAACTCCACGGTCTCCTGAGTCTGTTTGGAGGAGAGGCTGTCAGCAATTTTACAGTGGCCGCCTCTCTTGCATCAGACAGAGGGGCCGGTACCTCTTCCCTATCTTTCCACGGTTTGAGTAAATTCACATGGTAAACCTGCTCTGGCTTTTGCTGCTCTGGCTAGTGTACCTTGTAGTTTACATCTCCAATTTTCTCGAGTACCTCGTAGGGCCCCTGCCACCTATCCAGGAACTTACTGTCCACAGTCGGCACCAGAACCAAAACCTGATAACCCGGGTTAAAGTTCCGGACACGAGCCTGCCGATTATATACCCGACTCTGGGCTCGCTGAGCTGCCTCCATAGGCTCCCTAACAAAAGGCAACACTGTCTCTATCCGATCTTGCATCTGGGTAACATACTCAATGACACTTTTATGTAAAGTGGGTTGTTTTTCCCACGTCTCTTTGGCCACGTCCAAGAGACCGCGAGGGTGTCTGCCATATAGCAATTCGAAGGGAGAGAACCCAGTAGAGGCCTGAGGTACCTCTCGCACTGCAAACATGAGATAGGGCAGAAGAAGGTCCCAGTCCCTCCCATCCTTAGACGCCACTCTTTTTAACATGTTTTTTAATGTTTGATTAAATCTCTCTGCCAGGCCATCCGTTTGTGGATGATACATGGACCATCCGTAGCTGTTTTATGTGGGACAACTTACAGAGTTCCCTTATCACCTTGGACATAGAAGGGGTCCCTTGGTCAGTCAGAACCTCTTTAGGTAGCCCCACTCGGGAAAACATCTCCATTAATTCCTTAGCTATGAGTTTGGCCGAGGCATGTCGCAGTGGCACCGCCTCCGAGTACCGAGTGGCATAGTCTAGAATGACTAAGATAAGTTGATGCCCTCTGGCAGACTTCGGTACTGGGCCTATGAGGTCCATAGCTATTCGGTCGAACGGTACTTCAATAATCGGGAAAGGTACTAGGGGACTATGGAAACGTGGCTGGGGGCTAGTTATCTGGCAGGTCAGGCAAGACTTACAAAACTTTTCCACTTATACTTTTCCAGTAAAACCATTGTAGAGTACGATTCTGAGCTTTCTGCATCCCCAGGTGACCCCGAGAGCGTGTTTGTGGGTTAGATATAACACAAGCTTGCGATAAGCCTTGGGGACCACCAACTATTCAATAGGCTCACCCTGTAGTTGGTTTACCTGATACAACATATCCCGATGAACCACAAAACAGGGAAACACTGACTCTGCCCCAGGTTGTTGTGGTTCACAATCTACTATTAACACATTTTCCCAGGCACTGGATAGGGTTAGGTCCCGATGTTGGGCAGTACCAAAATTATCCCCGGAGACATTGAGGTCTGCCAATTCAGGACCCGGCAGAAAGTCCTCCATGTCTCCCACTATCACACTTAGTGGGGTTGTCTCCCCCTCTTCCACTGAAGTGGTGGTCACCCCTACCACTGGCCCTTCGGTCTCAGGTTCCCAGGGTTCTGTTCTACCCCCTGAGCCGTGCCACTCTGCTAGGGTTACCACTGTCTCATGGGTATCAGTTACTCTCATAGCAGGCCACAGTGCCGGGAATCCCAGGAAGTCTCTCCCTATTATGAGTTCATAATGTAGATTTGTGGCGACAGCCACCTCGTGGGTCCATCTACCGGGCACTGTAGTTAGTGACACCAACGCAGTGAGGTAGTCTTTTAAGTCTCCGTGGATGGAAAACGGAGACTTAAAGGCCTGTATACTCAGGGGACCACACCAGGGTAGCCCTAACTAGGGTCACCAGACTCCCTGAGTCCAGCAGAGCCTCCGCCAGAGTGTCTCCCACTTCCACCTGGCACAAATGATCTAGAGACTCTGGGGTACCTGTTGCACACAGCCTCCTGGCATATAGCGACTGACAGTAGCCATAGTTAGTGTCCATGGGCCCAATCCGATGGGGACAGTCAGCCCTTACATGGCCAGGCTCCTGACACCTCCAGCAGTCTATCGGAGCCAGGTCTGCCGTGGGTACATCCTGAGCAGGTTTTATCGGCTCAAATCCCTGGGCCTGGGGTGGAGATTTCCGGGGTTTGCCAAACTCCCTCCTGACAGAACCCTCCTTTAGATACCTGGTAGCTTCATAGCATTCCACCAGGTCCACCATCTCAAGGGCATTGCCAGGAGACACCTGATCGATCCAGTGCTGGAGAGGGTATGGCAAAGCCCTCCAGAACATATCGGCTAACATATGATCCAGCATAGCAGTGGGACTCAGCATGTCAAGCTGTAGCCATTTTTGTAAGAGGTGAAATAAGTTATAATACTGGGGTCTTGCAGGCTCAGTCGGGTTGAACCCCCACTGATGCACCCACTGGGTCCAGACCAACACATTGACCCCCCAGTCTTGCCAGAATCTCACCCTTGACTTTCTGGTAGTCGGCCGCTTGATCGTCCAGCAAGTCAAAATACACCCGCTGGGAATCGGATGCCAGGAATGGAGCGACGACCTCAGCCCACTGGTCACGCGGTAGCTTTTCCCTGATGGCCATTTTCTTATATATTGCCAGGTAGGTTTCAATGTCGTCTGCGGGGGTCATCTTAGTTATCGCGGCACGGACTGCTTTCCGGGCATCGTGGACGCTCGGGGTTGCTCCTGCTGTCTGCAAAACCATCACGTGTTGCAGCAACAACTGGTTAGTCTACTGCTGCTTCTTATTAGCCTCACGTTGCTGCAGGTTTTTCTCTCGCTGCTGCAGATTAGCCTCCATGAGGGCCTTCACAGCAGCCTCCATTTAGTTGTGGGGCACTGGTTGTAATATAGCTGGTTTAATGTACGACAGACACCCGTGCCTGAAAAATGCAGAAACCAAAAATATCAGCGTTTATGCCAGCCTCACTGCAATGCGCGCATCCTCCACCATTTGTGTGGTTTTGCTCTGGTAGACAGGATTAGCGGACGCAGTATTGAAGCAACAACAAGTTCCTTGGATCAAACAGTTCAGTGTTTTATTTACACTTTAGGCAAGTGACAAAACAAGCAGTCATAATTAAACAAAAAGTCACCTTGCGGTGCTGGTGGTAATTCACATCAAGCGGCAATTCTGCCTCAAAGATTCCTTGACCATAGCAGCACCAACCTGTTTTCACGCCAAACAGGTAGTAAGCCTTCATCCAGACACAAGGCTCCCAGATCCCAACACAGAGACCTCACTTATGAGCCCAGCTGCCTATTTAAGGATAGCCAGGTGCTGCCAAAACCTGCTGTGCATTTGGTAGTCCAAGACACTGCATGCTACCCTCAGATTGGCCAGCATTGGTTACATGAGCATTGCTGGCCAATCTAAGTGCAGGGCTGCACAAGTAGGAAATGTCTTAGAAGCACAAATGCACAGTCCGGTTCATGGAGTTTGAGAGGCAGTGCGGCCGTCTTGAATGGCAGAAGAGGAGCACGAGGAATGACAGATCTGCAGCTGAAAAGATGGAAATGAAGTTACTATATAAGTGTTTTGTTTGTTCCCCAGTTAATATGATTTTTTTTTTGTCGATGTTCTTGAACCAGGGGGTCACTGTAGTAGACATGCGTCTTTTCATAGGTTTGGCACATTTTACTTAAACAAACCAACCATTAGTTGCATTTAAGTGATGCAAGAAATGCAAGTACTGTGAATTATTAGTATTATTATTATTGTTATTATTATTTATTTGAAAGCACCATTAATTCTATGGCGCTGTACGTCCAAATGGGGTTACACAAATATAAAAATACAGTAAACAAGAAAATATTAACAGACTGGTACAGAGAGGTAGAGGACCCTGCCTACAATAGCTTACAATCTACAAGACATACAATACAGACAGGACACACGCAGAAATTACATGCACAATCTTTAGGCCTTACACATAAAGTACATCCTGCATATAAACTTCATACACAGAGACACTACATACACTGGTATTACGGACTTTACACAGAGGTAGTTAAGAGATAACGGGCGGGGGGGGGGGGGGGGGGGTCATTTTGAAGCCTGTCCGGCACCAAGAGGGCTTATCCCCTAGTTATCAGCATGTCTTCTACTGTTGAGGGTAATATTCATTTTGCACATTTGCTTGGAATTTAAAATGTATTAGCTTTAAACTCAGTTCTGGGACACTGCTTTCTTACATGTCTTTGTAGTGAAAACATTGCTTACCCTGATATGAGCATAACCAAAAATACATTATTAATCTGTATTGTAACCATTATACTGCCTTTCTAATAATTTGCTTTGAAATCTTAAGATCCTCCATCAGTTTATGAAAAGGCAATAAAAAATAATGCAGTTCTATCTGTAAGCACTTCTAATCTCTCATGGCTATCTGTTGCTCCATCCTACTAATTTACTGTACCTCTGGCAGGATACTGGACTGCAATTTCCAATCAGTCTTCTCTTGCACCCATGTTTGTTAATTATTTTTGCAGGATTAAACTATCTGGATTTTCAGAGTTACATGTCTGCAAAGATCTCTTGATCCTTATTATAATAAGATGATTAGGCAATACTCATAGGCAAGAGTCTTACAGATTATTAAATGCAGCCAGTGACGTCTTCAGCTACTTCATATGGATCTAGCAGAGCTTTGTGATAACTCTCGGATCGAATACTGTGGTAAGTTTCCTATGAAAATTCTTATGTAAACCCCAGATAGCACATCAAAATATTGCAATGAATTGTTTCAATTTCCAAAATAACATAGTAACATAGTTTATAAGGATGGAAAAAGACATCTGCCCATCCAGTTCGGCCAGTTATCCTGCAAGTTGATCCAGAAGAAGGCAAAAAAAAAAAACTGTGAGGTAGAAGCCAATTTTCCTCATTTTAGAGGAAAAAACTCCAAACAGCCAATCAGAATAACTCCCTGGATCAACAACCCTTCTCTAGAAACCTAATAACTATAACCTATAATATTATTATACTCCGGATGACTTCTATTACACATAGGAGATAAAAATATACTTTTAATATTATTATTATCATTATTATTATTATTATTATTATTATTAGTAGTAGTGGTAGTAGTAGTCATAGTTTTAGTAGATACTCCTCCAAAACAGAAGGAAGTATATTCCAACCAATAATACAGGAAAAAACCACAAGAGTTGCATAAACCTAATAGGTGGGAGAGGTTACAGCACAAAAAACCACATGTATATATGTACCAACCTAAATGCAACCTAATAGCAGCAAATATCTGATAGATAGTGGATAGGGAGATCAACCTGGACCTGCAAGGAGCGCTTCCTTCTGTTCTGGAGGAGTTTCTTAGGCCTTTTTATGTATTGTTATAGAGGTCACTTTTTGGGTGATTTTTAACTCTGTGTACCTGCTGGGGAGCTGCTTTTTCGCAGCGCTGACCGCATTGCTGCTACATCCTCATTTATATATTTATTTATGCGTATGTCGTCTTTATGTTGTCACTCAATAAAATATGTTATTGTAATATCTGTGTGTCACAATTCACTGCAAAAAATGCACCAAAATGATATGCAACTGACAATACTAGCCAATTCCCCAGGCCGATGTTAAAAGCTGAGAACTTTGCCAATATCTTCCAGTTAGGAAAATATCGGAGCCCCTCATGCACCACGTCACGGTGTCTCAGCACGCATGGGGTCCTACCACTAACCAGCCCGTGGTGTGTGAACAGGGTCTGAACAGTGCAATTAACTCACAGCCATGCCTCCATAGTGGTATCACCAATGCACTGTGAGGTAGGATAAAGCTGTGAGCCGGACCCACAACAGACCATGTGACACAGCAGCTACCAGGTGCAAAAGAATGTTACCAACAAAATAAAGTGGTACATTCCATACACATAAAGACAAAAACTCACTGAAAAAAGTGGCCAGTTTTTTCAGTGAGTTTTTAATATATGTGTGTCCTTGTTCTTTTGGTAATATTGTGTATATTGTCACACATTGTTTTTCATCTCATTGATGATTATATTGGTTGCAATAGTCGTAGTAGAGTCTATCATAAAATGGGATGAAACATTCTACATAATCTTTGAAGAGATTTCTAAGACAACCCCATATAGACATCATAAAAGATGTTCTCTGAGTTGGATGCCCCTCTATTAGCAAGAGGACTAAGCTAAGACTAGAGTATCCATGTATAACAAAACATTTCCAATCATGGGAATCATGTATAACACTTCTAACTACACCACTCCTAATGTAAATAAGAGAGAAGAAAACCCACAATGGGTAGTGCTGTTGGTCAATACAGGCATCAGATGCCAATGGAATCCTCACCTTTATACATTGCGCTAGAGGCACAATGCTCTTATAGGCGGATCAGAGTTGTCCCCCGGCGGGCTTCTGCATATGCTGGCTCTGGTCCCAAGGCTGGGCCTGATGTAGCAGTGCAAATTGGAAGAAGAAGAAAGGCGATGCTGCTAAGTACTGTGGCACAAGAAAATAACAGAAATCAATGTACTGTATTAGAACAGGAACAATGTGTTTCGGGGCCCCTTTGTCAAGTTCAGCAACCTGTTTGGCCCAAAACGTGTTGTTCCTTTTCTAATACATAAATAACTTGCTGTTATCTTCTCATGCCATGGTACTTAGCAGCACCACCTTTCTTCTTCTTCCAAGTCCCATCCCTAATGTAAGCCAAAACACAGTGCAGCAGAATTTTCCTGGTTTTGTTCCTGGCATTTTTTCCTTGCCAAATAAATAAAGCTTCAAAGACGTTTTTGCCCATTTAGCGTGTTTTAACAATGGCATTTTTTGTAAATGCCTAGCATTTTTATTAGACGAAAGTATAAAGTCACTTCTTCAGTAAAGCTGTGTGGGGAAAAGAGCACTGGTTAAAAAAAAATGGCGTGTAAAAATGCTATTAAAAATTGCAACACAGATTTTTTTTTTTTTTTTTGAAGCAGGAATACAAAATGAAAGTTTAATGGAGAAAAAAAACAGGCAATAAGGGAAGAAACAACGGACCGAGAGTATGCTGAAAAAAACTTCCAATGACCTGAAAAAAAAACTATGATAAAAAAAACTGCTTGCCCTACCTTTAATATTTTCCATAGACTTTCATGCAACATCTACAGCTGACCTTTATTGCCTAATAAAGTGGCAAAAGCTGCAGCAAAAAAACGCAAAACACCACAAACTCCAAGATAAACCTATGTGGGACAATAGCAGCTGTGATGAATGAGGATTAAAGGGAATGTACCGTCAGAAAAGTTCCATTTAAATCAGGTTCATTATAAACATTTTTAAACATTTTTGACATTTAATCGCAAGACCATTGTATTTCTGAAAGAAAGGCAGAATAGCAACACTAGATACAGTACACACAGATACAGCTCTACATTCATTTCCCTGTCACTCCCGGGTATCCAGGAGTTGGTGTCTGAACTCTTGTTATGACCTCGTTTCAGTGTTGCGGTACAGCTTAGGTGTTTTTGGTCATTAAATGATAATGTGATGCCTTTACTGACTCAGCTCTAACTCATAGAAAAACTGGAAAGTTATTTGCACAGAACAGGTAAATATCAGTCTACCGTGTACTTTCAAAGCTGGATATTTAAGCTGGATCCTTAAAGGGATCATCTAAGTTAAATAAAGACTTGGTAGCCCTTCTAAATGTGCTAAAGTAGCAAGAGCCATACTTAACCTTTTTTCCTCTGCCACTTCCAGTGATGCTCTCCAGTCCTCCCCACTACTGACATCATCTTCCTGGGCGCAGCAGTCACCAGGCATGCTATCACTGATCTCAGATGTATATGGAAAGTCCATGTAGAGGTCTGCGATTGGCTGCAGTAGCGACCTGTGTGCACAGAATGTCACCGCTGGTGCTAGGAAAACAAACAGCAGCAGGGAGGACTTAAGCGCAGTGCAGGAAACATCAGGAAAGAAATGGGGAAGTATCAATCATTTTGTTATTTTAGACCTTTAACAGAGGGGCGGCTTTCAGAGAGTAGAATGATTGGTGGAAGTCCGACACCTGGCACTGCTACCAATCAGTAGAGATGGCCTTGCGGATTGCCCGGCAGTCGTTTCGCAGCAAACTTTACTCATTCGTGGTTCGCCAAACATGCGAACATATGGCGATATTCGCCGGCGCCATATTTTTTTACATTCTGAGAACCTTGACCCATGACACATCCATCAGGTGGTACAGGACAGCCAATTAAGACTTTTCAGCACATGGACATACTCCCTACCTTATAAATAGACCTGATCTGGCCGCCATTTTACATTCTGTCTTTTGTCAGTGTAGGGAGAGGTTGCTGTGTGGAGCAGGGACAGGAGGTTAGAGTGACACAATAGTGACACAAATCGCTAGCTAATAGGTCCACAAAAGTCCTTTTAAGGACTGGTATAGGTGTGCTATTGATCGGTGTGCAGTACAGAGGGGTGTAATACACTTATAATATACTTTCTAATATAGAAAGCATATTATAGTGGATTTGTATTGTGCAGCATTGTGACTGGTGATCGGTTCTGCAGCGATACTACAACTACAAAGAGTGACAAACGCAATTAGAAAAAAGTATTATAACTGGTGTGATAGACCAGTGTCCCCCAAAACCACATATTGAAGCGGGTGTTATCTAAGAATATACTTTTCAAATAATGTATTTGGGTGCTGCAGAAATGTATCCGCTTTCACTGCATTACCTCTGCTACACACAGTGATAGAATATAAAGGAAAACATTTTTATAACTGGTGTGAAAGACCAGTGGCCCCCCAAAACCACATATAGAAGCGGGGTGTTATCAAAGAATATACTACTCAAATTGTGTATTTGTGCGCTGCACAAATTTAGCCGCTTTCACTGCGTTACCTCTGCTAGACTGAGTGATAAAATTTTAAATAATATTTTTTTTTTAAACTGGTGTGATTATAGACCAGTTGACAACAAAACGACATATTGAAGCGGGGTGTTTATACCTTCTTCCACATACACTGCGCTTCTCTATAGACTTTTGTCACCGGGTCATTTAAAAAATGACAGGCAGAGGAAGAGGCAGGCCCTTTCGCAGGGGTGGTAGGGGTACGGCAGGAGCACCAGGCCGGAGCCAAAGTGTGAAGTTGCAGAAGGTGCGTTCAATTTTGTCAAAGGACGCACCAGACTTGGTTGAGTGGCTCACTCAGCCTTCGACTTCTGTACCCTCCTCATGCTCTCTATCTGCACCCTCTTTACTCTCTGCTGTGTGCACTTCCAAAGACACCACCACCAACACCACCACCACCATATACCCTCCACTTGAGTCACAGGAATTATTTTCCGATCCATCACAAGACATTTCCAATGCTCAGCCATTCTTGGCATCGGATCAGGAAGAGGAGGTAGCAAGTGCAACAGCCGCCACTCAGCAGTCTGATGACAGTACCCAGATCAGCCCAAGGAGGTTGGTCCCCGCTGTTGCTGCCTACTCCGAGATCTCTAACGTTAGTGGTGGGGAAGGTGACGTCGATTATGACGTGTCTATGGACGTAACGTGGGTGCCCACAAGAGAGGAAGAGGAGGGGAGTTCAGAGGGAGAGATGGACCAGCAGATAGGGAGGAGAAGCAGGCCGAACTTACATTGCACAGGAGGGACAAACCAGATTGCTAATGTATCAGGAGCGAGCCATCAACCATGTACGGTCACATCTGGCGCTCCCAGGACGCCGGCACATGGCTCCACAGTGTGGGCTTTTTTTAATGTGTCAGCTGCTGACAATAGTGTTGCCATCTGCAGCCTTTGCAGTCAACGCATAAGTTGCGGTAACCCCAATGCTCACCTAGGGACGACCGCCTTAAGAAGGCACCTGGCCTCACATCACCGAGCCCAGTGGGAGCAACGCCGTCAGAACCAACAAAGCCACACTCCAGGCTCTCACCGTCCAGCCTCTTCTCCTTCTCCTTCCCCTCTCTCCTCCCAATTGTCCTCCACTTAACCTTCCATCATGCCATCCTCATGTTTGTCAGGAAAAAGGCAGGCTTCCGTGGCCCAAATGTTCAAGCGTAAAAAAATTATGAGGCCGGATAACCCTCTTGCCCAACGGTTGACCGCTGGCTTGTCGGAACTGATAGCCCGCCAACTACTGCCATATAAACTTGTGGACTCGGAGGCCTTTCGAAAATTTGTGGCCATTGGAACACCACAATGGAAGATCCCAGAAAGGAAATATTTATCGCAGAAGGACATCCCAGAGCTATATGGACACGTTCAGCGGCAAGTGAATGTATCTCTGGCACACAGTGTCGGTGCCAAGATACATCTTACCACAGGCACGTGGTCTAGCAAACACGGGCAGGGAAGGTATATAACTTTTACTGCCCACTGGGTGAACCTTCTGATGGCCGTCAAGCATGTAACCCGTGGCACCCGTGTAGATTTGGTTTTACCGCGACGGATTGCATACAAGTCTGCCTCTTCTTCTCCTCCTTCTACTCCATCCTCCCTCTCCTCCTCGGCTGACTCCTTTTTTTGCTGCTACCGTCTCTTCCACTGCGCCAACCAAGATCCCCAGAACCTATTCGACATGCCAGGTTAGACGTTGCCATGCTGTGCTGCGTTTGTTGTGCCTGGAAGCCAAGAGCCAACACCGGTCCTGCACTCCTTTCAGCTTTGCGTTCACATGCAGATCAGTGGCAGATCAGTGCGACAACGGTGCCAATCTGCTGAGCGCGCTGAAACAGGGTGAAATTACACACGTGCCGTGCATGGCACACGTCCTGAACTTGGTCGTACAGTGATTCATTGTCAAATTCCAGGACAGGGTCCAGGACGTCTTGTGGCAGGCCAGGAAAATCGCGGGCCATTTCAGAAGATCTTACACGGCCATGGCTCGCCTTGCTGAAATCCAGCGGTGACACAACCTGCCCGTCAGACGTCTTACTTGTGACTGCCCGACGCGATGGAACTCAACCTTATATATGCTCGATAGGCTGCTCCAGCAGAAACGTGCAGTTAACGTCTACCTGTACGAACTCTGCGGCAGGACAGGTTCTGAGAGCTTGTTTTTTTTCACCGCGCCAGTGGTTGCTCATGCGCGACACATGCAGACTTCTGCGGCAATTTGAAGAGATCACCAAGCTGGTCAGTCTCAGCCAGTGCGCCATCAGTGACATCATAACTTTTGTCTTCTTTCTGGAGCGTGCATTGCGTCGTGTCATTGATCAAGCCATCGAGGAACATGAGCAGGAAGATGAGGAAGTAGCAATGCTGGATGAATTCCCAGGGGGGCTACTCCATCTGAGACAAGTCAACAACAGGAGTCTGAAGAGGAGTCAGAGGAGGATGGTGTCGGGGAGGAGGAGGATCAAGAAGAGCATGCTTTAAACCTTTCTGGGATCCCTCGTGTTGTCCGTGGATGGGGGGAGGAGAACGAGGACGACATTATTCTGAATGATGAGCAAGAGCCAGGCCAGACTACAACACTTCCAGTTTAGTGCAAATGGGGGCCTTCATGCTCCAGTCTTTTAAGAGGGACCCCCATATAAAAAGCATAAAGGGCAAGGACCAGTACTGGGTGGCAACGTATTTAAACCCCGTTACAAACAAAAAATGGCGGAAATGTTACCACCATCACAGAGGGTTGTCAGAATGAAGCACTTCCAGGCCTTGCTTAGAGAAATGCTGCATTCTGCTTTTTTTGGCGCTGGCAGAGGAGTTTCCACTCAAAGAGAAACAGTTGTGGGTACCAATACAAAAGCGACTGCAAGAAGAGGGCGGTTTGAAGATGTGTTGGTCACTTCTGATATGAGAACATTCTTTCAGCCGACCCATCGACAGCTGTCCTCCGGATCCAGCCTCAGGAAATGCCTAGACTGGCAGGTGTCCGACTGGATCGGTTTGACGGCCGATTTGGACCCTCTGAGAAGTGATGAACCCCTGGACTACTTGGTGGGCAGGCTTGACCTCTGGCCAGAACTTGCACAATTTGCAATGGAACTGTTGGCTTGCCCCTCATCTAGTGTCCTGTCCGAAAGGACGCTGAGCGCAGCTGGGGGGGATCGTGACCGATAAGCAGACTCGCCTAGCTTACGACAGGCATGGATCTCTGAGGAATTCAACACATGTGAACAGTAGACCATGTTTGTTTAAAATTCCTCATGACAGCCCATACCCCCCACCACCCATAACAATTTATGGCCCCTGTCTTCGATAAATACAGCGGCATAAAATGCCCTTTATGTACCTTGAATGCCTAATTTTTGTGGCCTGTAATGGCTGAAACTTACTTCTGTATCCTGTGAATGCCTAATGTACCACCAGCAACAGAATACAAAGTTATTTGCTGTCAGGGGAACGCCTTTCGGCTAATTTTTGAGGCCTGTAATGGCTGACACTTACTTCTGTATCCTGTGAATGCCTAATGTACCACCAGCAACAGAATACAAAGTTATTTGCTGTCAGGGGAACGCCTGTCGGCTAATTTTTGAGGCCTGTAATGGCTGACACTTACTTCTGCGGACACATTTAACAGACGTGTGAATGGACCCTATATGTATTTGACATGTATTTACCGGCTGCTGTCAGTTCTGGCTGATTTAGGCCGAGCTATTACAGTAATACCAAGCAATATTACAAAAAACACAATACACGTTATAACTGTACAAACGATTTATATAACTTAGTAGAAAAAAATAAATTAAATTAAGGCTTTTTAAAAAAAAAAAAGCATGATAATTTCATGCACCCCCTTCATGGCCTTGCGTTGCCTCTCCTCCATGGCCTTCAAGCGCTCATGAACAGCCTGCATATCATGGAGATGCGCCCTTTACAGTTTGGCCAATTTGACCTTCAATGTTTTCATTTCTGTTTGAAAAAAAATTTATTTTAATTTTTTTGTGGTGCATATGACTTTATGATCGCTTGCTATTACACCTTTTTGTGAGAAAAGCTGTCCATAAAATTGCCTTTTTTTTAAATGTGTCCAACTAAGGGGTTATTTGGTATGATATTTTTAGACAGCTGGTTGTTACAGGTGCGGCCAAACCTATTTTTCCTTATTTTATAGTAAATTGTCTTTTACACAATAAAAGCATTGTTGAACCAAAAACAATTCATGTTTTACTGTCTCCATATTTTGAGAGCCAAATTATAGATTTTATGTGGCAATTGTCTAACGGTTGGGTCTCATTTTTAGCAGAATGCACTGACCGATTGTTACTATTTTGGGGGGCATATGCCTCTTTAGCTAGCTTGGTGTTGCACTTTTAGTGATGTTAGGTTGAATAAATTAATATTTTCGTTTAATTTTTAATTTTTATTTTTTTAAAGTCTTTATACACATTGATTGATTTAAATCTCAATACGTTAGTTAGTGATCTTTATGATCATTATATAGTATATAAGTTAGTTATATTTCAGTACATTATAATTTTATTTTGTTTGTTAGTTAATGATAATTCAATTGAGTTTAATATTATTTATTTGTTAAATCAATGGTTTTAAAGTAGAATAAATGGTTATTGGCCAGTGTTCTTTTTTTGTATTACTAGACTGTATGTTGTCGCCTCATTGTCGGCCCTTTTAATGTTTATGTACATGTTATGGATACATAATCATATTGCTATGTGCACATATTTACCCTCCTGCCGGGGGCTGGTGATCATCTCCTCTTCCTCTGAGTCTTGAGATGGGGTGGTGCTGAAGGGTACAGCACTTTCCACCTCCTTCACTTCTCCCACATCTGGTGGGGGTGGCTCAATAGGCTGGGAGGGTCCGGCTTCCACCTCCTCTTCCTCCTCTACCTCCACAACATCCACCGGTTGCCTTTTCCGAATGGAGGGAATAGGAACGTCTGTGATGACAAAATGTTCAGATTTTAGATAAACAACTTCAAAATCTTAAGAACATTTGATATAAAGATATTCCAATATGGAGGGATCTATATATAATTGCAGTGGCTGCCAGCTTTATGATGCATAACTCAATCCAAAATTAACAGTATGAAAAAAGACATCACCTCCACAGTGTCTTGATGGAACAATAAGGAGAGAGGAGACCCATGGGATGGGATTATCTCCTCAGTGTATCATATGATGATATAATTCTCTACACCAGAGATGGCTACTTCTTAATCCCATCACTAACACAATAGGACAAAGGGACACATAAACCAACACATTCATTTGGAGTCTCTGAGCAGAGTTAAAGAGGACCTTTCACCTTGAAAAACATTGTGAACTAAGTATGCTGCCAGGGAGAGCTGCGCCCGGGGATCTCACTGCACTTACTATTATCCCCGGGCGCTGCTCCGTTCTCCCGTTCTCCCCTCCGGTATCTTTACTCACTAAGTTATAGTAGGCGGTGTCTGCCCTTGTCCTGTGGGCGTCTCCTTCTCCTAGGCTGCAGCGCTGGCCAATCGCAGCGCACAGCTCACAGCCTGGGAGAAAAAAACCTCCCAGGCTGTGAGCTGTGCGCTGCGATTGGCCAGCACTGCAGCCTAGGAGGGGGAGATGCCCACAGGACAAGGGCAGACACCGCCTACTATAACTTAGTGAGTAAAGATACCGGAGGGGAGAACGGGAGAACAGAGCGGCGCCCAGGGATAATAGTAAGTGCAGGGACATCCCTGGGCGCCGCTCTCCATGGCAGCATACTTAGCTCACAATGTTTTTCAAGGTGAAAGGTCCTCTTTAACCCTTATTGCGTTTATGGATTCACACCATGCTACTTTAATGGGGAATACGAAAAATGTGGCCTATAAACTCAACCAAAAATTCATGGTTTATAGTTCCCTCTCAACCAAATAGGTCGGAGTCGGGGTCTCCATAGTCTTGTGTCCAAAGCCTGCAGGAAGGAGGCTAGGCCTCAGGCTTCTACTGCAGAGACAATGATGGTTCAGTCCGTCACTTGTTTGGCACAAAACCAACAACACATCACATCACCCAAAGAACATCATCCCCACAATGAAACATGGTGATGGCAGCATTATGCTGTGGGGATGTTTTTCAGCAGACGGGACTGGGAAACTGGTCGGAGTTGAGGGAAAGATGGACAGGGATATTCTTGAGCAAAACCAGTACCACTCTGTGAATGATTTGAGGCTAGGACGGAGGTTCACCTCCCAGCAGGACAATGACCCCAAACACACTGCTGAAGCAACACTTGAGTGGTTTAAGGAGAAACATATAAATGTGTTGGAATGGCCGAGTCAAAGCCCAGATCTCAATCCAATAGAAAATCTGTGGTCAGACTTAAAGATTGCTGTTCACAAGTGCAAACCATCAAATTTGAAGGAGCAGAATCAGTATTGCAAGGAGGAATGGGCAAAAATGCCTGTGGTAAGATGTGGACATTGAGATGTGGAAGATGTGAACATTTGAGCAAGTTCGTCCATCACTACCAATCAGCTGTTTGAAGAGGCAGTAGCACTCAGGTGAGTATTGCAGCCTCCTGACAGCATAGCAAGAACAGCACTGTACATTGTATGGTGGCCGTAATTGATATTACAGCCTTGGCCCATTCCCTTGAATGGGACTGAGCTATACATACAGGTGCATCTCAATAAATTAGAATGTAATCGAAAAATGAAAGAGGTTGTCTCATCTCGCCATTACTAAGGCAAGAAGAGATAATGTCCCGACCAAATGCTGGCTGGGAAACAGCAGAGCGCTCCGCCATTCTGCTGTTGCAGTAGCTCTGATTGCTGTGCATGACAGGTACGGTAATAGTGTAGCACAACAAGCTATGCTGTTTCTAAAATAGGGAGACAGCATAGCCTGCTGTATCCTGGCTGGGAGATGGTCAGGACTGTGTCTCATTATAGCGAGATGAGACAAACCCTTTAATTTATTTCAGTATTAAAATTCAGTGTATCTCACATTATTATTAGAGATGAGCAAATTAAAAAAAAAATTGATTCGGCCAATTTTCCGAATTTTCCCCCAAAATTTGGTTATATCCAAATGTATTTGTGGCAAATCGCATAAAAAAAACTGCTATTTCCTGACTGCAGAGAGCCTTTATAGTGGTGTAGAACACTGTGTCATGCAGTAACACGCATAGGGAGTCTGCTGTGGTAGTGAAACAGTACTGTGAGTCAGTATGACATGTAGATGACAGGTGTCGCTCTTAGAATCACTGCACACTTCACTTATTTGGGCAGTTACGGGGCCAAAACTAACCAAATAACTCAAGTGTGAACTTAGCCTTACAGGTCAATGTTAAAGTCAAGAAGAAGAAGAAGCGTGTACACCGTCGTCAGCTGATTCCACATAGATGTCTACAGAACCTGTTCTATTAAACGCTTATGCAAATAGAGCCCCCCAGACAGAGTGGAGTGGGTGTCAGCAGTAAGTTTGTGTTAATGTCACTGATTATATTCCCTTCCTCTGATCCGTCAGAACAATAAGCCCCAAAAAACGGATCCTGTCTGTTGAGCATCCGCCTTCACTCGGTCAGCATTTGGTCAGTAATCCATCAGTATTACTAAAGCCCAAAAAAACAGGAGTGGATCCAAAACAGAGATGACAAGTGAATGGAATATTTGCATGTCTTCTGTGTCATACAGGCATTAAAGTTGTTACATAGACAGGATCTGTTGTGTGTCTCATTTTTCCTTCCTTCTGACAGATCAGAAGAAGGGTCAAATAAATGATGATGTCAGCCAGGCCAAAAAGCAAAATAGTGGCCCAGTGATGAAGTGGGGAGGGTGGGAACAGCATGACAACTCCACAGAGTGGCCCAATGGCATAATGGTGAGGTGGAAGCAGCATGAGGAGACCACAGAGTGGCCCAATGACAGAGTCTGGAGGTGGAATCAGCATCAGGAGGTGGCCACAGGGTGGCATAATGACAGTGTGGAGGTGGCAGCAGCATCAGGAGGCCAAAAAGTGTGGAGGTGGTGGCAGCAACAGCATCAGGAGGAGGCCACAGGGTGGCACAATGACAGTGTGGAGGTGGCAGCAGCATCAGGAGGCCAAAGAGTGGCACAATGATAGAGTGTGGACGATGCGGCAGCAACAGCATCATATGGAGGCCACAGAGTATCACAATGACAGTGTGGAGGTAGCAGCAGCAGTATCAGGAGGCCACAGAGTGGCACAATGACAGTGTGGAGGTGGGAGCAGCATCAGGAAGCCACAGAGTGGCACAATGACAGAGTGTGGAGGTGGAATCAGCATCAGGAGGAGGCCACAGGGTGGCACAATGACGGTGTGGAGGTGGCAGCAGCATCAGGAGGCCACAGAGTGGCACAATGACAGAGCGTGGAGGTGGTGGCAGCAGCATCAATAGAAGGCCACAGGGTGGCACAATGACAGTGTGGAGGTGGCAGCAGCATCAGGAGGAGGCCACAGGGTGGCACAATGACAGTGTGGAGGTGGCAGCAGCATCAGGAGGCCAAATAGTGGCACAATGATAGACTGTGGACGATGCAGCAGCAACAGCATCAGATGGAGGCCACAGAGTATCACAATGACAGTGTGGAGGTAGTAGCAGCAGTATCAGGAGGCCACAGAGTGGCACAATGACAGTGTGGAGGTGGCAGCAGCATCAGGAAGCTACAGAGTGGCACAATGACAGAGTGTGGAGGTGGCAGCAGCATCAGAAGGCCACAGAGTGGCACAATGACAGAGTGTGGAGGTGTCGGCAGCAGCAGCATCAATAGAAGGCCACAGGGTGGCACAATGACAGTGTGGAGGTGGCAGCAGCATCAGGAGGCCACAGAGTGTTACAATGACAGAGTGTGGAGATGGTGGCAGCAGCAGCATCAGGAGGAGGCCACAGGGTGGCACAACGACAGTGTGGAAGTGGCAGCAGCAGCATCAGGAGACCTGAGTGGTGAGGTGACCACAAGGGGACCTGTTGACAAAGTGGGGAAGTGGGTGGCAATATTAGTACCAGATGAAGATGGTGGGTGAAAGAAAGAGCACTTGGCATCAGATGTGTGGCATCAGGTGGGTGGCAGCATCAGAATAGTAGCTGAGGCAGGTAGCCATAAGAAACCGGTCTCTTTTGTCAAAGTGTTGGTGTGGCACCATGGATGATGTAGTCTGATGCATCAGGCATTGGTGGGTGGAAATCCTGGCTGATCCACTCCTGATTCATCTTGACAAATGTCAGTCTCTCCACATTTTGGGTGGACAGGCGAGTTCTTCTTGGGGTAAGTATGGCCCCTGCCGCACTAAACACCCTCTCTGATACCACATTACTGGCCAGGCAGGACAGCTTTTCTAGGGCAAACTCTGCCAGTTGAGGCCACAAATCCAGTTTAGCTGCCCAGTAGTCCAGCAGATATTCAATTTGGGGTGGCAGGGTGCTGTCCAAGTATGCCACCATCTGCTGGTTCAGGTCCTGCTCCAGGTCTAGCTGCTGCTGCTGGTGAGTAGTTTCTTCACTAGACAGGTGAAGAAAGCTGCTCATTAGTGACTGTAGACTCAAGTTGCTGCTGATGGAGCTGGAACGGCTCCTACCCCCCCACCCTGCCACAGCAGCCATTGCAGAGGAACGTGAGCACAGAGGGCCCCCCCGGTCAGACCTGCAAGAGGATGGACGATGGCGCAGATAGGCAGCGGCCAACTGACTACATGGGATGTCTCTATAGCAGTTCAGTTTGTCCTCCCTCTCAGCGGCTGTAAAAAAGGCCCCCATTTTGGACCAATAGCGAGGGTCCAACAAGGTGGAGAGTCAGAAGTCATCCCTCTGCCGAATGGTGACAATTCAGCTGTCACTACACAAGCAAGTAAGCATGCATCGGGGCATTTGTGCAAGTGACTCTGAGGGACTTCCTGCCTCCATCTCCACTGCATACTGCCACGGAGTCTGGGTCCTCTGCCTTGTCTTTCTCATTGTTCTGTAACTCCTCTTGCTCCTGTCACCTGTGTATAAAAACCACCAATTTCGCTACACATTGCTTGTACTCCAATGTCCTCCTATTCCTCCAGTTCAGCCCCCACAGGCCTTATGTGGCCATGAGATCTAGGCGCCACGTCTCCAGTCCCCTGACCAGCCAGATTTACCAGCATCTGTTACAAGACATAAAGCAGTGGAATGACGTTGTTCATCTCATAGTCCTGGCGACTGACAAATAACGTGGCCTGCTCAAAGGGCCTGAGCAAATGGCAGGTGTCACGCATGAGCTGCCACTGGCTGACATCGAAGTTACACAGGTGAGTACTCCTGTCCGCTTGGATCATCAAGAAATTGTTGATGGCCTTTCTCTGTTAGTATAGTCGGTCCAACATATGGAGGGTGGAATTCCAAGGGTTGAAACGTTGCATATCAACCTATGATGGGGTATGCCGTTCTGCAGCTAAAACTCAAGGAGGGTGTGCTTTGCGGTGTAGGAGTGGCTGAAGTGCATGAAAAGTTTCCTGGCCATTTTTAGGATGTCTTGGGTGGAAGACTTCAGGAACCAGATTGAACACGTGTGCCATGGAGGGGCGCATGGCTCAGCCCTCCTTGATGCAGCTCCAAAACCATGTTCTTCCCGTTGTTGGTCAGCATGGTTCCGATTTTCAGTTGTCGCAGAGAAAGCCAGCATTTGATTTCTTGATGAATCACACGGAGCAGTTGGAGCAGGCAAACCAGGTGCAGAACAGCGTGAAACCGCCATGCCCTGCACATGTGGTATGCTGGAGGGGCACTGTGAATTGTCCCTGCAGTGGAGGCTGAGGACACGGTGGAGGATGGAGAGGCAGAGGTGGACATTGTCGCAGGACCAGCGGACAAGAGAACGTGGAGGTGGAAGCCGCGTCACCTGGCCAAGTTGCTGGTGTGGCTGTGTAGGAACCACATTCACCCAGTGGGCCGTAAAGGATATGTATTGTCCCTGACCGTAGTTACGGCTCCACACATCGGCGCTGCCGTGCACTTTGGCAGACACTGACAGGCTCAAGGACTGGCCCACCTTCTGTTCTACATACGTGTGCAGGGCTGGTATTGCCTTTTTAGAAAAAAAATGATGGCTTGAGACTCTCCACCTCAGCTCGGCACAAGCCATTAGTTCTTTTAAAGGTGCAGAGTCCACCACTTGGAAAGGAAGGGACTGCAGCACTAGCAACATGGCCAGGAGCACATTCAGCTTCTGCGCTGTTGAACGAGTGCACGCATACTGTTGTCTTTTGGCAATTGCTTTGGTGATCGATTGCTGATGGAATGACTGATGAGGAGTAGGAGGAGGAGCAGGAGCATCAGGACCAGCAGATGATGGGAAGGACAGACAGCTCCCTTCGGCTGAGGTGGTGGAGCCTTGACTGCCTGAAATTGGATGCGTGCCACTGGGTGATGCAGCGGTTGCTATGACAGGCTAGACCACCACATCAGAGCCACGTTTCTCTCAGGCCACTTTATGGTGACTCTGCATATGTTGACGCAGGGCCATGGTGCTAACATTGGCACCCTGGCCATGCTTCACCTTCTGCCCACAGATTCTACAAATGGCCATGTTCACCTCTTCCGTCGGCTTAACAAAACACTGCAACATCGCTGAGTGGGTGATTTTACCCCCAACACTAGGCACTGACTGCTACCGCCACAGCTTCCATGAACCCCTGCACCACTACTTTCTGGGCAGGTAGGCTCCTGCGAAGCGGGTGGTCTACACCGGGCACGTTTGGCTCCCAACCTCCCACTGCTGCCAACCTGCTGACTCCCAGCCACGCTACCGACTTGCTGGCTCCACCGCTGCCTCACGGGCAAGCTGCCACCCTCTTCTTCCAATGACGATGAAGCCCCTAATTCATTCAGCTCCCAAGTGTGATCAGCTACATCATCATCATCGAGTACTGTCTGCATGTCACTGATGTCCTCCTCAACGGTCTCTGGGTCAGGAGCCTGACCGCTTGCAACACCAGCTCCCACGCCACTCTCCTCATCACTATTTGCCCACCTACCGGAGGAAGCGGCAGATGTTTTCTCCACATCTTGGCTGGCCAGTAGCTGCTGACTGTCCTCTAGTAGCTCATCCTTGCTGTATAGTGGAGCTGAGCCCACAGCATATAATACTTGTCTGGCTGAGGGAACAGAAAAGGACAGAGGCAGGTTGAGGACAGGTGCGGGCACAGGGCCTGCTCACCGACTGACAAACCCACCGACTCTTAGCTGAGGGTGTCTGATGTCACTTGGGACGAAGTGGATGACCGATTCAACCATTCAAGAACCGCTGGGTTGATGTTCAAGACACAACCGCTGTGACTCCTGCTGCCATGCCCCCTTACTCTGCTGTGACCTGTGCCTGTGCCAGAAACATTTAGGCCTCTGCCACTCGCCTGTGCACAGCCATCTACCAGGAAATTATAGAGCTGATTATACCTCCCTCTGTAGACAAGCTTTATGTAGATGCTGATTTCAATTTTCCAGCAGGACATGGCACCATCCCACTACAGAGAGACTACCTCCAAGGGAGGTTAATTTTTTTAAATTAAATATGATCAAGCGGAAAAGTGGGACAAATTATTGAAGCGCAAATGTGGTACAAGTTGTTAAAGTTTAAGCATTGAATGAAAGGAGGGGGCGCGCATCAATTAAAGAAGACATTTTTAAATTTTATTCCCTGTCACCTATGCAGAGCAGGGGTTTGTATACGACAAAAATGTCACGATTGTCAAGAATGTAACAGACAAATTAGTGAAATTTTTTTACCTGTCTACTAGGTATAGCAGTGGTATATCACACTCAAAAATTTGTGAATTTCACCCGAAAATGTAACAGACAAATTAGACAATTTTTTAAAATAACAGAATAAAACACCAGTATCTAACCCGTGTATCTCACAATGACAAATGCAGCAAGGGCTGCAATATTAAGTATTTTGCCCAAAATGGGTGTTTTTTAAAACCCAGAATATTATTGCTGTATTTCAATCTTGTATCTCACACTGACAGATGCAGACAAGGTCGGAAATTTACTTTTTTGCCAAAATGGGTGTTTTTTTTAATAACAGACTAGAACACCAGTATCTAACGCGTGTATCTCACAATGACAAATGCAGCAGGGGCTGCAATATGAAGTACTTTGCCAAAAATGGGTGTTTTTTTAAACCCAGAATATTATTGCTGTATTTCAAGCTTGTATCTCACACTGACAGATGCAGACAAGGCCGCAAATTTAGTATTTTTCCCAAAAAGGGTGTTTTTTAAAACCCAGAAAATTATTGTTGTATTTCTAGCTTAAATTTCACACTGACTAATGCGGCATAGGCCCAAGATGGAGGGTATTGCCAAAAATGGGTGATTTTTTTAAACCCAGAATAAAATTGCAGTATTTCAAGCTTCTATTTTTGCCTTCCTCTGGATCAACTTGCAGGATGACAGGCCGAACTGGATGGACAAATGTCTTTTTTTCGGCCTTATGTACTATGTTACTATGTTACTATTTGACTGTCACAAATGCACATATGCTGTGCTGGTGCACAGAACTTGCATAAAATGGCCGCCGCCGCCCACCTAACTAACAGACGGATAAAAGTTATTTTTCTGGGTCACTGGGCTCAGGGCAGGGTAAAAAGTTAACAAGCACTTCTGATTAAAAATTCGGTCCTATTCTCTCCCTCACAGCAACAGCATCCTATCCCTATACTAATCAGAGCAGAGTGACGTGTGGCGCTACGGGACTCCAGCTTATATAGAGGCTGGGTCACATGCTGCACTGGCTAATCACAGCCATGCCATTAGCATGGCTGTGATGGCTTCTAAGGGCACACGAGTTAAACGCTTGTTGATTGGCTGCTCTGCAGCCTTTCAAAAAGCGCCATTAACTCGCCGAACCACACGCCATTAACTCGCCGAACCACAAACCCGAACCCGAACTTTTGCAGAAATGTTCGGGTTTGGGTCAGGGGTCCAAAAATCCTAAAGTTCGGTACGAACCCGAACTTTACAGTTCGGGTTCACTCAACCCTATGTATGAGTTTTACTTTTTGAATTGAATTACTGAAATAAGTTAACTTTTCGATATTTTAGTTTATTGAGATGCACCTGTAGACCAAGTGACTGATGAACATGACGGTGCTGGCCTAGGAAGAGGCTGCAGCATTCACCGATGCACCTAGGCCTCTTCAAATACCTGATCAGCAGGGTGTCAGAAGTTAGGCCCCCACCAATCAGATACTGAGATGACCCTTTCTAAGATAGGTCATCAATATTCTACTCCCAGAAAACCCCTTAAACTTGGACAATCCCTTTAATATGAGTAATTACATAAAAATAAAACTCACCACCATATTGTGTTTTTAATGTATAGAATGAGAACCTGAATTAAAAAATCTGTCATTTTCTGATGATACACTCCAGTTACGTTGGTTAGATTTTTGGAGACACAAGCTTTCAGTTGAATATTTTGCTATTTCTTTGAGCAGATGTTTAGTAACACAGCGTCATGTTTGTGGATCTCCTGAAGGAATAGACCACTGACTGACTTACAGTAGCCAAGACAATTTATTAGCCCTGACAGAAAATCTTTAAGACCAATGACTCTTCTAGCATGTGCTATTTGGGTTTCGTCAAAAGCAAGACTGATACAATGTGTAATTTGTAACAATAGATTTGCAGCCAGTGACTTGGAACATATGTAAGCACTGAGGCTGTCTGCTACGAATACAGATTCTAATTGGACTTTTTTGCGATGTTGCTTCCAAATGTCAAAAATATTTGGCTACAGATGGCTCCACTGCAAAAATAAAAATAAAAATAAATTGGCAAGACTGTGCCTTTGACAAAATGTTGTGGGATGACATACCAAGTGATGCATGATGTAAGTGCCTTGGGCCTGCATCAATTCTACTCTTAGAAGACAATGAAACCAGTAGGTAAATGTGGCAGCCCCCTCTCCCCAACCCCACACCATCCCAGAAAAATATACTGTCATTGTCTGTGACCTGTCTTGATTCAGGTGTTCCTACCAAATCCCTCATATAATAAAACACAGATCTTTAGTTCCAAGTGGATGAGCAACACAAAGCATGACAATCACTTTCACAACCATCTGCTGCTGAAGTATTCTGACTTTCCTGCGTGTGCTGTAACACTGGCAGAGACTTAATCCTTATGGCCGTGTTCATTATAATTGAATAAGCTGCTGCTCAGAAATGTCAAGCAGGTACTAAGACCAAGTTTTTACGATACATAAGAGCATTCCTAAGCTTTCACAAATACATACTGTAAGTATAATGATAAAGCAAGTCCAAAAAATACATTCTTAAAATAATTTTCAAGCATCCACAGTTTATACAGTGCTGTGTTTTATAAGTGCCTGTTGCTGCCCAACTAAAATCAGATCTATAGGAGCCTATGGAGTTCAAAAGTTTGTAAAGCATTTAGTCTGTCCTTAATTTGTTGCTAAGTTAGTAGAATTTCTCCTCAAATGCCTATTACAGTTATTTTGCATCACATTAATTAAAAGTAGCTTCTTAAATGGGTAATCCAGTCATTTCAAGTTATCCGCTATGCACAGGATAGGGGCTAACTAATAAATCAGTGAGGGTCCCCCATAGATCATGAAGATGGAGGTCCTGTACCAAAATGAACAGAGCAGCAGGTTGAGCATGTATGCTGCCTCTCCATGTAATTCCATGGGACCTGCTGAAAATAGCCATGTGCTGGCAGCCTTAGTGATTGTATGTGTTCCAAATCACTAGCTGAGCTGGCACCTGAGTAGGATGCCAACTATATTTATTTGAGACCTAAATGAATAATCTTAAATAGAAAGTGAACTTTTTGGGAAGGTTTTTTTCATTTTAATTTGACTGCTATATGTTGTGACTTTAACATATGACAGTTGTTAATTCTTTCACTCTGGTCTTTGAAATGCTAGTGTTCAAGGTGCTTTGCACACCACCTTCCTGCCCGGCATGCACATAATGCTATCATTACTAAGAACCCTCTTCTCTATTCTAGCCTATTGTTCCTGAAATTGAAGCAGAATGCAAAGATTATTTATTTGCACTTTACAGACAGTATCATTGCTTGGTGTCTCCAACAGACCTAGAGGCAGAGGTGGACTGGGAACCTAAAGTGGCCCTATTTTGTAGTGGGGCCCAAATTGAAGTAGACGGGGCCAGCAATGGCATATGCCACATTATGCCACCCCAGAAGAGCCGAACAGTGCATAACAAAATGCCTCCCCAAATACTGACCCTCTGCGGTGACCAGCGCCAACTACCACAATTTGTTCTCCTACTCCAGTTGCCTTAAGATGGTAATACAGTTGAGTTCAGGAGTTAGTTGGGGAGTGTTAAATCATTACTTACCATGACTGGCAGCCATGAGGAGGGCTCAGGAAGCCCCCTGGGCATAAGCCAACCAGGAAGTTTCCCTGTAGGGTCTATGGCCAGCGCACCGCTGGTGGGAGGAAACCCACACAAACACAGGGAGAAGATACAAACTTCATGCAGAC
The DNA here is from genome assembly GCF_905171765.1 of Bufo bufo. NCBI lineage: Eukaryota > Metazoa > Chordata > Amphibia > Anura > Bufonidae > Bufo > Bufo bufo. The sequence goes on along the minus strand of NC_053395.1, from coordinate 66,239,662 downwards.
GTTGTCCTTGGCTGCATTGCACCAGTGCTAAACACTGAACCTGAAATGGTACAGGGAGTAGAGTTGAGCGGACACCTGGATGTTCGGGTTAGACGGGTTCGGCCGAACTTCAGAAAAAAGTTCGAGTTTGGGACCCGAACTTCACCCGAACTTGACCCCGAACCCATTGAAGTCAATGGGGACCCGAACTTTTGAGCACTAAAATGGCTGTAAAAATGTTATGGAAAGGGCTAGAGGGCTGCAAATGTCGTCAAAATGTGGTTAAGGGCATGGCAAGTGCTCTGCAAACAAATGTGGATAGGAAAATGACTTAAAATAACATAAAATACGTAAAAATAATAAATAAGAATCTTGATCTAGGAGGACCAGGTCCATATGGAGTAGGAGGTTGAGAAGGCGGTGGATGTGGAAGTGTAGGTGGAAGTGGCGGTGGAGGAGAAGGAGGTAGCTTACAATGCTTTTTGGTTTAAAATTTATTTATATTTTTTTAAATTAGTGTACACCCTAAAACATTGGGAAATATAACCCTCCAGTCATGCTAAACACACGTTCCGACAATACACCGGCTGCAGGGCAGGCCAGCACCTCCAAGGCGTAAAGGGCAAGCTCATGCCATGTGCCCAATTTGGAGACCCAGAAGTTGAAGGGGGCAGACCCGTCATTCAGTACGTGTAGGTGTGTGCATACTTACTGCCCCACCATGTTGCATGTCCCTGTGATGTCCACGATCCAATTTGATATCTGCTCTATCAACTTTCGATGTTCTTTTATGCGCCTACCATGGTGATTACGAGTGGCGGGGAATCAGGGTTCCAGACCGGAGAAGGAGCGTGAGAAAGAGAGACCAAATTTATGGGAGATAAATGTATAAAAAAAAATTGAGAAGAAATGTGGGAAAAGCTATTGAGGCGCAAATGTTGGCCAAAAGAGTATAGCGGAAATGTGGGACAAAGTATTGAAGCTTAAATGTGGTACAACTTGTTTAAGTTTAAGCATTGAATCAAAAGAGGTGGCGCGCATCAATTAAAGAAGCATTTCAGAAATTTTATTACCTGTCACCTATGCAGAGCAGGGGTTTATTCACGTCTAAAATTGTATAATGTCAACCCAAGAATGTAACAGAAAAATTACAGAAATTAATTAACCTGTCTACTTGGTAGAGCAGGGGTCTATGAAAGAAAACAATTGTTTATTGTCACCCTAAAACAGTGGTGGCGAACCTATGGCACGGGTGCCAGAGGCGGCACTCAGAGCCTTCTTTGTGGGCACCCGCACCCTGGAAAAAGTCTCTAAGGTGTACCAATATGCCTTAGACCTTTCCTGCCATTCATCAGCGCAGGGCGCACTATGAACAGCACAGGCAGCTCATTGAATGCAGGCAGGCTATTATAGCTACTACATGATAAAAGTACATGGAAAATATACCATATTGGACTGTAGTATTCAGATTAAAGGGGTTATTCCGATTTTAACCAAGGCAGCCCCCGTGACTTGAGCATCAGAGCAGTTCATGCTCCTCTGCTCTCCTTTGCCCTGCGCTCAATCGCGCAGGGAAAAGGCATTTTGTGGAGTTCCAGTGACGAACCGAGCTCTCCATAGGGCTGCCAGGCGGAGGCTTCCACCCAGCAGTGAGCCTGGTGACATAACCGGCACTGATGGGCTGGCTTAAGCGCTGCCCTAGCCTGTAAAACGGTTAGGGCAGCTCTAAAACTCGCCCATCAGAGCCGGTGACATCACCGAACACACTGCTGGGCAGAAGCCTCCACCCGGCAGTGTGTTATTGTAAATAAAAGAGCCCTTGCCCTGCGCGATCCACGCAGGGCAAGGGAGAGCATCGGAGCATGAACTGCTCCAATGCTCAAGTCAGGGGGGCTGCCTTGGTGAAATTACAGGTATGTCCAGGTTCAGCTCTAAACCCAGACAACCCCTTTAAATTGCCGTGTTGGCACTTTTGCGATAAATAAAGGGGTTTTGGGTTGCGGTTTGGGCACTCAGTCTCTAAAAGGTTCGCCACCACTGCCCTAAAATGTAAAATTAAAATTGTTGAAATTTATTTAGCTGTCAACTAGGTAGAGGAGGTTTATATTACACCCCAAAACTGGTGAATTTGACCCTAAAATCTAACTGACAAATGTTATTTTTTTTTTTACCGGTCTAATAGGTATAGGAGTGGTACTTCACACCAAAAAATTGCTGAATTTCACTAGAAAATGTAACTGACAATTTATTTACTTTTGTTAACCGGCCTACTAGGTATAGCAGTGGTACTATACACCCAAAAATTGGTGAATTTCACCAGAAAATGTATATGAAAAAGTAGTGAAATGATATAAAACACGTACAAATTATTTTTTTTTATTAATGAGGTAGAGTTCCATATGGAGTAGGAGTTTGAGGAGGCGGTGGACGTAGCGGAGTAGGTGGAAGCGGCAGTGGAGGAGGACGAGATAGCCAACACAGGTTTTTGGTTTTAATTTAAGTTTGTAAAATTAAGGTACACTCCAAAAGAGTGTGAAATATCCAAAATACAAACATGAGCATTTGCGCTGCAGTATAACAATGGCTGCTTAGTGCCGGTATACATGTCTATTCTGGACAAGGTATGGACAAGTCCTGAGGGATCCATGCCTGGTTCATTTTAATGAACGTGAGCTTGTCCACATTGGCTGTGGACAGGCGGCTGTGCTTGTCTGTGATGACGCCCCCTGCCGTGCTAAACACACGTTCAGATAATACACTGGCTGCAGGGCAGGCCAGCACCTCCAAGGCATAAAAGGCAAGCTCAGCCCATGTGCCCAATTTGGAGACCCAGAAGTTGAAGGGGGCAGACCCGTCATTCAGTACGTGTAGGCGTGTGCACACATACTGCTCCACCATGTTGGGGAAATGCTGCCTCCTGCTAAGACGTTGTTGTGGCGTGCTGACAAAGCTTTTCCACATTTTGGCCATGCTAACCCTGCCTTCTGAGGTGCTGACGGTGCCCCAGCTGTGTTGGCGACCTCTTCCTCGTCCTCTGCCTTTGCCTTGTGCTTCCAGTGTGCCCCCGCTGTCAGGTGGGAATGCCACCAGCAGCGCGTCTACCAGCGCGCGCTTGTACTCGCGCATCTTACGATCACACTCCAGTGACGGAATTAAGGACGGTACGTTGTCCTTGTAACGAGGATCCAGCAGCGTGGCCACCCAGTAATCAGCACAAGTTAGAATGTGGGCAACTCGGCGGTCGTTGCAGAGACACTGCAGCATGTAATCGCTCATGTGTGCCAGGCTGCCCAGAGGCAATGAAAAGCTGTCCTCTGTGGGAGGTGTATCGTCTGTGTCCTCTGTATCCCCCCATCCAGGCACCAGTGATGGCCATAAGCTGGTCTGGGTGCCACCCTGCTGTGAACATGGTTCCTCCTCCTGCATCTCCTCCTCCTCCTCATCCTCCTCATCCTCCACCTCCTCATCCTCCAGAATTGTGCCCTGGCTGGACAATTGTGTACCTTGGGTTTGTGGGTGCAGGAACCCACCCTCAGAGCTACTTGGGAATGACTGGCCGGAAACCCTACAAAATGATCCCTCTTCCTCCTCCTGCTCCTGTGCAACATCCTCTTCCATCATGCCAGGAGCATTTATTCAAGGAGGCATAGAGGTGGGATAGTAACGCTGAGAACGGCGTTATCGGCCATGTTGGTGGAGTACTCGAAACAGCGCAACAAGGAACACAGGTCTCACATGGAGACCCAGTCATTGGTGGTGAAGTGGTGCTGGAGACCCGTACGTGCTGCAGCTGAAACTCCACTATCGCCTGCTGCTGCTCGCACAGTCTGTCCAGCATGTGCAAGGTGGAGTTCCACCTTGTGGGCACGTCGCATATGAGGCGGTGAGTGGGAAGGCCGAAGTTATGCTGCAGCGCTGAGAGGCGAGCAGCAGCAGGATGAGAACGCCGAAAGCGCGCACAGACAGCCCGCACTTTATGCAGCAGCTCTAACATATCGGAGTAAATTTTAAGGAATCTCTACACCACCAAATTCAGCACATGAGCCAGGCAAGGGATGTGCGTCAAACCGGCTAGTCCCAGAGCTGCTACGAGATTTCACCCATTATCGCACACCACCAGGCCGGGCTTGAGGCTGACTGGCACAAACCACTCATCGGTCTGTTATTCAAAGCCCGTCCACAGCTCCTGCGCGGTGTGGGGTTTGTCCCCCAAACAGATAAGTTTTAAAACTGCCTGCTGTTGTTTAACCCTGGCTGTGCTGAAGTTGGTGGTGAAGGTGTTATGCTGACCGGATAAGGAGCTGGTAGAGGATGAGGAAGCAGAGTAGGAGGAGGAAGCAACAAGAGGCAAACTGAAGCGCCCTGCAATCATCAGTGGTGGAAGGACATGCACCAAACTGCTATCCGCCTTAGGCCCAGCCGCCACTGCATTTACCCAGTGTGCTGTTATGGAGATATAACGGCCCTGACCGTGCTTACTGGTCCACGTATCCGTAGTCAGGTGCATCTTGCCACAGATGGGTTGCGCAGTGGACACCTCATTTTGTCCCCTACTTGGTTGTGCAGAGAAGGGATGGCTCACCTTGAAAAGTTGTGGCGGCTGGGCACGACGTACTGTGGGATAGCCACCGCCAAAAGGCCTTTAAAACTATCCGTCTCCACCAGACGGAATGACAGCATTTCAAAGGCCAGTAATTTAGAAATGCTGGCATTCAGGGCTAGGGATCGCGGGTGGGTAGGGAGGTACTTCCTCTTCCTCTCCAGCGTTTGGGAGATGGAGAGCTGAACGCTTCCGTGGGACATTGTGGAGATGCTTGGTGACCCAAGTGTTGGTGTTGCTAGCAGATCCTCTGTTTGCGGGGTAGCAGGTGGCACTGTCACTCCAGAGGTGGATGAAGAGGCCGCGACTGCAGCAGAAGAGGAAGCAGGAGGAGCCAGAGACCTTTCTTGGTTTTTGAGGTGTCTACTCCACTGCAGCTCGTGCTTTGCACTTAAATGCCTGGTCATGCAGGTTGTGCTCAGGTTGAGAATGTTTATGCCTCGCTTCAGGTTCTGATTGCACAGCGTGCAAACCACTCGTGTCTTGTCGTCAGCACATTGTCTGTAGAACTGCCACGCCAGGGAACTCCTTGGAACTGGCTTTGGTGTGCTCGGTCCCTTGCTGCGTTGGGCAGTAGGAGGCGTACTGTCTAGAGGACTCTGTGCGACCACCGCCTCTTCCCGGTGTATTCCGTGTGGAAATAGAGGAGTGAACCAGGCAGTCTAAAGTGAAGTGTAGTCCTCCAACTAGTCTCACAGCTAAACTCAGACTATCAATAGCGGTAGTGCAGACACAGCTGATAGTTATAACCATGTTAGTTCTAGTGAGTAATTTTAATGACAAGCAATAAATGTTAATTTTTAGATACTAAAGAAAATAACACGCGTCAACCAAGAGACAATCACTGGTCCTAGTGACCAATTGTAAATAACTACGTCTGAACCAGTGTAGGCCTAAATTAAATATTTATTTGCACAAAATGTCTGTATTTCAAATGGCTGTATTTCAAATCCCTGAATTAAACTCCTGTATGTAGAGGGAGTATCTCACAGGGCCTAAACCAGTATAAGCCTGAAATAAATATTTCTTTGCCCAAAATGGCTGTATTTCAAATGGCTGTATTTCAAATCCCTAATTCAAACCCCTGTATGTAGAGGAAGTATCTCACAGGGCCTGAACCAGTGTAGGCCTAAATTAAATATTTCTTTGCACAAAATGTCTGTATTTCAAATGTCTGTATTTCAAATCCCTGAATTAAACCCCTGTATGTAGAGGGAGTATCTCACAGGGCCTAAACCAGTATGAAGCCTAAAATAAATATTTCTTTGCCCAAAATGGCTGTATTTCAAATGGCTGTATTTCAAATCCCTAAATCAAACCCCTGTATGTAGAGGGAGTATCTCACAGGGCCTGAACCAGTGTAGGCCTAAATTAAATATTTCTTTGCATAAAATGTCTGTATTTCAAATGGCTGTATTTCAAATCCCTAAATCAAACCCCTCTATGTAGAGGGAGTATCTCACACGGTCTGAACCAGTGTAGGCCTAAATTAAATATTTCTTTGCACAAAATGGCTGTATTTTAAATGGCTGTATTTCAAATGCGTGCATCAAACCCCTTTATGTAGAGGGGGTATCTCACAGGGCCTGAACCAGTGTAGGCCTAAATTAAATATTTCTTTGAACAAAATTGCTGTATTACGAATGGCTGTATTTCTAATCCCTGAATCAAGCCCCTGTATGTAGAGGGAGTATCTCACAGGGCCTGAACCCATGTAGGCCTGAAGTAAATATTTCTTTGCCCAAAATGGCTGTATTTCAATTGGCTGTATTTTAAATGCCTGATTCAAACCCCTGTATGTAAAGGGGGTATCACACACGGTCTGAACCAGTGTAGGCCTGAAGTAAATATTTTTTGCCCAAAATGGCTGTATTTCAAATGGCTGTATTTCAAATCCCTGAATCAAGCCCCTGTATGTAGAGGGGGTATCTCACACGGTCTGAACTAGTGTAGGCCTAAATTAAATATTTCTTTGCACAAAATGGCTGTATTCCAAATGGCTGTATTTCAAATCCCTGAATCAAACCCCTGTATGTAGAGGGAGTATCTCACAGGGCCTGAACCAATGTAGGCCTAAATTAAATATTTCTTTGCACAAAATGGCTGTATTTCGAATGGCTGCATTTCAAATGCCTGATTCAAACCCCTTTATGTAGAGGGGGTATCTCACATGGTCTGAACCAGTGTAGGCCTAAATTAAATATTTCTTTGCACAAAATGGCTGTATTTTAAATGGCTGTATTTCAAATCCCTGAATCAAACCCCTGTTTGTAGAGGGGGTATCTCACACGGTCTGAACCAGTGTAGGCCTGAAGTAAATATTTCTTTGCCCAAAATGGCTGTATTTCAAATGCCTGATTCAAACCCCCTGTATGTAGAGGGTGTATCTCACACGGTCTGAACCAGTGTAGGCCTAAATTAAATATTTCTTTGCCCAAAATGGCTGTATTTCAAATGGCTGTATTTCAAATCCCTGAATCAACCCCCTGTATGTAGAGGGTGTATCTCACACGACCTGAACCAGTGTAGGCCTGAATTCAATATTGGTGCACCAAATGGTGGTATTTAAAATCTCTGAATGTAACCCAAATATATTAAGGGTTTATCTCACAATGACATCTACATCAAAGGCTGCCAACTAAATTTTTTGTGCCCAAACGAGTGTTTGTTTAACAACTGAATTTGACAGCAGTATATAAGCCTGTAATTTCACACGTGCTGTTCCTGCAAGGCCTGAAAATAGTGTTTTTTGTCAAAAAAGTGTGTTTTTCAAACCCCAGAAAATGATAGGTGTATTTCTAGCTTAAATTGCACACTGACTAATCAAGATGTTGTAGATTGCCAAAAAAGTGTTTTTTTTGGTAACAGAATATGAAAGCTGCATATATTAAACTTGCATTTAACACTTGCAGATCTGGAAAATACTGTTTTTTTAAGAAAAAAAAAAGTGTGTTTTTCAAACCCCAGAAAAAGATGGGTGTATTTTTTAGCTTAAATTGCACACCGACTATTCAAGATGTTGTAGATTGCCAAAAAAGTGTTTTTTTGGTAACAGAATATGAAAGTTGTATATATTAAACTTGAATTTAACACTTGCAGATCAGAAAAATACTGTTTTTTGAAAAAAAATGTGTTTTTTTCAAACCCCAGAAAATGATGGGTGTATTTCTACCTTAAATTGCACACTGACTAATCCAGATGTTGTAGTTTGCCAAAAGAAAATGGTGATTCGCAATGTCCCAAAAGCTCAGATGCAGTGCTGGTGCACTGAGCATGCATAAAATGGCCGCCGCCACCCACCTAACTAACAGAATTCTAAAAGTTTTTTTTTGGTCAATGGCCTCAGGGCAGGGTAAAACGATAGTGCCCTGCACCCACACAACTATTTGTCTGTAGATCGCTGAGTTAGATTCTCTCCTATGCTCTCCCTGAAATCACCAGCAGCATCCTCTCCCTACACTTGTAACAGCAGAGTGACGTGCAGCACAATGTGACTCAAGCTTATATAGAGCCTGGGTCACATGCTGCTCTGGCCAATCACAGCCATGCCATTAGTAGGCATAGCTGTGATGGCTTCTAAGGTCAGACAGTTAACCGCTTGTTGATTGGCTGCTCTGCAGCCTTTCAAAAAGCACCAAGAAAGCGCCGAACACCGAACCCGAACTTTTACGAAAATGTTCGGGTTCCGGCCCGGGGTCCAAAAATTCTAACGTTCGGTACGAACCCGAACTTTACAGTTCGGGTTTGCTCAACCCTAACAGGGAGCTGTCAGTATTATTGTGCAGAGTGGATGTTGGAGATGGGAAGAGCAGGAAGTCTGGGAGGTAAAGCTTCAGCCAATGACTGCAGAGCTCTTAGTTATGTCAGAGAAATGGGCATTGCTTCAGTAACTTCTCTTATTCATCCCAAGGATCTGCAGTAATGTTCTTATTTTATGGGGTATTAAATGGATTTTTCCACCTCGTGATATTGATGACTTATTCTCCAGCTAGATTGTTAATATCAGATCTGTGGGGGTCAGACACCCAGAACTCTCAATGATCAGCTGCCTTCGGCAGCTTCTTCTGCCAGAAACTAAGCAGTGGGTGCAGACAAGAGCAGAAGGCTCTAACCTCTGTATAGTGGTAGCACCGGTGTAGTGTAGCTCAGCTCCCATTCACCGAGATTTAGCCTTCTGCTTCCAACCCATCCACTGTGGGGGGGTTTTGGAGACAGAAGCTGCTGAAAACAGCTTATCAGTGAGGGTATCAGGTGTCAGACCCCACTGATCTGATACTGATCAATATCTGCTCCCAGCTCCATCTACTGTACCATTTCCAGTGCCAGCAGCTGCTGGAAACAGCTGATTGGTGGGGGTGCCAGGTATTGGACCCCATTGATCACATCCCATGTCGCTGCTCCAGTACTCCTGGCTGGGTTGCAGCAGTGATGTCATGTCAACAACATATGACTGATGCAGCCAATCAATGGCGACTGCACAGAATAGGCTAGCGATTAGCTGTTGCAGTGACATGTTGTCAACAGCCGGGTATAGAAAGCCTGACTGGGAGAACCGAGACAGCAGAGTGGGGTCTATGAGGTAAGTACTTACCTTTTCTTTATTTCAGGCAGATCCCAAGGGTTGTCCGCTTTCCTCCTAAAAACCGAACAATCCCTTTAAGGTCTGAATTGCTTATTTGGCATATTTTATTCTATTCCATGTAATATTGGATGCAAATAATCCACTTTATCGCTGTAAGGGTACTTTCACACTAGGGTTGTTAGAATCCAGCAGGCAGTTACTGCAAGCCGTGTACAAACGGATATCTTTTTTTTCCGGATCCAGTAATATACCGGATCAGTCTCATCTGGTATCATCTGGAATAACTGGTATTTACATTTTTTCAAAGTTCAAAAGCCCGGTGCATGCACAGACCGGAAAACCGGATCCGGCGATGCGGCAATTTCTAGAACACTTGGTACCGGATCTGGTATTAATACATCTATATGGAAATGAATGCCGATTCCGGCAAGTGCGGTATTGTTCCAGGATTTTGGCCGGAAAAAATACAGCAGCATGCTGCGGTATTTTGTCCGGTCAAATACCATGCAAGGGACAGAACGGAAGACATCCTGATGCATACTGAACGGATTGCTTTTCATTCAGAATGTATTAGGACAAAACTGATGTGTTTTTCTTTCTGGTATTGAGACCCTTTACCGGATTTCAATACCAGAAAAGAATAACGCTAATGTGAAAGTACCCTAAATGCATTATGTACATTTTTTTTATTTATTTATGGTTATTAACATTAGAAATAATGTAACATTATTATAAAAAAAAGAAAAGAAATTGGGACACATAGGGCCTGATTTATCATTAACTCAAGTCAAAATAATGGAGTGAAAAAAAAGCAAATTTTTGCGCAATCTCTAAAACTGCGCAAAAATTTGCAACTTTTATTGGCTCTGCGCTATGTTCGCCATTTTTCTGAAAGTGGGCATGTTTTCTTATGTAAATAAATCTCTAGACAAATTTACTATTGCGAGAATTTAAAAAAGTTGCAAAAAATTGCGCACTCCAGTGAGGACCATGCTTATCTTATGTGACTTTTTAATAGAACATGCAACTTTTTCGTAAAGACGTGCGACTTTTGTAAAGCCGCTTACTGAAGGATAAATTAATAAATCTGACTTAGCCAAAAGTGACTTTGGACATATGTAAAAGTGGAGTAAGATGTAAGTGTAATGATAAATCTAGCCCAATGACTTTTAGGGCAGGACACACAGTCAGGTTTCTGCAGGAAGTTTTGGAAGTCAAAATCAGGAATGGATCATAAAAGGATAGAAATTATAAAGGACAGAAACAACTGGTTTAAAGGGAAAGGTGGGACCTGCACCTATAAGACAATGGGGGCATATCCTAGAGATATATATGCCCCTATTGTCCATGATGAGACAACCCCTTTAACCTTCACAGCCTTAGGCCTCATGCGCAAATTGCGAATCCGCAAAACACGGAAGCCGCCCGTGTGCCTTCCACAATTTGCGGAACGGAACAGGCGGCCCATTGTAGAAATGCTTATTCTTTTTCATCTTTTGCGGCCCCAAGTGAATGGGTCCGCACCCAAGCCGCAAAAACTGCGGCTCGGATGCGGACCAGAACAACGGTCGTGTGCATGAGGCCTAAGGCTCTGTTTTCAATGCTTTCAGACTTTACGTTTCAAGGATATGCAACTGTATGCTATGTGTCTGCTATCAGTGGCCAAATAGCTGATAGCACCCCATGAAAAAGAACTTTGTGTGTTTGCAGAATCCCTCTGTCTTAAAACGTTTAGGCCTCATGCACACAACCGTTGTGTGTTTTGCGGTCAGCAAACCGCAGATCCGCAAAACACGGATGGCGTCCGTGTGCGTTCCGAAATTTGCAGAACGGCACGGACAGCCTTTAATATAACTGTCTATTCTTGTCTGCAAAGCGCGGACAAGACTAGGACATGTTATATATTTTTTTTTTGCGGTCCACAGAACGGATCAACGGATGCTGAATTTAAGTGAATGGGTCCGCATCCGAGCCGCCAACCGCTCGGATGAGGACCAAAATAACGGCCGTGTGCATGAGGCCGTAATCAACTCTGGTTTTCAGCACAGATTTAAAAAAACGTATGGCAGCACCCGTTTTCCCCACCAGGCGCGTCGGTGGTGCCATATGCCTGGCACATACTCTGAAAATAGAGTAAAAACACCAAGTAAATGTAGCTTTACATAAATTCTTGGTAATCCAATTTAGATAATTACAAGGAACTTTGAAAACTGTGATACGGCGCAAATAATTTATGGTTTACATTCTCTGATTTATGTTTCCATCATTCCATTCACTTTCCTTTTGACTCTGTATTTACAGTGCATGGAAGTAATGTATTACCCTTTGCAATTATTTAATAATGTGTAATATTAAAATGCTAAAGGTTTGTCTTTCAGGACTAAAACATCCACCAGGAAGAAGAGAACAGGCAAGAAATCTTGTTCTTTGCTTGAATTTCATTAAAGCAACCATTAGGAGTTAAAAGGTATCATATTCATCGGTGGACTGTCTAGACACAACATTTTACAGTTTACTCACTGCACATTCAGTACTGGCCAACTGATTTTGATGCTTCTGAACATACATCTTCTTCCTGTACACACAGGCTCAAGCTATAGATCAGACGTCTTCACACTAATTTATGTGCTAATTTGACTATGGCTAATCTTTATTCTCAGTGCTTGTGAAAAGACTGACGGTGGAAGGCAGAGGAGTGATTTCGGGCTGCTGAGCCTCCATGCATTTGTTGTAACAGACAGGGGTGGACTGGGAACTTAAAGTGGCACTGCAAAAAAATTAAAAGTGGCCCCATTGTTAGGCAGGTCCAAATTAATAGAAGGAGGAGCAGACAAGTAGGCAGGGCCAACAAAAACAGGCACCACCCCAGCAGAACCAAATACCACAGTGCAGCACAAACTACTTCTGCCACAGCTGTAGTATTCAACTGCATCATCATCCTGAGGATGGAGATACAGTTGAATTCAAGGGGCACCTTCAGTGGCCGGCTGGGTGCATAAAGTACCCAATGCAATAAGTATTAATGCTGAGAAGATCAGATCGTTATGAACCTGACCATCAGCTATGAGGAGAGCTCGGGCCCTGTAGGTTCTATGGGCAATCCACCCTTGGTAACAGAGAACCCCAACTATCATTATTCAGGGTACTGGTTTGCTCACATGGGGCAGTGGGATTGTTTTATGCAGGAAAGAGTTGTACCTGTGACAGCTACATTTTTGGCAAATCAGTAAATATTGTCATATTAGAAAAACCGAAATTCTAAACGAAATCCTTAAAGTGCTTGTCTCACCAGTTATTCAAGTTATGAAAAAAATATATAGCACTGAAAATCTGATGGGAAGCAATATATAACTAAGCGAAGCAAGTTTCAGGCAAAAAAAATTTATATTTCCTCATTTCCCTGGTTCTTTTCTAGCCCTTTGTTTACATGCAATAAAAACAATCTCTGCCCCTCCCCCTTCTCTGCTAAGGGAGTGAATACAAGAACTGCCCTGAGTGCTGGGAGAAACAGCAGCATGTTTTATGTGTAGGACTACAAGTCCCAGCTGTATAATGACACTGCTAAGGGAGTGGCTACAAGAGCTGCCCTGAGTGCTGGGAGAATCAGCAGCATGTTTTATGTGTAGGACTACAAGTCCCAGCTGTATAATGACACTGCTAAGGGAGTGGATACAAGTACTGCCCTGAGTGCTGGGAGAATCAACAGCAACTTGTAAGTGTAGAACTACAAGTCCCAGCTGTATAATGACACTGCTAATACACACAGGATCTTCCCCCTACCTTCTTGTGCAATGCTTTCTCTAGTCTGTCAGCTCCTGTGCCCAGAATTGTCACTGCTGCAGCTACCCAGTCTGTGCAGCTGAAGGGGTTAAGAATCCTAGGAGAGAGCAGACGGCAGTGAAGGGGAAAGTGGCCAGCACAGTGACATCTCGTTTACAGGCTTGTAAACAAACTTTATCAGAGCAGGGAGAGAAGCTGACATCACAGGTCATGTGACCCTCAGTCAAATCTGAGAATCCAGTTAGGAACATAGAAAGAACAAAAAAATAACTCAGACAACCCCTTTAATGGCATTCATCATGTAGAGAAAGTTAATACAAGGCACTTACTAATGTGTTCTGATTGTCCATATTGCCTCCTTTGCAGGCTTCATTCATTTTTCATACATTATATACTGCTCGTATCCAGGGGTTTAGACCACCCTGTCAGCCTAGCCGCGGTGGCCGTGCTTGTACATTATAGAAAAAGGTGTCAGCCTCTCTATTGGCCAGGACTGTGGCAACGCACATAGACACACATGCTCAGCAGCTCCCGTTCCGGCCACCTTGTATCTGTGCTGCCATAACCCCAGAAAATAAATAGTGTATAATTTAATGAAAAAAATGAATCAAACCAGCAAAGGAGGCAACATGGACAATCACAATACATTAGTAAGAGCCTTGTATTAACTTTCTCTACATGATAAATGCCATTTGCTAAAGTGACACAACCCCTTTAAATTTTGAAAGCACAATACAACTTTTTCATTTGATCTACTGCAATTTCCTAAGTTATTTCCAATATAACTTTACTGGAAGATATTTTGTAGCAGATATCAAAATAATAGGGTTAAAACTTATTTGGCTAATGGGGACTAATGCAATTATTTGCTTTTTGGGTTGCCAACCTTAATTTTTGTGTTTTTCTGGATAATTTAGCCAAAAATAATGGACAGCTAAATAGTTTATGGTACAGCAGAGAGGGCAAGCCAAGAGGAACTGAGATAATCAAAATGGCAGGTACAAGAGTACGGAGGGCAGATTTGGAGGCTAGTCAACCATAATACTTACCACAGCTTCATTACTGCCCCACAACAAGATTCCTACAGGTCCTTTGGGTATTATTGAACATGTTCCTTGAGCAGCCATTGACACAGTATAAAGGCACAATGATGCAACAGTTTCCAATTTTCTGTTTAGAAAGTCTCATTAGGGAATATTAGTTACACATAGCATAGAAATAACTAGTGCCATTAAATTCACAAAGGGCGAAAAGAGCGAAGCAAAGCATTCAAAATGGAATTTGGTCTGAAGTTTAGGAAAGCTTTGATCCAAATTTCGTGGTAACAAATCAATTTTTCCCCCTCAGTCTCAGCCATTGTCCTGTGAGCTGAGCATAGGGAGAGAGAGACATGACAAGGGCTCATGCACTAGGGACAGTGTTTGGGAAAACAATTATTAGAAGAATATTAGAGAGGGAGAGTGCAGGGAGACATACTATGTCAATTTTATTTATTCACTAGCTGAAGGATCCGGCTTCGCTCGGGTATATTTAATCTATTTCATTTAATGTTTGTGTGTGTCGTTAAAAGATATCAACACTATCCACTATAACAGTGACATCTACAGCACCCCGCCCCAAAAACAGTGACCTCCACAGCCCCTCACCCCTTAAAACTGACACCCCCCCCACAGTGCTCCGTCCCTTAAAACTGGTCCGCCACAGCAGCCCACCCCCTTAACTTTGACCTTTATAGCAGCCTTCCCCTTTAACAGTGACTTTCACAGCATACCACCCCCTTGACAGTGACCTCCACATGGGCCCACCCCCTTGACAGTGGCCTTTGGATCGTGGGCGTGTCCTTTTGAACAGCAGCACTGTATTGTCTGAGTGTGAGCTGCAGGGAGAAAGTCACCCCCCCCCCCTGCAGCTGACAAAAGTAGATTTTTACCCTCATTTTTTTAATCCCTGTCGGCTGAGGAGTGGAGGGGCGTGGCCTAACCAGATCGGGCGTGGCTTAGAGCGACCTAGAAGTTGATTTTTAACTACATTTTTTCAATCTCAGTCAGCTGAGGAGTGGGAGGGGGCATGGCCTAACCGGAACGGGGGCCTGCCCTTTTGAACATCTCACTCTAAGGGTCCATTCACACATCCGTAGAATGGGTCTGCATCTGTTCCACAATTATGCGGAACGGGTGCGGACCCATTCATTCTCTATGGGGGCGGAAGAGATGCAGACAGCACACAGTGTGCTGTCCGCATCCGCATTTCTGGAGCGCGGACCCGATCTTCCAGTCCGCAGCTCCGGAAAAAAATAGAGCATGTCCTATTCTTGTTCGCAATTGAGGACAAGAATAGGCATTTCTATGGGGGTGCTGGCCGGGTGTATTGCGGATCCGCAATTTGCGGATCCGCAATGCACTACAGACGTCTGAATGGAGCCTAAGAAATCAGCACTGTGCTGTCTGAGTGTGAGCTGCAGAGAGAAAGTCACCCTCCCTCCCAGCCCTGCAGCTGAAAGAAGTTTTTACCTTCATTTTTTCAATCCCAGTAGGCTCAGGAGTGGGAGGGGCGTGGCCTAATCCGCTAAGGGCTGGTGGCTTTGCGGGACCTGGGGGCGGAGTTTTAAGTCTTTTGAAGGTGGACACATTGTGGCAGGAGGCGTGTCTGGGCTCCTTCCTGCACGAGTATTGCCCCCCTGGGCACCTTACTGGCTAATTTGCATACCAAATAAACTGGATTAAAACATCTATTGCTGGAACAAAGACACATCTTGAAATAAGGCACTAAGTGCTATTAAGCCATGGCTTTACTGCAATAGCGATTATCCTGGTGACAGATTTCCTTAAAGCTCACCTACAGCAGTGAAGATAAATGGCTGGGTTGTTATGGAAACCTGGAGTAAAACTGTGTATGTGGAGGCTGGAGGACCTGCAAGCTTCTATTGGCTGATAAGGGTCATGTGACCAAGCTTCTATTGGCTAATGAATTTTTGGGGAATATCTCAGGAACGGTACATCCTAAAGAGCTGAGACCTGGTCTAAAGCCTTCCCAGACACCTGATGTACCTGTGTGCCAAATTTCGTGATTGTAAATGAAACGGTACGGATTCCTTTACACACATACACTCAGCTTTATATATTAGATTTCTACATTTACTTATTCCTTCATCAGACGTTAATGTAATTCAGTACCAATAAAATGGAAGACTTTCGGTGCTAGCGTGCCAACCAATACCATTAAGTCTGTACCTCTTAGGGGGGCCAGGTCTTAATGATGAGCATCCTCATCTTTTACTGTCTTTATTTCTTCCAAATCATCCTTCAAAGTCATACTTCGGGGAAGTTACCAAATCGAGTTTTTCAAAACTTTGCTCATCTCTAGCAGATGCACTTGATAAACATCTGATCTGAAGCTTATTAAGCTGATGACAGCACTCAGCAAAAACTGTAATTCTTACCTTAATAAACCTAAAGGCTAATGTGTATGTGAGAGGCTCCCTGGGGGAAAATGAGCAAGCCATATGTGGGGTTATTTTTGGTCTTTCATTCTTCTTTTAGATAAGTAAAACCATAGGTCTAGATGCTGCTCTCAACTTCACCCATACTACTTTTAACAGAGTAGACATACATGCATTTGAATGGTGGGATCAGGGGAAACAACTGGCAGCTGATATAACTTACAGCTAGTAGTTATCATACAGTAGGGATCAGCAACCTCTGGCACTGAAGGTGTTCTGAAACTACAACTCCCAGTGTGCTCCATGCATATATAGTGCCCTGGAGCAGTGGTACTGTGAAGTCTGGACATTTGTGGACATTTACCCGTTTCCTCTATGCAAAGTTTTAAACGTCTTACTTTATTTCACTTGAAAGGGTTAACGTGCACTGTTTAATACTGTGTAACTGCATTTTAAATGTTGTCATATATATCCTGTTAATTTGCACTGTATTTGCTCAGCTCTGTGGATAGGGTTAATGAATACTGAAAGTCTTTTGGGACTTTGAATAAGAAGCTGGTAATTTTCCACAGCTGCCGTAGGGTTTAAAGAAGAGCATGTTTTGGAGGGAAAAAGCCAGACTTGTTTACCACCAAAAAAGACGCTGAGACAGGCCACAGACCCTGGATCACCAGCCTTTGACCAGGGTATCAGCCTTCTGAAGAGAAAGAGAGGGACAGCTAGCTCAGGCCTTTCCTCAGCATCAAACCCTTCTTCTGCCTAGGGTGACCACATGGACAGTCCCGCATTTGGAGAGTCTGTCCCGGGTCCCGGTCACCCTCATTCCGGGACAATGCAGTGTCGCCTCAGGATGGCAATACAAATGTCTGTGCTGCGGCAGCCGGCAGGGGAGGGAGAAGTGTGTCCCCTCCCTGTTCCTCTGATAGGCTGCCAGCACAAGGCCGGCAGCCTATCAGAGGCCGGTGCAGGCGGCGCGATGACATCATCGCGCCACCTGAGTCAGCGAGGGACACAGGCCAGAAGTGGCCTGCATCGCATCCTGCAGGAGGTAAGTATAAGTTTTTTTTTTTATATGTATGTACAAATTACAATACTGGCACATAAGGGGGCTGCTGGCACATAAGGGGGACTACTGGCACATAAGGGGGGCTGCTGGCACATGATAGGGGGGCTACTGGCACATAAGGGGGACTGCTGGCACATAAGGGGGGCTGCTGGCACATAAGGGCGACTACTGGAACATAAGGGGGGCTACTGGCACATAAGGGGGACTACTGGCACATAAGGGGGGCTACTGGCACATAAGGGGGGCTACTGGCACATAAGGGGAGCTACTGGCACATAAGGGGGCCTAATGGCACATAAGGGGGGCTACTGGCATATAAGGGGGGCTACTGGCACATGATAGGAGGCCACTGGCAGATAAGGGGGGCTACTAGCACATAAGGGGGGCTACTGGCTCATAAGGGG
This sequence comes from Bufo bufo, assembly GCF_905171765.1. Taxonomy (NCBI): domain Eukaryota; kingdom Metazoa; phylum Chordata; class Amphibia; order Anura; family Bufonidae; genus Bufo; species Bufo bufo. The sequence goes on along the minus strand of NC_053395.1, from coordinate 66,221,812 downwards.
GGCTACTAGCACATAAGGGGGACTACTGGCACTTGATAGGGGAGCTACTGGCACATGATAGGGGGGGCGACTGGCACATAAGGGGGGCTACTGGCACTTGATAGGGGGGCTACTGGCACATGATAGGGGGGGCAACTGGCACATAAGGGGGCTACTGGCACATGATAGGGGGGACACTCTGGCTACTGGCACATGATGGTGGTGGGGCTCTTATTACTGGCACATGATTGGGGGCATCTATGGGGGCACATCTTACTGGCACATGATTAGGGGGCATCTATGGGGTACATCTTACTGGCACATTATTGGGTGGCACTATAGGGGCATCTACTGAGGCTAAAAAGAAGGGGTATTTTATATGGGGGGCTCTGTATAGGGGCATTTTATACTGGGACACATTATGGTGGGTACTATGGGGAAGGGGGGAGAGGAGCACTATGGGGTCATCTACGGGGGCACTAAAAAGGGGTATTTTATATTGGCACATTATGGGAACCAACTGGGGGCATTACAAGGGGGTCTGTTTTGCACATTATAAGGATAATTATTTCTACTGGGGGGGCATTATGGTGGGCTTTATTACTCCCCCATGGTATGACCCTCTAGTAGCAGCACCAGCCTCTCCCTGCTCTGCTATCCCTCTGCCCCTTCTCCAAATCCTTATTATGAAATCTTTCTCATTAGGATAAAGCAGCTCCACCAAGCCCGCGGCCAAAGTGTTGAAGTGGCGACCGAGATCCCCAAGGGCAAAGCCAAGTAATTGTAAGTTTTCATGTGGAGTATGTTTATGTTATACACATATAGCCTACACTGTGCCCCACAATATACAGTATACCTCTACACTGTGCCACACAATATACAGTATACTGCTACACTGTGCCCCACAATATACAGTATACCTCTATACTGTGCCACACAATATACAGTATACCTCTACACTGTGCCACACAATATACAGTATACCGCTACACTGTGCCCCACAATATACAGTATACCTCTATACTGTGCCACACAATATACAGTATACCTCTATACTGTGCCACACAATATACAGTATACCGCTACACTGTGCCCCACAATATACAGTATACCTCTATACTGTGCCACACAATATACAGTATACCTCTATACTGTGCCACACAATATACAGTAGACCGCTACACTGTGCCACACAATATACAGTATACCTCTACACTGTGTAGGGGTTATACTGTTTATTAAACAGCATGGCTCAGAGGTTATATTGTCCGGCATGGTGTAACCTCCATACATTTTATGTACAGTATACAGTAATCCTCCTTGCCATCTATGCTTTGAATCTGGTTTTATATGTTACTTGGTTTTTGTAAATTTACTTGCGTGTGCTAGTTGAGACCTGCTGTGATTGGGTTTTAGTTAGTTATTAAATGCTAACATGACAGTTTTTTGGTTTAGCCAGTTAATGTGTGCAGAAATACTGAAAAATGCACAGGCAGATATGTTTTTGCCAGTCTTAAGTATAAGTTTGATGAAATGCACATGTGAAAGTAAGTGTCCCTGAATGGCAGTTAGGAAATGTGGTCACCCTACTTCTGCCAGGGAGGAGACTGGAGAAGCCAGCCCTACGCCTTGCCTGGTTTGTTTTGCACCTGAATTCCTCTAGTAAAAAAGCACACTGGTTTACTGCAGACCCTGATTCTGTGGACTTATTTCCCATTGGGATGCACCACACCTTACCATCCCTTACAGAGAGCAGCCACAAGTGGTGACACCTCGCCAGTGTCCAGGGGACTCAGCATAGTGTTTGGTCCACCCTAAACCCAGCCACTGCATGCACTTCTATCGAAGTTAGAAAAACAGCTGAGCATATTTTCATGCAAGGAGTTGTAGTTTCACAGCAGCTGGAGCACCGAAGGTTGCTGATCCTATCATACAGTATATACATAGTCAGTTCTTGTTAACACTGGTCTTATTTTTGTCACTTATATAGCGCTGACATATTCTGTAGTGCTTTACAAACATTATCATTAATTGCTGTTCCCAATGGAGCTCACAATCTACATTCCCTATCAGTATGTCTGTGGAGTGCGAGGACACCAGAGTATCCGGAGGAAACCCACGGAAGCACAGAGAGAACATACAAACTCCATAAGGATATTGTCTTTTGTTGACTTCAAAAGCAGGACCCGAGAATTGAAAGGCACCTGTACCTGTGCTAACCAAGAGCCATAGGTGGAGTAAAAATACGTTTCTCTTCAGTTTTGATTATCTTAGTTTTTTCATGCAAATTATCTAAGATATAGTAAGCTCAAATACATTATAGAAATATACAGGTAAAACTCGAAAAATTAGAATATCGCGCAAAGTTCCTTTATTTCAGTAATGCAACTTAAAAGGTGAAACTAACATATGAGATAGACTCATTACATGCAAAGCGAGATATTTCAAGCCTTTATTTGTTATAATTTGGATGATTATGGCTTACAGCTTATGAAACCCCAAAGTCACAATCTCAGGTACCCTTTGCTCAAGGGATATGGATTAATGAGCTGACTAGAGTGTGACATTTTGAGCCTAGAATATTGAACCTTTTCACAAAATTGTAATTTTAAGCTCCATTAATGCAATTCTTTTTAATTTGCATTACTGAAATAAATGGACTTTTGCACGATATTCAAATTTTTCGAGTTTCACCTGTATATATATATATACAGTTGCAAGAAAAAGTATGTGAACCCTTTGGAATGATATGGATTTCTGCACAAATTGGTCATAAAATGTGATCTGATCTTCATCTAAGTCACAACAATAGACAATCACAGTCTGCTTAAACTAATAACACACAAAGAATTAAATGTTACCATGTTTTTATTGAACACACCATGTAAACATTCACAGTGCAGGTGGAAAAAGTATGTGAACCCTTGGATTTAATAACTGGTTGAACCTCCTTTGGCAGCAATAACTTCAACCAAACGTTTCCTGTAGTTGCAGATCAGACGTGCACAACGGTCAGGAGTAATTCTTGACCATTCCTCTTTACAGAACTGTTTCAGTTCAGCAATATTCTTGGGATGTCTGGTGTGAATTGCTTTCTTGAGGTCATGCCACAGCATCTCAATCGGGTTGAGGTCAGGACTCTGACTGGGCCACTCCAGAAGGCGTTTTTTCTTCTGTTTAAGTCATTCTGTTGTAGATTTACTTCTATGCTTTGAGTTTTTGTCCTGTTGCAACATCTATCTTCTGTTGAGCTTCAGCTGGTGGACAGATGGCCTTAAGTTCGCCTTGATAAACTTGGGAATTCATTTTTCCTTCGATGATAGCAATCCGTCCAGGCCCTGACACAGCAAAGCAGCCACAAACCATGATGCCCCCACCCCCATACTTCACAGTTGGGATGAGGTTTTGATGTTGGTGTGCTGTGCCTCTTTTTCTCCATTGGACAGTTCTTAACTCAGTTCTTAACTCAATTTTAGTAGTTTCTGCAATCCCTTTAGATGTTTTCTCTGCTTGATGCATGCCAATGATTTGACCCTTCTCAAACAGACTAACATATTTTCCACGACCACGAGATGTGTCTTTCGACATGGTTGTTTACGAAATGAGAAGCAAGTCATTGCACCAGTTGGGGTAAAATAACTTATTGCCAGCTGAAAGATAATCACCCATGCAGTAATTATCCAATAGAAGGCTCATACCTATTTGCTTCGTTAAATCCAGGCGGCGACTTTTTTTTTTGGGATGGGTAGTATATATATATATATATATATATATATATATATATATATACAGTTGCAATAAAAAGTATGTGAACCCTTTGGAATGATATGGATTTCTGCACAAATTGGTCGGGGGCCCGTCCGACTGCATTCATTTTTTTTTTTTATTGACACTACACACAGGCAGCCAGGAGGTGGCGTAACTACCGGGGAAGCAGCTGCTTCGGGGCCCGACAGTTTATTTTCAAGTTAGTTAAATATCGATGTCTTAATCTTCAGGGCCCCTTCACAGCAGCGGTCTTAATGTTCAGGCCCCCTCGCTAATGTGGTCTAATCTTACCATGTTTTTATTGAACACACCATGTAAGCATTCACAGTGCAGGTGGAAAAAGTATGTGAACCCCTAGACTAATGACATCTCCAAGAGCTAATTGGAGTGAGGTGTCAGCCAACTGGAGTCCAATCAATGAGATGGGATTGGAGGTGTTGGTTACAGCTGCCCTGCCCTATAAAAAAAACACACACCAGTTCTGGGTTTGCTTTTCACAAGAAGCATTGCCTGATGTGAATGATGCCTCGCACAAAAGAGCTCTCAGAAGACCTATGATTAAGAATTGTTGACTTGCATAAAGCTGGAAAGGGTTAATAAAAGTGTCTCCAAAAGCCTTGCTGTTCATCAGTCCACGGTAAGACAAATTGTCTATAAATGGAGAAAGTTCAGCACTGCTGCTACTCTCCCTAGGAGTGGCCGTCCTGTAAAGATGACTGCAAGAGCACAGCGCAGACTGCTCAATGAGGTGAAGAAGAATCCTAGAGTGTCAGCTAAAGACTTACAAAAGTCTCTGGCATATGCTAACATCCCTGTTAGCGAATCTACGATACGTAAAACACTAAACAAGAATAGATTTTATGGGAGTATACCACAGAGGAAGACACTGCTGTCCAAAAAAAACATTGCTGCAGGTTTACAGTTTGTACAAAAGCACCTGGATGTTCCACAGCAGTACTGGAAAAATATTCTGTGGACAGATGAAGCAAAATTTGAGTTGTTTGGAAGAAACACACAACACTATGTGTGGAGAAAAAGAGGCACAGCACACCAACATAAAAACCTCATCCCAACTGTGAAGTATGGTGGTGGGGGCATCATGGTTTGGGGCTGCTTTTCTGTGTCAGGGCCTGGACGGATTACTATCTTCGAAGAAAAAATGAATTCCCAAGTTTATCAAGACATTTTGCAGGAGAACATTTTGCAGGCCATCTGTCCACCAGCTGAAGCTCAACAGAAGATGAGTGCTGCAACAGGACAACGACCAAAAGCATAGAAGTAAATCAACAACAGAATGGCTTAAACAGAAGAAAATACGCCTTCTGGAGTGGCCCAGTCAGAGTCCTGACCTCAACCAGATTGAGATGCTGTGGCATGACCTCAAGAAAGCGATTCACACCAGACATACGAAGAATATTGCTGAACTGAAACAGTTCTGTAAAGAGGAATGGTCAAGAATTACTCCTGACCGTTGTGCACGTCTGATCTGCAACTACAGGAAACGTTTGGTTGAAGTTATTGCTGCCAAAGGAGATTCAACCAGTTATTAAATCCAAGGGTTCACATACTTTTTCCACCTGCACTGTGAATGTTTACATGGTGTGTTCAATAAAAACATGGTAACAATTAATTATTTGTGTGTTATTAGTTTAAGCAGACTGTGATTGTCTATTGTTGCGATCAGATCACATTTTATGACCAATTTGTGCAGAAATCCATATCATTCCAAAGTGTTCACATACTTTTTCTTGCAACTGTATATATATCTATATACAGGGTGACGAACGAAAAAGTAGCCCACCCCAGTGGCGTAGGGATCGCCATAGCAGTGGCTATGGGGCCCTACGCCACTAGGGGGCCCGTCCGACTGCATTCATTTTTTTTTTTTATTGACACTACACACAGGCAGCCAGGAGGTGGCGTAACTACCGGGGAAGCAGCTGCTTCGGGGCCCGACAGTTTATTTTCAAGTTAGTTAAATATCGATGTCTTAATCTTCAGGGCCCCTTCACAGCAGCGGTCTTAATGTTCAGGCCCCCTCGCTAATGTGGTCTAATCTTACTGTATTCTAAAGTCTCCTGATGTGTCTGGGATTCGAACCCACAACCTCCAATGTATCACTGTATCAGAGGCAAAGCATTAACCCTCACAGCCATAAAGGAGGCATTGCAACTGACTGAAAAAATTTGGCTTATACACATGACAGCTGCCCCAACACACCCAGCACTGCTATATCTCTATATGACAGCTATCCCAGCACACTCAGCTCTGCTATATCTCTATATATGAGCAGCTGTCATGTGTATAGATGTACACTTAGCCAGCTATAACAGTAGAAGTATCATAATTTTTCAGTCAGCAGCAAGGCATCTCTTATGGTCTTGAGGTTAGATGCTCAGACCTTTTCTGAAATTCAAGCAGTGACTCCATATATGGACATACAGGGCGGGACACAGGAAGAGGCTGACATGGAGGTAAGTAGAAGTGTTTATTTTATTTTTTTTAATACCCGACTGTTACTGCCATGGGGGGAGCGGGGGCACTTGATACTGGCACATGGGGGGAGGGGGGGGGTTGGCACCTGATACTGGCACATGGGGGGGGGAAAAGAGGCACCTGATACTGTGGATGGCACTGTTTAGGGGAGGGGGATCTGTGGATGGCACTATTTAGGGGAGGGGGGATCTGTGTATGGCACTATTTAGGGGAGGGGGGATCTGTGGATGGCACTATTTAGGGGAGAGGGATCTGTGGATGGCACTATTTAGGGGAGGGGGATCTGTGGATGGCACTATTTAGGGGAGGGGGATCTGTGGATGGCACTATTTAGGGGAGAGGGATCTGTGGATGGCACTATTTAGGGGAGGGGGGATCTGTGTATGGCACTATTTAGGGGAGGGGGGATCTGTGGATGGCACTATTTAGGGGAGGGGGGATCTGTGGATGGCACTATTTAGGGGAGAGGGATCTGTGGATGGCACTATTTAGGGGAGGGGGGATCTGTGGATGGCACTATTTAGGGGAGGGGGGATCTGTTGATGGCACTATTTAGGGGAGGGGGATCTGTGGATGGCACAGAGGGGGGGGGCCCATAATTTTTTTTTGCTATGGGGCCCATGCATTTCTAGCTACGCCCCTGGCCCACCCTCAGTGATAGTATGACAAAATTAACGGGCAAGTGGATATTTTTTTTTATTACCCACAAGTCACAAAATATGCTGAAAGTGGTCTCCGTTCACGTCTCTGCTTCTTTAGAAACATCAATTATGTTCACTGAAAAAAGTGGCCTAAACGGGTGAAAATGCTCCAAACCCAGACTCTGTAGCATGTCTATAACCAGGGGAGCAATTCCTCCGCATGTGGTCCGCAGACAACGGAAGTCCCCAGCAAAAAATGTGTACAATGGAGGATGCCGTGGCAGACCACATGCACCACAAGAACATCTTACACAAAATTATACATTGTGTAGATGAAAAAAATATGCATACACAAATCACTGCAAAAAATGCACCAAAATGATACGCAACTGAGTGGTAGGATCCCATGCGTGCTGAGACACCGTGACGTGGTGCATGAGGGGCTCCGATATGTTCCTGACTGGAAGATATTGGCAAAGTTCTCAGCTTTTAACATCGGCCTGAGGAATTAGCTAGTATTGTCAGTTGCGTATCATTTTGTGCATTTTTTGCAGTGATTTTTGTATGTATATTTTTTCATCTGCACAATGTATCTTTTGTGTAAGATGTTCTTGTGGTGCATGCGGTCCACCCCGGCATCCTCCATTGTACGCATTTTTTGCTGGGGATTGCCGTTGTCTGCGGACCGAATGCACAGGAATTGCTCACCCGGTTATAGACACGCTACAGTGTTTAGGTTTGGAGCATTTTCATCCATTTAGGCCACTTTTTTCAGTGAGTTTTTGTCCTTATGTGTATGGAATGTGCCACTTTATTTTGTTGGTAACATTCTCTTGCACCTGGTAGCTTCTGTGTCACATGGTCTGTTGTGGGTGCGGCTTCTGTGTCACATGGTCTGTTGTGGGTGCGGCTCACAGCTTTATTTTACCTCACAGTGCATTTGTCATACCACTATGGAGGCATGTGAGAGTCTGGCTGTGAGTTGGTTCAGACTCTGTTCACACACCACAGGCAGGTTAGTGGTAGGACCCCATGCGTGCTGAGACACCGTGACGTGGTGCATGAGGGGCTCCGATATGTTCCTGACTGGAAGATATTGGCAAAGTTCTCAGCTTTTAACATCGGCCTGAGGAATTAGCTAGTATTGTCAGTTGTGTATCATTTTGGTGCATTTTTTGCAGTGATTTGTGTACGTCAATTATGTTGGCTGATACTGCTTGCAGCTCTTCTATCAGTGATGCTGTGAATAGCGTTTGTGATGTTTTCCTTGATTTCATCCAGGTGATGCGGATTGTTGGCATACACTTTAGGCTTACATTTCCTCACAGATAAAAATCTCATGTAGCATGTGGGGAGCGTGGTGGCCATAACCCTTTGCTCACAATTCACTCCTCCTTTAACAATTCATGAACCCGTGCCAGTGAGTTCCATGAGGAGTGGCATGTTGCCCCATATTGTTGGAAAAAGCAGAATTTTTTTTCTTCCGCAGCATCACTGTTGAAGAGCTGCAGTATCAGCCAACACAATCCGACATGCCCAAAGATGCATATACGTGAACAGGGACCACTTTCATCATCTTATCAGACTTGTGGGTATTTAAAAAAAAAAAATCCACTTGCTTGTACATCTTGTCATACTATCTCTGGAGGTGTAAAACAAAACATACAATGCAAAAGCTCTCTGCAAACCAAATAGAGTACAAAAATGCATAATAATTGCTAGTGCTATACTTATAAATTAGAGATGCTTGGCAAATACATTTTGTACAAAATTATTTGAGCCCGTCTGCCGCACGTCAAGGCGATCTCTGAAAGACGGGAACCTAACACTAAATTCTACCTGTTATGTGCCATGACGGCTACCATACAATTCAGGGAGTGTAGGTTCCACATGCATGCTGGGCCCGCTTTAATTTCTGTCATCTTTGGTGCCAAAATGGCCTCCATTATATCCAAGGAATGCAGGTACCAACATGCAGGCCGAGCCCACTCCACACCACTCCTGGTGCCAAATGGTGCCCCTGTGCATTGGGATTTGCTGACTGACCCCCTTTTTATTGCACTATCGCTGGAGGTGGGCTACTTTTTCATGGGCCACTCTGTGTGTGTATGTATATATATATATATATATATATATATATATATATATATATTATATAACTGTATATGCAGTTTGCCTTTAACCCCTTACGGACCCATGACATAGCTGTACGTCATGGGTTCGATCCCTAAACATGGTGCCCACTCGCACGTGCAGTGGGCGCCTTAGTCACAGGGTCTCTGCTATTTTAAATAGCAGAGACCCGCAGCACATGTATGCGATCAGCCATAAGGCTGATCGCATACATCTTGCCTTTTAGATGCCATGGTCAAATGTGACCACGGCATCTACGCAGACCAGAACCGAAGTCGCGTGCTTCCAGTCCGGTAACAGCGTTCCCCTGCTGAGATCGGGGAACCTGTTACCTCTATCTAATTGACCGAAGCCTCAAGCCGGCTTCAGAGTCAATTAGATGTATATATCAATACAGGCCACTAGGTGGAAGCCTTGTATTGATATAGTGCTAATTAAGTCTTCAATGATGTCTATTTAGCTATCACTGAATACTATGGGCAATTGAATTATTGCCAGTTATTGTCACCCAAGGTGACTTAAAAAAAAGTTTTTAAAAAGTTTTTACAAATATAAAAAAAAAAGTTCAAATAAGCCCCTTCCTTAACCTCTTTAGGACACAGCCTTATTTCACCTTAAAGGGTTTCTACCACCACATTTTGACCAAATTAGCTTTCTGACACTAGTGATCTGCTAGTGTCTGCTGTACCTAACCATGCTATTGTAATACTTTTCTCTGCAGTGGTTACCCTAAAAAACGTGCTATGGGGGCATCTTTTAAGCACCTAGAGGCTCCGTCTACTCACCATGTCTGCCACCCAGCTCATCCCTCCAGCCCGCCCATCTCCTCTAGATTGCGCCGGCATCTCCACTGCGCCTGCGCATCTCCGTAATACCTACAAAAATAGTTATTACTTTACATTCCCCATATGTCTTCTTCATGTTTGGATCATTTTGGGAATGACATTTTAATTTTTGGGGATGTTACAAGGCTTAGAAGCAAATCTTGAAATTTTTCAGAAATTTTCAAAAACCCACTTTTCAAGGACCAGTTCAGGGCTGAAGTCACTTTGTGAGGCTTACATAATAGAAACCACCAAAAAATGACCCCATTCTAGAAACTACACCCCTCCAGGTATTCAAAACTGATTTTACAAACGTCGTTAACCCTTTAGGTGTTCCACAAGAATTAATGGAAAATAGAGATACAATTTCCAAATTTCAAATTTTTGGCAGACTTTCCATTTTAATAATTTTTTTCCAGTTACAAAGCAAGGGTTAACAGCCAAACAAAACTCAATATTTATGGCTCTGATTCTGTAGTTTACAGAAACACTCCATATGTGGTCGTAAACCACTGTAAGGGGACACGGCAAGGCGCAGAATGAAAGGAATGGAGTACGGTTTTTGGAAGGCAGATTTTGCTGGACTGTTTTTTTGACACCATGTCCCATTTGAAGCCCACCTGATGCACCCCTAGAGTAGAAACTCCAAAAAAGTGACCCCATGTTAGAAACTATGGGATAGGTTGGCAGTTTTGTTGGTACTATTTTAGGGTACATATGATTTTTGGTTGCTCTATATTACACTTTTTGTGAGGCAAGGTAACAATAAATAGCTGTTTTGGCACCGTTTTTATTTTTTGTTATTTACAACATTCATCTTACAGGTTAGATCATGTGGTAATTTTATAGACCAGGTTGTCACGGATGCGGCGATACCTAATATGTATCCTTTTTTTATTTATGTAAGTTTTACACAATGATTTCATTTTTTAAACAAAAAAAATCATGTTTTAGTGTTTCCATAGTCTGAGAGCCATAGTTTTTTCAGTTTTTGGGCGATTATCTTGGGTAGGGTATGATTTTTGCGGGATGAGATGACGATTTGATTGGCACTATTTTGGGGTGCGTGTGACTTTTTGATCGCTTGCTATTGTGATGTAAGATGACAAAAAATGGTTTATTTAGCACAGTTTTAATTTTTTACGGTGTTCACCTGAGGGGTTAGGTCATGTGATATTTTCATAGAGCCGGTCGATACGGACGCGGCGATACCTAATATGTATACTTTTTTTTATTTATGTAAGTTTTACACAATAATATAATTTTTGAAACCCCAAAAAATCATGTTTTAGTGTCTCCATATTCTGAGAGCCATAGTCTTTTCAGTTTTTGGGCGATAATATTAGGAAGGGTCTTATTTTTTGCGGGATGAGATGACGGTTTGATTGGCACTATTTTAGGGGGCACATGACTTTTCGATCGCTTGCTATTACACTTTTTGTGATGTAAGGTGACAAAAAATGGTTTATTTAGCACAGTTTTTATTTTTTATTTTTTACGGTGTTCATCTGAGGGGTTAGGTCATGTGATATTTTAATAGAGCCGGTCGATACGGACGCGGCGATACCTAATATGTATACTTTTTTTAAATTTATGTAAGGCCCCTTGCAGACGAGCGTGTCCGGATTAGGTCCGGATGCGTCTCGGTGCATTGCGCAAGTACGAGTAGGTACGCATATATATAGGGTTCGGACCGCGCGTGTCATAAACAGACGGTATACAGACAGTTTCTTTCTTTTCTCCTTCTCCTTTTAGAAAAAAACCGAGGGCTGCAAATGTCCTATTTGTGGATATCCTGCAACTGAAAAAACTAAAATAGTGTAAATCCGTACGGTTGTTTTGCCCTGCAGTGCACAGGTTGTACTTACACGGCACTCCACCAACAAAAAGCGTGTATGCGATATCCTCCGCTGCTGGTTAGATTTTTTGCGGCGAAGATCCACGTTCATACACAACCAAACAGGGTTCAACCATGAACTTGGTTCCAGTACACACCAGATAAGTCTGCTAATATTCCCAATTTCTTTTCCTAAAAGTTTCTCATCCCGCAAAAATCATACCCTACCCAAGATAATCGCCCATTGACCCCACAACACTCCTCGGACCTGCAGCGCAACTTTTTTGCAGACTGGTGATTAGATATTTTTATTTTTTAAGGTACGCAATTGCAGTCAGTTTTGACTGCGATTGCGTTCCGATGTCCAGTTTTTATCGAGCGGGTGCAATGTGTTTTGCACGCGCGTGATAAAATACCGACTGTGGTACCCAGACAGAAGTTCAGGTTTAGTTGTAGTGTAGATTGTATTAATTCCCCTTATAACATGGTTATAAGGGAAAATAATAGCATTCTGAATACAGAATGCATAATAGAATAGGACTGGAGGGGTTAAATTTTTTTTTAACTCACCTTAATCCAGTTGTTCGCGCAGCCCGCATCTCTTCTGTCTTCATCTGAGAGCAATAGGACCTTTAATGACGTCACTGTGCTCATCACATGGTCCATCACATGATCCATCACCATGGTGATGGATCATGTGATGAGCGTAGTGACGTCATCAAAGGTCCTATTGCTCACAGATGAAGACAGAACCCCTCCAGCCCTATTTTACTATGCATTCTGTATTCAGAATGCTATTATTTTCCCTTATAACAATATAACAAAATAATAGCAAAGACAGGTGCACTCTGCAGTCTTACGAAACCCTCAAACTGATTTTAAAATTGAGAGATTAGTCAACATGTCCTACGGTGTAGAACATGTCTAAGCCCGGGCACCACGCCAAGGTTTCTCAAGTAGCCCGGGACCTAACACTCTCCTAACTGAGCCGTATGGGCAATACCAGGAGCCAGTGGGCAAATTACAGGAGCATGAGGCCAACTCACAAACAACTCACCAGTTACCACCAGCATGTGACCATGCTTGCAATGGGAGGAGTCTGCGAGTCCCACTCAAGACTGGCTGATATGTCCCAGGCCTCACAGGTGCACCTAAATGTGGCCTGTAGATGGAAAACAGGCACATTTAAATTAGAGTTTATACATCTCCAGGAATCTCTATATATACAAACTGAAAAGACTAGCGTGATATTAGCAGGAGGTGCTCAAACCCACATGCTCCTGTAATTTGCCCACTGGCTCCTGGTATTGCCCATACGGCTCAGTTAGGAGAGTGTTAGGTCCCGGGCTACTTGAGAAACCTTGGCGTGGTGCCCGGGCTTAGACATGTTCTACACCGTAGGACATGTTGACTAATCTCTCAATTTTAAAATCAGTTTGAGGGTTTAGTAAGACTGCAGAGTGCACCTGTCTTTGCTATTATTTTGTTATATTGTTATATTGATTATGACATCCACACAATTGCTATCTTGTGTAGGATGTCTATTGTGGTACTTGTGGTTCGCTGCGGGCATCCTCCACCGTATGCATTTTTGCTGGGGATCGCCATTAGCAACGTGCTACAAGTGCAGGATTTGCTCCCCTATATATATGCACGACTGCATGTGGGTTTGAGCACCTCCTGCTAATACCACGCTAGTCTTTTCAGTTTATTTTCCCTTATAACCATGTTATAAGGGGAAATAATAATGATCGGGTCCCCATCCCGATCGTCACCTAGCAACCGTGCGTGAAAATCGCACCGCATGCGCTCTTGCTTGCGGATGCTTGCGATATTAACGCAACCCAATTCATTTCTATGGGGCCTGCGTTACGTGAAAAACTCACAAAGAGGAGCATGCTGTGATTTTCACGCAACGCACAAGTGATGCGTGAAAATCACTGCTCGTGTGCACAGCCCCATAGAAATGAATGGGTCAGGATTCAGTGCGGGTGCAATGCGTTCAACTCATGCATTGCACCTGCACGGAATACTCGCCCGTGTGAAAGGGGCCTAAGTTTTACACAATAACAGCTTTTTTAAAACCAAAAAAATGATGTTTTAGTGTCTCCATATTCTGAGCCATAGTTTTTAAATTTTTTGGGTGATTGTCTCAGGTAGGGGCTCATTTTTTGTGGGATGAGGTGACGGTTAGATTGGTACTATTTTGGTGGGCATACGCCTTTTTGATCGCTTGCTGTTTTACTTTTTTTATGTAAAGAGACAAAAAAATAGTTTATTTAGCAGAGTCTTTTTTTTTTTTTTTACGGTGTTCCTCAGAGGGGTTAGGTCATGTAATATGTTTATAGAGCCGGTCGATACGGATGCGGCAAAACCTATTTTCCCCATTTTTTTTTTCACTTTATTTGGGGAAAATGACATTTTTGTTTATTTTTACTTGAAACTTAATTTTTTGGGGGGAAAACTTTATTTTTTGAACTTTTTTTTTCACTTTATTTTTTGTCCCACTTTGGGACTTCAACTTTTGGGGGTCTAATCCTTTACAATGCATTCCAATACTTCTGTATTGGAATGCATTGGCTGTATGAGTAAGGGCTCATTCAGACGGCCGTATGCTGTCCGCAAAAATACTGAATGCTATCCGTTTTTTTGCGGATCCGCAAAAAAACGGATCTGCAAAAAAACGGATAGCATTCAGTATTTTTGCGGACCCATAGACTTCAATGGGGCCATGTCCTGATTTTCACGGACAAGTATAGGACATGTTTCATTTTTTTTGCGGATCCGCAAAAAAACGGATAGCATTCAGTATTTTTGCGGACAGCATACGGCCGTCTGAATGAGCCCTAATACTGTGTGTATTACTCATACAGCTTCCGGCCTGTGAGATCCAGGGGGCTGGATCTCTAAGGGTCGTCACCGGAAGGCAGTGCAATGCCTTCCTTAGGCATCGAGCTGCCTTCCATGCTATTGGGTCCCCCCAACAGCCCCAAGGGGACCCGATGGCACCACCGCCCGCAACATAAAAAGCCGCAAACCGCAGGTCTTAATTGACCTGCGGTTTGCGGCGATCGCCGACACGGGGGGGTCACAGGACCCCCCCCCCCCCGCGCATTTAGCCAAGGTGCCTGCTCAACGATTTGAGCAGGCACCTTGTTCCGATCACCGCCCGCTGGGCGGCGGTGATCGGAAATACACATGACGTACCGGTACGTCATGTGTCCTTAAGTACCGGCACAACATGCCATACCAGTACGTCATGTGTCCAGAAGAGGTTAAAATAAAAATAAAATACTTAACCAATAAAAAAAATTAACATCATGGGCATCGCGGTGTGCGAAAATGCCCATACTATTAAAATATAACAATATTTATGGCATACATCAAATGGTGTAGCGGGAAAAAAAAAAAATAGCAAATTTGCCATTTTTTTTTCACTTCAACTACCCAATAATTTTTTTATAAAAAGTGATCAAAAAGTTGGACACACTTGGTATCAATACAATTGGTATCACTGAAAAGAACAGATCGTCCCGCAAAAAATTAGCCCTCACACAGCCCGTGCACATAGCTACAAAAAAGTTAAAGGGGTCAGAATATGGTTATGAAAAAAAAAAAAAAAAATTCCCTCAAAGGTTTAAATGTTTTTTTTCAGTATTAAAACGCAAGACAAATTATACAAGTGTGAGATTAAAAAGAAGAATTGTGATGGCACACTCACATTTGGTTTAAACTGAAAGGTATTTATTATTAATGATAAAAATATTTGTTGTTTGTTGTAGAATGGCCAAAAATAAATAAATAAAATGGTAGGGTAAAGTGGCAAACTGTGATTGTTAATTGAGATGTGATTAGGTTGGTGTAAAATATAAAATAAAATAAATGGTCAATGTTCAATGGGATCAGTATGTCCTAAAGGATCCAGCAGTTGTTCAATTGTTCAAATGTTCATTCAAAACATTCAGTAAATTCAATCAAATCAAAAAAATTATACAAGTGTGGTATCGTTGGAACCGTACTGACCTGGAGAATGAAGATAACAGGCCAATTTTACCACATACTGTGTAAAAAAATAATAAATAATTAAACCTTTATCAGAATTGTGTTTTTTCCCAATTCTACACCGTTTGGAAAAATAATTCCCTCTCCCTACTACATGGTATGCAACCGTAAAAGGTGCCATTAGATAGTACGGAAATGGAAAAATAAAAAAAGTTAGGACTATGGGAAGGCGGGGAGTGAAAAACTAAAATGCAAAATTGAAAATCCCAGGGTCCTTAAGGGGTTAAGACATTTCAGTTAAGAATGTAAGCACACCTTTTCTATTGGTTAAGCTTTAAAAAGTAACTAAACTTTTATAATAATTTTTAATATGTTGTCCCTAATCCCCTAAATAAAAAAAATTCAAATATACTTTAGTTATTTATTTTCTATTTTACTATACTTTTATATCCCTAAAGCGTACCGCTGAGGTGTCAGCAGTGTATGGAGTACGGAGTACTCATTTTATGAATGGGCAGCAGCAGCGCAGGGAGTATGGGCACGAGCGCTTATTGCTGCTCCTGGCTGTGCTCCCTGGACAATTACTAACTCCTGGCATAGTACATGGGTACCCTGTACCCATGTACTATGCCAGGATTAGCTGAGCAGAGCGGGCATCTGCTTCTGTCTGCTCGGCTAAGCTTAAGGGAGTATGTTTTCAGCACAGTGACAAATGATCATCTTAATTTGTCTGATCGTGCCATACATATGTAGTTTCGTCCAATGGTGGCCAGGATTTCACAACCTGGCCGATAACATTTTCTGCAGACAGAAGTCTGCTGTCAGCCGTTTTTTGTTTTTTTTAAAGATTGTTAGTCGACTTTAATCCCATGTGTATGGCCAGCTTTATTCTCTTCTCCCCATTGAAAACACATGCACTTTCATCCAAACTGAGCTAGCATATGTATGATGGGCGGTATGTATGATGGGGGGCAGGAGGAATACAGTCAATCACTTTTGAAAGAGTATAAGCAATATTATTTTAGTAGTATTCACTGTAAATCTTATTTGTATGACCATTGCAGAAGATTCTCATTACATTACAGACTGTCAGCAGACCTCAACAAGTTTAGAGGGATCTGCAAAATGGTCTGCTGAGCATTATCTCATGTCTATGGCCAGCGTCCATCTTTGAGCCACACTGGTAGGCTATGAAGAATTTATACAAAACAGAATGTAATGTATATTGCTTATTTTTCATTAATATAGTGAGTTAGCTGGAAATCCAGGGTAGATGACTAAGATAACAGTAAAATAAAAGCTGGATGAACGGAGTAAATAATTTATCTGCAGAAGTGACATTTAGCAAAGAAATTTAATTTACCAATTGAAAGATGTTTTTTCCAAGAATGATCACATTTTTGAAAGTGACATTTTTAATTGGGACACAATTCATTTTAACAAGACAAATTGACAAGTAAAACACAAATGTTCTGCTGTGTTATTACAACAGCATTTAAATTAAGCGGTCAGGGTATAACTTTTCTGTAAAGCACCATGGGTACTTGCCACAATACTGTTGGAGAGGTCTATCAACAGGTCCCAGTGTGCATGAGTGCCAAACCAGGAAGTTGTTTATCCAATCCAACTACTTAGTTTATTATTAGACTTAAAAGGGTTGTGAAAGAATGGGAGAGTTTGGGCAACCCCGCCAACCCCATCGAATTTGACATTGTTGCAGCCAATCACTTGCTGCGGCAGAGACTGGATCCCCTTGCATCATGTGACCATTTGTTATGACATAAGAGGAGTTGGTCACCACCATGGTAAGTGATTGGCTGCGGCATTGTCCAACCAGATGTTGACATTGAGGGAGCCTAGTGGGGCATTGACGGCCTGGAGGAGAAGGAGTGGGGAGCTGGGAAACAGGTAAGTAATCTTTCCATTAGAAGTCTGGGGTTGGCAAAAAACCGGAAGCTCTTGGTGCGTTCCAGGGTGGAGCGCATATTGGGCCGGAAGTTCGGCCTCCGTCCCAATTTTCATTCGTTCAGGCCGCGAGCGTGCTCTTTAGGGGGCGTTTCTTCTCTTCAGCGTCCCACGTGTCCATCCCGTGCCCCACAAGATGCCTCCCATAGTCTCTCATTGGCGGTTTTACAGCCCTATTTATAAGGGCTATCAGGTAAAGACTACTGTTACTTTGATATATGCACATGTCTATTTGTTCCTGCTCCTGATGAAGGGGTTTGCACACCCCAAAACGCGTTGAGCTGTTTGTGAGCTGTTTGTCTATATTAAATAAGCCAAAGTCTTCATTATACTACTGAAGTGAAGCCTTTCTTTCCATACTGGGCAACTATCAGCACAGAAGACTCTACAGGCGCTCCTGGCTGGGTGGTTGTTGGTCCTTGTGGGTGTCTTGAGTTTATCCAGCTGGCCACCCCCGTGAAGTGAGTTAATTACTATCTT
Source organism: Bufo bufo (assembly GCF_905171765.1). NCBI lineage: Eukaryota > Metazoa > Chordata > Amphibia > Anura > Bufonidae > Bufo > Bufo bufo. The sequence continues at coordinate 66,203,687 of NC_053395.1, read as the reverse complement.
TGGCTATTCCAGTTTATATATTATGGTTAGTCTATGTGAATATATTTCACCAACTGATCTTATAGGTGTACTCTATTAGGGAGTCTACTGTGTGGTTTAAAAATTACCCCCTATTCTTGGGTCACCTCTTATACGGTGGTCACCTCACACTCATCATCTACCAGCTAACACTGGTCACTTTGCTGGCCTTTTCTGGAACACTTTGGGATTTGGCGCTTCTCATGGGGGTTTAATTTTTTGACTAGTCTAGCTTGGTCCACTTTGGAGCGAACCATATTAGACCTCTCTAGTCACTATTTCTTATTTCATTTACACGCTGATCTCTTTCAGCGTGAACACCCCCTTAGCTGCCTCCCCTGCTATACTTGATTTTTTCGCTCCTTATATATTTTTTTTTCTCTATTCTCCATCCGCTGGCGCCTCTAGTTATATCCTATCTATTGGAGTTCTCCACTAGATTGGATTAACCCTAGTTTATTTCTTTTCTTGTTGCCAAAAAACGCCATTCGTGCACAGCCCCTTTAATTATACTTAGCAGGTATGGTTTAAATGATCAAGGTCAACCTCTGTACTATATTGATCCAGATCAAACCAAAAAGAGAGCCTCTGTGAGTTAGTTGTCAATCTTCTCCTAGTAGGGGGTTGGGGATTCCTTACTGACATTACAAATAGCAAGTTTAAATCAATTGCATCAATAACACATGTAAATTAGATCAGACGCTTAAGATCTTAGATTTCTTTCTAGAAAGGTATCTAAGCCAACTTCAAAGTGTAACTGTCGTGTTTTTTGTTTTTGGTTTTTTTGCTTATGTGTAGGGACAGAGATAGGGAACTTTTTTAATACACTTTATTTAGAGAAATCATACATTTATACTAGAAAACTTAAAAAAATCACAACTTTCTGCTGATTTAATAATTTTATACACAGCAGCTAAGAAAAACTTTCTTAAAAAATTCTATTCATCTTAATTTCCTCAAACTTGGCTGTTTTATTTCATAAGCAGCACCATTCTCATCCATAGGTTTCTTTGAAAAGGATTCAAGAACAGTACCACAGCAGGCCAAGAACAAAAGTGGAGCTGTGTTGGAAAAAAAAGTATCCATAGGCTATGCCATAAATATCTGATAGGTGCGTGTCCTACCTCTGACACCCACTTCAGTCTCAAAAACGTGCCCTGCTATGAACGGAGAGTATACAGCACTATGTGTCCTCCGAAAGGAGCTGAGCCAATGTTGAACTATTTTTGGAAGTCCCATAGTATTGAATTGAAAGGATTCTGTGCCTGCACGGTCACCTCTCCATTCACTGCTTTGGAACTTCCAAAAATAGCCAATCCTTCCATCTATTTTCAAAAGTTTGATAGAAGTGAATAGAGGAATTCAGGCATGCATGGCATGCTCTCCATTCATAGTAGGTCCCTATTTTTTAGATACATTGTCTGAAGCCCCTGTAGTCTGGAATCTTCCAAGGTTTGGAATGACCTACTGGAGCTCAAATGAGGTAGACAGTGATAAAACTATTTGCTCTTCTCTCTAGGGCATAAGTGGACCTTATATACTTGCTCTGCCTAAACTGAGGAATGGAGTGTAGTGGATTACCTGGTCTTCAACTTTGACCCCCACAAGGAGGTTTGGACTTACCTTCAGGGAGGTTCAATGGTTGGGGATCCAATGCTAGAACCAGAAGGCTGATACTCAGGGAATGCAGTAGGGACCTGCATCAGTATACAGTGCATGTCATGTTGCCATGGCAATGTAATAACAGCCTCCAGAAATGCAGTGTAGTGTTCACGAAGTGGACTTTCATCAGAATTTGAGGGAAAATTCAATTCACCGTGAAACCGAGTTTCCTCGTGCTTTGTAGTAATGAATCAATTTTCCCTAAAATGGCGGTAAAAAAAAAACATACTCACCTCATGCACAAAACTTGTGCATTGTGATGTATGACATCACCACGCTGGCCAGTGTGATGATGTAATCATGCACCGTGCAAGACTTTGTGCTGGATCTTCAATCAAGATGGCCATGGCAGACTCTTCACGAGCAAATGGTGAATTTTTTTTTTTTTTTTACAGATTAACCCCTCGTGAAGAGTCTGCCATGGCCATCTTGATTGAAGATCCAGCACAAAGTCTTGCACGGTGCATGATTACATCATCACACTGGCCAGCTACATAACGATTTTTCTGATGAAAGAAAACCTTTCAGCCTAATTTTTTTGCAGCTGGTGGCAGCGACATTACCTGCGCTACATCTCCAGTATAATGTTAGCAGATCCGAAACATCAGTGACATTCAGTGTAATTTTTTTTCGCTGCTAGTGCCAGCGACATTGTCTGCGCTACATCTTCTGTGTAATGTGTGTGCAGCCTAAAAATATCTGTGACATCCAGTGTACTTTTTCCGTAGACGGTGTCCGCTGCGGACAGTTACATTACCTGCGCTACATCTCCTGTATAACGTTTGCGCATCCTAAATATCAGTGACATTAATTCAGTGTAATTTTTTATTCGCCGCTGGTGACAGCGACATTACTTGCACTATATCTCCTGTATAACGTTTGCGTGTCCTAAAATTATCTGTGACATTCAGTGTACTTTTTTTATAGACGCTGCAGACAGCGACATTATCTGTACTACATCTCCTGTTTAACGTGTGCGCATCCAAAAAATATCTGTGACATTCTTTGTACTTTATTTGCTTATACACTTACAAAACCTGCGCTACTGTATGTGAGACATACTATACGTGCGCAAGTAATTCAATGTAGTGCTATACAGTATATTTGTTTTTTACAATATTCATAATTTTTTTCCATCTGAAGTCATGATTCCTCCCTGCTTAAGTTGCTTGACAAGCAACTTAAGCAGGGAGGAATCATAACTTCAGATGGAAAAAAATTATGAATATTCTAAAAAAAATAATATATAGCACTATATCGAATATAGTGCTATATATTCCTTTTTGACCCACGCCTGTATTGATTGTGAAATATTCGCATATTACGCAATCATTACATTGCCGATTTTTCGAGTAAAATAATGTAGAATATAACGAATAATCACAAAATATCGTGAATTCGAATATGACCCAGGCCCCTCATAACTATAAGGGACCAGACTAAGCTGTGGCTCTCGCCACTCAACCTACAACCAGGCATGGTTGTGTCTGATAATGGCCGTAACTTGGTGGTGGTATTGGAGCTCAGCAAGCTCACACACATATCATGCCTAGCCCACATGTTTAACCTAGTGGTTCAGCAGTTTCTCAAAACCTACCCCAATTTGCCCGAGCTACTGGTGAAGGTGCACCGCGTGTGTGTCCATTTCCGCAAGTCATCGACAGCTTCCGCCGGTCTGGCAACACTGCAGCAGCGCTTGCAATTGCCAGCTCACCGACTGTTGTGTGACGTGAGCACGCGCTGGAACTCCACGTTCCACATGTTGGCCAGGCTTTGTGAGTAGAGATGTTGCGAACATAAAATTTTCTGTTCGCGAACGGCAAACGCGAATTTCCGCAAATGTTCGCAAACAGGCGAGCCGGGCGAACCGCCATAGACTTCCATAGGCAGGCGAATTTTATAACCCACAGGGACTCTTTCTGCCCACATTAGTGATGGAAAAGTTGTTTCAAGGGGACTAACACCTGGACTGTGGCATGTCGGAGGGGGATCCATGGCAAAACTCCCATGGAAAATTACGTAGTTGACGCAGAGTCGGGTTTTAATCCATAAAGGGCATAAATCACCTAACATTCCTAAATTGTTTGGAATGACATGCTTTAAAACATCCAGTGTGTGTATACGATCAGGTATGTTGTTGCATCGATCAGGTAGTGTAAGGGTTACGCCCGCTTCACAGTGACAGACCAAACTCCGACAGACCAAACTCCCCGTTTAACGCACTGCAAACAACGGCAAACAGTCCATTTGCACAACCGCAAACTCCCCATTTGCACAAGGTTGGATACCAAGCTAGCCATGTCCTGTTCCTTGTCCTCACTGATGTCATTGAAGGTCTCTTCCTCCACCCAGCCACGTACAACACCAAGGGTCCCCGAAAGGTGACAACAAGCCCCCTGGAACGCCTGCTGTGGTTGGTCTTCCACCTTCTAAAAGCCACCTTCCTCCTCTGACTCCTCTTCTTCAGACTCCGCTCTCTGTGTTGCCGCAGGTCCAGCAATCGAGGACGACAAGGCTGCTTCTGGTAATGATGGTGACCACAACTCTTCCTCTTCATGCTCATACAGCACTCTTCGCAGGGCAAGCTCCAGAAAAAACGCATATGGGATGAGGTCGATGATGTTGCCTTGGGTTTGACTGACCAGGTTTGTAACCTCCGCAAAAGGACGCATGAGCCTACAGCCATTGTGCATGAGCGTTCAGTAACGCGGCCAAAAAATACCCAGCTCCGCAGAGGCTGTCCTCTTTTTTTTTAATTAAAAAAATCTGTTCTTACCAGTTTAATCTCTGTTTTGTCCCCTATCAGGGGCCGGTGTATGGAATAGATTTTAGGAACCGGGAGATGGAAAAAGATGGTTGGTCGGTCCTCTTACTTCCAATTTGGGGCACTGCGCGTGCGCCGTGCAATGTACTGTGCCACCCTATATGAGTGGTATGTTAAGTAGTACTATTCCTATCAGTTTAAACCCTGTTACGTCCCCTATCAGGGGCTGTGTATGCAAAGGATTTTAGGAACCGGGAGATGGAAAAAGATGGTTGGTCGGTCCTCTTACTTCCAATTTGGGGCACTGCGCGCGTGCCGTGCAATGTACTGTGCCACCCTATATGAGTGGTATGTTAAGTAGTACTATTCCTATCAGTTCAATCCCTGTTACGTCCCCTATCAGGGGACGTGTATCGAATAGATTTTAGACAATCGCAAAGAGTTGTCAATAGTTGACACACTCATGACATAAATTTTATTCCTCTATGCGTCAATCTTGGTGTAGTGATGACTGTGCTCGTGCGCACGTTTGGGAGATTGCAGGCGATGGTTTTTTAAAGCCTATGGTCATGCTGAGGTAGTTCAGTTAAGTGACCCAGAAAACAATGATTCTGCAGTGTGGGCCCATTGTTGGCCTAGTAGGCTTTAATGATCACCTTAGATGATCACAAAGAAAATTTATGTTTTTTCTATGCAAAATTATCCAGCCAATCGCTTTTGGTCTGTTCACAATGAAGCAGCGACCTTATCATCTGGGGTGTGCCAACATTGCCAACACACTCATAGAGGTGATCGCTTCATTTTGATACGCAAGACCCTTCACCACAACAAGGTAACGATCACGAAGGGGAATTGACACATGTATGTGCCTTTTTTTTGTTTTGTTTTTGCAGCCACAGTGCAGCACCAGAGGCCAGAAAAATTAGGCATATACACATGCCTGAAAAACTAGGTATTGTTGCAGCCAGAAAAATTGATATTTTCCAGGCAGAAAGTGCACTAAAACATTGCGGCTTGAACCCTACTTGGTGGCGGAGAAGTCACGCAAGTCATCCAGCATGCAGAGATTAAATACAGCAGCGTGTGGACCATTTTTAGCCCAAGGCATCTCATCAGGCTTTTTTTAGTCAAATGTATCCCCCACTGCAGTCCCTTCGGGATCCATGCCTCATTCATCTTAATAAAGGTGAGGTAATCTAGACTTTTTTGACCTAGGTGACTTCTCTTCTCAGTGACAATACCTCCTGCTGCGCTGAAGGTCCTTTCTGACAGGACACTTGAAGCGGGGCAGGCCAGAAGTTCTATCGCAAATTGGGATAACTCAGGCCACAGGTCAAGCCTGCACACCCAGTAGTCAAGGGGTTCATCGCTCCTCAGAGTGTCGATATCTGCAGTTAAGGCGAGGTAGTCTGCTACCTGTCGGTCGAATCGTTCTCTGAGGGTGGACCCCGAAGGGCTGTGGCGATGCGTAGGACTTAAAAAGCTCTGCATGTCCTCCATCAACAACACGTCTGTAAAGCGTCCTGTCCTTGCCGGCGTGGTCGTGTAAGGAGGAGGATTACTTTCACCTCTTCCCCTGTTAGATTCCCGTTGTGCTGTGACATCACCCTTATACGCTGTGTAAAGCATACTTTTTAACTTGTTTTGGAACTGCTGCATCCTTTCCGACTTCCGGTAATTCGGTAACATTTCAGCCACTTTTTGCTTATACCGGGGGTCTAGTAGCGTGGCAACCCAGTACAGGTCATTCTCCTTCAGACTTTTTATACGAGGGTCCCTCAACAGGCATGACAGCATGAAAGACCCCATTTGCACAAGGTTGGATGCCGAGCTACTCATGTCCCGTTCCTCATCCTCACTGATCTCATGGAAGGTCTGTTCTTCCCCCCAGCCACGTACAACACCACGGGTACCAGATAGGTGACAACGAGTACCCTGGGATGCCTGCTGTGGTTGGTCTTCCTCCTCCTCAAAGCCACATTCCTCCTCTGACTCTTTTTCCTCAGACTCCTCTTCCAGCGTTGCCGCAGGTCCAGCAAGCGATGATGATAAGGCTGTTTCTGGTGGTGATGGTGACCACAACTCTTCCTCTTCCTCTCCACGCTCATCTACGGCCTGATCCAGCACTCTTTGCATGGCACGCTCCAGGAAGAAAACAAATGGGATGATGTCGCTGATGGTGCCTTCGGTGCGACTGACTAGGTTTGTCACCTCCTCAAAAGGACGCATGAGCCTACAGGCATTGCGCATGAGCGTCCAGTAACGTGGCAAAAAAATACCCAGCTCCGCAGAGGCTGTCCTAGCACCCTGGTCATACAAATACTCATTGACGGCTTTTTCTTGTTGGAGCAGGCGGTGGAACATTAGGAGTGTTGAATTCCAATGTGTCGGGCTGTCGCAAATCAAGCGCCTCACAGGCATGTTGTTTCACTGCTAGGTATCTGAAAAGTGCGCCATGGCCGTGTAGGAACGCCTGAAATGGGCACACACCTTCCTGGCCTGCTTGAGGACGTCCTGTGAGCTTGGATACTTATGCACAAAGCGTTGCACGATCAGATTCAACACATGTGCCATGCACGGCACATGTGTCAACTTGCCCAAATTCAATGCCGCCAACAAATTGCTTCCATTGTCACACACCACTTTGCCGATCTCCAGTTGGTGCGGGGTCATCCACTGATTCACCTGTGCGTTCAGGGCGGACAGGAGTGCTGGTCCGGTGTGACTCTCTGCTTTCAGGCAAGTCAACCCCAAGACGGTGTGACACTGTCGTATCCGGGATGTGGAATAGCCCCTGGGGAGCTGGGGGGTGCAGTTGATGTGGAGCAAGACGCAGCAGCAGAAGAGGACTCAGCCGAGGAGGTTAGCGAAGAGGATGGAGTAGGAGGAGTAGAGGAGGTGGCAGCAGGCCTGCCTGCAAGTCGTGACGGTGTCACCAACTCCTCTGCAGAGCCACGCATTGCATGCTTGGCAGCCGTCAGCAGGTTTACCCAATGCGCAGTGTACGTGATATACCTGCCCTGACCGTGCTTTGTAGACCAGGTATCCGTGGTCAGATGGACCCTTGCCCCAACACTGTGTGCCAGACATGCCATGACTTCCTTTTCCACAATAGAGTACAGGTTGGGGATTGTGTTTTGTGAAAAAAAAATTCGGCCGGGTACCTTCCACTGCGGTGTCCCAATAGCTACAAATTTTTTGAAGGCTTCAGACTCCTCCAGCTTGTATGGTAAAAGCTGGCGGGCTAAGAGTTCCGACAAGCAAGCTGTCAGACGCTGGGCAAGGAGGTGACTCTGTGACATTGGCTTCTTACGCTCAAACATTTCCTTGACAGACACCTGACTGTGGGCAGATGAGCAGGAACTGCTGAAGGTGAGAGGCGGAGAAGCGGGTGGTTGAGAGGGGGCAAGGAGGACAGCAGTGGTTGACGTGGCTGAAGATGCTGGACCAGGAGGAGGATGGTGGCTTTGAGTTTGTGTGCTGCTTGTACTCATCATGTGTTGACCCCATAGGCGTTTGTGATGTGAGATCATGTGCCTTCGCAAAGCAGTTTTACCTAGGTGGGTGTTGGACTTCCCACAACTCAGTTTCTTTTGGCACAGGTTGCAAATGGCATTGCAGTTATCAGAGGCAGACACACAAAAAAAATGCCAAACTGCTGAGCTTTGCAATGACGGCATTCTGGTGGTGGCAACAGCATGCATTGATTGGCGTGCTGTCTGGCTGACCCCGGGTGCCGATACATGCTGTCTGACTGTGCCACTAGCTCGTTGCGACGACCTCCCCCTGCTTCCAACTCGTCTCCTCCTCCTCTCTGTCTCCCCATCTGAACTTTCCCCCTGTTCTTCTTCTCTTCGAGCGGGCACCCACGTGACATCCACGGACACATCGTCATCATCAACCGCTTCACTTGTATCTGACAACTCAGCAAAGGAAGCAGCAGCGGGTACAACATCATCATCATCACACCGAACGTCCATGTGTGTAATGCTGCCTGACTGAGACATATCCCTGTTATCTACTTCCTCTGGCAATAATGGTTGCGCATCACTCATTTCTTCCAACTGATGTGTAAATAACTCCTCTGACAGATCAAGTGATGCGGCTGTGGTGCTAGTGTTGGTGGTGGCGGCGGGCGGGTGAGTGGTAACTTGAGAGGTGCCAGAAGCTGAGCTGAGGAGGATGTTGCGTCAAGGTTCAGAGCGGAAGCTGTAGAAGATTGGGTGTCCTGTGTAAGCCAGTCAAATATGTCCTCAGAATATTTCGAGTTCAGGGTACGTGGCCTCTGAACACTGGGCATTATTCTAGGGCCAAAGGAAATCACAGCACCACGACCACGACGGCCCCTGCGGGGTTGCCTGCCTCTGCCTGTCATTTTTTTTTTATTAGTGGTACTATGCGTGCAAGGTACTGTGCCACCCTATATGAGTGGTGGGCAGTGGGCACAGTACAGTCTGTGGGCCTGACACACACTGGCAGGCAACTGCAATTATATTACAGAGAAAAAATTAAATTACTTTTTTATCTGCAAGGTACTGTGCCACCGGATATGAGTGGTGTGCACACAGTACAGTCTGTGGGCCTGTGGCCTCTCACACACGGGCAGGCAACTGCAATATATATATATATATATATAAATAAAAAAAAGCAGTCTGATGTACCAGCCCTAAAAAGGGCTTTTTGGGGTGCTCTCAGGACGCTGTCCTTACAGCAGATGAGTCTTTGAGGACTGGAGTGGACACAGAACACTGGCCTAGCTAACGATTTCCCTATTAATTCAGCAGCAGCAGCACTTTCCCTTCTCTAACTAACACTGCAGCTTCAGAATGAATCTAAGATGGATGCTGTCCTTGCTTTTTGATAGGAGGTGGGAGGGTCTGGGAGGGAGGGTATGCTGATTGGCTGGAATGTGTCTGCTGACTGTGAGGTACAGGGTAAAAGTTTGCTCAATGATGACCTATAGGGGGCGGACCAAACATTGCATATGTTCGCCCGCCGCGGCGAACGCGAACAAGCGATGTTCGCCGGGAACTGTTCGCCGGCGAATAGTTCGGGACATCTCTACTGGTTAGTCTCCTGCTGCTGCTTATTAGCCTAGCGTTGCTGCAGGTTTGTCTCTCGCTGCTGAAGATTAGCCTCCATTAGGGCCTTCACAACAGCCTCCATTTTGTCTTGGGGTGCTGGTTGTAATACAGTTGGTTTAACGCACAAAACAGCATGTAACTTTGCAGTCTTGGTGTTAATTCACACACAATGGAAAGTTCATATAACTAATGTCACCTTGCTGGCAGTTCTGCCTCCCGTAGTCCACAGCAGGCTTTAGGGGGCCTGCTTTCCCAGCTTGTGGCTCTCAGCCCTCCAGCACGGCACAAAGCCTCAGATACCAAAAAACAGAGACAGATGCTGCCAAAACCCGGACCAGCCCAGCCACACATGCCGGGAGGAAAATACCTGCCTTGCCAGACACAACTCCTCACTGTGTCACAATGCGCACTTCACTGTTGCGTTATTTGTGGTGAAAGCGTTTAGTGGCCTATTTCAGTACAAAAAGAAATATATATTCAGCGCTTTTAGGGGTGTTTAAATTTCATTGTTATTTATTTAGTTCAGCTAACAGTGTGTCAGACAAAGAAGTGGCAGGCCCTGCACAGGGGAGTGGCAAAGGCCTAAATGTTTCTGGTGCAGGCACAGGTCGCAGCAGAGTAAGTGGGCATGGCAGTAGGGATCACTTTGAGAGGCCTGAGCTACCAGTGTCAGCTAGCGGTCGTGTCTTTATTACCAGCAACCGAGCGGTTCTTGATTGGTTGACTCGATCTTTGACTTCGTCGCAAGTGACAGAAGCGCCAGCAGCCTGAGACTAGAGTCGCTTATGAGCAGCTTTCTTCACCCGCATAGTGAAGAAACTACTCACCAGCAGGTAGACATAGAGCAGAACCTGAACCAGCAGGTGGTGGCATACTTGGAGTTCACCCTGACAGCCGTCATTGAAGATCCGCTGGACTACTGGGCAGCCAAACTGGATTTGTGGCCGCAACTGGCTGAGTTTGCCCTGGAAAAGCTGTCCTACCCGGCCAGTAGTGTGGAATTAGAGTGGGTGTTTAGTGCGGTGGGGGGGCCATAGTTACCCCAAGAAGAACTCGCCCGCCCACCGAAAATGTGTAGAGACTTACCTTTGTCAAGATGAATCAGGCGTGGATCAGCCAGGATTTCCAACCACCAATGCCTGATGCATCAGACTACATCATCCATGGTGCCACATCAACAGTTTGACAAAAGAGATCAGTTTTTTCTGGCTACCTGCCTCAGCTACTATACTGATGCTGCCACCCGCCTGATGCCACACATCTGATGCCAAGTGCTCCTTCTTTCACCCACCTTAGTCGGCGGGTACTGGTAGTGCCACCCACCTCCACACTATGTCACCTTGCCACTCTGTGGTCTCCACATGCTGCTGCCACCTCCACACTATGTCACCTTGCCACTCTGTGGTCTCCACATGCCGCTGCCACCTCCACACTATGTCACCTTGCCGCTCTGTGGTCTCCTCATGCTGCTTCCACCTCACTACTATGTCATAAGCCCACTCTGTGGCCTCCCGATACTGCCGCCACCTCCACACTCTGTCATTGTGCCGCTCTGTGGTCTCCTGATTCTGCCGCCACCTCCACACCCTGTCACTCTGTCGACTATTTGTCATTCAGCGGTGCAGTCATATGTGGTAAAGCCCTTTTTGCCGTGTATTAGTGGCAAATTGAGGTGGCTGAACTCCACTGCTCTGCATCTCTTGTGAAGTCAATGTCTCCAACTAGGCCCCTCTCTCGATTTACAGCAAATACATTATTTTCATGTAGAGATAAAAGAATTATGTTGGAGGCATCCTGTATTAATGAAAAAATGTTAAATAAAAAGAGACTTATTAAAAAAAAATTCATCCATCAATGCTTTTTTGATTGAGGTTGGCCAGTTTCCTTTCGAATTGAGGCTCGGAAAGCTTCAGGTGCTACTGAATTCACTTAAAGTTGTGTATGGAGTATATTTTCCAGGAGTTTTTTAATTGGAAACCACAGGAATGAGAGATGAGAAGTTCTCTTTGAAGTGGGGGTCGAGAAGGTTGAATAACCAGTAATCAGGGTTGGCCAAAATGCGTACAACGCAAGGGTCACGGGAAAGGCAGCATAACATAAAGTCAGCCATGTGTGCCAGAGTCCCAAGAGACAAGACTTCGCTGTCCTCATCAGGAGGATGACTCTCAATCTCCTCATCCTCTTTCTTCTCCTCTGACCATCCACGCAGAACAGATGGAATAAACCTGCGATGGGTACTAGCCTCTATAGCGGAGGCAACCGTCTCCTGCTCCTCCTTCTCCTCCTCCTCATCATCCAATTCGCGCTGAGAACACGAAATGAGGGTGGTCTGGCTATCACCCTGTGTACTGTCTTCACCCATTTCCATCTTTTCCACATGCAAAGGGTCCGCCTTCATTGTGAGCAGCGAGCCCTTCAGTAGACGCAGAAGTGGGATGGTTATGCTGATAATAGCGGCATCGCTGCTCACTATCTGTGTTGATTCCTCAAAGTTGCGTACAACCTCACAGAGGTCAGACATCCATGGCCACTCATCGATTGTGAAGAGCGGAAGCTTACTGGAAAGGCGATGACCATGTTGCAGCTGGTATTCCATTACTGCCCACTGCTGCTCACAAAGCCTGGCCAAAATGTGAAACGTGGAGTTCCAGCGCGTGTTCACGTCGCACTACTGTCTGTGAGCTGGCAATTGCAAGAGCTGCTGCAGCTGTAGATGACTTTTGGAAATGGGCACACATGCGACGCACCTTCACCAGTAGCTCAGGCAAATTGGGGTAGGTTTTGAGAAACCGCTGAACAACTAATTTGAACACGTGGGCTAGGCATGGTATTTGTGTGAGCTTGCCGAGCTCCAAAGCCACCACCAAGTTACGGCCATTATCAGACACAAGCATGCCTGGTTGTAGGTTGAGTGGCGAGAGCCACAGCTCAGTCTGGCCCCCTATGCCCTGCCACAGCTCTGCAGCAGTGTGCTGTTTGTCACCTAAGCAAATAAGTTTCAGCACGGCCTGTTGCCGCTTCCCCACTGCAGTACTACACTGCTTCCAGCTACTGACTGATGACTGAGTGGTGCTGCAGGATGTCAATTCAGAGGTAAAGCGGAGGAGAATGTGTTGGAGGAGAAGGGGAGGTTGAAGCCACTAATGTAGGTGGTGACGGAAATACTAATGGAAGTAGGGCCCGCAATCCTTGGCGTTGATAGCACCTGTGCCATCCCAGGGTATGACTTGCTCCCGGCCTCCACAACGTTCACCCAGTGTGCTGTCAGGGAAATGTACTGTCCCTGGCCACAACCACTTGTCCATGTGTCAGTCGTTAAGTGGACCTTCCCAGTAACTGCGTTGGTCAGGGCACGGGTGATGTTGCGGGACACGTGCTGGTGTAAGGCGGGGACGGCACACCAGGCAAAATAGTGGTGGCTGGGGACTGAGTAACGAGGGACAGCCACCGCCATCAGGCTGCGGAAAGCCTCAGTGTCCACAAGCCTATATGGCAACATTTCCAGGGCCAGCAATTTGGAAAGGTTCTCATTTAGTGCTATGGCCTGTGAGTGGCTGGGAATTTGCGTTTTCGTTCAAAGGCCTGGGGTATGGACATCTGTACGCTGCGCTGGGACACAGAAGTGGATGTGCTAGTTGATGGTACTTCCGAAAGTCCAGGTGCAGAGCGGGAGGCATCCGGGCCTGCATCTTGGACGGGGATTGGCCAGCACGTAACACAGGGGGAGGCAGTGGTGTGACCCGCAGACACTGATTGTGGACCCAGGCCTTTGGCCCACCTTTTAGGGTGCTTTGATGCTATGTGGAGGATCATGCTGGTGGTGAGGTTGCTAGTGTTCACGCCCCTGCTCATTTTGGTACGGCACAGGTTGCAAATTACAATTCTTTTGTCATCCGCACTTTCAACAAAAAAGCGCCAGACTGCAGGACACCTACCTCCTTGCTAGGGAGATTTCTGCAAGGGGGTGCTTCGGGGAACAGTTGTGGGCCTGTTTGGTGTGGCCCGCCTTCTCTCTTTTGCCATCCCACTGCCTCTTCCAGCCTGTTGCGGTGCTGCAGATCCCTCAACCTCTGTACTGCTGTCCTCGCTCGGCTTGCCACCTTCCCAGGTTGGGTCAGTGATTTAATCGTCAACCACCTCCTCTTCCACTTCCTCACTCTAGTCATCCTCCTGACTTGTTGACCTAATAAGAACCTCACTTATTGACAACTGGGTCTCATCCTCATCATCAACCTCTTGAGACACTAATTGCCGTTGACTTATTGTCAACTGTGTCTCATCATCATCATCATCCACCTCGTGAAACACTAATTGCCGTTCCCCACCACCATCTTCTTCTGACTGTGGATGCTCAAGAGTTTGGGAACCAGGACACGAGATCTCCTCATGTCCCTCTTTAAGCGGGCTTGGCGAGAGGCCCAAATTGAGAAATGGCGCTGAAAAGAGCTCCTCGGAATATCTGAGTGTGGGATCACTTGTTTGCAAAGACTCTCCATGGTGGGAGGAAGTAGGATCAGGGCAAGGATTCTGTTGACCAGACTCTTGGCTACTGAGACTGAACTTTGTGTAAGACAGGGTGGTGCTTAACCAACTGGAAGCATTATCTGCTGCATTCCAACCGACCACCTGGTCGCACTGGTCTGACTTCGAGATTGGTATCCTGCGCCGCCCTGCAAACTGGGACATGAAGCTAGGTATCGTGGATGAGTGTGTTTCTTGTGCTGTGGCAGCAGGCACAGTTTCACCGCGCCCAGAGCCACGGCCTGTGCATGCTCCATCAGCAGCACGGCCACTTCCTTGTCCCTTACTGCTTGTCTTCATCATATTAAATGTTATATACGCTTGCAAGTATGTCACACGTAAAATAGCGCAGTTTTTTAAAGCTTATGCGCAAATAAATTACTGTCAATGTCACTGATATTTGGGTGATATATGCGGAAACGTTATACAACAGAGGTACCACAGGTAATGGCGCTGCTGTCAACAGTGGATAAGAAAAAATTACAGTCAATGTCACAGATATTTGGGATGCGGAAATGTTATACAGGAGAGGTACCAAGTAATGGCGCTGTTGTCAACAGCGGCTAAGAAAAAATTACAGTCAATGTCACAGATATTTGGGATGCGGACACGTTATACAGGAGATGTAGCGCAGGTAATGTCACTGTCCGCAGAGTCTACGGAAAAAGTACACTAGATGGCACAGATATTTTTAGTATGCACACACGCTAAACAGGAGATGTAGCGCAGATAATGTCGCTGTCCGCAGCGTCTAAGGAAAAAGTACACTGGATGTCACAGATATTTTTAGTATGCGCACACATTAAACAGGAGATGTAGCGCAGATAATGTTGTTATCAACAGCGTCTATGTTAAAAGTACACTGGATATCCCAGATATTTTTTGAAAAAGCACACATGTTGGATGTCACACATGTTGGATATCCCAGATATTTTTTGAAAAAGCACACATGCTGGATGTCACAGATATTTTTAGTATGCACACACGCTAAACAGGAGATGTAGCGCAGATAATGTCGCTGTCCGCAGCGTCTAAGGAAAAAGTACACTGGCTGTCACAGATATTTTTAGTATGCGCACACGTTAAACAGGAGATATAGCGCATATAATGTTGCTATCCGCAGTGTCTATGGATAAAATACACTGGATGTCACAGATCTTTTTAGGATGTGCAAGCGTTATACAGGAGATGTAGCGCAGTTAATGTAACTGTCCGTAGCAGACACCGTCTACAGAAAAAGTACACTGGATGTCACTGATATTTTTAGGCTGCGCAAACATTATACAGGATTAATGTAACTGTCTGTAGCGGACAAATACACGTTACACAGGATATGTAGCGCAGATAATGTCACTGTCTGCAGCGGCCAAACAATTGCAAGTTATTTAGCGCAGGATGCGCTAAGAATATACACTGCTCAAAAAAATAAAGGGAACACTTAAACAACACAATGTAACTCCAAGTCAATCACACTTCTGTGAAATCAAACTGTCCACTTAGGAAGCAAAACTAAGTGACAATAAATTTCACATGCTGTTGTGCAAATGGGATAGACAACAGGTGGAAATTATAGGCAATTAGCAAGACACCCCCATTAAAGGAGTGGTTCTGCAGGTGGTGACAACAGACCACTTCTCAGTTCCTATGCTTCCTGGCTGATGTTTTGGTCACTTTTGAATGCTGGCGGTGCTTTCACTCTAGTGGTAGCATGAGATGGAGTTTACAACCCACACAAGTGGCTCAGGTAGTGCAGCTTATCCAGGATGGCACATCAATGCGAGCTGTGGCAAGAAGGTTTGCTGTGTCTGTCAGCGTAGTGTCCAGAGCATGGAGGCGCTACCAGGAGACAGGCCAGTACATCAGGAGACGTGGAGGAGGCCGTAGGAGGGCAACAACCCAGCAACAGGACCGCTACCTCCGCCTTTGTGCAAGGAGGAACAGGAGGAGCACTGCCAGAGCCCTGCAAAATGACCTCCAGCAGGCCACAAATGTGCATGTGTCTGCTCAAACGGTCAGAAACAGACTCCATGAGGGTGATATGAGGGCCCGACGTCCACAGGTGGGGGTTGTGCTTACAGCCCAACACCGTGCAGGACGTTTGGCATTTGCCAGAGAACACAAAGATTGGCAAATTCGCCACTGGCGCCCTGTGCTCTTCACAGATGAAAGCAGGTTCACACTGAGCACATGTGACAGACGTGACAGAGTCTGGAGCCGCCGTGGAGAACGTTCTGCTGCCTGCAACATCCTCCAGCATGTCCGGTTTGGCATTGGGTCAGTAATGGTGTGGGGTGGCATTTCTTTGGAGGGCCGCACAGCCCTCCATGTGCTCGCCAGAGGTAGCCTGACTGCCATTAGGTACCGAGATGAGATCCTCAGACCACTTGTGAGACCATATGTTGGTGCGTTTGGCCCTGGGTTCATCCTAATGCAAGACAATGTTAGACCTCATGTGGCTGGAGTGTGTCAGCAGTTCCTGTAAGACGAAGGCATTGATGCTATGGACTGGCCCGCCCGTTCCCCAGACCTGAATCCAATTGAGCACATCTGGGACATCATGTCTCGCCCTATCCACCAACGTCACGTTGCACCACAGACTGTCCAGGAGTTGGCAGATGCTTTAGTCCAGGTCTGGGAGGAGATCCCACAGGAGACCGTCCGCCACCTCATCAGGAGCATGCACAGGCATTGTAGGGAGGTCATACAGGCACGTGGAGGCCACACACACTACTGAGCCTCATTTTGACTTGTTTTAAGGACATTACATCAAAGTTGGATCAGCCTGTAGTGTGTTTTTCCACTTTAATTTTGAGTGTGACTCCAAATCCAGACCTCCATGGGTTGAAAAATATGATTTCCATTTTTTTATTTTTGTGTGATTTTGTTGTCAGCACATTCAACTATGTAAAGAACAAAGTATTTCAGAAGAATATTTAATTAACTCAGATCTAGGATGTGTTATTTTTGTGTTCCCTTTATTTTTTTGAGCAGTGTATATTGCTGCTAGATACAACAATCGTCCTTCAAAGGACTTTTGGGTCTCTACAATTGCATGCAATTTAGCTCAGGTTGCGCTAAAAAAATATATTGCTGCCAGACACAACAAAGGTCCTTAAAGGGACTTTTGGGTCTCTAACACCAACCCTGCCTAGCAAAAAATTTAATTTAATTCCCTACACTATCTGTCCCTTCTACAGCACAGCTCTCCCTGACTAAGATGAGCCGAACCATGGGTCATCGATGATGCGTTCCAGCCAGCCAATCACTGTAATGCCAGTAACCAACATGGCTACGGCATTACAGTGAGTGGCAGTACTTATCTGCATGTTTATTGGCTATGTAGCAGCCAACAAATGTGTGGGGAGGAGACTCGAGCATAGCGCTCGAGCACACGCGGTATTCGGCCGAACCCCGCTATGTGCCAAGCATCGCAAGGCTCGAACCGAACTGCTGTTTGGCCAAGCATGCTCGCACAACACTAGTTGTTACATTCAGTATATTGAGCAATTCTGTTAATGAACCAAAATGTTAATCTGTTTCACGTTTCTTCCACTTCTTCTTAACCTTTGCTAATTGTTGTAATTGTGCTACAGAGGGAATGCTTAAACTTTTCAATTTCTTTATATTATACTGTAAGTTGATCCACCAAAAAATACTATGAATAGAATATATTTCTAAAATGTCTCTCTTTTCCCAGCGTAATAAATGGTTAAATTACTTTTCTCTTGGAGTTTACTGCTAAAAATTAATGTTTCCAACCATTTTAACGGAAGCTTTGTTTAATCTATTGAGATACAGATTCCATAGTTTTAAGGGATTTTATGCTCCCATTACAAGGAGGATTTTATTTTCTGATTTTCTGTTTTTTTGGATAATTGCACATGGTGAATCAGCATATTATGGAGAGATTAAAGGGGTTGTCCAAGTTATTTTTTATTATTGACCTATCCTCAGGTGGTTGACCAGGTGGTTGAAAAGAAGGCGCGCACCATACTTGAATAGGAGGGAGTCAAATGGGTCTGCTTAGGTGTAATTACACCTGGTCACTGCTGCTATTGCGATGGTGAGCAGGTAAACAATGAAGGGAAGGCAGCACTAGCACACACGCCTTCTTTTCAACCAGCTTATCAGTGGGGGTGATGGGTGTTGGACCCCCGCTGATCTGATATTGGTGACCTATCCTCAAGAAAGGTCTTCATAAAAAATAACTTGGACAATCCCTTTAAATGAAGAATTCATTGGTATGGGAAAGAGAAAAAAATTATAGTTCATCTGACTTCTTTGTTGCATTTCAGGTCAATGTATGTGTGGATAACAGTCAAAATGTATGAAAAACAGTGATAGTCTCTTTCTCTTTCCTAATCCTATGACTTTTTCCAAGCATATATGATGTAGCTGATGATATACTTCAATATCAACTCACATTGATGTATTCATCTAAATAATCAATAATCAATGTTGAGCTCGATTTGGATCTGTCATATTAAAGATTGTGTTTTGGATGTCAGCCATGGTGCAGTGGTGAACAGAACCTTACAGAGTATTATTTTATTAAAAGAGCACTACTGAAAGAGTATTATTTTATTGAAAGACGCTTACTACAAACTTCTGACTGATGTACTGAATTAGAAAAGGATTTAATATTAGCATAGTCTAAAAAAAGCTATCCTTTGATAAAGATGTGAAAATTTATAATTTCAAGGTAGAAAAGAGGAAGTAAAAAAGGAGGGGGATATAAAAAAGTGGCAAACTAGATGAACCCCTTGGTCTTCTGTTATTGTCACTATGCTGTGCTTGTATTTAGGCCAAACGTCTCTCTGCTAAACAGATTACTTCCCACCTCTGTGCTTTTTTGCACAAATGTAGCCACCTGGTCTTTGTGTTCTCACACCTTCCTGGCATCTTAACTTCTAGCCTATCCCATCATCTTGACCTGACTAATGACTACACCTTTGCTTTTTTTCTTGATGACCCAATTAATGCATAAAGAATACTTTACATCACCCCAGGGTTGCCAACCATCCAGACATTTTTGGACAGTCTGAAAATAGGGCACTTTTTCCAGTGTCTGTAAAAAAAAATAGACATATCAGTATATCAGTATAGTTCATATCAGTATATTAAGCCAGAGACATGTATTACTCCATGTCCATGATTTTTGTATACATTGTACAGAAAAAAGAAAAATTCAGGTTGGCAACACTGAATCATCCACTGCTACAATGAACAGCTTATTCTGCATATTTTATCTAGATACTCAAGGGAAAAAAAAAACAGGAAAAGGGTAAATTTTTCTGTGATCTCTGATTCTATCCACACTACTGTCCCTGCCTATTTGTACAATCCATCCTAGGGCCCACAAATGGGTGGACGCACGTCCCTCCCTGATTAAGTGCTGGGACATACCAGGGAAATAAACCTGGAGAAAATAACAAACCTAGCGACAGACCAGCACTAGAAGAAATGAAAAAACTATACTAGCAACTAGTAGAACGAAGTCAGATGGGCCAGGTCAAAACCAGGAGAGGACAAACATAGCCAAATCTGAAACCAAAGGGAAGTACAATACCAGGCCAGGGTCCAAACACAAGAAGACACATCCAGGTTTCAAAGGCAGAAGCAAGTCCAAGCAGAAGTCAAGCCAGAAGAAATAACACAAGCAAGGTCGGTAGTCAGGGTCAAATTTACAAATCCAAAAAGCACATTCTAAAACAGAGGGGTACAGAAGCCCAAATTCACAGGCAACTGTAGCCAGCAGACAGTGAAAGCAATAAGAAATCCCAAAGAGCCAGTAGAAAAATGGAAATTAGAAGCTTCTGCTGCAGACCACTGATTGTATCACTGTCACATACAGGGGTATTGCTAGGGTCTCAAAAGATCTGGGGCTCAAACCCCAACCTTCCTAATACCCCAAATACTTTACTGTAGAAATAACGGTGCCATACATATATTCTCCAAAGTGCTTCCCAAAGTCCCACAAATGGCAATAATTCTCTCCCAGAGTGCTTTAGTAATAGCGCGCCCTAATAATGTTCCTTAAGAGTGCCCCTGTTAGCAGTAGTGCACTCCATATTGTGTCCAAATATAATGAGCCACCACAAAATCCCTATTAATAATAATAATAATAATGTCCCACCGTGCCTCTAGTAATGATAAAGCTTCCCAAAATTCACCCGTAGAGCCGCCAGTAGTTATAATACCCACTTCTAAAGCCTGTCTGTCCTCAATTATTGGTACACTGAGATACTTATTTTGAGATTTTTGTCTGTATTAGGTGGAACCATTAAACATATTTCTTTTTTTTTCATCTGTATGATTTACTTACTTCTAACTTTATCTAATGCTATCGACTATCACTTGTATTGGATCTCTCTCACGGGCCCTGAGCAAGCGCTGCATTATAAGTCATTTGTGCAATGCATTTGTTGTTTCTTTTCTGCATGCCGTTGATTGTCTAGTATTGGCCAACTTGATCTTTACTCATTGGATTTGCGCATCCATTGTTTCTTGATTGTCAGTATTTACAGAGACGCGTGGGAGATGGGCACCTGACCTCACTTTTCATCTGAGCATAGGCTTGACAATTTTGACATCATCAAGTAATTTATTGGTGCATGCGCTATACCTTTGGTATTATGGCATTTACACCTGTATCAGAGTCTTATATACGGCTGCCGGTTGCCATTTTAGGTAATATGACTCATTGAATATTGTCTTTAATCATGGAATTTTGATAGATTTAGCCATCATGTATAAAAGGTTCTTATCTTCACATGGTCATACATCCCTGATGAAGCCAGGTTAACTGGCAATACACCTTGGTTGCTTCACCCATCCCCTGGCCCGGGTCACAGAGTTTTTGTATGGCAGGCTTTTATAGCCTTTTGCTCTTGCATGGTACTCTCATGATATTTTGTTATTGTATGGTATTTTCATATCTTTATTCGGTATTATACTGTTGTTACCTGGAACTGTCATTATATATTTTTAGACTCATGGGATGAGTGCCTTACACGACAGCCCTCCTATGTGTCAGTTTGTTTTCAACTGTTTTTACACTTTTCTTGTACATGATTTTTTTTTGTGATTTAATAAAAGATTCATTTGTGTCATATGTAAGGTGTGCTCACTATTTTGCCATACCACCTTTTCTTGTTCTTGCTATATAAAACTTGTTACGTATGGCTGTGTAGAACCTAACTTGTACTCCTAAGGTTGTGCATCCACACAGTTTTGTCTCAGTGATATCATGATATAATCAGTGTGCCGTTATATCACATTCAAGTTTAGAAATGCTTCAATGCTCCATCTGTTTATAATTAATATGATCTAATATAGGGATGCCCAACCTGTGGCCCTCCAGCTGTTGCAAAACTACAACTCCCAGCATGCCAGCACAGCTTTCAGCTATGAGCCTACAGCAGGGCATGGAGGGCCACAGGTTGAGCATCCCTAATCTAATACGATCATTGTGAATCATCCCTTAAGAAATAAATCCTAGGGTAAGCAATTCTCTCCAAAGTCACCTCCAAGTGGGGTCTTCTTGCCTAATAATGTATAGAATCAGTTGAGAGAAGAATTCAGACCATTCAAATCGGCGCTGATGCAGTGAAGAACTCCGTGCTACAAAGTTACCATGAGCGGTAATCTTTTTATTCAAAAGTCGACGCGTTTCAGGGGCGAATTGCCCCCTTCATCAGGACAATAAAACTTTTACAAGACTTGTAAAAGTTTTATTGTCCTGATGAAGGGGCAGTCCGCCCCTGAAACGCGTCTACTTTTGAATAAAAAGATTACCGCTCATGGTAACTTTGTAGCATGGAGTTCTTCACTGCATCAGCGCCGATTTGAATGGTCTGAATACTTCTCTCAACTGATTCTTCCTTATCCCATTGACCGTGAGCCACGGAAAAGGGCACAGACCTGGGCAGCAGACGCAGAATCCTTCCCGCAAGCTGGACAGGAAAAATCCAGCAAGGCGACTTACAGGCGTTGTGACTATCACAACCATATATGGTAAGCACAATTAGTGTATTTGTATAATACTACTTGTAAGGTTCTACACACGAGGCGCTGCCTCCTCTCCCCTCTTTTCTTTTTTTCATGCCTAATAATGTATGTGAGATTGCAGATCACAGTTCACTTTAGGACATTCCAGCAACATTTTGGATACTGTCAAGACTTCTGGTCAATCATGCAACATAATTGTATCTAGACGTTTTCAATTAATTGAAGCAAACACATAATGACATATTTCACAAAAGAATAAAAATTTCTAAGTAAGACTTGAGAAAAGAAAAAAATATATGTTAATGATTGAATTGCTGTATTAGAAAAATGCAATTCACACTTTATGGATGCTGTGTTGAAACCTGCAGGTTTAACTTGCTTCCTTTAAAATAAAATGTGTGCTAAATAAAAAAACTAGCTTTTGCTGGTACAAGCAGAGACTAATAAGAAATAAACATGCTTACCTTTAAGGCTACTTTCATATTCGCATTTTGGGCTGATCCATCATGGATCTGCAAAAAAGGATCCGTTACAATAATGCAACCGCAGGCATCCGTCATGAATGGATCCGTTTGTATTATCTGTAACATAGCCAAGGCGGATCCATCATGAACTCCATTGAAATTCAATGGGAGACGGATCCGTTTTCTATTGTGCCAGATTGTGTCAGAGAAAACGGATTTGTCCCCATTGACTTACATTGTGTGCCAGGACGGATCCGTTTGGCTCAGTTTTGTCAAGCAGACAACAAAAACGCTGCAGGCAGAGTTTTGGTGTCCGACTCTAGAGCGGAATGGAGACTGATCGGAGGCAAACTGATGCATTCTGAGCTGATCCTATTTTATTCAGAATGCATTAGGGGAAAACTGATCAGTTTTGGACCGCCTGTGAGAGCCCATGACGGATCTCACAAACGGAAAGACAAAACGCGAGTGTGAAAGTAGCCTAAAGAGGATCTGTCACCACAAAATACAGTGCAATCTCAGGAGCTGAGCAGATTGATATAAACTGTAGGTATGTAGGAAAAATTGAGTAAAACATGTAATTTAAACATTTATATCTCAGCTAATTCTAACTGCGTTGTTCATTGGGAGGTGTTATCAGTGACTGACAGCTATCTATGTATAGACACTTTCTCAGGGAATGTTATCAATCACTAAAAACTACAATTAAATCAGAAATAGAGATTTTAAATAACATGTTTTACTGAATATTTTACCAAAAAATTATCTATGAATCTGCTGAACTCCTCCTGCTCTATAACATTCTGCCTGCAGATTGCACTGCATTTCGTAGTGATGGGTATTCTTTAAGGTCAGATCCGACAAGTCTTCTGACTGGCCCACTCATTTGGTGACGTAATAATGGCCTTAAAGCTTTATCAGAATATAACTCTAAAGTTACTCTCTAAGGGCTCCTTTACACGAGTAGATAATTGATTTGATCGAGTCGTTAAGATTCGAATAACAACTCTTTAGATGTGCAGAGTATTGTATAAAAATGTATGAGTGTGATGGTGTCATTTAAAAAAAAGGGATTGTGTTATACCTTTCAAAGTATAAAAAAGGGTGTTAAAAAGTGTGTAAAGGCTCTTTTTTCCACTTTCTTCACCACCAAAGGCCACCTTCCCTCCTGTATGCAATCTCCATTTGTCTTCAGTTGAGACATAATTAACATGACACTGATTACAGAATTGTCTATGCTTTTACATTAATCGATAACTGATCACTTTTGCACGATTTTATGATTTTTTTAAACTATTATCTACTCATGTAAATGTGGCCTTAAAGGGCATCTGTCAGCAGATTTGTACCTATGAAACTGGCTGACCTGTGTACTTGGCAGCTGAAGGCATCTGTGTTGGTCCCATGTTCATATGTGCCCGCACTGCTGAGAAAAAGGATGCTTTAATATATGGAATGGAGGTGCCTCTAGGAGCAATGGGGGCGTTGTCGTTACTCCTAGAGGCGCTGCTCTGTCTGCAACTGCCGGACCTTCTACACTTTTTTTTTGACAGGGCCAGACAGTCAAAACATCATTATGCCTGTGATAGAGATGTGGATATCATTCTTTATTAACTAAGATGGCCCCCATATCCTCCAGCTCTCATCTAATGCCTTATTCCAGGGCTGGCCAACTTGCGGCTCTCCAGCTGTTGCAAAACTACAACTCCCACCATGCCCTGCTGTAGGCTGATAGCTGTAGGCAGACTGGGCATGCTGGGAGTTGTAGTTTTGCAACAGCTGGAGAGCCACAGGTTGGCCAGCCCTGCCTTATTCACTCAAGTTCCAAGAGGACCTTCCTCCCTGATGTGTCATATATGACGTATGCTGTACTGCTGTTTGTGTGAAGCCGTTACAATATGGAGCTTGCACTTAGATGTTTACATAGTTTGCATACCAGAGTTAGCAAAACAATGCACAATACACAGATGCCAAGTGTTATCTCTTTTCTTGTTTTTGTATTCTAGCCAATGGAACAATGCCATGAACCTCAGGGGGGATGCCCCCTCTGATGTACTTATATACTGCTTAACTTCCTGTGATAAATGAGAAACTGCTTTGACCCTTGCCTGGTGTCAGTGTGGGTTCTTACATGCATGTCAAATCCTAGGATCAAACCAATTTGGAGCAGTAGAGCAAATGTAATTAATGTAATTAGCCCGGATTGGGGGCATCTTTAACAGTTTGGCACCCAACGTGGGGCTCGGGAGAAGCTAGCATCACTAGCCAAAGGTTTGGGTTCCCGGAGCACGGTGGATGACATTTGAGGATGGGGACTGCAGTCCCAGAGACAAGGTAAGAAAACTGGTTATCTTGCCTGCCTCTCGCTGTACCCCACCATGCTGTGGTAATCTGTTCTGCTGTTGATGTTACACTGTGAGTAGCAGCTTTGGCTGCTGTGAAATCCAGAGTCCCTAGAACCATAGATTAAAAGAGAAAGAAGGTTTGCTCTGCTGTGCATTTCTGTTTGTGTTTTTGTGTCAGGCACCTTCACGGTTAACAGTTAAGCAGAGCAAGAGAATTCCCCTGGCAGGGGAGGAGCTCAAATTAGGGTCTACAATATATATCTGCCTGCGGTGGCAGAGGGAGTAGCCCCGGGGAGCTCTGGGAGAGGGCTACAATTTATCTGCCTGCAGAGGCAGGGGGGTTAGCCCCGGTGTGACGAATACCACGCCTCTTGCCCGCTTGACGTCACCAACGTCGAGCTCACGAGATGCAGTATGGTCACTTGGTACCAAAGCGTGACGTTATGCCCTCCAGAGGAGCAGGTAAGGTCAGCTTGGTACAGTTTACACAGACACCTCCTGTCCACGCGGGCACAGAGAGGCAACAAGCTGAGAGAGCCTTTTCACTGCCGCAGTGAAAACAGCGCTGTCTCAGCCTGGGTATCTGCCACCAGCTTCTCATTTGATATAAGCCCGGTCCGCTAACAGGATTATATAGGATGATAAATCAACCCGTGATAGCTTATAACTAGGCCAAAACACTGACATGGGATTCCTGATCGAGATACAAGATAGAAGATTAAATTATATATTACTGAGCTTTTTCCGGTTTGACTCAGTTAAGTTATACTGCCTGACCAGAGCCTGTTTGATGTCCTTTTAGCTCAGGATGGTCTCGCTGGGCAGGTACCCGAAGATTTCAAGGGCTTTTCCCCTGAGCCGTGGCATGAGGAATCTGACCCACTGGTCCTCTGGCAGCTGGTACTGATGGCAGGCCGTCTCAAATGCCAACAAAAAGGTGTCCAGGTTCCCATCCTTGTCCAGTAGGGGAAAGTCCTCCGCCCGCAGTTTTGGAATCTGGACCTCTGGAGACTCACATCGGGCTGGGGAGGGCTACTTGAATTGGAGCTTCAGCTGGAGCATTTGTAGCTGGTGCTCATGCTCTGCAGCTTCTGCTTTCTCCCGACGTTCTGCAGTCGCCAGGAGAAGCTCAGAGGCTGCCTCATCTCCGACCTGGAGACATCCAGGGCAGCTTGTAGGACAGCAGCCGAGCAACTTTTGGTCTGTACTGTAGATGTATATAAACATCTATATATATATTCTTATATTCACATAGAATTACCTATGTATGTCTGGGGGGGCTTATGGGCCGGATCACTTATGACGGGAATGCTGTTTTCACAGAGCTGCTGCCGCCGCACTGGTGAGTGATCGCGCATGCGCGATTCCTCATAGGAGCCGGCCGGCAGCAAGCTGCTGAGAGAGGGGTGGGTAAACAGGGTCTGATGTTTTGTGTACAGAGCTGGGTCACTCCCTCAGGCAGAGATAAGCCTATACAAGAGACGCCATCACAGGAGCCTGGAGAATGACGTCGGGAGTCACGTGACCAACAGCACTGCGGGTGAAACAGGACCACAAGGAAATATAAAGTAATTTACAAAATGATTGTTTAGGCTGATATAAGGCACATTGTAATAAATATATCTAACTTGGACAACCCCTTTAACCCATGTCCAAAGGTACCTTTTCTGCATCAGAGCTATAGCAGTTGTAAAAGGAATGCGTGATAAAAGCTCTGAGATGAACTTTCGGTTCCCGCGCTGGCATGTGAGGCAGCAGACAACGGCAGCTCCTGGCTCCCTGACCGAAACTTGTGGCATATTGCCCCTCCAACATTGGCAACTGGAGCTATTATCGGCTCCACAGGTCCTGGGACACTGAAAGGACCTTTTTGTAATCAGTATGGGCACGAAAATAAGAAACAAGACGCAGATGGACCTTCCCACCGAGCAAGATATGAAGCAGAAGCAGATATGCCTCCTACCACTCCACCACTTTCCACAGCCGATAGAGACAACTCACAAGAAGTGCGTACTTATGGGGGGATTGATTATAAGGTGCTAGCGATTGAGGTGGTATCACAACTAGGCACAGATCTACAAGCCACACTAGCAGCATCCATTAAATCCTCTATGCAACTGATCCATGAGGAATTACAGCAGCAGGGAGCGCGCATTGAGGAGACAGAAACGCGTATGCAAACATTAGAACTTACCTCGGATGAGTGTATTTCACAGATCCGAAATCTTATCCATGAGAATAAAAAGCTCTGGGACCGAGTTGAGGATCTTGAAAATAGATCCCGATGAAATAATTTGAGGATTGCGGGTCTCTTGGAGTCAATTCCTGCTAGAGACCTGCACGCTATTTGTGAGCGGGAAATACACGAGCTACTAACGAGCTGGCTAACATCTGCAGAGTGGGGTGGGCACATCGGCTTGGTCCTGACGCTCGATCCAAAGAACAAGCCACAGATAATAATGTAGAGCAAAGGCACAGACCAAGACAAGTCATAGTAAAATACTTGGATTTCCAAGCCAAAACGTCCATCTTACGATCTTGATTCTTTCAAGAGGAGGTCGGAGCCCATAGAGCTGAGAGGCTCGAAGCTAGTTATATTCTGGGACTACTCCGCAGAGGTCACCAGAAGGAGACAGGCCTTTTCTACAATTTGCTCAGAGCTCTATCAAAAACACTCTTGATTTGCTTTACTGTACCCAGCTGTGCTCAAGATCTATAAGGCTGATGGATCGACGAAGACTTACTTTACTCCGGCAGAATTGCACATACCATTGGAGAAAATCAGCGGCAATTCAGGAAAAAATCCACATAGGAAAGATATGGAGTTGGAAGATCAGGAGGAAGAACAGCAGGAGGATCCAAAGAAACAAGAAACAACGTGAGGCAAGGGCCTCCAGGTGGCCTGAATGATTCGACACCCATTTTATATATATACGGTTATTAATCTATCCAGCAAGATGCTCACCCCAGCACAAGTGAGTGTTCTCAATAGAGGACTTTCTTTTTGTCCTATGTCTTCTCCTAACTGGTTTGAACTGGACTCAGATTTGTCTGCATTCTTTCGCAGAATTAAGTTGAAAGTATGGTTCAACACTAAGGCACGGATCGCGGCGCCTCAGGCTAGCGAGTTCTCCCTGAGACGCCTCGATCTGTCCATCAAGAGCCATTTTACTCCCATTGTCAATGAGGCCTCTGTTGATGCTTTTATTACTGCTGTTACATCTGATATAAATGCATATAAATTAAGATGTAGGGATCATGTTTTTAAACATCCTAATCTTTCCAGGTTAGAGGCTGAGGCACTTGACCAACTTAGACAGGACCCTTCTTTGACAATTAAACCTGCGGACAAGGGTGGTGCTGTCGTCATCATGGACACCAGTAAATATATCAATGAGATTCTACGTCAGCTGGATGACAAGGAGGTTTATTCGGTCCTCCAGACTGACCCGAAATTTGGTATAGCTAGACTTATCAGGGAATGCTTGGCTGAGGCCATGTTGGCTGGCACTATCGATGAGGACTTGTGCACTTTTCTTACTGTTGACCATCCGGTCACACCTGTTCTGTATATTCTTCCCAAAGTGCACAAGTCGCTTGTGGATCCACCCGGACGCCCTATTGTGGCCGGTTCAGACTCCATCTTTAGTTGCATCGCCATTTTCCTTGATAAAGTCTTGCATGGCTTTGCTACAGGGGCTGAGTCGTATATACAGGATACAACTGATTTCCTGTGTAGATTGGACAAAATTGATTTTACTGGTTTCCATGAGGTCCACCTGGCATCCTTCGATGTCACCTCGTTATATACCTCGATTGACCATGATCTGGGTATTGGTGCCATCGAACGCATGTTGGGTTCCTCATCTTACTCCATGGCTGCTAGACAGTTTATTATTGATCTACTACAAATTATCTTAAGACACAACTACTTCCTTTTCCAGGACACATTTTTTCAACAACAAAGGGGCGTGGCTATGGGCTCTAATGTAGCACCTACGAATGCAAATATCTTTATGAGGTGCTTTGAGGAAGATGTCGTCCATGTATCACACCACCGCAGCCATCTGCTGCGGTGGTGGAGATACATCGACGACTTCTTCCTCATATGGACAGGTAGTGTTGCCCAACTTGATGATTTTCATCTGTTTCTCAATAGTGTCAATAGGGACCTTCAATTCACCTTGGTCCACTCTGAGACTGAACTACAGTTTTTAGATACCACGGTCATTTATGATCAGGGTAAGCTGCATACTCGACTATACACCAAGCCCACGGATAAAAACACCCTTCTTTGTTTTAATAGTGGGAATCCCCGTAGTATGCTTAAGTGTTTGCCTTTTTCTCAGTTTCTTAGAGTGAAACGCATTGTTTCTGAACCTGAACAGGTTGACCTGGCTTTGGACAACATGTCCAGGAAATTTCAGAATAGGGGGTATCCCACCCAGCTCCTTGATTCTCACATACAAAAGGTCCGTAGTGTAGATAGGAACAGCACTTTGGAGAGGAGGGTGTCGGATAGGTCTGTCAGTCGGATACCCTTCATCTCCAAATATACGGAACGAAGTGAGGCCATTAATCGCATTATCAAGCGACATTGGGGGATCCTGGGTGGTTGTCACAGTGAGATCGTAGAATTTAGATCCCCTCCCCTCTTTTCTTTCTGTCGATCTAGAAATTTACGTGACCAACTTGTCAGAGCGGACATTGGGCCTAGGTCCAAATCTGTTCAAACCTCCCTAACCACACATGGCAAAGGTAGTTTTCCCTGTTTATGTTGCATTGACTGCAAATATATGGGTAGGGGTTCTACCTTTGTCCATCCCACCACTGGAGTTTCTTACCAAATTCGATTTCACCTTACATGCAATTCAAACTATGTAATTTATGTTTTGACTTGTCCGTGTAAATTATTGTATGTGGGTGAAACGTCGACGGATCTCAGAACGCGGTTGAACAATCATCGATTGTCCATACGCAAAAAAAGAAAGGACCTCCCTGTTGCCAAACATTTCACGGAGCTTCAACACTCCGAAAGAGATCTCAAATGTTGGGCTATTGACCACATTCCCATGCCTAGACGTGGGGGCAACAGGGTGTTGATCCTTAGAAAAAGAGAGCTCTTTTGGATCTATACTCTTAACAGCCTGAGACCCAATGGGCTTAATGCGGATTACAACACGGGGTTATATGTTTAGAGGAGTGGTTTGCCCCACAATTGTTATCTGTGCGATATGTGTCTACCTTTCGAGGGTATTTAGTGTATTATGAACACTATTAAGCCAGTTTCTTATTTTTATTCTCTCTTTTCTCTTTGCACAGACAAGAATGATGCTGCAGGTTGGAGAATGTGAGACGTACCCGATGTGTTCCGTATTTGCCTACATGTTTTCATGCAGTACTTATGTTGTTTTTTGCTTTGGTTACATTTTTTCAAACCTTTTGTATATTTTGTGCATTGTGTGGTCTACTGTGTGTCCTATGATATATGTGTGTCCATTGGGGATTGTGGGCCCTTTTGCGGCATGCCCGTAGCATTTGTTGCTTGGTGCATTGCTTCAAATGGCGCATTTGGGAGATGAGTTGCATCCTTGGTATGCGCTCTCCTCTCCCTGTCCCTTATGGATACAGAATTGGATAAACGGCATTATTTCCGTTTTGCGCTATTCTGTTTATTATCAGGCTATGCGCACACACAGTGATCAACATTAGCTATTTTCTTTTTGTTTGATTCTAGTGTTTTGTCATCTTGCGCATATTCTCACCGCTATATGTGAGGCTACTACACTATATCGCGTCCATGATGCGGTTTTTCCTTGCGCTGTATCTCATCTGAGGTTTTCTACCACTTCTAAGATGGCCGACATAGCTTTTTACATCTATGCGCATACTCCGGTTACGTCATAGGAGGAAGTTACATCTTGTTCCTCACGCGACTTGGCGCCTGCGCACTGCATCCACCTGAACGCCGGACATGGCGGTGTTTGACATGTATGGCACGGATGGCGACACTGGGTATGTCATCGCTCCTCCTCCCTTTGGCAGCATCGTTTCGGTCCCTCCCACCTAATATACACTCTGGTACACACCTGATATATATTGATTTATCAATTTATCTGTTTGCACTTTGTTTGCAATTATGCATTCATCATATAATGTATTTGATATATATTATCGATTTATATTTGTATTTTACACTGTTATATCTACATTTTTATGTATTATACATGCACTATTTGCACTTTATTATATTTGGCTATTAATTGATTGCACTGTGATGTCATAGGGGTTGGCCTTTATATACCCCCCTTTGTATTGTGTTCATTGCTTGACAAAGGCTCTTGTATGAGCTGAAACGTTGCCATCCACATGGGTGAATAAAACACCACTTACTTTTACCTGGAGTGCTGTCCGTTTTCTCATCTTCTATATATATATATATATATATATATATATATATATATATATATATATATAGAACACAAAAAACAGAGACCAGCAGCACAAGACCAAAAAGCAAGGGTGCAAAAAATCCTCAAAGCCGCAGACTCAGACGACTATCCATGGGTATAAATAACAAAAAAAGAGGCAGCACTCCAGACGTTAGGTGAAAAAATGGATCCTTTATTCCCCTCAGCAACGTTTCAATCGCTCAATGCGATCTTTATCAAGCATGTTAACAAGTGTCATACATGGGTATATATACCCAAAATGCATAGTGGTAATACAAGTGAAAATTATTCAATTACATCAATAAAATACATAAAAATAACTAGAAAATATCAACAACTGTCACAATAAAAAACGGCGACATAGCAGTGATACCATACAATGTGTGCATGTGTTGTGAATCAATCTTATACATGATCATAACAGTGCTATAGCCTAAATATTGTAAATAAGGCTAATTGTGTCAGTGATGCACCACATGTGCAAATAGTGTATAATCATAATCATGATAAAAAGAAAAGAGAAACTCACACCGCGTCCTCCAGCACCAACAGCGCATGTCCAGAAACCTAGCAACGTCACCCACAACAAGCAGGGAGACGTCACTCCGGTCACGTGACGGATCACCTGACCAACCACGCGACCAAAGAACTCGTCAACGGGCGGCGCCGGGCAACGTCATTACGGAGGAGGAGCAACAGCCGTCAGAGGGCCAACAACGTCAGCTAACTGGCGTCGTTGCCCCAGTAACCAACCGCACACCACCGTACGCATGACAAGCCCCAGCCAAGGGCGGACAGACGCTGCCGGAACCAAAAATCGAGAACAGGAGAGACAAAGGGCACAACTCAGTAATAAAGAAAATTAGAGCAGTAAATGTCTACTATAAAGGTAAATAGAATAGACATAAGGGATCACTGTGATACTGGCTAGAAGTCTGAGTGAACGTGGTACAATGTATATCAGCACCATAATAACCTAATCAAGATCGGTGCCATACAACTGAATAAAACAAGACCGAGAGAATAGGGAGGAGCCACCGGCTGTTCCACTTCCATGAGAACAACCATAGGCACACGTCAGGTGAGAGGTCCCGGACATGTCTATGCCCTGAACCACAGCACCTAATATCACCCAAAGCTCTCTAAATTGATACAATGAATCCATAAATACCACCACTCATTGTCAAAAGCCATCAACAGACCTCCAACATAGTAGACATAGATAAAATATATAATATATATGATAAATCTAATAATTGTGCCCCATGGTTCCCCACATTCACTAGATGATACAGAGGGACAACCACAGGATTCCGGAGCCGCTGGAAGTCAAAACCGCCGAAGAAGCATTGATAGAAAAAATCTAAAAAGAACAAACAAAAAAAGGGGATTAAACAATACTGTAAAACCAATGATTGTAGCACATAGTAAAATAGATGACACCTGTTGGTCTCGCACATATACACGTACAACAAGAAAAAGAAAAAACAAAGGCAAAGAATAAGCCCCACTTTATAGCAGACTCCATTTAAAATCAACATTAAGGCCAGTGGGTCTCAGGGTGTTAAGGCGATGGATCCACCTAAGCTCTCTCTGCTTGAGAGCCAGTGTCCTATCACCCCCCCGCCTGGACTGATTGATCTGATCCAGAATCATAAATTTAGGATCCTTCTCATTGTGATTTGCTTCAACAAAATGTTTAGGAACTGGCAAATCCTTTCTCTTACGCCTAATCGAAAACCGATGGTTGTTGAGACGTGTCTTCATGTCACATGTGGTCTCCCCAACATAGAGGAGACCACATGGACAGGAAAGCACATACACAACATATGAACTGTCACATGTTAAATAATGACCAATTACAAATTGTGCTCCTGTTTGGGGATGAATGAATCTTTCACCCTTGATCATGTACGAACAATTTACACAACCAAGGCAGGGATATGATCCCTTTTTCCGAGGTCCAATGTATGATTGTGTCAAAACTTTAGTAGGGGTATCGGCCCGGACCAGTTTATCACGAAAACTGGTGGGACGTTTATACGAAAGAAGAGGAGGCAAAGTGAAGGCTGTAATATTTGGGAGATTGCTCCCAAGTATGTGAGTAGCAGCTTTGGCTGCTGTGAAATCCAGAGTCCCTAGAACCATAGATTAAAAGAGAAAGAAGGTTTGCTCTGCTGTGCATTTCTGTTTGTGTTTTTGTGTCAGGCACCTTCACGGTTAACAGTTAAGCAGAGCAAGAGAATTCCCCTGGCAGGGGAGGAGCTCAAATTAGGGTCTACAATATATATCTGCCTGCGGTGGCAGAGGGAGTAGCCCCGGGGAGCTCTGGGAGAGGGCTACAATTTATCTGCCTGCAGAGGCAGGGGGGTTAGCCCCGGTGTGACGAATACCACGCCTCTTGCCCGCTTGACGTCACCAACGTCGAGCTCACGAGATGCAGTATGGTCACTTGGTACCAAAGCGTGACGTTATGCCCTCCAGAGGAGCAGGTAAGGTCAGCTTGGTACAGTTTACACAGACACCTCCTGTCCACGCGGGCACAGAGAGGCAACAAGCTGAGAGAGCCTTTTCACTGCCGCAGTGAAAACAGCGCTGTCTCAGCCTGGGTATCTGCCACCAGCTTCTCATTTGATATAAGCCCGGTCCGCTAACAGGATTATATAGGATGATAAATCAACCCGTGATAGCTTATAACTAGGCCAAAACACTGACATGGGATTCCTGATCGAGATACAAGATAGAAGATTAAATTATATATTACTGAGCTTTTTCCGGTTTGACTCAGTTAAGTTATACTGCCTGACCAGAGCCTGTTTGATGTCCTTTTAGCTCAGGATGGTCTCGCTGGGCAGGTACCCGAAGATTTCAAGGGCTTTTCCCCTGAGCCGTGGCATGAGGAATCTGACCCACTGGTCCTCTGGCAGCTGGTACTGATGGCAGGCCGTCTCAAATGCCAACAAAAAGGTGTCCAGGTTCCCATCCTTGTCCAGTAGGGGAAAGTCCTCCGCCCGCAGTTTTGGAATCTGGACCTCTGGAGACTCACATCGGGCTGGGGAGGGCTACTTGAATTGGAGCTTCAGCTGGAGCATTTGTAGCTGGTGCTCATGCTCTGCAGCTTCTGCTTTCTCCCGACGTTCTGCAGTCGCCAGGAGAAGCTCAGAGGCTGCCTCATCTCCGACCTGGAGACATCCAGGGCAGCTTGTAGGACAGCAGCCGAGCAACTTTTGGTCTGTACTGTAGATGTATATAAACATCTATATATATATTCTTATATTCACATAGAATTACCTATGTATGTCTGGGGGGGCTTATGGGCCGGATCACTTATGACGGGAATGCTGTTTTCACAGAGCTGCTGCCGCCGCACTGGTGAGTGATCGCGCATGCGCGATTCCTCATAGGAGCCGGCCGGCAGCAAGCTGCTGAGAGAGGGGTGGGTAAACAGGGTCTGATGTTTTGTGTACAGAGCTGGGTCACTCCCTCAGGCAGAGATAAGCCTATACAAGAGACGCCATCACAGGAGCCTGGAGAATGACGTCGGGAGTCACGTGACCAACAGCACTGCGGGTGAAACAGGACCACAAGGAAATATAAAGTAATTTACAAAATGATTGTTTAGGCTGATATAAGGCACATTGTAATAAATATATCTAACTTGGACAACCCCTTTAACCCATGTCCAAAGGTACCTTTTCTGCATCAGAGCTATAGCAGTTGTAAAAGGAATGCGTGATAAAAGCTCTGAGATGAACTTTCGGTTCCCGCGCTGGCATGTGAGGCAGCAGACAACGGCAGCTCCTGGCTCCCTGACCGAAACTTGTGGCATATTGCCCCTCCAACATTGGCAACTGGAGCTATTATCGGCTCCACAGGTCCTGGGACACTGAAAGGACCTTTTTGTAATCAGTA
Organism: Bufo bufo; assembly: GCF_905171765.1. Lineage (NCBI taxonomy): Eukaryota > Metazoa > Chordata > Amphibia > Anura > Bufonidae > Bufo > Bufo bufo. Next base: position 66,168,455 of record NC_053395.1, on the reverse strand, counting down.
TGGGCACGAAAATAAGAAACAAGACGCAGATGGACCTTCCCACCGAGCAAGATATGAAGCAGAAGCAGATATGCCTCCTACCACTCCACCACTTTCCACAGCCGATAGAGACAACTCACAAGAAGTGCGTACTTATGGGGGGATTGATTATAAGGTGCTAGCGATTGAGGTGGTATCACAACTAGGCACAGATCTACAAGCCACACTAGCAGCATCCATTAAATCCTCTATGCAACTGATCCATGAGGAATTACAGCAGCAGGGAGCGCGCATTGAGGAGACAGAAACGCGTATGCAAACATTAGAACTTACCTCGGATGAGTGTATTTCACAGATCCGAAATCTTATCCATGAGAATAAAAAGCTCTGGGACCGAGTTGAGGATCTTGAAAATAGATCCCGATGAAATAATTTGAGGATTGCGGGTCTCTTGGAGTCAATTCCTGCTAGAGACCTGCACGCTATTTGTGAGCGGGAAATACACGAGCTACTAACGAGCTGGCTAACATCTGCAGAGTGGGGTGGGCACATCGGCTTGGTCCTGACGCTCGATCCAAAGAACAAGCCACAGATAATAATGTAGAGCAAAGGCACAGACCAAGACAAGTCATAGTAAAATACTTGGATTTCCAAGCCAAAACGTCCATCTTACGATCTTGATTCTTTCAAGAGGAGGTCGGAGCCCATAGAGCTGAGAGGCTCGAAGCTAGTTATATTCTGGGACTACTCCGCAGAGGTCACCAGAAGGAGACAGGCCTTTTCTACAATTTGCTCAGAGCTCTATCAAAAACACTCTTGATTTGCTTTACTGTACCCAGCTGTGCTCAAGATCTATAAGGCTGATGGATCGACGAAGACTTACTTTACTCCGGCAGAATTGCACATACCATTGGAGAAAATCAGCGGCAATTCAGGAAAAAATCCACATAGGAAAGATATGGAGTTGGAAGATCAGGAGGAAGAACAGCAGGAGGATCCAAAGAAACAAGAAACAACGTGAGGCAAGGGCCTCCAGGTGGCCTGAATGATTCGACACCCATTTTATATATATACGGTTATTAATCTATCCAGCAAGATGCTCACCCCAGCACAAGTGAGTGTTCTCAATAGAGGACTTTCTTTTTGTCCTATGTCTTCTCCTAACTGGTTTGAACTGGACTCAGATTTGTCTGCATTCTTTCGCAGAATTAAGTTGAAAGTATGGTTCAACACTAAGGCACGGATCGCGGCGCCTCAGGCTAGCGAGTTCTCCCTGAGACGCCTCGATCTGTCCATCAAGAGCCATTTTACTCCCATTGTCAATGAGGCCTCTGTTGATGCTTTTATTACTGCTGTTACATCTGATATAAATGCATATAAATTAAGATGTAGGGATCATGTTTTTAAACATCCTAATCTTTCCAGGTTAGAGGCTGAGGCACTTGACCAACTTAGACAGGACCCTTCTTTGACAATTAAACCTGCGGACAAGGGTGGTGCTGTCGTCATCATGGACACCAGTAAATATATCAATGAGATTCTACGTCAGCTGGATGACAAGGAGGTTTATTCGGTCCTCCAGACTGACCCGAAATTTGGTATAGCTAGACTTATCAGGGAATGCTTGGCTGAGGCCATGTTGGCTGGCACTATCGATGAGGACTTGTGCACTTTTCTTACTGTTGACCATCCGGTCACACCTGTTCTGTATATTCTTCCCAAAGTGCACAAGTCGCTTGTGGATCCACCCGGACGCCCTATTGTGGCCGGTTCAGACTCCATCTTTAGTTGCATCGCCATTTTCCTTGATAAAGTCTTGCATGGCTTTGCTACAGGGGCTGAGTCGTATATACAGGATACAACTGATTTCCTGTGTAGATTGGACAAAATTGATTTTACTGGTTTCCATGAGGTCCACCTGGCATCCTTCGATGTCACCTCGTTATATACCTCGATTGACCATGATCTGGGTATTGGTGCCATCGAACGCATGTTGGGTTCCTCATCTTACTCCATGGCTGCTAGACAGTTTATTATTGATCTACTACAAATTATCTTAAGACACAACTACTTCCTTTTCCAGGACACATTTTTTCAACAACAAAGGGGCGTGGCTATGGGCTTTAATGTAGCACCTACGTATGCAAATATCTTTATGAGGTGCTTTGAGGAAGATGTCGTCCATGTATCACACCACCGCAGCCATCTGCTGCGGTGGTGGAGATACATCGACGACTTCTTCCTCATATGGACAGGTAGTGTTGCCCAACTTGATGATTTTCATCTGTTTCTCAATAGTGTCAATAGGGACCTTCAATTCACCTTGGTCCACTCTGAGACTGAACTACAGTTTTTAGATACCACGGTCATTTATGATCAGGGTAAGCTGCATACTCGACTATACACCAAGCCCACGGATAAAAACACCCTTCTTTGTTTTAATAGTGGGAATCCCCGTAGTATGCTTAAGTGTTTGCCTTTTTCTCAGTTTCTTAGAGTGAAACGCATTGTTTCTGAACCTGAACAGGTTGACCTGGCTTTGGACAACATGTCCAGGAAATTTCAGAATAGGGGGTATCCCACCCAGCTCCTTGATTCTCACATACAAAAGGTCCGTAGTGTAGATAGGAACAGCACTTTGGAGAGGAGGGTGTCGGATAGGTCTGTCAGTCGGATACCCTTCATCTCCAAATATACGGAACGAAGTGAGGCCATTAATCGCATTATCAAGCGACATTGGGGGATCCTGGGTGGTTGTCACAGTGAGATCGTAGAATTTAGATCCCCTCCCCTCTTTTCTTTCTGTCGATCTAGAAATTTACGTGACCAACTTGTCAGAGCGGACATTGGGCCTAGGTCCAAATCTGTTCAAACCTCCCTAACCACACATGGCAAAGGTAGTTTTCCCTGTTTATGTTGCATTGACTGCAAATATATGGGTAGGGGTTCTACCTTTGTCCATCCCACCACTGGAGTTTCTTACCAAATTCGATTTCACCTTACATGCAATTCAAACTATGTAATTTATGTTTTGACTTGTCCGTGTAAATTATTGTATGTGGGTGAAACGTCGACGGATCTCAGAACGCGGTTGAACAATCATCGATTGTCCATACGCAAAAAAAGAAAGGACCTCCCTGTTGCCAAACATTTCACGGAGCTTCAACACTCCGAAAGAGATCTCAAATGTTGGGCTATTGACCACATTCCCATGCCTAGACGTGGGGGCAACAGGGTGTTGATCCTTAGAAAAAGAGAGCTCTTTTGGATCTATACTCTTAACAGCCTGAGACCCAATGGGCTTAATGCGGATTACAACACGGGGTTATATGTTTAGAGGAGTGGTTTGCCCCACAATTGTTATCTGTGCGATATGTGTCTACCTTTCGAGGGTATTTAGTGTATTATGAACACTATTAAGCCAGTTTCTTATTTTTATTCTCTCTTTTCTCTTTGCACAGACAAGAATGATGCTGCAGGTTGGAGAATGTGAGACGTACCCGATGTGTTCCGTATTTGCCTACATGTTTTCATGCAGTACTTATGTTGTTTTTTGCTTTGGTTACATTTTTTCAAACCTTTTGTATATTTTGTGCATTGTGTGGTCTACTGTGTGTCCTATGATATATGTGTGTCCATTGGGGATTGTGGGCCCTTTTGCGGCATGCCCGTAGCATTTGTTGCTTGGTGCATTGCTTCAAATGGCGCATTTGGGAGATGAGTTGCATCCTTGGTATGCGCTCTCCTCTCCCTGTCCCTTATGGATACAGAATTGGATAAACGGCATTATTTCCGTTTTGCGCTATTCTGTTTATTATCAGGCTATGCGCACACACAGTGATCAACATTAGCTATTTTCTTTTTGTTTGATTCTAGTGTTTTGTCATCTTGCGCATATTCTCACCGCTATATGTGAGGCTACTACACTATATCGCGTCCATGATGCGGTTTTTTCTTGCGCTGTATCTCATCTGAGGTTTTCTACCACTTCTAAGATGGCCGACATAGCTTTTTACATCTATGCGCATACTCCGGTTACGTCATAGGAGGAAGTTACATCTTGTTCCTCACGCGACTTGGCGCCTGCGCACTGCATCCACCTGAACGCCGGACATGGCGGTGTTTGACATGTATGGCACGGATGGCGACACTGGGTATGTCATCGCTCCTCCTCCCTTTGGCAGCATCGTTTCGGTCCCTCCCACCTAATATACACTCTGGTACACACCTGATATATATTGATTTATCAATTTATCTGTTTGCACTTTGTTTGCAATTATGCATTCATCATATAATGTATTTGATATATATTATCGATTTATATTTGTATTTTACACTGTTATATCTACATTTTTATGTATTATACATGCACTATTTGCACTTTATTATATTTGGCTATTAATTGATTGCACTGTGATGTCATAGGGGTTGGCCTTTATATACCCCCCTTTGTATTGTGTTCATTGCTTGACAAAGGCTCTTGTATGAGCTGAAACGTTGCCATCCACATGGGTGAATAAAACACCACTTACTTTTACCTGGAGTGCTGTCCGTTTTCTCATCTTCTATATATATATATATATATATATATATATATATATATATATAGAACACAAAAAACAGAGACCAGCAGCACAAGACCAAAAAGCAAGGGTGCAAAAAATCCTCAAAGCCGCAGGCTCAGACGACTATCCATGGGTATAAATAACAAAAAAAGAGGCAGCACTCCAGACGTTAGGTGAAAAAATGGATCCTTTATTCCCCTCAGCAACGTTTCAATCGCTCAATGCGATCTTTATCAAGCATGTTAACAAGTGTCATACATGGGTATATATACCCAAAATGCATAGTGGTAATACAAGTGAAAATTATTCAATTACATCAATAAAATACATAAAAATAACTAGAAAATATCAACAACTGTCACAATAAAAAACGGCGACATAGCAGTGATACCATACAATGTGTGCATGTGTTGTGAATCAATCTTATACATGATCATAACAGTGCTATAGCCTAAATATTGTAAATAAGGCTAATTGTGTCAGTGATGCACCACATGTGCAAATAGTGTATAATCATAATCATGATAAAAAGAAAAGAGAAACTCACACCGCGTCCTCCAGCACCAACAGCGCATGTCCAGAAACCTAGCAACGTCACCCACAACAAGCAGGGAGACGTCACTCCGGTCACGTGACGGATCACCTGACCAACCACGCGACCAAAGCAACTCCCACAGAACTCGTCAACGGGCGGCGCCGGGCAACGTCATTACGGAGGAGGAGCAACAGCCGTCAGAGGGCCAACAACGTCAGCTAACTGGCGTCGTTGCCCCAGTAACCAACCGCACACCACCGTACGCATGACAAGCCCCAGCCAAGGGCGGACAGACGCTGCCGGAACCAAAAATCGAGAACAGGAGAGACAAAGGGCACAACTCAGTAATAAAGAAAATTAGAGCAGTAAATGTCTACTATAAAGGTAAATAGAATAGACATAAGGGATCACTGTGATACTGGCTAGAAGTCTGAGTGAACGTGGTACAATGTATATCAGCACCATAATAACCTAATCAAGATCGGTGCCATACAACTGAATAAAACAAGACCGAGAGAATAGGGAGGAGCCACCGGCTGTTCCACTTCCATGAGAACAACCATAGGCACACGTCAGGTGAGAGGTCCCGGACATGTCTATGCCCTGAACCACAGCACCTAATATCACCCAAAGCTCTCTAAATTGATACAATGAATCCATAAATACCACCACTCATTGTCAAAAGCCATCAACAGACCTCCAACATAGTAGACATAGATAAAATATATAATATATATGATAAATCTAATAATTGTGCCCCATGGTTCCCCACATTCACTAGATGATACAGAGGGACAACCACAGGATTCCGGAGCCGCTGGAAGTCAAAACCGCCGAAGAAGCATTGATAGAAAAAATCTAAAAAGAACAAACAAAAAAAGGGGATTAAACAATACTGTAAAACCAATGATTGTAGCACATAGTAAAATAGATGACACCTGTTGGTCTCGCACATATACACGTACAACAAGAAAAAGAAAAAACAAAGGCAAAGAATAAGCCCCACTTTATAGCAGACTCCATTTAAAATCAACATTAAGGCCAGTGGGTCTCAGGGTGTTAAGGCGATGGATCCACCTAAGCTCTCTCTGCTTGAGAGCCAGTGTCCTATCACCCCCCCGCCTGGACTGATTGATCTGATCCAGAATCATAAATTTAGGATCCTTCTCATTGTGATTTGCTTCAACAAAATGTTTAGGAACTGGCAAATCCTTTCTCTTACGCCTAATCGAAAACCGATGGTTGTTGAGACGTGTCTTCATGTCACATGTGGTCTCCCCAACATAGAGGAGACCACATGGACAGGAAAGCACATACACAACATATGAACTGTCACATGTTAAATAATGACCAATTACAAATTGTGCTCCTGTTTGGGGATGAATGAATCTTTCACCCTTGATCATGTACGAACAATTTACACAACCAAGGCAGGGATATGATCCCTTTTTCCGAGGTCCAATGTATGATTGTGTCAAAACTTTAGTAGGGGTATCGGCCCGGACCAGTTTATCGCGAAAACTGGTGGGACGTTTATACGAAAGAAGAGGAGGCAAAGTGAAGGCTGTAATATTTGGGAGATTGCTCCCAAGTATGGGCCAATGTTTGCGGACAATTTTAGCAATTAGCCCACTTTGTTCTGAATAAGTGGAGATGAAAGGAATCCTCTCCACTTTATTCAGTGTGACCTCTGATGACAACTGTTGTCTGCCTGTGACCTTATTGAGATGTTTCTCAATAACAGAGGAAGGATATCCCCGTTCCCTGAATTTATGTGTCATCTGTGCATATCGAAGTGGCAATTTCTCAACATCCTGTACCACCCTCTTAACCCTAAGAAGCTGACTAAAGGGCAATGAGTTGATGGTGGATCTAGGATGACAGCTGCTATAGTGCAATAATGTATTGCAATCCGTCGGCTTTGTAAAGATGTCAGTGGACAATTTGTCCCCAACAATAGAAACAGTGGTGTCGAGAAATTGTACATGGGTCGCAGAGTAAACCAATGTAAATGCAATGTCAGGATCCAATCCATTAAGAAAATGATGAAATAACTCCAAAGAGGTAGAGTCACCACGCCAAATAAGGAAGACGTCGTCTATGTATCGCCACCACCCCAGTACCTTACTGAAGTGGTGGGACACATAGATAAGGTCTTCCTCGAGGGCCGCCATGAAGACATTGGCGTAAGTTAGCGCCACATTTGACCCCATAGCGGTCCCTCTCAACTGCAGATAGAAGCTATCCAAGAACAGAAAATAATTGTTCTTAAGGACCAGATCCAGTAGTTGGACAATAAAGTCCTGACAATCATGGGAATAATCACTGCCAGATAGTTGTCTCCGGACAGCAGACAAACCCCTTGTGTGATCGATGGAGGTGTATAGACTGGTGACGTCAAAGGACGCCACCAGACCCCCATCTGGTAGTCTGATACCAGAGATTTTCGCAAGAAAATCTCCCGTATCCCTAATATAGGATCTGGCCCTGACAGCATAATGGCGGAGTACACGATCCAAAAAGATGGAGATATTGGAGAAGATGGATCCAGTGCCAGCAACAATGGGCCGACCAGGAGGGTCGACCATTGATTTATGTATCTTAGGTAACACATATATGACAGGTGTCCGTGGATGTGGTATGATTAAAAAAGAATACAACTCATTGTCAATAATGTCCTGACATAAAGCTACATCAAGGACACTCTTGATACAACGAGCTATATCAAATCTCGGATCACCTGTCAAAACCCTATACACACTCTCGTCACTCAATTGTCTCCTAATCTCCTGAAGGTACTTGGGGGTGTCCATGACAACAACCGCACCCCCCTTATCGGCGGGTTTGATCGTGAGGCTGTTGTCATGGCAGAGTCCCTCAAGCACAACAACATCGGAGGAGGTCATATTGGGATGTCTCAATGGCATATCAGCAACCTCATTGCATAAGGCCGCAATGTCCACAGAAATAGCCTTCTTGAAGGTATCAAGTACAGATAAATTGCTGTGTGGTGAAAAATCACTTTTAGTAAAGAGTCCAAATGACCTCAATTTAAGCTCTGAATGTGTCAAAGGACTCGTGGATTGGTCAGTGGGAGGACGATCAGCAAACCAAACCTTCAATTCGATACTCCTATACAGGCGTTGCAGTTCGACCTCCAACTGAAACCAATCAACTTTGGTAGAAGGACAAAAAGACAGGCCCTTAGTGAGCACATTAATTTGCACATCAGATAAACATACTGAAGAGATATTTACCACAGTGGACATACAATCAGATACATTATTCATGGGGCCTAATTGGCCTTCCTGCGTCGAGCCATAGGTTTCACCAGTTTTGGCGATTTTAGGTTTGCGCCATCTGTGGTGTCTGGCACCACCCCGTCTGGTTCTTTTACCAGCATTGAACCCATCTCTAAAAAAGAGTCCGTGGAGGATGGATCATGAATAGCAGTAGGCCCAGAATGTCCAGGTTGTTGGTTTTTACGATTCGGCATTCTGGGCCTACTGCTATTCATGATCCATCCTCCACGGACTCTTTTTTAGGGATGGGTTCAATGCTGGTAAAAGAACCAGACGGGGTGGTGCCAGACACCACAGATGGCGCAAACCTAAAATCGCCAAAACTGGTGAAACCTATGGCTCGACGCAGGAAGGCCAATTAGGCCCCATGAATAATGTATCTGATTGTATGTCCACTGTGGTAAATATCTCTTCAGTATGTTTATCTGATGTGCAAATTAATGTGCTCACTAAGGGCCTGTCTTTTTGTCCTTCTACCAAAGTTGATTGGTTTCAGTTGGAGGTCGAACTGCAACGCCTGTATAGGAGTATCGAATTGAAGGTTTGGTTTGCTGATTGTCCTCCCACTGACCAATCCCCGAGTCCTTTGACACATTCAGAGCTTAAATTGAGGTCATTTGGACTCTTTACTAAAAGTGATTTTTCACCACACAGCAATTTATCTGTACTTGATACCTTCAAGAAGGCTATTTCTGTGGACATTGCGGCCTTACGCAATGAGGTTGCTGATATGCCATTGAGACATCCCAATATGACCTCCTCCGATGTTGTTGTGCTTGAGGGACTCTGCCATGACAACAGCCTCACGATCAAACCCGCCGATAAGGGGGGTGCGGTTGTTGTCATGGACACCCCCAAGTACCTTCAGGAGATTAGGAGACAATTGAGTGACGAGAGTGTGTATATGGTTTTGACAGGTGATCCGAGATTTGATATAGCTCGTTGTATCAAGAGTGTCCTTGATGTAGCTTTATGTCAGGACATTATTGACAATGAGTTGTATTCTTTTTTAATCATACCACATCCACGGACACCTGTCATATATGTGTTACCTAAGATACATAAATCAATGGTCGACCCTCCTGGTCGGCCCATTGTTGCTGGCACTGGATCCATCTTCTCCAATATCTCCATCTTTTTGGATCGTGTACTCCGCCATTATGCTGTCAGGGCCAGATCCTATATTAGGGATACGGGAGATTTTCTTGCGAAAATCTCTGGTATCAGACTACCAGATTGGGGTCTGGTGGCGTCCTTTGACGTCACCAGTCTATACACCTCCATCGATCACACAAGGGGTTTGTCTGCTGTCCGGAGACAACTATCTGGCAGTGATTATTCCCATGATTGTCAGGACTTTATTGTCCAACTACTGGATCTGGTCCTTAAGAACAATTATTTTCTGTTCTTGGATAGCTTCTATCTGCAGTTGAGAGGGACCGCTATGGGGTCAAATGTGGCGCCAACTTACGCCAATGTCTTCATGGCGGCCCTCGAGGAAGACCTTATCTATGTGTCCCACCACTTCAGTAAGGTACTGGGGTGGTGGCGATACATAGACGACGTCTTCCTTATTTGGCGTGGTGACTCTACCTCTTTGGAGTTATTTCATCATTTTCTTAATGGATTGGATCCTGACATTGCATTTACATTGGTTTACTCTGCGACCCATGTACAATTTCTCGACACCACTGTTTCTATTGTTGGGGACAAATTGTCCACTGACATCTTTACAAAGCCGACGGATTGCAATACATTATTGCACTATAGCAGCTGTCATCCTAGATCCACCATCAACTCATTGCCCTTTAGTCAGCTTCTTAGGGTTAAGAGGGTGATACAGGATGTTGAGAAATTGCCACTTCGATATGCACAGATGACACATAAATTCAGGGAATGGGGATATCCTTCCTCTGTTATTGAGAAACATCTCAATAAGGTCACAGGCAGACAACAGTTGTCATCAGAGGTCACACTGAATAAAGTGGAGAGGATTCCTTTTATCTCCACTTATTCAGAACAAAGTGGGCTAATTGCTAAAATTGTCCGCAAACATTGGCCCATACTTGGGAGCAATCTCCCAAATATTACAGCCTTCACTTTGCCTCCTCTTCTTTCGTATAAACGTCCCACCAGTTTTCGTGATAAACTGGTCCGGGCCGATACCCCTACTAAAGTTTTGACACAATCATACATTGGACCTCGGAAAAAGGCATCATATCCCTGCCTTGGTTGTGTAAATTGTTCGTACATGATCAAGGGTGAAAGATTCATTCATCCCCAAACAGGAGCACAATTTGTAATTGGTCATTATTTAACATGTGACAGTTCATATGTTGTGTATGTGCTTTCCTGTCCATGTGGTCTCCTCTATGTTGGGGAGACCACATGTGACATGAAGACACGTCTCAACAACCATCGGTTTTCGATTAGGCGTAAGAGAAAGGATTTGCCAGTTCCTAAACATTTTGTTGAAGCAAATCACAATGAGAAGGATCTTAAATTTATGATTCTGGATCAGATCAATCAGTCCAGGCGGGGGGGTGATAGGACACTGGCTCTCAAGCAGAGAGAGCTTAGGTGGATCCATCGCCTTAACACCCTGAGACCCACTGGCCTTAATGTTGATTTTAAATGGAGTCTGCTATAAAGTGGGGCTTATTCTTTGCCTTTGTTTTTTCTTTTTCTTGTTGTACGTGTATATGTGCGAGACCAACAGGTGTCATCTATTTTACTATGTGCTACAATCATTGGTTTTACAGTATTGTTTAACCCCCTTTTTTTGTTTGTTCTTTTTAGATTTTTTCTATCAATGCTTCTTCGGCGGTTTTGACTTCCAGCGGCTCCGGAATCCTGTGGTTGTCCCTCTGTATCATCTAGTGAATGTGGGGAACCATGAGGCACAATTATTAGATTTATCATATATATTATATATTTTATCTATGTCTACTATGTTGGAGGTCTTTTGATGGCTTTTGACAATGAGTGGTGGTATTTATGGATTCATTGTATCAATTTAGAGAGCTTTGTGTGATATTAGGTGCTGTGGTTCAGGGCATAGACATGTCCGGGACCTCTCACCTGACGTGTGCCTATGGTTGTTCTCATGGAAGTGGAACAGCCGGTGGCTCCTCCCTATTCTCTCGGTCTTGTTTTATTCAGTTGTATGGCACCGATCTTGATTAGGTTATTATGGTGCTGATATACATTGTACCACGTTCACTCAGACTTCTAGCCAGTATCACAGTGATCCCTTATGTCTATTCTATTTACCTTTATAGTAGACATTTACTGCTCTAATTTTCTTTATTACTGAGTTGTGCCCTTTGTCTCTCCTGTTCTCGATTTTTGGTTCCGGCAGCGTCTGTCCGCCCTTGGCTGGGGCTTGTCATGCGTACGGTGGTGTGCGGTTGGTTACTGGGGCAACGACGCCAGTTAGCTGACGTTGTTGGCCCTCTGACGGCTGTTGCTCCTCCTCCGTAATGACGTTGCCCGGCGCCGCCCGTTGACGAGTTCTGTGGGAGTTGCTTTGGTCGCGTGGTTGGTCAGGTGATCCGTCACGTGACCGGAGTGACGTCTCCCTGCTTGTTGTGGGTGACGTTGCTAGGTTTCTGGACATGCGCTGTTGGTGCTGGAGGACGCGGATTTTGGCGCCGCGAGTCGTCCACCGCTGTGTGAGTTTCTCTTTTCTTCTTATCATGATTATGATTATACACTATTTGCACATGTGGTGCATCACTGACACAATTAGCCTTATTTACAATATTTAGGCTATAGCACTGTTATGATCATGTATAAGATTGATTCACAACACATGCACACATTGTATGGTATCACTGCTATGTCGCCGTTTTTTATTGTGACAGTTGTTGATATTTTCTAGTTATTTTTATGTATTTTATTGATGTAATTGAATAATTTTCACTTGTATTACCACTATGCATTTTGGGTATATATACCCGTGTATGACACTTGTTAACATGCTTGATAAAGATCGCATTGAGCGATTGAAACGTTGCTGAGGGGAATAAAGGATCCATTTTTTCACCTAACGTCTGGAGTGCTGCCTCGTTTTTTGTTATTTATATATATATATATATATATATATATATATATTGTGGGGGTTTTAACTCCGTCACTGTGCACACATACACGCATGTCAGTTCACCACAAGCAGTGTTTATTTCAGCAAACAAAGGTAAACATTTCCAAACTTTAGCTTTAAGCTTTCTTCAGCCCTCAAATATTGCATAACATAAAGTCCCACATTCTGTGTTCGGTCCAAATCAGGTAACAACAATATGGTCTCACCACTCTCTGGGGTCTTTCAGAAACCAAGTCCTCCCTCTTAGCTTGTTCAGCTTTACTTAGCCTGTGCACACTTGATCTCCTCAGCTGAGATTCCCACACCCTTTTTAACCACGCAGTAGGAAAACCCTGGATGGAGTACGGGAGTGACCTGTCCCACCCAAGCTCTCTGGTCACTCCTAAAACCCGGACCCAAAATCCACTTTAATGAAAACCTCCCAGCAACCTAATGTTACTGGTATACTTATTTTCGGGAATTATATCACTGAGGCATACATTCTCAGTGAGACGTACTGACCATCCACGATTCTCCCCTCTAGGTTACTACATACCCTCCCCCTCTGCCTAAAGCCGAGGGGCTGGGCACCTGTTACCATCAAACAATGTACCCTTGATAAGGCGTTGGCATTCCCATGCAACTTCCCGGGCCTGTGTTCTATATAAAAACTGAAATCCTGTAACGTCAGAAACCATCTCGTTACTCTGGAATTACTCCCCTTTTTCTCAGACATCCACTTTAGTGGTGCATGATCTGAAACTAACCTGAACCTCCTACCCAGTAGATAATATCTAAGGGAGTCCAATGCTCACTTTATCGCCAAACATTATTTTTCACAATAGAATAATTTTTTTCACAGGGGGTAAGTTTTCGGCTCAGGTATAACACCGGGGGTTCTTCCCCCCTAACCTCTTGGGACATCACAGCGCCTAGACCTACCTCTAAGGCATCTGTCTGCACTATGAATTCCTTACTAAAATCTGGGGCCACTAAGACTGGCTGCTGGCACAACCGTAGCTTAAGCTCGTTAAATGCCTGTTCAGCTTCCGGGGTCCATCTAGCCATGACTGACTTTGTACCGTTTGTAAGCTCCGTTAGCGGGGCAGCTATCGTAGCAAAATTTGGTACAAATCGTCTGTAATAGCCCACTATTCCCAAGAAAGCTTTTATCTGTTTTTCTGTAAGTGGACGTGGCCAGGTTTGAATTGCTTCCACTTTGTTAATCTGGGGTTTAATTAGACCTCTCCCTACTACATACCCGAGATATCTGGCCTCTTCCATACCCATGGCACTTTTTTGGGGGTTTATGGTGAATCCGGTTGTTCTTAGGGAATCTAGTATGGCTCGAACTTTACCCAGGTGACTCTCCCAATCTGGGCTAAAGATGACGATATCGTCCAGGTATGCAGCTGCATACTTTTTGTGAGGGCCTAAGATCCTGTCCATAGCCCTTTGAAACGTAGCTGGGGCACCTTGTAAACCGAATGGCATCCTTACATACTGGTAACACCCTTCAGGTGTGGAAAAGGCAGTATTTTCTTTAGCATCCTTTGATAGAGGGATCTGCTAATACCCTTTTGTTAGGTCTAACGTAGTAATATACCGCGCTGGACCTAACCTCTCAATCAGTTTGTCTACTCTTGGCATAGGGTAGGCATCGAACTCCGAAGCCTCATTGAGATTTCTGTAATCATTACAGAACCGCCATTCCCCAGATGGTTTTGGTACCAAAACTATTGGACTAGACTACCCACTTCGGGACTCCTCAATCACTCCTAGCTCTAACATCCTTTTGATCTCTTGTGATATTACTTCCTTACGAGCCTCAGGGACTCTATAGGGTTTTATGTTTACCCGAACATGTGGTTTTGTTCGAATCTCATGCTCAATACAATTAGTGAGACCTGGCAAATCTGAGAACAAATCCCTATTCTGTTGTAGCAGTTCCTTGCATTGCTGTTTTGGGGATTTGGAGAGGGTCTCTGCAATTGTGACATCCTGACTGTTAGTTTTAGCCTCTACCACCAAACAAGTCATTTCCAGGGAGTTTCGATCTTTCCACGGTTTTAACAAGTTCACATGATACAACTGGATAGGTTTTCTTTTCCCAGGCTGGTGAACTTTGTAGTTAACTTCCCCCCTAAAACATGCGAGTGGGCCATCCTTAATACCATTTGTCGATAAGGACTGGGTACCAGCAGTTGTCCCACTACTTCATCCCCCTTTTGGTCACTCTATACAACATATCATTGTTTATGGCGAAGTGGGGAAACTGATTATCAGCCCCTGGACTTTGGGCAACCCCATTAAGAACTGATACATTCTCCCGGGCACCTTTCAAGGTAAGATCCCTGAGCTGTGCCTCTCCAAAATTGTCCCGAGACACCTCAAGATCCAGGACATCGGTCTCAGGGGTTAATTCCTCGTCATCCTCACCTAACATCACCGCTAATGGAGACCCTGATATAGCCCCAGGACACTCCAATACCTCTCCCACCACATCACAACTAGAATGCTCAGTACTTGACAGTTTCATCTGGACCTTAGTGTTAGCCCACAGGTCCAAGAACAGTGGGAAGTCTCTTCCCAGTATCATCGGGTGCAGTAAGTCCTTCACAACTCCCACCTCATGCAGTACAGTACCACACATAGTGTTTATGGACACCTGAGCGACAGGATAATACTGTGCGTCTCCATGGATGCACAACACTCCCACATGCTTTTCAGGATTTAATACGTGAGGCACCATGGACGTCATCAAAGTGACCATACTGCCGGAGTCCAAGAGGGCAGTCACTATAACACTGTTCACGGTCACTTGGCACATCTGGGGTCCTTCCTGGGCTTGGGTCACTGCACTGCACACAGGATGTGCAAAAAGAGAATATGGTTGGCCGACACCGCACTCCATGGGCTCGGTAGACAAAGGGCAGTGCGCTGCTATATGTCCAGGAGCCTGACATCTCCAACAGATAATGGGGCCGGTCTGGACTCGGGTTCTAGTCTCCAACTTTTCCTTAACTGGGGTTTTCCAGTTGGGTCCGGGTTGTAGTCCTTTCTTGGGGAACCCAGTCCCGTTCTTAGAGCCGCGATATGGCCGTCTTAACCCCCCTTTATTTTCCAGGGAGTCCTCCACGCTGATATACCTTTCTACGAGGCCCACCAATTTGTCCGCAGTCTGGGGTTTTCCCTGGGCAACCCAACATTGTATGGGTTTTGGCAGCGTATGGAGGAACCGGTCCATCACCACTTTTTCCACCATTTGATCTGGGGAGGATGATTCTGGCTGTAACCATTTTTGTACCAGGTGGAACAGATCGAACATTTGGGACCTGGGAGGCTTATCTTGGCAAAACTCCCAGCTGTGAACACGCTGCGCTCGGACTGCATCAGTCACCCCCTGCCGAGCAAGAATTTCCGCTTTTAGCTTGCCGTATTCTTTAGCGTCTTGCAAGGTTAAATCATATCAGGCTTTCTGAGGTTCTCCTGTTAAATAGGGCGCCAACACTTCTGCCCACTGCTCGGGTGGGAGACTCTCCCTTTCTGCCACCCTTTCAAATACGGACAGGTACACCTCAACGTCGTCCTCAGGTGTCATTATTTGCAAAGTTTCCCTCACATTTTTTCGGGCTTTAACACTGCCATTTTGACGGGGAAGGCTCACCTTCTCCTGAGATTTGACGGCCTCAGTCAATACAGACATCTGTCGTATCAGTAGCTGATTTGTCTCTTGCTGGGCTTGCATAGCCTCCATGTGGGCTTTCTGCTGTTGAGCAGTAGCCTGTTGCTGCAGCAAATTAGCCTGCACCAATTGCTTTACTAAATCCTCCATGGTTGGATGTTCAGACTGTAATTTCGCTGCAATTTTTACCCAGGACATTTACCTCCTACAACTGCCGGTGGCTGCGATTTCTAGGAGCGTTGTGCCCGCATTCGACCACCAATTGTGGGGGTTTTAACTCCGTCACTGTGCACACATACACGCGTGTCAGTTCACTCTTCACCACAAGCAGTGTTTATTTCAGCAAACAAAGGTAAACATGTCCAAACTTTAGCTTTAAGCTTTCTTCAGCCCTCAAATATTGCATAACATAAAGTCCCACATTCTGTGTTCAGTCCAAATCAGGTAACAACAATATGGTCTCACCACTCTCTGGGGTCTTTCAGAAACCAAGTCCTCCCTCTTAGCTTGTTCAGCTTTACTTAGTCTGTGCACACTTGATCTCCTCAGCTGAGATTCCCACACCCTTTTTAACCACACAGTAGGAAAACCCTGGATGGAGTACAGGAGTGACCTGTCACACCCAAGCTCTCTGGTCACTCCTAAAACCCGGACCCAAAATCCACTTTAACGAAAACCTCCCAGCAACCTAATGTTACTGGTATACTTATTTCCGGGAATTATATCACTGAGGCATACATTCTCAGTGAGACGTACTGACCATCCACGATTCTCCCCTCTAGGTTACTACAATATATATAAAAGAAAAACCACCAGAAGCACCATCTAAGAAAAAAAGGGAAAAAGGAGGGTTCAAAGCCCAAGTATGGCAATAGGTGCTTACCCGCTTGTATAAGACAAAAATTGGACTGCACTCCGAAGGACTTTCCAAAGAGTCAATGAACTTTATTCACCCATAAAGGGGCACAGAGCGACGTTTCGGCTCATACATGAGCCTTTCTCAGGAGAAAGGCTCATGTATGAGCCGAAACGTCGCTCTGTGCCACTTTATGGGTGAATAAAGCTCATTGACTCTTTGGAAAGTCCTTCGGAGTGCAGTCCAATTTTTGTCTTATATATATATATATATATATATATATATATATATATATATTCATGAAGAGCCCTAGCAAGGGGTGAGGTAATAGTATCCTATGCAGGGAACATCTGCTATGTGCAAAGTATTGTTTAAGTTTAGTTTTCTTAATGGTTATACTTTAAGGGGTCAACTTAATATAAATCTTGTTAGATCAGATGATCTATACCACTTAGGTCAGGGAACAGCGAACAAGAAGATAAGGGTAGATTTAGCCCACTGTATTCGATATGTTCACAGCGCCCACAGGTGGAAAAAAAGTGAAGTCGGTATGGAGATGAATGTAGGTTGGAAGAAGAGGGAGAACCTGCATTCTTCATTGAGTATACGTTTTGAATTTATTGGTTTAATTGTTTTTTTCAAATGTTACTGTATATGATTATGTGGGTAAGGGGTAATATTACTATCTGGATGTGTATCGAACAGTCTTCCCCGCAGCTTCTCCATGCGGTTGTCCCTTAATGCAGATTATTTCATGGAACGTTAAAGGACTGCGATCTTCTGCTAAACACAACATGGTTCTTAAATATTTACACCACTTTAAACCAGACATCGCCATATTGTAAGAAACACATCTGGCAGAGGGGAACATTTTTCGCATGCAGAGGATGTGGGTCGGAAAGGTGTTGGGGTCACCGTCGGTGGCAAGGAAAGCTGGTACTTTAATACTGTTTAATAAAGGTCTAAATTATACATTACTCAAACATGAGACAGACAATGAAGGCAGAGGGCAGAAAGTACATTTTAAGTCCCCAGCAAGTGAAGTGTGTCAAGTAAATGTCTATGGTCCAAATGGGGAGAATAAATCTTTCTTCAATGACCTTAGTTTTTTCTTGGAAGTGGACCCTGCCTTGCATCGCACAGTGGGAGGGGACATGCATACGGTAGTGGATAGAAGAGAAGATAGAAGAGCACCAATAGAAAGAGTGTTTCACAGGGAACTAGAGATTCTGTCCTGGCCACATTTATTCAAGACAATAACCTTGTTGATCCATAGCGACTGGGCAACCCTGAGGGCAGAGAATTTACGTTCTATTCTATCCCAAACGACTCCTGGTCTAGGATTGATCATATTCTGGCTTCCTCATCTTTACAACCCATGGTGAACCACTCTAAAATACTATATATGGCTATTTCTGATCATGCCCCAGTACAGTTGGATATAAGGGAACAGATTCAAAGAGGGTCAGACTATATCTGGCGTTTTCCTTCATTCCTATCTGGAAATGAGAACTTTATGGAGTTGCTGAAGGGTTGGTATCTGGAGTTTATGACTGATAATGCGCAACATGTAGATAATTCTTCTCTCCTTTGGTATACGGCAATGGTAGTATTGCGGGGAAGGATGATTTTCATATGTCCATTCCTGAAAGCTAAAACTAGATTAGTGTTGGATGAAGTCACGGAGAAGCTTCGGAAAGCTTACACAGCTTTCTTGACTACTCCCACGGCTAAAAACAAGCAAGATTGGGCACTGGCTAAAAATGATTTTGAGTTGTGGTATTCACGCTGGGAGGATATGTATATATCATAAAAAGAATCTAATTTGTTTAAATATGTGAATAAATCAGATAGGTTACTGGCGAGACTGTCTAAGGGACCGAGGGGACCAATACACTTGCCATCTTTAAAGGACTCTCAAGGGCACCTTCACAATAAACCTGAAAAAGTTCTGGAAATTTTTAGGACCTTTTACCAAAATCTATATGCTAGAGATCCACCAGCTCAGAACTCCCCAAAAACATTTTTGATCGTGTTTCTCTTCAAAGGATACAAGCCGGTCAGTTGGAAGAGCTTAATAAATCTATCACAGTTGAGGAGGTTTCTCTAACTATACGAGCTGTGAAATCTGGGAAGGCACCAGGACCGGATGGATATACGGGAGAGTTTTATAAAATACTAAGGGAAGATATAGCTCATATATTAACTGATAGCTATAACAAAGTCCTGAAGGGTCAAGCTATACCTAAAGCCAATGACATGGCATATATTGAACTTTTGCAGAAACCAGGGAAAGATCCTTGTCAACCAACCTCTTACAGTCCAATATCCATTATAAATGTGGATCTCAAAATCCTCTCTAAAATAATGGCAGATAGATTAGCAGACATACTACCTACTCTAGTTGGGCCTTCTCAGGTGGGATTTGTAAATGAAAGATTAGCAGTTTTCAATATGCGCAGAGTACTTGCTGTGCTAGACCATGTAAACAGACTGAAAGCAGGTCAGGGGTCACCGGCCCTCCTGACTATCCTTGCGGAAAAGGCTTTTGATAATATAGGATGGAGATGTATGGGACAGAATGCATATAGCAGAAGCCTTTCAGACATATCTGTGGGCATTATATAATTGTCCTCAAGCACAAATAGCTTTACCAGGATTCTTGTCAACCTTTTCTGCTACTAAAGGACACAAGGCAGGGATGCCCTTTATCCTCTTTGCTCTTTAATCTTGCGATTGAACCATTAGCCTGCTACCTGGAAACATCAGATGTATTTGAGGGAATAAGCATAGGTGCACTTGAAGTTCGCTTATCTCTTTTTGCAGATGACATAATTCTGTTTTTAGCCAATCCATCTAGGGACATGAACAAGATCTTTGAAGCACTATGGGAATTTAGAGAATTTTCGGGATTTAGAGTCAATCCAGGAAAATGTGAGTTATTACATATAGGACCAGAAAGGCATGGGAGGGAGACCAGTCTACAGGGTTGCCCAGTCTCACAAGTCAAAACCCATATCACCTATTTGGGGATCAAAATAGGTAGTATGCCTTATTCCTTATACTCCCTTAATTATACCCCACTGATACACCAGATAAAACAAGAACTGACCCGCTGGCAAAGAATACCACTATCATTATTGGGCAAGTGTCATTTGATAAAAATGATCAGCTTTCCAAAATTACTTTACCCGATGCAAACCATACATATTCTGCTCAGACATAAGGACATTAAGTCCCTAAACATGGCCTTTGCCGGATTTATATGGTCAGGAAAAAGACCGAGAATAGCCTTGAAGACATTATGGGCCTCATTAGATAAAGGAGGAATCCATTTCCCTGACATACGGAGATATAATCTGAAGAGCCTTTTTCGCCACTGTAGGGACTGGCTAGGTCAGACATCACATTATTCAATCATTCTATTGGAAAAGGAATTAGCTGAAGGATGGGATCTGGAAGCTCTCCTACATTTCACTACTACATCCTGAAATAAGAACGTCGGTGGTGATCAGAGACACTGTAGTGACATGGAAAGAGGTGAGGAAGATGTTTGGTTTATCATTTTTAGCATCCTAACATATACCTCTATGGAAACACCCATAATTTACTATGGGGAAGACCAACAAACTATTCCAAAATTGGAGATCAATGGGTATACATTCCTTAAAACACATAATACATGATAAAGAACCTCGATATATGTCTTTGCTGGAGATACATGATAAGTATGTTATGCCTACAAGTCAGGCTATGCAGTACTATCAAATTATGGCCTTTTGTAAATCAAGATTGAGAGATGTACAACAGGAGAATGTTTCTAATTGTTTTGATCTTCTAGAATGAAAGGAACTTAAACTTCCACCTTCTAATATATATAAAACTCTGAGAGAAAGACAAAACAGTAAGCTTACCCCACAATAATTTCAGGGATGGAAATCATTGTTAGGATCTATAGATGGGAGAGACAAATTGATGGTAGGATGGGCGAGAGTGAGGAGAGCAGTGGAAAGATGGAGAGAAACACACTTTAAGCTAATACATAGGGCAATATATGAGTTTTAATATCCCTGCTTCAGCTGCAAATCCAAAGAAGATAGTAGCATGCCCTAAGTGTAATATGCCAAAGGCAGGTTTTGATCATTGCACCTGGGCTTGCCCATTGAGTCAGGCCTATTGGAGAAAGATCTTATCTTGGATTCAAACAACCTGGCACATAGAATTACCATGTGATCCACTAGTGGTATTATTTCATGGTTATCCAGAGACAATGAAAGTGCCTAGATTAGTAGATGAAGTCTTATTAGTAGCACTTCGGTGTTTACTGTGCACTTGGTTAGAGCCACACACACCTTCGGACACAGAATTTCAGGTGCAAATGAGATTTTTATTTTTATTTTTAATTAATGGATCAGCTGGAGGCCGAAAAACAAAAAAATATATAGATCAACACTAGAGTTGAGCGAACACCTGGATGTTCAGGTTCGAGAAGTTCGGCGGAACTTCCCGGAAATGTTCGGGTTCGGGATCCGAACCCGACCCGAACTTCGTCCCGAACCCGAACCCCATTGAAGTCAATGGGGACCCGAACTTTTCGGCACTAAAAAGGCTGTAAAACAGCCCAGGAAAGAGCTAGAGGGCTGCAAAAGGCAGCAACATGTAGGTAAATCCCCTGCAAACAAATGTGGATAGGGAAATGAATTAAAATAAAAATAAAAAAAATAAAAATTAACCAATATCAATTGGACAGAGGTCCCATAGCAGAGAATCGGGCTTCACGTCAGCAGAGAATCAGTCTCTTCATGCCATAGCAGAGAATCTGGCTTCATGTCAGCAGAGAATCAGGCTTCACGTCACCCACCACTGGAACAGGCCACTGTCACACATTTAGGCCCAGGCACCCAGGCAGAGGAGAGAGGTCCCATAACAGAGAATCTGGCTTCATGTCAGCACAGAATCAGTCTTCATGTTATAGCAGAGAATCAGGCTTCACGTCACCCACCACTGGAACAGGCCACTGTCACATATTTAGGCCCCGGCACCCAGACAGAGGAGAGAGGTCCCGTAACAGAGAATCTGGCTTCATGTCAGCACAGAATCAGTCTTCATGTCATAGCAGAGAATCAGGCTTCACGTCACCCACCACTGGAACAGGCCACTGTCACATATTTAGGCCCAGGCACCCAGGCAGAGGAGAGAGGTCCCGTAACAGAGAATCTGGCTTCATGTCAGCACAGAATCAGTCTTCATGTTATAGCAGAGAATCAGGCTTCACGTCACCCACCACTGGAACAGGCCACTGTCACATATTTAGGCCCCGGAACTCAGACAGAGGAGAGGTTCATTCAACTTTGGGTTGCCCCGCAATATAATGGTAAAATGAAAATAAAAATAGGATTGAATGAGGAAGTGCCCTGGAGTACAATAATATATTGTTAAGGGGAGGTAGTTAATGTCTAATCTGCACAAGGGATGGACAGGTCCTGTGGGATCCATGCCTGGTTCATTTTTATGAACGTCAGCTTGTCCACATTGGCTGTAGACAGGCGGCTGCGTTTGTCTGTAATGACGCCCCCTGCCGTGCTGAATACACGTTCAGACAAAACGCTGGCCGCCGGGCAGGCCAGCACCTCCAAGGCATAAAAGGCTAGCTCTGGCCACGTGGACAATTTGGAGACCCAGAAGTTGAATGGGGCCGAACCATCAGTCAGTACGTGGAGGGGTGTGCACAGGTACTGTTCCACCATCTTATTGAAATGTTGCCTCCTGCTAACACGTTCCGTTTCAGGTGGTGGTGCAGTTAGCTGTGGCGTGGTGACAAAACTTTTCCACATCTCTGCCATGCTAACCCTGCCCTCAGAGGAGCTGGCCGTGACACAGCTGCGTTGGCAACCTCTTGCTCCTCCTCTGCCTTCGCCTTGGGCTTCCACTTGTTCCCCTGTGACATTTGGGAATGCTCTCAGTAGCGCGTCTACCAACGTGCGCTTGTACTCGCGCATCTTACTATCACGCTACAGTGCATGAAGTAAGGTGGGCACATTGTCTTTGTACCATGGATCCAGCAGGGTGGCAACCCAGTAGTCCGCACACGTTAAAATGTGGGCAACTCTGCTGTCGTTGCGCAGGCACTGCAGCATGTATTCGCTCATGTGTGCCAGGCTGCCCAGAGGTAAGGACAAGCTGTCCTCTGTGGGAGGCGTATCGTCATCGTCCTGCGTTTCCCCCCAGCCACGCACCAGTGATGGGCCCGAGCTGCGTTGGGTGCCAGCCCGCTGTGAACCTGCTTCATCCTCATCCTCCTCCACCTCATCCTCGTCCTCCTCGTCCTCCAGTAGTGGGCCCTGTCTGGCCACATTTGTACCTGGCCTCTGCTGTTGCAAAAAACCTCCCTCTGAGTCACTTCGAAGAGACTGGCCTGAAAGTGCTAAAAATGACCCCTCTTCCTCCTCCTCCTCCTGGGCCACCTCCTCTTCCATCATCGCCCTAAGTGTTTTCTCAAGGAGACATAGAAGTGGTATTGTAACGCTGATAATTGCGTCATCGCCACTGGCCATGTTGGTGGAGTACTCGAAACAGCGCAACAGGGCACACAGGTCTCGCATGGAGGCCCAGTCATTGGTGGTGAAGTGGGGCTGATCCGCAGTGCGATTGACCCGTGCGTGCTGCAGCAGAAACTCCACTATGGCCTGCTGCTGCTCGCACAGTCTGTCCAGCATGTGCAAGGTGGAGTTCCACCTGGTGGGCACGTCGCATATGAGGCGGTGAGCGGGAAGGCCGAAGTTACGCTGTAGCGCAGACAGGCGAGCAGCGGCAGGGTGTGAACGCCGGAAGCGCGAACAGACAGCCCGCACTTTATGCAGCAGCTCTGACATGTCGGGGTAGTTGTGAATGAACTTCTGCACCACCAAATTCAGCACATGCGCCAGGCAAGGGATGTGCGTCAAACCGGCTAGTCCCAGAGCTGCAACGAGATTTCGCCTATTATCGCACACCACCAGGCCGGGCTTGAGGCTTACCGGCAGCAACCACTCGTCGGTCTGTTGTTCTATACCCCGCCACAACTCCTGTGCGGTGTGGGGCCTGTCCCCCAAACATATGAGTTTCAGAACGGCCTGCTGACGTTTACCCCGGGCTGTGCTGAAGTTGGTGCTGAAGGTGTGTGGCTGACTGGATGAGCAGGTGGAAGAAGAGGAGGAGGAAGCTGAGTAGGAGGAGGAGGAGACAGGAGGCAAAGAATGTTGCCCTGCGATCCTTGGCGGCGGAAGGACGTGCGCCAAACAGCTCTCCGCCTGGGGCCCAGCCGCCACTACATTTACCCAGTGTGCAGTTAGGGAGATATAGCGTCCCTGGCCGTGCTTACTGGTCCACGTATCTGTGGTTAGGTGGACCTTGCCACAGATGGAGTTGCGCAGTGCACACTTCATTTTATCGGATACTTGGTTGTGCAGGGAAGGCACGGCTCTCTTGGAGAAGTAGTGCCGGCTGGGAACAACATACTGTGGGACAGCAAGCGACATGAGCTGTTTGAAGCTGTCTGTCTCCACCAGCCTAAATAACAGCATTTCATAGGCCAGTAGTTTAGAAATGCTGGCATTCGGGGCCAGGGATCGAGGGTGGCTAGGTGGGAATTTACGCTTTCTCTCAAATGTTTGTGAGATGGAGAGCTGAACGCTGCCGTGTGACATGGTTGAGATGCTTGGTGACGCAGGTGGTGGTGTTGGTGGTACATCCCATGTTTGCTGGGCGGCAAGTGCCAACGTCCCTCCAGAGGCGGAGGAAGAGGCCGAGGCGGCGGCAGCAGCAGAAGAGGCCAAGGCAGCAGCAGCAGATGAGGTAGCAGGGGGAGCCTGAGTGACTTCCTTGTTTTTAAGGTGTTTACTCCACTGCAGTTCATGCTTTGCATGCAGGTGCCTGGTCATGCAGGTTGTGCTAAGGTTCAGAACGTTAATGCCTCTCTTCAGGCTCTGATGACACAGCGTGCAAACCACTCGGGTCTTGTCGTCAGCACATTGTTTGAAGAAGTGCCATGCCAGGGAACTTGTAGCAGGCGGAGTCTCTTGGCGGCGGGTGTTCTGATTTTGCCCACTGCTCCCTCTTTGTCTTTTGCTACGCTGTTGACTCGGTCTCACCACTGCCTCTTCCTCCGAACTGTGAAAGTCATTGGCACGACCTTCATTCCATGTGGGGTCTAGGACCTCATCGTCCCCTGCATCGTCTTCCACCCAGTCTTGATCCCTGACCTCCTGTTCAGTCTGTACACTGCAGAAAGACGCAGCAGTTAGCACCTGTGTTTCGTCATCATCAGAGACGTGCTGAGGTGGTATTCCCATGTCCTCATCATCAGGAAACATAAGTGGTTGTGCGTTAGTGCATTCTATCTCTTCCACCCCTGGGGAAGGGCTAGGTGGATGCCCTTGGGAAACCCTGGCAGCAGAGTCTTCAAACAGCATAAGAGACTGCTGCATAACTTGAGGCTCAGACAGTTTCCCTGATATGCATGGGGTGATGTGACAGACTGATGGGCTTGGTTTTCATGCACCATCTGTGCGCTTTCTGCAGAAGACTGGGTGGGAGATAATGTGAACGTGCTGGATGCACTGTCGGCCACCCAATTGACTAATGCCTGTACCTGCTCAGGCCTTACCATCCTTAGAACGGCATTGGGCCCCACCAAATATCCCTGTAAATTCTGGCGGCTACTGGGACCTGAGGTAGTTGGTACACTAGGACGTGTGGCTGTGGCAGAACGGCCACGTCCTCTCCCAGCACCAGAGGGTCCACTAACACCACCACGACCATGTCCGCGTCCGCGTCCCTTACTAGATGTTTTCCTCATTGTTACCGTTCACCACAATAAGAAAAATATTATTCGGGCCAATGTATTGAATTAAAATTTAGGCCTTTTTTTACAGACACCTAACACTGTCTGGCTATCTATTTAGGTACCGTATTCAACTAATACAGGCACACCAGTAATGACAGATTTAGCTGAATATAAATGTGAGGCCTATTTTTTAGGCGCTGTGTGACAGGTATACGTTTAATCACAGAATTAGACTTGTATCTGCACTGTAGCGTGTGTGTTAAGTTTTTCAGAATGACCCTATCAGCACCTTGAATCTAATATACCCTTTTAGGGATAGATTTAAAGTAGGCCTGATACAGCAGAAACCACTAATTTTGAGAATTGCAAATTTGGGAATTGTTTTTCAACCCAGAACAAAAACTATGCTTTTACGGTCACTAAAAATAACTTGACCAGCTAAAACAGTACTGATTTGGAGGAATATAAATGTGAGGCCTATTTTTTAGGCGCTGGGTGACAGGCTCAACTTGCCCCTGATGTAGTATATGGCCAAAAAATAACCACACTATTGATGGTTAAATGCACTTGGGTGATAGGCTCAGCCTGCACCTGATGTAGTATATGGCCAAAAAATAACCACACTATTGATGGTTAAATGCACTTGATGAAAGCTTGACCCTGATGTAGGATATAGCAAAAAATAACCACACTATTGATGGTTAAATGCACTTGGGTGACACAGGCTCAGCCTGCACCTGATGTTGTATATGGCCAAAAAATAACCACACTATTGATGGTTAAATGCACTTGATGAAAGCTTGACCCTGATGTAGGATATAGCAAAAAAATAACCACACTATTGATGGTTAAATGCACTTGGTGGTAGCTTGTGCTGGCGCACCACAAGCCACAAAATGGCCGCCGATCACCCCAGAAAAAAGTGACTGAAAAACGCTCTGGGCAGCCTCAAAACAGTGAGCAATTGAATAGAAGCAGTTCAATGATCCACAGCTGTAGATCGATCACTGAATGAAGTCTTTTGGAGGAGTTAATCTGCCTAATCTCGCCCTAACGTCGCAGCTGCAACCTCTCCTTACGCTTGTATCAGCAGAGTGACGTGCAGCGCTACGTGACTCCAGCTTATATAGAGGCTGGGTCACATGCTGCACTGGCCAATCACAGCCATACCAATAGTAGGCAAGGCTGTGATGGCCTCTTGGGGCAAGTAGTATGATGCTTGTTGATTGGCTGCTTTGCAGCCTTTCAAAAAGCGTCAAGAAAGCGCCGAACACCGAACCCGAACCCGGACTTTTACGAAAATGTTCGGGTTCGGGTCCGTGTCACGGACACCCCAAAATTCGGTACGAACCCGAACTATACAGTTCGGGTTCGCTCATCCCTAATCAACACACTTCCTTGACAAATGGAAAAATTATATAAGCAAACACCTGTCCAATAGTGAGATACAAAAGCTCATGCAAAATTTTCAATATGCAGAGTGGTATCTGTTATCGGATCTGAAAGGAAAATTGGGGAATCTGAAGTTAAAGACCATTATTCACTTTGAATGGAATAAATTATTGAAAGGAGAAGGGTGGTGTACATCCAGATAGGGGAGGGGGTGGGGGGAAGGGAGTGGGTGGGAAGGGATGTAAAGGGAAATTGGTTGTTTTATAATGTACTTTTATTATGTTGTATCATACCAGATGGTGTACAATCATTGGAACATGCCCAGTTTTATGCACAATAATCCTGGTTATACTTTATTGTATGTTATGCATATTAAAATCAATAAAAAATGTTTAAAAAAAAAGCTCTGAGATATTCCTGAACCACAAAGTGACAGTGCTTGCTCCTCATGCAAGTACAAGCCAAAACTCTTTGTTACCCGCCATTTGAGAATGCAGTGTTACATTTTGTTGCCTGACAATGTTACTGTCCAAAGGTGTAATACTTTGAATCCAGCGACCTTGTTGCCTCTGGAGCAAGGGGGGAGGGAAGAGATAAGGCACTTAAAAAACTTTTCTTCCAGATCCAGAGGAAGAGGCTCATGACTGGGGGACTGCAAATGAGGAAGGCCTAATACAGTTCCAAGAGAAACTCTGCCTTCCCAGGTCCCTCTAATCCACGATGGCACAGGCAACCCATGGGATGACGCGCCAGTCAAAAAACTGCTTTGTGTGATGTAGCACATGGTACGCCCCAGGGTTCAGCACTGTAGCAGCCAGATATACTCAAGGATGTATGATTTGTGCCCAGAACAACGTGATACAAGGTGGTTACCCCAGAAACACACGTCTTGCCCTTTGTATCTGCAGACTACATTCAACTACTCAAGGTGGGCATGTATGAGTAGGTATTGATGTGCGATAACTTGTTTCCAGAAGCATGCCCGGTAGCTAAGACCACAGCAAAGAAGATTATGGCCGAAGTTGTATGCAGGTATGGGGTACCTGAGACCATTGAACGTGACAGAGGTGTTCACTTCACAGGTGAAGTGATGCAGGAGTTGATGAAGGTTTTGGGTGTAGAACAGGCCTTACATGCTTCGTACCATCCACAAAGCAGTGGTAGGGTAGGAAAAAAGGAACTGAACGGGGCACTAAATTTAAAGATTCAAAAACCCATGGCAGAGACTGGTAAGCCATGGACACAGTGTCTGCTGGTAGCCCTCTTTCCAGTAAGGTATACCCCTAACCGTAAGACAGCCTTAGTCGATATAAGGTCCTTTCTGGGTCAGCCCCTAGGATAGGATTGTATTTCCCACAGCAGCTCCAGATGCAACTTGGTTGTCTGACAGGTTATGTGATCAGTTTGCACAAGCATTTGACTAAAATACATTCTCAAGTTTTTGCTTCACTTTCAGATCGATATTGATAAAGTACCTGGAACCCACTTGTGTCTGGAGATTGGGTGGTGGTAAAAAGGACACGTTAGAAAAGTCTTCAAACCCTGATTTTATGGTTCATTCCAAGTGTTGTTGACCGCAAGCACATCAGTGAAGCTCAAAGGAAAGCCTAATTGGATCTACGCCAGTCATTGCAAGAAAATGTTGAGTCTAGAGACTTGAAAGGATGGTGTTTCTTGTTCCCCCTTGTGTGACTGCTGATCCTGACTCAAAGAATATGGATTTCAAATGAGATAGTAAAAATAGGTTTCTGGGCCATGAAAAAGTTGTGTGTAAAGGAAGAACATAAGAACAAAGATGTTACAGTCCGATACTTCCAGTCCAGTGACCCATGGATAGTATTGCCCAAAGATTCTCAGTATTAATAGTTTTTATGTTCACAATAATCGAGAAGTTGAAGACTGAAACCCAACTAAGCATCCACCACTCAACATCGCCCCCATATATTCTGTATTAGGGATAGGTGAGAATCTGACTTCCCATTGTATAAGTCCATTACAAGGGAGTCTATCCAATAGGGATAGGTTGTCTCCAAAGTGGTGAAACAACCAACAGGTACAATGGGACAGATTGTAGAACCAACTTAGATTAGGGACAGCGTCCAATTGAAATCGCTTCAAAGGGGGTACTGATAGAGATGTGGATATCATTCTTGATTAACTTACATGGCCCCCATATCCTCCAGCTCTCAGCTAACGACTTATTCACTCAAGTTCCAAGAGGACACTCCTCCCTGATGTGTCATATATGATGTATGCTGTACTGCTGTTAGTGTGAAGCCATTGCAATATGGCGCTTACACTTAGATGTTTACATAGTTTGCATACCAGAGTTAGTAAAACAATGCACAATGCGCAGATGACAAGTGTTATCTCTTTTCTTGTTTTTGTATTATAGCCAATGGAACATTGCCATGAACCTCAGGGGGGATGCCCCCTCTGATGTTAACTTCCTGTGATAAATGAGAAACTGCCTTGACCCTTGCCTGGTGTCAGTGTGGGTTCCTCCATGCATGTCAAATCCTAGGATATACAGAGACGTATTGGAACCAGTGATTTTGCGCCTGATCAGAATTTCCTTTCACTACAAGCACCCTTTGGGGGATTGGGCACCTGATCCCAAAGACACTTCTTCTGCGGCTGCATTCACGGATCCTAAAGGTTTATATATACCTACAAATCTACAATAGAGTTGTGTCCATATTGCACAACCCTTAAAGGTGAGCACCTCTATTTTTCAAACAAATTCAGTTTGTGTTGAACGTACTACCCTATTGTGCGCCCCCCACCCCTCTTCTTTTGTCTCTACATCCCCCTCGTGACCGAGGGGAATCTAGATTCGCCCGTGGTTATCAAGACAAAATCCTAGGATCAAACCAATTTGGAGCAGTAGAGCAAATGTAATTAGCCCTGATTGAGGGCATCTTTGACACCTGGCACTGACTGAGCAAAGCATCTAGGAGTAACAGCAGTGTCTCAGTTGCCCCTAGGGACCATTTGCATATATTAAAACTTCATTTTTGTCAGTTTTTATATAAGCAAATGAGCCTCTAGGAGCAACTAAGATGTTGCTGTTATTCCTTAAAGCTTAGCTCAGTCAGTGCCAGGCATGATGATGTTTACACTGCCTGGTCCTGTCAATAACAGTGCAGAGGGTGCGGCAGTTGCAGAGATAGCTGAGCCTCTAGGTGTAACAGCAACACCCCCGTTGTTCCTAGAGGCTCATTTGCATATATTAAGCCTTCATTCTTCCCAGCAATGCGGGCACATATGAACATAAGACCAACACAGATGCCTTCAGCTACCAAGCACACATGGAACAGGTCAGCCTGCGTCATAGGTACGAACCTGCTGACAGATGCCCTTTAAGGAATTTATCATCTATGTCAGATAATAATCTCAGTTCCTCTGTTGTCATGCTATGTATACAACTGTGAATACAAATATATGCTTATTTATTTCAAAAATAAATATAAAAAGGAAACGAGCAGAAGAAATTATGGAAGAACGGCGTGTACCATGAAAGTAGAAATATGTAAAGCCTTTACTGTAGATAACACAAGAGGTTTCAGGGTTGAGCTGGTTCCTTCATGAGCCAAGGAGAACTGTCAAAAGGATTTCTTCATCTCTTTTCTTCATTACATTTATCATAAACTCAAGATGTATCCATTCATCCAGGCATAACAGCAGCCACCATAATTGATATAGGACAGAGGTGTGAAGTCACAAATCTCTGACCTTCCAAATGGCAGTTAACAGTTACATAGTAACATAGTATAAAAGTCCAAAAAAAGACATTTGTCTAGTTCGGCCTGTTATCCTGCAAGTTAGTTAGTTAGTTCATTTAATAGGTAAAAAGTAGAGATGGGACGGGGGATTCGTCGAATCCACGAATCCCTCGAATCTTGCTGGATTCGTGGGATTCGTGGACTCGAATCCCGACGCAATTTGCCTGAAACAAATCCGACGAATCCGGTGGGAGGGACTGGGAGGCGGAGCTGGGGGCCGGTGAGTTCACTGTGCTCCGGCCCCTCCGCTCCAGTACAGTTATAAAATGTGTAATTCTGATTAATAATCATGCTGCCCCCTCTGTCTGTAGTATAACATTCAATGAATCTTACTTACAGGGCTACTGCTATCGTAATGCAGGCCGGCCGGGCAGACGAGCGGCAGCGTCACTGACTGACGTCACCTGCTTGCGCCGCCTGCTTCATTCATAAAGCAGGCGGCGCAGGCAGGTGACGTCAGTCAGTCACTCTGCCTCTCGTCTGCCCGGCCGGCCTGCATTACAATAGCAGTAGCCCTGTAAGTAAGATTCATTGAATGTTATACTACAGACAGAGGGGGCAGCATGATTATTAATCAGAATTACACATTTTATAACTACTGGAGCGGCAATGGGGGGGTCTGTGGATGACACTGTTAAGAGGTGGGGGGTGGGTCTGTGGATGGCACTGTTATAGGGTGGGGGGGTCTGTGGATGGCACTGTTATGGGGTGGGGGGGGGTCTGTGGATGGCACTGTTATAGGGTGGGGGGGTCTGTGGATGGCACTGTTATAGGGTGGGGGGGTCTGTGGATGGCACTGTTATAGGGTGGGGGGGTCTGTAGATGGCACTGTTATGGGGTGGGGGGCTCTGTGGATGGCACTGTTATGGGGTGGGGGGGTCTGTGGATGGCACTGTTATGGGGTGGGGGGGGTCTGTGGATGGCACTGTTATGGGGTGGGGGGGTCTGTGGATGGCACTGTTGTGGGGGGGGGGTCTGTGGATGGCACTGTTATGGGGTGGGGGGTCTGTGGATGACACTGTTATGGGGTGGGGGGTCTGTGGATGGCACTGTTATGGGGTGGGGGGGTCTGTGGATGGCACTGTTATGGGGTGGGGGGGTCTGTGGATGGCACTGTTATAGGATGGGGGGATCTGTGAATGCCAGGGGGAGAGGTGAGAGGCACTATGATACTACTGGCACATTGGGGGATGCACTATGATACGGGCACATTATGGGGGGAGATGGCACTATGATACGGGCACATTATGGGGGGAGGTGGCACTATGATACGGGCACATTATGGGGGGAGGTGGCACTATGATACGGGCACATTGGGGGGGAGATGGCACTATGATACCGGCACATGGGGGGAGGAGAGAGGCACTCCGCAATTGATACTGGCACATGATTAGGGGGGCATCTATGGGGACACTTACTGGCACATTATTGGGTGGCACTGTGGGGCCACTTCTTATTGGCACATTATTGGGGGGCACTATGGGGGCATCTACTGAGGCCACAAAGAAGGGGTATTTTATATGGGGGGCTCTGTGTGGTACTAGTATTATCAGGGGTATTATCTGTTTCTGCAGTATAGTATTGGGAAGCACAGCGGCACAGTATTGGGGGTGTTAGGATGATTTGTCCAGAAGATGGGAGGATGATGGAAAAGTAGTAAACTAAGATTTTTTTTTTGTCAAGCTGCAGAGACGAAAAATGGCTGAAAAATGGTGGTCTGGTCTGAAGGTCTGAAAGGAGAAGATGAGGAAAGAGAACATCTACAAGAGACGTCACTGGATGTAAGAGGTATGTGGCTGTATTACCCTGTATGTTCTGTAGTGATAGGAGCAGGGGTCATCGCGGTCATATAGGGTGCGACCGTGACTGAGAGGTGGAGGTTCAGACAAACTGACGCGGTCTGACTTTGTTTCTTACACCGTGCGTTCACACAATTATGTACAGGATTCGTATGATTCGAGATTCGAAAGATTCGATATATTCGAGAACCTTTTCGGATTCGGATTCGAAAAAAATTGGATTCGTCCCACCTCTAGTAAAAAGACAGACGTAGGGTTGATCCAACTTATTTATCCAATCAATGAGCTTTCTTTGAATTAGGTATCAAAGCAGTTAGCAGTTTACGCTGTGTAAAATGTAATCAAATGTGAATAAAGACAGAATACAATGATCTACAGATTTCACAGACCCATATTTTATTCACAATAGACCATAAAACAAGTGAGATGTTGAATATGAGACAAGGAACTTGATGACAGCACCAAGTGTATGACTGGGGTGGCTAGGCCCAACAGAAAAATTTATTTTGGGGGGCCCACCATATGGATTCATTCAAATATAATTAATAATCTATCAATATTTCTTTATATGAACATAGACTGGTTGAGGTGCTGTACATTGAACATATGTATTTAGTGCAGTGTCTACTGTGTTATGTGCCACTTGTGCAGGGGGCGGGAGAATAGGGGCCCTTCGGGGGTGTAACGGATCTCCTGGCACCCTGACTAAGTACCTCCATTGATGGCTGCTCCTAGCGCTTCCCGAGGACTCCAAGTACTCCACTCTACATCGTAACCACCACAGGAACCAGGAACAGGAACAGCTCTTACAAGAGCTAGTAGTTATAGCCAGGGGAGTATAGCAAATCTTCAGCGTTTTGCAATCCCCAGTGTTGATCAGTTACCCAAACACCAGCCTCAACATGATGAAGGATAAAACAGTAATTCTTTATTGAACACACAAGCATTGACTTATATACAGTTGCAAGAAAAAGTATGTGAACCCCTTGGAATGATATGGATTTCTGCACAAATTAGTCATAAAATGTGATCTGATCTTTATCTAAGTCACAACAATAGACAATCACAGTCTGCTTAAAATAAAAACACACAAATAATTAAATGTTACCATGTTTTTATTGAACACACCATGTAAACATTCACAGTGCAGGTGTAAAAAGTATGTGAACCCTTGGATTTAATAACTGGTTGAACCTCCTTTGGCAGCAATAACTTCAGCCAAACGTTTCCTGTAGTTGCAGATCAGACGTGCACAACGGTCAGGAGTAATTCTTGACCATTCCTCTTTACAGAAATGTTTCAGTTCAGCAATATTCTTGGGATGTCTGGTGTGAATCGCCACAGCATCTCAATCAGGTTGAGGTCAGGACTCTGACTGGGCCACTCCAGAAGGCGTATTTTCTTCTGTTTAAGCCATTCTATTGTTGAATTTACTTCTGTGCTTTGGGTCGTTGTCTTGTTGCAACACCCAGCTTCAGCTGGTGGACAGATGGCCTTAAGTCCTCCTGCAAAATGTCTTGATAAACTTGGGAATTCATTTTTCCTTCGATGACAGCAAAGCAGCCCCAAACCATGATGCCCCCACCACCATACTTCACAGTTGGGATGAGGTTTTGATGTTGGTGTGCTGTGCCTCTTTTTCTCCACACATAGTGTTATGTGTTTCTTCCAAATAACTCAACTTTGGTTTCATCTGTCCACAGAATATTTTGCCAATACTGCTGTGGAACATCCAGGTGCTCTTGTGCAAACTGTAAACGTGCAGAAATGGTTTTTTTGGGACAGCAGTGGCTTGCTCTGTGGTATCCTCCCATAAAATCCATTCTTGCTTAGTGTTTTACGTATCGTAGATTCGCAAACAGGGATGTTAGCATATGCCAGAGATTTTTGTAAGTCTTTAGCTGACACTCTAGGATTCTTCTTCACCTCATTGAGCACTCTGCGCTGTGCTCTTGCAGTCATCTTTACAGGATGGCCACTCCAAGGGAGAGTAGCGGCAGTCATTGTCATTTATAGACAATTTGTCTTACCATGGACTGATGAACAGCAAGGCTTTTGGAGATACTTTTATAACCCTTTCCAGCTTTATGCAAGTCAACAATTCTTAATCGTAGGTCTTCTGATAGCTCTTTTGTGCGAGGCATCATTCACATCAGGCAATGCTTCTTGTGAAAAGCAAACCCAGAACTGGTGTATGTTTTTTATAGGGCAGGGCAGCTGTAACCAACACCTCCAATCTCATCTCATTGATTGGACTCCAGTTGGCTGACACCTCACTCCAATTAGCTCTTGGAGATGTCATTAGTCTAGGGGTTCACATACCTTTTCCACCTGCACTATGAATATTTACATGGTGTGTTCAATAAAAACATGGTAACATTTAATTCTTTGTGTGTTATTAGTTTAAGCAGACTGTGATTGTCTATTGTTGTTGCTTAGATGAAGATCAGATCACATTTTATGATCAATTTGTGCACAAATCCATATCATTCCAAAGGGTTCACATACTTTTTCTTGCAACTGTACACATTTTCCAACAAGGGTACCACCCCCGTGGACCTGGTTGGGAACTGAGGACATAACATGGAAGCCAATCCTTTACAGTTTTACAGTTTAAACACAAAAACTATACATTCAACAAACACAATGGCATTGCCTGTGACGCACTCAATAACAGAATAGGCATTGTCTTTGACGCAATAAACAAAATACAATTACCAAAACACAATGGGCTCTGCCTGTGATACAATTACCAAACATAATGGGCTAACTTAATCACTCACCGGCAGAAACACATTTTTCTCCAAAACACAGAAACCACCTCAAAACACCACATATCCCCATAATTTATACATCCATTAATAGCTCTGATCTGGTTGAACAATATATCCAAAAATCACCCAGATCCGAGCAGGGGTTCCCGAATTCCATGGAAGTCACATTTGGCCGACCGCAAGCATGGCTTTCCTGCCCAAAACAGTTCCACAGATTTAGGCTGTGCGGCCAGTCTGTCTTCTCCTTCAAAGTTAGTATATGGGCCATAATCCTGAGGCAAGAGGCTGGCAAACAGGCCCCTCCAAAACCCAGTGGCGAGGTTAGTTTCACCACACATCTCCCCCTCCCACTGGGTTTTCTCATAGGGGGATTCACCTGTACCCCTGTGAGCCAGCCAAAGCCTGGCAGCAACGCTTATCAAAAAAGTTGGGGCAGGGCCATGTCTACCATTGTGTGGGGCAGGGCCATTTCTTTAAATTGGTTTAATGAAATGGTAAAATGTCTCACTTTCAACATCTGTGTGTTCTAGGAGCCATTGTAAATAAAATATGGGTCTATGAGATTTTCAAATCATTGTATTCTGTTTTTTTTTTTTACTTTTATTTTACACATAACTCAAGTAAATGAACAGATCACAGTATTGCAGGCTCCAAATCATGCTGATCCAAACTGTTTATTATAGCAGGTGCATCCACCACAAAAGAAATGGTGACGTTTCAGTGGAAAAACCACCTTTATCAAACATGGATACAAGTTACAATGTGCACATATACAGTATATAACCCTTAATCCACAACTATTGCTCAACACTAGGGATGAGCAAATCAACTTTAGATGAAACATCCAAAGTCGATTCGCATAATACTTAGTTTGAATACTGTACAGGGCTAGCGCTACGTACAGTATTAGAATGCATTGGCTCCTATGAGCAGAAGTTATTACTTCACGAAGTCTCACGAGACTTCGCATAATAACTTCATAAATCAATTTCTACTGTTCTACTTCTAATGTTTCATCCAAAGTCGATTTGCTCATCCAATGTGCTGACCAATAGTTGTGGATTAAGGGGTATATATATATGTGCACATTGTAACTTCATAAATCAATTTCTACTGTAAAAAACTATTTCTCGAACTCAGGTTCAGTTCCAAGGTACCACTTGGAACTGAACCCGAGTTCGGGAAATGTTTTATTTGCATTAGAAATTGATTTATGAAGTTATTATACGAAATCTCGTAACTTCTGCTCATAGGATCCAATACATGCTACGTACAGTATTCAAACAAAGTTTTATGCAAATAGACTTGGGATGTTTCATCTAAAGTCGATTCTCTCATCCCTAGTCAACACCCAGATAATGCCCATATCTTATTATACACCATGGCAACACATGTATGCAAACAATAAAATGAGCTAAAACACATACAATACAATAATATATCAAATTAACCCCTTCAGGACATGTTTCACTTTCCTGAGCCTATTTTTGCTAATCTGACCTGTGTCACTTTATGTAGTAATAACTCTGGAACACTTTTATTTATCTAAGCCATTCTGAGATTGTTTTTCTCATGGCACAATGTACTTTATGTTAAAGGTAAATTTAAGTCAATATGTTTTACATATATTTATTAGTGATGAGCGGCAGGGGCAATATTCGAATTCGCGATATTTCGCGAATATTTGGGCGAATATTCGCCATATATTCGAAAATTCGCGAATTCATGATCTCCAGGCATTTTCTTGAATGCGAAAATTCGCATAAAATTCGCATAAAATATTCGCATAAAAATTCGCATAAACTGGCATTTAAAAAAAAAATCGAATATTCGCGATTTACGAATATATTTAGCGATATTCTAAATATTCGCGAATTCTCGAAGTGCCGATATTCGCGATTAAAATTCGCAATTCGAATATTCGTGATCAACACTAATATTTATATGAAAAACGTAAAATTTTTAGAAATTTTTAGAAATTTTCTATTTTCAATATTTTAATTTCTCTTCTTTTAAGACGGATAGTGATACCTCATAAAATAGATATTAATTAACATTCACCATCTTTCTACTTTATGTTTGCATCATTTCGTGAATGTCATTTTATTTTTTTA
Source organism: Bufo bufo (assembly GCF_905171765.1). Lineage (NCBI taxonomy): Eukaryota > Metazoa > Chordata > Amphibia > Anura > Bufonidae > Bufo > Bufo bufo. The sequence goes on along the minus strand of NC_053395.1, from coordinate 66,130,761 downwards.
GGATGTTAAAAGTCTTTGATTTTTAGAAGTAAATTTTCAAATTATTAAGGAAATTTCCAAAATCTACTTATTAAAGGACCAATTGAGTTTTGAAGTTAACGTAGTAGAAACTAATTACCCCATTAATAAATTACCCCATTTTAGAAACTACACCTCTCAAGTTATTCAAAACTGATTTTACAAAAATTATTAACCCTTTACATGTTTCACAAGAATTAAAGGAAAATGGAGGAACAATTTCACTTTTTTTGCAGACTTTACATTTGAATCCATTTTGTCCTGTAAGGCAGCAAGGGTTAACAGTCAAACAAACCTCAATATTTATTACCCTGACTCTGCAGTTTACAGAAACACCCCACGCGTGGTTGTAAACTGCTGTATGAGCACATGGCAGAAAAGGAGCGCCATATGGTTTTTGGAGGGCAGATTTTGTTGGAATGGCTTAAGGGCCATGTTGCTATTGATCAGCCTTTGGACCCTAGTACAGCCATTTTCTGACAACCATACATTGTATTTTTTCTCTCAACTGAGCTCTATCATTGGTTCTATTTTGGGGTACATACAACTTTTTGATCACTTTGTATTTAGCTTTTTGGGATGCAGGATAAAGAAAAGGTGGCAACTCTGCCTTTGCTTTTGGGGTTTGGTATTGCAGCAAACACAGTGCGGGAAAAATGACATGTTATCTATAGTTTTTTTATGTTTTACCACTTTTACATAAAACATTTTTGAAAAAAATCCTGTTTTAGTGTCGCCATTTTCTGAACCATAATTTTAAAAAAATTTATGCTGATCATCTTGTATGGGTGATCATTTTTTGTGGGATGAGGTGAGGTTTTGAAAGGTACCATTGTGGGGTACATAGAACTTTTTGATTGCTTGCTACTACACTTTTTTATAAGGCAAAGTGACCAAAAAATTGCTATTTTGGCACAGTTTTTATTTATTTATTTTTTAATGGAGTTAATTTGATGGGGTAGATTGTGTGATATTTTTATAGAGCCGGTCATTACAGATACGACGATACCTAATATGTCTATTTTCATTTACTTTATTTTTTTTATTCATTGTATGAGGCGAAATGGCACTTTTTTTTAACTTTATTTTAACTTTTTATTTTTGTTCCAGTGTGAGACATTACCTTTTAGGGGTCTAATCCCCTCTACAATGTATTACAATACATTGTGTATTATAATGCATCGACTGTCAGTGTATTGACCATGTAATACATTGACAGTCTGCCTATGAGACCCAGACACGGGGCTGGGTTTTTACAGGCTTCTGTAGGTAGGTAGGTAGGTAGGTAGGCATTGGGCTGCGGTGACAGGGAATCCGATGGGGTCGGAGAGGGAGCCCCCTCCACAAACTCTGTGCAACGATGACTGCATATATAGCTGGGGTTCGGCTCGCAGGAACAGCCAGGCCCCTGCGGCTGATCAAGTGGGTGCAGCTCCTGCACCTGCCCGATCAGTGTGCCGTACCTGTATGGTGGCTGTCGGCAAGTCTCTTCCCGCTGCACCGTACATGTATGGTGGATGTCAGGAAGGGGTTAAATCCTGTGGATACATAAGGATGGGTACACATACCGGATCACATTTTTTATTTCACATACTGTATCATAGGTCATCCTCAAAACTAAAAGAAACATAGCATGTGCATTACATTAATAGTGGCCAGCTGCACTCTCCCCGGTTGCTTTGGGTGCCCTGGGTGCTCTGATGCACATATGTGGAGATCATACAGGCAAGATGTTTGAAAGGGGCATTCCCCACAAGCTAATTACAGCACTCATAAATGACACACCTAAAGTCTTCTCATAAATGCATTTTCAATTCACCTATTGTACAGTGAGAAACAGAAGTATTTGAACACCCTGCGATTTTGCAAGTTCTCACACTTAGAAATCATGGAGGGGTCTGAAATTCACATTGTAGGTACAGCCCCACTCTAAGAGACAGAATTTAAAAAAAAATATCTGGAAATCACATTGTATGATTTTTAAAGATTTTTTTTGTCTTGCACTGCTGAACATAAGTATTTGAACACCTGAGAAACAGCAAGAATTCTGTCTCTCAAAGACCTGTTACTGTGCCTTTAAAAAGTCCACCTCTACTCCACTCATTAATCTAACTTAGTAGCACCTGTCTGAGCTCTTTAACCGCCTCCGGACCGCCTAACGCAGGATTGCGTTCCGGAGGCGGTCGATTCATTCCTCTTCGACGCGCCGGCACGTCATCTTGCGAGACGCGAGATTTCCTGTGAACGCGCGCACACAGGAGCGCGCGTTCACAGGAACTGCAGGTAAACAAGCTCATCTACAGCCTGCCAGCGGCGATCATTCGCTGGCAGGCTGTAGATCCGATTTTTTTAACCCCTGAAAGGTATATTAGACGCTGTTTTGTTAACAGCGTCTAATATACCTGCTACCTGGTCCTCTGGTGGTCCCTTTTGCTTGGATCGACCACCAGAGGACACAGGCAGCTCTGTAAAGTAGCACCAAACACCACTACACTACACCCCCCCGTCACTTATTAACCCCTTATTAACCCCTGATCACCCCATATTAGACTCCCTGATCACCCCCCTGTCATTGATCACCCCCCTGTAAGGCTCCATTCAGATGTCCGTATGTGTTTTGCGGATCCGCGGATCCACGGATCGGATCCGCGGATCCGAAAAACACATTCGGAAGTCTGAATGGTGCCTTACAGGGGGCTGATCAATGACAGGGGGGTGATCACCCCATATAGACTCCCTGATCACCCCCCGGTCATTGATCACCCCCCTGTAAGGCTCCATTCAGACGTCCGTATGTGTTTTGCGGATCCGCGGATCCACGGATCTGAAAAACACATACAGACGTCTGAATGGAGCCTTACAGGGGGGAGATCACCCCATATAGACTCCCTGATCACCCCCCTGTCATTGATCACCCCCCTGTAAGGCTCCATTCAGACGCCCGTATGTGTTTTGTGGATCCGCAGATCCACAGATCCGCAAAACACGGACACCGGCAATGTGCTTTCCGCATTTTGCGGATCCGCACATTGCCAGAACTATATAGAAAATGCCTTTTCTTGTCCGCAATTGCGGACAAGATTAGGACATGTTCTATAGGCTCTACAAAAAACGCAGTGCTCGCCCGATCAGGCCTGATCTTGTGCGAACACTTGCGTTCAGTCCGCCCCACCGCAGTGACAGAATTTTTTTTTTTCTGATTAATGCAAAAACACAGTAAAACCGCTGTGGCGCTATAAAAAGATCACCTTAGAGGGGCATGGCGAGTTCATAGAAGATTTTTTTTTTTGGTCACAAGTTAGTGGAAATTGTTTTTTTTTTATTGTTTTTTTTTTTTCTTACAAAGTCTCATATTCCACTAACTTGTGACAAAAAATTAAATCTCACATGAACTCACCATACCCCTCATGGAATCCAATTGCGTAAATTTTTTGGACATTTATATTCCAGAAGGGGCCCAAATTCTAAAGAACACCTTTAGGATTTCACAGGGCATTTTTTACGCATTTGGATTCCAGACTTCTTCTCACGCTTTAGGGCCCCTAAAATGCCAGGGCAGTATAAATACCCCACATGTGACCACATTTTGGAAAGAAGACGCCCCAAGGTATTTCGTGAGGGGCATGGCGAGTTCATGTAAAACTTTATTTTTTGTCACAAGTTAGTGGAAAATGAGACTTTGTAAGAGAAAAAAAAAATAATAAATAAAAATAAAAAAACATTTTCTGCTAACTTGTGACAAAAAAAAAAATCTTCTATGAACTTGCCATGCCCCTCACGGAATAACTTGGGGTGTCTTCTTCCCAAAATGGGGTCACTTGTGGGGTATTTATACTGCCCTGGCATTTTAGGGGACCTAAAGCGTGAGAAGTAGTTTGGAATCCAAATGCGTAAAAATGCCCTGCTAAAAGGTACTCATTGGAATTTGGGCCCCTTTGCGCACCTAGGCTGCAAAAAAGTGTCACACATGTGGTATCGCCGTACTCAGGAGAAGTAGGGCAATGTGTTTTAGGGTGTATTTTTACATATACCCATGCTGGGTGAAAGAAATATCTCTGTAAATGTCAACTTTTCCCATTTTCTTATACAAAGTTGTCATTTTAGAGAGATATTTCTCTCACCCAGCATGGGTATATGTAAAAAATACACCCCAAAACACAAATTTTGGGGTGTATTTTTACATATACCCATGCTGGGTGAGAGAAATATCTCTAAAATGACAACTTTGTATAAGAAAATGAGAAAAGTTGACATTTACAGAGATATTTCTTTCACCCAGCATGGGTATATGTAAAAATACACCCTAAAACACATTGCCCTACTTCTCCTGAGTACGGCGATACCACATGTGTGACACTTTTTTGCAGCCTAGGTGCGCAAAGGGGCCCAAATTCCAATGAGTACCTTTTAGCAGGGCATTTTTACGCATTTGGATTCCAAACTACTTCTCACGCTTTAGGTCCCCTAAAATGCCAGGGCAGTATAAATACCCCACAAGTGACCCCATTTTGGAAAGAAGATACCCCAAGGTATTTCGGGATGGGCATTGTGAGTTCATGGAAGTTTTTCTTTTTTGTCACAAGTTAGTGGAATATGAGACTTTGTAAGAAAAAAAGAAAAAAATCATCATTTTCCGCTAACTTGTGACAAAAAATAAAAACTTTTATGAACTCACTATGCCCATCATCGAATACCTTAGGGTGTCTACTTTCCGAAATGGGGTCATTTGTGGGGTGTTTTTACTGTCTGGGTATTATAGAACCTCAGGAAACATGACAGGTGCTCAGAAAGTCAGAGCTGCTTCAAAATGCGGAAATTCACATTTTTGTACCATAGTTTGTAAACGCTATAACTTTTGCGCAAACCAATAAATATACACTTATTGCATTTTTTTTTATCAAAGACATGTAGAACAATAAATTTAGAGAAAAATTTATATACTACTTTAAAAGTAGTTAAAAAAAATAATTACAAATGAAAGTGAAAAATTTCATTATTTTGCAAAAAATTCGGTCAATTTCGATTAAAGACACCTGTCCACCCCACAGTAAGTCAGATGCCAACTACTACCATGAGCAAGACCAAAGAGCTGTCAAAAGACACTATAGACAAAATTGTGGACCTCCACAAGGATGGAAAGGGCTACGGGGCAATTCCCAAGCAGCTTAATAAAAATAGATCAACTGTTGGAGAAATTGTTGGAAAATGGAAGAGGCTAAAGACGACTGTCAGTCTCCCCCGGACTGGGGCTGGATGCAAGATCTCACCTCGAGGGGTATCACTGATAATAAGAAAGTTGAGGAATCAGCCCAGAACTACAAGGGAGGAGCTGGTCAATGACATGAAGAGAGCTGTAACCACAGTTTCAAAGGTCACTGTCGGTAGAACACTATGCCGTCATGGTTTCAAATCATGCATTGCACGGAAGGTTCCCCTGCTCAAGTCATCACATGTCCAGGCCCGTCTGAAGTTTTCCAAAGACCATCTGGATGATCCAGAGGAGGCATGGAAGAAAGTATGTGGTCAGATGAGACCAAAGTAGAACTTTTTGGTCTAAACTTCACTCGTTGTGTTTGGAGGAAAAAGAAGGATGAGTTGCATCCCAAAAACACCATCCCTACTGTGAAGCATAGGGGTGGTAACATCATGTTTGGGGAAGATTTTCTGCGAAGGGGACAGGACAACTGCACTGTATTAAGGAGAGGATGAATGGGGCCATTTATTGTGAGATTTTGAGCAACAACCTCCTCCCCTCAGTCAGAGCATTGAAGATGGGTCGTGGCTGGGTCTTCCAACATGACAACGACCCGAAGCACACAGCCAGGATAACCAAGGAGTGGCTCCATAAGAAGCATATGAAGGTTCTGGAGTGGCCTAGCCAGTCTCCAGACCTAAATCCAATAGAACATCTTTGGAGGGAGCTGAAACTGTGTTTCTCAGTGATAGCCCCGAAACCTGACAGATCTAGAGGATTGGCAATTGCACCGTAGCCCTTTCCATCCATGTGGAGGTTCACAATTTTGTCTCTGGTCTCTTTGGTCTTGCCCATGGTAGTAGTTGCCATCTGACTTACTGTAGGGTGGGCAGGTGTCTTCAAAGCTTAGACAGGTGCTACTAAGTTAGATTAATGAGTGGAGTAGAGGTGGACTTTTTAAAGGCACAGTAACAGGTCTTTGAGAGCCAGAATTCTTGCTGTTTCTCAGGTGTTCAAATACTTATGTTTAGCAGTGCAAGACAAAAAAAAATCTTTAAAAATCATACAAAGTGATTTCCTGATTTATTTCTTTTTATTCTGTCTCTCAGAGTGGGGATGTACCTACAATGTGAATTTCAGACCCCTCCATGATTTCTAAGTGTGAGATCTTGCAAAATCGAAGGGTGTTCAAATACTTCTGTTCCTCACTGTAAATGGTTTGGAGCAAGGTTTGGAATCTGCAATGCTGCGATCTGTTCATTTACTTTGGATTATCAAGATGTTTTGTCTGGTTGTCATGGACAGAGTCACTGGAAGGCCTGGTTTACTGATCACTCCTTTTTCTAGTCGGATAGATAGATAGATCTCAAGGTTAGCTGATGGAAGCATAGATTCATTTCTTTATTAGTCAAAAGTTGAATACTTGTTGCTATAGAACAAGGCTACAGTTAGGGGTCATGCACACGACCATATGTATTTTGCGGTCCGCAAAAAATACGGATGACGTCCGTATGCATTCCATATTTTGTGGAACGGAACAGCTGGCCCCTAATAGAACAGTACTATCCTTGTCCGTAATGCAGACAATAATCGGACATTTAAAAAAAAAAAATCGGAACGGAAATACGGACCCACGGAAACGGATTGCACACGGAGTAACTTCAGTTTTTTTAGCGGACCCATTGAAGTGAATGAGTCCGCATACGGTCCGCAAAAAAAAAAAAACGGAACGGAAATGTAAAGAGAATAGGGAGGCCTTACTTATGTCTCATTTCTGAGAAGCATACCATTGTGCCATTGTTGTTTCCTGGCTCCTTGCGAGGTGTAAAAGAACATTTGTCATAGATAATATCTTTGACTAAGCTGCTAAGATAAAATATTTTTATTAAGCACATATAAAATGAAATCACAGACAAGAAGGCTTCATCACTAACTAGTGCGTTCCTCCTAGCTTATTAGTCATGTGGAATCACACAGTTTGTGCTCCTTTATAGAACCCCAGTCACGGGTCTGGGGTCTTTCAGTGGTTTCAGAATGCAAAGGTGCCCGCTCGTTTACTGATATTACTACATTTGGTAGATGTCCAAAGGAAAAGTGATCTGTCTGCTGACACCTTAATGTAAAGACACTCTACTGGTTAATGATCTCTTTTGTAATTAGATCATTTAGCATCTTATCTGTGATAGCTCTACACCTCTGATTCAGAAATATGTAGTATTTTCGTCTTTGCAGGAATAGCATAGCTTTTCTCATTTTCTCCCTGAATAGGATTTTGTCTAAAAAGCATTTTGCAGAAATGTATTTTGCTGATCTTGGATTGATACATGCTATTTATTCCAAGATTGGTCTAGTTATTTAAATTGGCTTTGTGTTATCTCCTGGAACATGTCTGAGGGCAGACACAATAGCATTTATGTGTTCAGTTTGCAGTATCAGAATGCTACAAAACATGGCCAACAGCACAAAAAAAGACAATTTAAGCATAAGAACTGCAAATGAATGTGAAGGAAAACCAAATCTTTGAAGCTATTCAGAGGGTTGGTCGGGGATTACTTAAAAATAAAACTGGAGTAGATATAGAGATGATTGCACTATTGGCTGACATTTTGTGCAAACTTTTCTTGAGGTCAAAAGTTTTCAGTTTGGGAGAGTGGACTAATTAGTTACTGTTGTGATGAAAAACTGCTGGCTGGTTTTGTTAGGGTTAAGTAAAGAATTGTGCCAGACTTTCATGTCTGTATTCCATTTTTTATAAAATCTAATCTAGCAAAGTGGTTTGTCCAAACCCGAATGCTTTGTTTGCCTGCACCTCTGATAATGTGAAAAAATATCATTCCACTTGGTTGAGTTCTGAAAATTGAGGTGGCGTCGAAAATAATTTTTGTCTTTTCATTTAAACCACTTGAAAATCACACAGTAGTGTTGATTAGTCAACTAAAATATATACAGTATGAACTCCTAGATATACTGAGTGCCACAACCAGGCTCCTGTACCCCACAGCCGATAAAAGGAATAATTACAATTAAAAAATCTCTTAGCTCTCAAAGTATATTACATCTGTCAATATTTATTATTAAAATTAAAATCAAAGATTCCCAAAACTCTCTGGATACACCAATGACGCTGCAGTAGATAACAGAGAGGATCTCATTGATAAAGGGTAAAAATTCCACAAGAGATCCTTCCAGAAATGATAAAATACAGCCTGCCAGGTATCCAGGCTGCAATAACACAACTCTTCAATGTTGTGCTGAGTGACGGCTATTTCCCCCAGTGCTGGAACCAAGGCCTCTTACCATCAATACATAAGAGCGGAGACAGATGCGACCCAACCAATTAACGAGGAATATGTGTCAGCAGCAACCTGGGAAAACTCTGTAACAACATCCTAAATAAGAGGAGGCTCAGATTCCCCACCCAGCACAATGTACTCAGCAAAAGCCAAACCGGCGTCATGCCAAACCACTGCACCACATGCTGCACAGCCTTATCAAAAGCTACATCCACAATACAAAGCATAGAAAGAACTATATCTGTTTTTGGATTTTAAGAAGGCATTTGAGTCAGTGTGGTCCCCAGGTCTATTCCTGAAACTTCTGGAAAGTGGAATAGGAGGCAGGGCCGTACCTAGAGCATTTGGCACCCGGGGTGAACCCTTTGTTTGGCACCCCCCCCCCCCCCCCCCCCCTACCCCAAGAAAGTTAAGAAAACATGCAAACTTTTTTCAATGTTTTCAATAATATTTATTACAAATTTGTAAGCTCTATATCAACTTGAAAAAACTATAACTTAATTACACCCCCTCCCTCCCCACCTTAATTACACCCCCCCTTAATTACACACACACACCCTTAATTACACCCCCTCTCTTCTCCCCTTAATTACACCTCCTCCCTTAATTACACCCCCCTTAATTACACCCCCTCCCTCCCCACATTAATTACACCCCCTCCCTTAATTACACCCCCCCCTTAATTACACCCCCTCTCTTCTCCCCTTAATTACACACCCTCCCTTAATTACACATCACCTCCTCCCTTAATTACACCCCCTCCCTCCCCACCTTAATTACACCCCCTCCCTTAATTACACCCCCCCTTAATTACACACTCCCCCCCTCCCCACCTTAATTACAAACCCCTCCCTTAATTACACACACACACATCCCTTAATTACACCCCCCCCCCTTAATTACAAACCCCCACTTAATTACACACACACACACCCCTTAATTACACAATTATTTACTCACATTTTGATGATGCCTCAGGCTCCGTCCGACCGCTGGTAATGGATCCTTCTGCTTCTTTAAAAGATCCGTGAAGGCGGCGCGGCGTCAGCGTCGTGACGTCATGTTGCGCGCCGCCGCAATAATCCTTCCACAGAAGTCGGCGCCTGGCGGAGTCGCGTCGCGGTCCAGCAGTGGATGGAGGGGTGACTCCGTCATGGCACCCCCCTTGTGAGTGGCACCCGGGCGGGCCGCCCCCCCTTGGTACGCCACTGATAGGAGGAAACTAGGGGGAATAGGAGGTCAAAGAGGGATTCTGGGCTAACAGAAATATTTCACCTGGAATTCTGCAAACACGTTCTCAAAGTCCATCGGAGCACCTCAAACTGTGCCTGCCGAGCAGCCTTGGGCAGATTCCCACACCTTGCAGATCTCCATACCTTGTTGTCCAGAAGAGGGTGCTATCATTCCAGACCCATCTACATAGTAGCAGTCCAAGCTCCTACCATCACAAAGCCTTGCTACACCAAGAATCCCCGGGAAAAAGAGACAATGCAGAATAACTCACCCAAACCAGCCTGTGCAAGCCACCAATCAGTTCATCCTGACAAAAGGTGAAATCCAGAAGAAGATACACAAGGGCAATGAGAAATATATCAATATTGGGAGGAATGAAATAAGAAATTCACAAAAACTGACAATATACTAGAGCCTACAGAGGAAGTAAAAAGTACCCAACCCCAGAGACCGCTGGCCCCGCCGTCGAGGGTGGTGTAGGAACGCTACTTGTGACTAAAAAGTACCCAACCCCAGAGATCGACTAATCCTCAAGCAGTACAGACTGTGTGCCCACATACTGTTCATTGAATCCAGGCAGCACCAACAAAGCTACAAGCCCAGGTAGAGCAGACTGTGCCAGCAGTGCATACAGGAGGCCATGGAAGATAAGGCCCACTTTCTGCTGCAGTGTTCCAAATACTCAGCAGTGATAGACAGTTCAGGAGAATGTCTGATCTCTTCCCATACTTCACCTCAATGGAGGAGGAAGAGAAACTATCCATGGACGGACATAAAAACACAATGGTCATGGAGCGTGATGAAGGGGATTTTATGTTTTCCCTGAAAAGCGTTGAGCCGCACATTCTTGGAATAAAGAGATTGACCATGAGTTGCTGCCTTCTTCACCACCTAGCTATCCTCTGTCTTCATTTCACTTGCTTCCATCACCTGTTGCGCCCCGCGTTCAAGAATACTTCTGGGTTTTCATTGACCCAAGAAGCATTTGTTAACCTCCTCTTCTCTTTTTTTTCCCCTCCTCTACGTGTCCACTGTAAGGAGTGTGATACGCCATGGACTTCTATATCCTTGCCCTTGGTATGTTCCTATCCCCATTCCGAATCTCTCCCCAATTATTTTCCTACTTGCTTGGTCAATACAGATATGTATTTAGTCCTCCCAATAAAGCTTATTTGAATCTGAATTGAATTTAGATATGAGAAAGATAGATAGATAGATAGATAGATAGATAGATAGATAGATAGATAGATAGATAGATAGATAAAAATGCAAAAAGGCAGCACTCTCACATGGGTGAATAAACTTTTTTTTCATTTTTTCAATCATTGGAGAGTGCTGCCTGTTTGCATTTTAACTTTTTGGGCAATAGTCTAGTCCCCTCAGGCTTGCACCTGTTCTATTTCTATTTGACTTTTCGCTTCTGGTGCTGCAATTTTTCTGTTTTTCTAGATACATTTTTCTAGATGCATAAACTGACTGAGTGGAACAGTAAATGAATGGTCTTACCTAGGAAAACTTTGATCTAATGTGCACTGATGTCTACTGCAGCTGAGAGCAAACGAACATGCAATGATATAAATAAGATGCTTGCAGGTATACAGTACATTGACATGTCCTTGTAGGTGTAGCCTAGATGAATTGTCATTGAACGCTTTGGTAGTTAAAAATATCAGGTCATCTAAAGTTCTATAGAAACACACAGATAGCGTCTGACAGTGTCACATTTGTATTGTATTTCATATTGAAATGTCTTAGTTCTCTAGTCAGAATGCCAAATTAAACATCATAGTTAATACACTGACCACAGTAACCTGCAAATAATATTATTCTATGGTATATAAAGTAATAATAATTTAATCTGGCATCCACTTCATGGGGTTCTATGACTGCAAGGTATGGTGGTGGCAGTTCTGTACAGCATTGTAATTTAGATGACTATACCATATTGTAGTTTTATTTGGACTCCTAATGTAGATACTGAATGGTGCTTATTAATACGCACTGTATGGTATGGGCATTTGTTTACTGTGTGACAGCACATCACATTAGTCCGACCTAGAAATTTCCACCATTAAAAAAAAAACTATACTATGGCAGATTGAAGCCAAAAATATCTACATCTGCAGTATCCCAGACCTGGGGGTATCAGTAATTGTTTTATTTTATTTCATTGATAAGTTTGGCTGTAAGTACCAGCCAGGAAAGGTATGGATGGAATAGATTAGCAGGAACAGGGCTAACCACCCTATTCCTCCCCTCTTGGTGGGCATGGGTAGGTCCTGCTTTCTGCCAGGATGGGGAGTTGCTGTGTAGTGATGTCCCGAACAATTCGCCGGCGAACAGTGAACGGCGAATATGGCTTGTTCGCGTTCGCCGGGGCGGGCGAATATATGCGATGTTTGGTCTGCCCCCTATTCGTCATCATTGTGTAAACTTTGACCCTGTACCTCACAGTCAGCAGACACATTCTAGCCAATCAGCAGCAGACCCTCCCTCCCAGACCCTCCCACCTCCTGGACAGTATCCATTTTAGATTCATTCGGAAGCTGCATTCTTAGTGAGAGGAGGGACATTGCTGCTGCTGCTGATTTAATAGGGAAAGCGTTAGCTAGGGCAGTGTTCTGTGTCCACAGACTCATCTGCTGTAAGGACAGCGTCCTGACAGAACCCCAAAAGGGCTGGTACATCAGTCTGCTTTTTATATTTATATATATATATATATATATATATATATATATATTGCAGTTGCCTGCCCGTGTGTGAGAGGCTGCAGGCTCAGTCACAGACAGTACTGTGTGCACACCATTCATACAGGGAGTCACAATACCTTGCAGATAAAAAAAAGTCAATTTATTTGTTCTCTGTGATATAATCGCAGTTGCCAGACAGTGAGAGGCTGCAGGCTCACAGACTGTACTGTGTCAACTGTCCAGGCCACCACTCATACCATTACAGGGTGTCACAATACATTGCAGATATAAAAAAAGTCAATTTATTTTTTCTCTGTCATATAATCGCAGTTGCAAGCCAGTGAGTGTCTGGCCCACAGACTGTACTGTGGCCACTGGCCAGGCCACCACTCATACCGTTACAGGGTGTCACAATACTTTGCAGATAAAAAAAGTCAATGAATTTTTTCTCTGTGATATAATCGCAGTTGACAGACAGTGAGAGGCTGCAGGCTCACAGACTGTACTGTGGCCACTGGCCAGGCCACCACTCATACCGTTATAGGGTGTCACAATACCTTGCAGATAAAAAAATGTCAATTTATTTTTTCTCTGTGATATAAATCGCAGTTGACAGACAGTGAGAGGCTGCAGGCTCACAGACTGTACTGTGGCCACTGGGCAGGCCACCACTCATACCGTTACAGGGTGTCACAATACCTTGCAGATAAAAAAATTCAATTAATTTTTTCTCTGTGATATAATCGCAGTTGCAAGCCAGTGAGTGTCTGGCCCACAGACTGTACTGTGGCCACTGGCCAGGCCACCACTCATACCATTACAGGGTGTCACAATACATTGCAGATAAAAAAAGTCAATACATTTTTTTCTCTGTGATATAATCGCAGTTGACAGACAGTGAGAGCCTGCAGGCTCACAGACTGTACTGTGGCCACTGGCCAGGCCACCACTCATACCATTACAGGGTGTCACAGTACCTTGCAGATAAAAAAAAGTCAATTTATTTTTTCTCTGTGATATAATCGCAGTTGCCAGACAGTGAGAGGCTGCAGGCTCACAGACTGTACTGTGGCCACTGGCGAGGCCACCACTCATATTGTTACAGGGTGTCACAATACCTTGCAGATAAAAAAAAGTCATGGCGCACTTTTCCGATATTCAGCGGTGAAACAAAATGCCAGTGAGGCGCTTGATTTGCGACAGCCCGACACGTTGGAATTCAACACTCCTAATGTTCGACCGCCTGCTCCAACAAGAAAAAGCCGTCAATGAGTATTTGTAAGACCGGGGTGCTAGGACAGCCTCTGCGGAGCTTGGAATTTTTTTGACACGTTACTGGACGCTCATGCGCAATGCCTGTAGGCTCATGAATCCTTTTGAGGAGGTGACAAACCTAGTCAGTCGCACCAAAGGCACCATCAGCGACCTCATCCCATTTGTTTTCTTCCTGGAACGTGCCCTGCGAAGAGTGCTGGATCAGGCTGTAGATGAGCGTGAAGAGGAAGAGGAAGAGTTGTGGTCACCATCACCACCAGAAACAGCCTTGTCATCATCGCTTGCCGGACCTGCGGCAACGCTGCAAGAGGAGTATGAGGAAGAGGAGTCAGAGGAGGAATGTGGCTTTGAGGAGGAGGAAGACCAACCACAGCAGGCATCCCAGGGTGCTCGTTGTTGTCACCTATCTGGGACCCGTGGTGTTGTACGTGGCTGGGGGGAAGAACAGACCGTCAATGACATCAGTGAGGACGAGGAACGGGAAATGAGTAGCTCGGCATCCAACCTTGTGCAAATGGCGTCTTTCATGCTGTCATGTCTGTTGAGGGACCCTCGTATAAAAAGGATGAAGGAGAACGACCTGTACTGGGTGGCCACGCTACTAGACCCCCGGTATAAGCAGAAAGTGGCGGAAATGTTACCAAATTATCGAAAGTCAGAAAGGATGCAGCAGTTCAAAACCAAACTAAAAAATATGCTTTACACAGCTTATAAGGGGGATGTCACAGCACAACGGGAATCTAACTGGGGAAAAGGTGAAAATAATCCTCCTCCTACCACGACGGCGGCAAGATCAGGACGCTTTACAGACGTGTTGTTGATGGAGGACATGCAGAGCTTTTTCAGTCATACACATCGCCACAGCCCTTCGGGATCCAGCCTTAGAGAACGACTCGACCGACAGGTAGCAGACTACCTTGCCTTAACTGCAGATATCGACAATCTGAGGAGCGATGAACCCCTTGACTACTGGGTGTGCAGGCTTGACCTGTGGCCTGAGCTATCCCAATTTGCGATAAAACTTCTGGCCTGCCCCGCTTCAAGTGTCCTGTCAGAAAGGACCTTCAGTGCAGCAGGAGGCATTGTCACTGACAAAAGAAGTCGCCTCGGTCAAAAAAGTGTTGATTACCTCACCTTCATTAAGATGAATGAGGCATGGATCCGGAAGGGACTGACAATGGGGGATACGTTTGACTAACAAAAGGCCTGATGACATGCCTTGGCCTCAAAATGGTCCCCACGCTGCTGTATTTAATGTCTGCATACCGGATGACTTTCGTGAATTCTCCGCCACCAACTAGGGTTCAAGCCACAATGTTTCAGTCACTTTTCTGCCTGGAAAACATAAATTTTTACGGCCGCTGCTACAACAGCAGCTGCAACAATACCATTATTGTTCAGGCATGTGTACATGCCTAATTTTTCTGGCCTCTGGTGCTGCACTCTGGCTGCAGAAAAAAAAAGAAAAAAAAAGGCACATACAAGTGTCAATTCCCCTTCGTGATCGTTACCTTGTTGTGGTGAAGGGGCTTGCGTATCACAATGAAGCGATCATTGCCTTTATGAGTGTGTTGGCAATGTTGCCACACCCCAGATGATAAGGCTGTTGCTTCATTATGATCAGACCAAAAGCGATCGGCTGGATAATTTTTCATAGAAAAAAACATACATTTTATTTTATTTTTATATTTTTTTTAAGTTGTATGGGTTTTTAATACATAAAATAAAAAAATCATAATAAAGTCTCTTAATAGTTTATTAGAAATAATGCAGACAATTTAAAAAATCCCCATCAATTCCAATACAAAGCAAGTACAGAGCTCAGAACTAAATTATTTCAGGATGTCGTAATGGTTCGTTAATTCGACAATGGTTAATCAATTCGACACACGTCCCCGGATAGGGGACGTAACAGGGAATAAACTGATAGGAATAGTACTAATTAAGACACCACTCATATAGGGTGTCACAGCACATTGCTCTGTGCACGCGCAGTGCCCCAACTTGGGAGTAAGAGGACCGACCAAGCTGCTTTTTTCATCTCCCGGTTCCTAAAATCAATTCAGTTTGGTGTATCAGAGTTTGGTCTGTCACTGTGAAGGCAGTCGAAGGTACCCAGCCTAAAATTTTTTTCACAAAAGGCAATCTCTGATATGGGACGTAACAGGGATTAAACTGATGAGAATAGTACTACAGAAAATACCACTCATATCGGGTGTGACAGTAAATTGCACGGCGCAGACGCAGTGACCGTGGATTAAAACAAAGGGGAGGGAGCCAGCGTTTTTTTAACCATCTCCCCGTTCGAAAAATCAATTCAATAAATGGATTCCAGATTGGGGATGTAACAGGGATTAAACTGATGAGAATATTACTACAGAAAATTCCACTCATATCGGGTGTGAGAGTAAATTGCACGGCGCAGACGCAGTGACCGTGGATTAAAACAAAGGGGAGGGAGCCAGCGTTTATTTAACCATCTCCCCGTTTGAAAAATAAATTAAATAAATGGACCCCAGATTTGGGACGTAACAGGGATTAAACTGATGAGAATAGTACTACAAAAAATACCACTCATATCGGGTGTGACAGTAAATTGCACGGCGCAGACGCAGTGACCGTGGATTCAAACAAAGGGGAGGGAGCCAGCGTTTTTTTAACCATCTCCCCGTTCTAAAAATCAATTCAATTCACCTTTCGGGGACCCTTGGTGTTGTACGTGGCTGGGTGGAGGAAGAAACCTTCAATGACATCATCGGGACATGGCTAGCTTGGTATCCAACCTTGTGCAAATGGGTAGTTTGCGGTTGGGCAAATGGACTGTTTGCGGTTGTTTGCGGTGCATTAAAAGGGGAGTTTGGTCTGTCAATGTCTGTGAAGCGGGCGTAACCCTTACACTACCTGATCGATACAACATCATACCTGATCGTATACACACACTGGATGTTTTAAACCACGTTGTTCAAAAAAATTTAGGATTGTTAGGTGATTTATGCCCTTTATGGATTAAAACCCAACTCTGCGTCAACTATGTAATTTTCCATGAGAGTTTTGCCATGGATCCCTCTCCGGCATGCCACAGTCCAGGTGTTAGTCCCCTTGAAACAACTTTTCCATCACTACTTTGGCTAGAAAGAGTCCCTGTGGGTTTTAAAATTCGCCTGCCTATTGAAGTCAATGGCGGTTCGCCCGGTTCGCGAACATTTGCAAAAATTTGCGTTCGCCGTTCGCGAACGAAACATTTTATGTTCGCGACATCTCTATTGCTGTGTAGCTACAGTCAGGAGAGGAACTACACTCCAGAGCTCCTGTTCCTTGGAACAATAAATTATTCTCCAGAGAAAAAACTCAATACAGCTCCAAGAAAGCACTTGAGAGACAAGCAGAGTGATCATCATTCTGCATTACAGACACTGCTATAGGGTGGAGGACTACAACTCAGACACCCATCGCCCAAACCACCACTAGGCCTGATAAATTTTGAGTCTGAACCCTACATTCACCTATGCCCACACGTTTCCATTTGCAGTAATCCAACCTGCCACCATATCTCTTCAACTGTTGCCAGAAACTGCACTTTGAATTTGCTTCTACTGGATGTACTGCAAGTTATATTGCTAAAGGGTTGAGGACTACAGCTCAGACACCCTTAACCTAAACCACTACTAGGCTAGATGAATTTCGAGTCTGAACCCTACATTGTACACCTATGCACACAAGTTTCCATTTGCAGTCATCCAACCTGCCACCATACCTTTTCAACTGGTGCCAGAAACTGCACTTTGAATTTGCTCCTACTTAATGTACCACGAGTTATATGTTGTATTAAATAAAAATAGACTTGTATATGTTGACTTCTGGCCTCATTCTTCAAAGTACATTTCCACTGCACCATTCCCCAGAAAGCAATGGCCTGAGGGAGTATACCGTGACACAACATCTCATTAGGGTCACTACCACTCCCATCCGCTGCACCAATTCCTCAGAAGCTCGCTGCACATTCTAGCCTTTTTGATGAACATATTTTAAAGAGACTCTATCACCATGATTCTGGACAATTATCTACAGTAATGCATGAGTAGCACATAAGGCATCCAGAACACAATTTTTTTATCTTTAATGTCCCCGTTCCCTTGCTGTCAACACTCAGTTGCACTAAAAAAAACACAGTCCGGACTGCTGTGCTAACATAATGGAGGGTGTGTGTGTGTGTGTGGGATGGGGGGGCGGCTTGGAGAGAAAAATAAAAGATAGTGATCTGGACTCCTTCTCTGTAGTACTACTCTTGTATTACTGCAGATAATAGTCCAAGATTGTGGTGACAGATTCCCTTAAATGGGGTTTTCTCACTTCAGCAAATAGCATTTATCATGTAGCCAAAGTTAAAGGGGTTTTACAAGACTTACATACTAATGACTTATCTTCTGTATCTGATCGGTGGCGGTCCAAAACCAAGGACCCACACCGATCAGCTGTTTGAGAAGGCAGTGGCGCTTACACGGCACTCATAGGAATGCCGGTGCCTTCTCAAACAGCTGATCAGTGGGGCTCACAGGTGTCGGACCCCACCAATCAGATACTGATTACCTATCCATTGGATAGGTCATTAGTGTTAAAATCTCGGAAAACCCTTTTAATACAAGGCACAGTTCAGTAATTGTCCATATTGCCTCCTTTGCTCGATTGATTACATTTTCCATCATGTTATATAATATGCTCGTATCCAGGGGTTATGATCACCCTGCAATCCAGCAGTTGTGGTCGTGCTTGCACACTGTAGGAAAAAGCTCCAGCCTCTTTGGCGGCCAGAAATGTGGGAGCGCGCATAGGCACAAATGCTCAGCAGCTCCTGTCTTGGCCACCATGTATCTTTGTTGCAGTGGTGGCTGTAACTACTGGGTACAAGCAGTGTATAAGGAGGCAATGTGGACAATCACAGTAAATTAGTGCCTTCTTGTATTAACTTTGTCTATATGAAGAATACCATCTGCTGAAGTGAGACAACCCCTTTAATGAATTACTTAGAAAGTTACCAGAATCAGATTCTGTTGAAAACCCTGCAGAACTGATTGTAAAAACCTACCTATAATTTTTTTATGTAGCTTGCAGAACTTTGGTAATTCACAGCAGTGGAAACATGACCCCACGACCTATGATCCAATGTGGAAATTATACTACACATGTCTTATTTAGAAATAGCTCTTCTCATACTTGATACATTCAAGATTTGGTCTTGTTACAGATTTATGCAGGTTATTCCCTCACTACATTTGCCCTATTTTATGCATGAGCATATCCTATTAGCCTTCACCGTTATGGGTTGACATCAATCACTCAAATCATTTTTAACATGCTAGATCATGATGACTGAAATGCATGCTCTATGAGTTTAGTGGCCAAGAAGTGCTTTTTCAGTAGTTAAGTCTAGAGAGATTTCCTGAAAGCGCAGAGTGTAGAGGATATCCTAAGGCACAACAGAAGGTTGTTTTAAAGTCTTGTCCTTTTTGCTGAGGATTCATTTTACTTTACAGAGAGGAAGCAGTGAATAATATAGGATTTTTAAGAGAACCGACAGCAGAATAATATGGTGCATGACAAAAATAAGACCATTTAAAGGACGGAGAACATCCTTACTGTGTCTCAATGGTAATTCTTGCACTTCTGAGTTTATCACCCACTAACTGAACTTATCAAAGTTGTACAATTTAAAAACAATTGGGTCCTTTTATTCTTTAGACATTTGAGATTCTGAGCAGCTTTCCAGTAAAAACATCATCATACTACAGTATATACAACATAGACAATATGTACTCCAGCCGTACAATCTATATACACTGAACAAAAATATAAACGCAACACTTTAGGTTTTACTTCAATTTTGCATGAGCTGAACTGAAAGATCTGAAACATTTTCTACATACACAAAAGACCCGTTACTCTCAAATATTGTTCACAAATCTGTCTAAATCTGTGTTAGTGAGCACTTCTCCTTTGCCGAGATAATCCATCCCACCTCACAGGTGTGGCATTTCAAGGTGCTGATTAGGTAGCATGAATATTGCACAGGTGTGCCTTAGACTGCACAGTTCTGCCTTACTGGGGGGGTCAGAAAACCAGTCTGTATCTGTTGTGGCCAGCATTTGCCTCAAGAAATGCAACACATCTCCGTTGCATAGGGTTGAAGTTGATCAGGTTGTTGATTGTGGCCTGTTGAATGTTGGTCCTCTCCTCTTCAATAGCTGTGCGAAGTTGCTAGATATTGTCAGGAACTGGAACACGGCAATATGGGGTCATGCATTATCATGCTGCAACATGAGATGATTGTCGTGGATGAATGGCACAACAATAGACCTCAGGATCTTGTCACTCTATCTAATAAAATGCACCTGTGTTCAATGTCCATAACATACGCCTGCCCATACCATAAGCCCACCGCCACCATGGGCCACCCGATCCACAACATTGACCTCAGCAAACCGCTCACCCACACAACGCCACACACACTGTCTGCATCTGCCCTGAACAGTGAAAACCAGGACTCATCCGTGAACAGAACGCCTTTCCAACGTGCCAGATGCCATTGAATGTGAGCATTTGCCCACTCAAGTCGGTTACGATAACGAACTGCAGTCAGGTTCAGACCCCAATGAGGATGACGAGCATGCAGATGAGCTTCCCTGAGACGGTTTCTGACAGTTTGTGCAGAAATTCTTTGGTTATGCAAACCGATTGTTGCTGCAGCTGTCCGGGTGGCTGGTCTCAGACGATCATGGAGGTGAAAATGCTGGATGTGGAAGTCCTGGGCTGGTGTGGTTACACTTGGTCTGCGGTTGTGAGGCCAGTTGGATGTACTGCCAAATTCTATGAAACGCCTTTGGAGATGGCTTATGGTAGAGTAATGCATGGGCAATAGCTCTGGTAGACATTCCTGCAGTCAGCATGCCAATTGCACGCTCCCTCAAACGTTGCGACATCTGTGGCATTGCATTGTGTGATCAAACTGCACATTTCAGAGTCGTCTTTTATTGTGATCAGTCTAAGGCACACCAGTGCAATATTCATGCTGTCTAATCAGCACCTTGATATGCCACACCTGTGAGGTGGGATAGATTATCTCGGCAAAGGAGAAGTGCTCACTAACACAGATTTAGACAGATTTGTGAACAATATTTGAGAGTAACAGGTCTTTGGTGTATGTAGAAAATGTTTCAGATCTTTGAGTTCAGCTCATGCAAAATTGGAGCAAAACCGAAAGTGTTGCATTTATACACTGCTCAAAAAAATAAAGGGAACACTTAAACAACACAATGTAACTCCAAGTCAATCACACTTCTGTGAAATCAAACTGTCCACTTAGGAAGCAACACTGAGTGACAATCAATTTCACATGCTGTTGTGAAAATGGGATAGACAACAGGTGGAAATTATAGGCAATTAGCAAGACACCCCCAATAAAGGAGTGGTTCTGCAGGTGGTGACTACAGACCACTTCTCATTTCCTATGCTTCCTGGCTGATGTTTTGGTCACTTTTAAATGCTGGCGGTGCTTTCACTCTAGTGGTAGCATGAGACGGAGTCTACAACCCACACAAGTGGCTCAGGTAGTGCAGCTTATCCAGGATGGCACATCAATGCGAGCTGTGGCAAGAAGGTTTGCTGTGTCTGTCAGCGTAGTGTCCAGAGCATGGAGGCGCTACCAGGAGACAGGCCAGTACATCAGGAGACGTGGAGGAGGCCGTAGGAGGGCAACAACCCAGCAGCAGGACCGCTATCTCTGCCTTTGTGCAAGAAGGAACAGGAGGAGAACTGCCAGAGCCCTGCAAAATGACCTCCAGCAGGCCACAAATGTGCATGTGTCTGCTCAAACGGTCAGAAACAGACTCCATGAGGGTGATATGAGGGCCCGACGTCCACAGGTGGGGGTTGTGCTTACAGCCCAACACCGTGCAGGACGTTTCGCATTTGCCAGAGAACACCAAGATTGGCAAATTCGCCACTGGCACCCTGTGCTCTTCACAGATGAAAGCAGGTTCACACTGAGCACATGTGACAGACGTGACAGAGTCTGGAGACGCCGTGGAGAACGTTCTGCTGCCTGCAACATCCTCCAGCATGACCGGTTTGGCATTGGGTCAGTAATGGTGTGGGGTGGCATTTCTTTGGAGGGCCGCACAACCCTCCATGTGCTTGCCAGAGGTAGCCTGACTGCCATTAGGTACCGAGATGAGATCCTCAGACCCCTTGTGAGACCATATGCTGGTGCGGTTGGCCCTGGGTTCCTCCTAATGCAAGACAATGCTAGACCTCATGTGGCTGAAGTGTGTCAGCAGTTCCTGCAAGACGAAGGCATTGATGCTATGGACTGGCCCGCCCGTTCCCCAGACCTGAATCCAATTGAGCACATCTGGGACATCATGTCTCGCTCTATCCACCAATGTCACGTTGCACCACAGACTGTCCAGGAGTTGGCAGATGCTTTAGTCCAGGTGTAACGGTCGCGTACACACACACACACAGGGGAGAAGGGAAGTGACCACTGCGCTCCACCCTTACCCCTGGCCCTGCCTACTTGCCTCGCGAGTCCTAATGACAGGGGACAACTGGACGGCAATCCCTAACTTGGAATAAGTGCAGGGATGACAAACAACAGGACGTGAACGGACCGAGTCAATACCAGGAAAGCTACAAAGTACAAAGGATTAAGCAAAGAATGGTCAGGAGAAGCCGGGGTCAAATACCAGGAGAGCAGAGAAGTACAAGAGGAGTCCTAAGAGAGTAGTCAGGTGGGAGCCGAGGTCACAATACCAGGACGGATGCGCAGTACAGGAGGATCAGGCAAAAGGATGGTCAAGGAACAGGATCAGGTAAGTATTCAGCAGTCCAACAAATAGCCAGGAACCTAGAAATTAACAGGCAACCTGTAGCCAGCAGGCTGCCTGTATTTATAGTGGGGAGTGAGGGTCATGTGACGTGGCCAGCGTCACATGACCGACAGACCAACCAGTCGAGCACCGAGTGATCAGCTCGGCGCTCAAGGCAGACTTAGGAGCAGAGAGCCACCCAGCTAGTAAAGCCGCCCTGGGAATGAGGTCAAACACAGATCCTCATTCCCAAAGCTAAGCAACAGGTCTGCGGGCGATGGGGGACCGAGTGCACCTTCGGAACCCCGTGACACCAGGTCTGGGAGGAGATCCCTCAGGAGACCATCCGCCACCTCATCAGGAGCATGCATAGGCGTTGTAGGGAGGTCATACAGGCTCGTGGAGGCCACACACACTACTGAGCCTCATTTTGACTTGTTTTAAGGACATTACATCAAAGTTGGATCAGCCTGTAGTGTTTTTTTCCACTTTAATTTTGAGTGTGACTCCAAATCCAAACCTCCATGGGTTGAAAAATTTGATTTCCATTTTTTTATTTTTGTGCGATTTTGTTGTCAGCACATTCAACTATGTAAAGAACAAAGTATTTCAGAAGAATATTTAATTAATTCAGATCTAGGATGTGTTATTTTTGTGTTCCCTTTATTTTTTAGAGCAGTGTATTTTGTTCAGTGTATATAAAAAAGGACTTATGTATGTTCCGCGATCCCTCAAAAACGCAACCATTGATTTCAATGAAACTTGGAATACACATCCCTTGCTATCTGGAAAGAAATCTTGTGGGGGTCTCAGCTCTCTAGGACATACCGTTACTGAGATGTTCCCAAAAAATGACCTGAATTAGCCAATACAAGCCTGTAGCTGGCCAGCTAAGACCTGTCTTAGGTTGCTAATATAGATGATATGTTTATTGTCACGGCTGCGGATGGGGGAAATCCTCAGCCGTGTGAAGCCAGATGATGTTATGGCTGCTTGGCCAGGAAGACAGGATTAGGGAGCAGGTCACCTCCTAAACGCATCCCTAACCTGACCCTAACTCCTAGCTACATGAGCTGACCTTGATGGTAGGAGGGCTCATGCTCCGGAACCTTGAAGTCCCTGCTAGCCCTCAAGATGGCCCTAAACTAGGAGCTGAGTAAGACAACCCACTCCTCCTAGGCACGGAGGAGCAGGAGTCTCAATGGCCAAGCTGCTGGAAAAGGGGAAACATAAACAGCTCTATGGATATGGCAGGTGAACAAAGAGTTCCACCTACCTGCCACAGCCTTGCTGACTGGATCCCTGTGTAAGCAGGGTGCAGATCACAAACGCATCCCCACACAGGGACCCAGATCCATAGCTGCACAAAATCACATGGAAACATCAAACAGACATCACACATAACTAGAAATAAACTTAATGTGACATTATGGTTATGACCACAGGGGTGGCTCTCACTGGCAGGTAGTAAAGACAGGAGGCTGCTTTCAGCTAAGCATGGCTGAAGCAACCTGCAGACCTGGAAAAGCAGTGAGGCTATATAGGCCAAGAAGCCACACCCCACAGTCGGACACACCCAGTGAGACACACACACACTGGGAAGGGAGTTAACCCTTCCAGCACCAAAGAAGGGAAACACACACTAAAAAGGAAAAGTGTCCAAACAACACATACACTGTGGCTGTTGCCGCAGGCAACGACATGGGTGGCACTAATGTCCAGGGAGTCAGCCCGAAGGCCGGGACACTGCCACCACATGTACAACAACGACCAAATGTTGCCACGGGCAACCACAGTGAGGGGAAGATGTACGTGCACACCACACATAACACAGAGTGTACACAGACATACATACACACACACCTAACAGAAGGAGTGCTAGGTGCAACCGCATGTACAACATAGCAAGCTGCCATAATACAGCTCAGAGTGCTATGCTGCCACATACATACCGTTGCCAGCGGCAACCACAGGTGAGGCAAATACCACAGCCCTCACCTGTGATTGACAATCAAACTAAACCGCTGACAACCGCATGCGGTTGAGGAGTCACGGTCATAGCCATGGCCGTGACATTTATACAGCTAAAACTGCCAATAACCTTAAAGGGATTCTGTCACCAGGTTTCACCCTTGTCAGCTAAACATATGCTGATGTTCAGGGCCTCATCAGGATTCCTAATGTGGGCTTCTAAATGTGATCCGTAGCCTTATTTTGCTAAAAAACAGGTTTTACTAACCTGTCACTCAAAGAAATAAGGTGCCCAAGGGGATGTCAAGGGATGCAAGGTGCCAGCCGCACCCACCACCATTCGTGCCCAGCGCCGCCTTTCCAGACTTCTGCACCGCCTCCTAATCCTCTGTGCCACCTCTCGCTCTCCCTCCCTCCCCCCTCCTCCTGCTGTAAGATATCGCTCGTGTGCACAGGGCTCTGAGAGGCTGGCGCCAGAGTGCAGGTCATACCTGGGTTGAGCGAAGTGCCGGCTCATGCGCACTTCGCTTTAAGAAGCCAAATCGAGAAGTCTGCACGGGCGCATCAGGCAGAGCCCTGTGCGCATGCGCAAGATCTTACAGCAGGAGGAGGGAGGAGGGGGATGGAGGGAGAGCGAGAGGCGGCACAGAGGATTAGGAGGCGGTGCAGAAGTCTGGAAAGGCGGCGCTGGGCACGAACAGCGGTGGGTGCGGCCGGCACCTTGCATCCCTTGACATCCCCTTGAGCACCTTATTTCTTTGAGTGACAGGTTAGTAAAACCAGTTTTTTTTAGCAAAATAAGGCTACGAATCACATTTAGAAGCCCACATTAGGAATCCTGATGAGGACCTGAACATCAGCATATGTTTAGCTGACAGGGGTGAAACCTGGTGACAGAATCCCTTTAATACAGTTCCTATGTTTGTGTGTTAAAGACAAAAGCAGAGTTTTTTTACAGTGACTTCATGTTTGGATGTCATATAACTGTTATATTTTGTGTTCACAGAAGCAGAAAAGATAGTATTCCTTTAAGATTCATTATATGAATGTGAGGTAAGCTCAATGACACAGCAGAAACAACAGAAAACATAGAGTTAAACTGTTGTTGCTGGGCAGAAATCTAGACCAATTACAGCCAGCCTCACACACAGCTGGTGTGGGAAATTTGCCCAGCAGTAGCTGCTGGAATCAGTATTCACCAGAGAGAGAAGCTGAACAGACATTCACTCCACTAAGAGCTGTGTTTTATGGAAGCAGAGAGGCTAAAATTGGTATTTAAAACAGTTATATAATGTTCCTACAGTTAATATAGTGATTAGAACTGTATACTGAACCATTTATATGTGTATTTACTTACAGTTCCACCAATTGCAAACTACAAATACCATACAAACAATTGCAACCATTCAAATTCCATATTGCAATCCAAATTGCATACAACCATACTAGATCATACTCAACCAATCTGCAAATAGTTACTGCTAACTGCATACTGCAAATTGCGACCAAATTCAGCAAGTAGAACTATTAGTTAGACCTCAGATATACCTCTCAGAGAGATCATAAAGTGCTTAAATAACTTAACCCCTTACTGACCAAGCCTGTTTGGGCCTTTATGACCAAGCATCTTTCTTCCTTTTTTCATGGTCTTGTTCCAAGAGCTATAACTTTTTTATTTTTTCGTCTATATAGCTTTATGAGAACTTGTTTTTTACAGGACAAGTTGTAGTTTTTAATTGTGCCATTTTGGGGTACACATAACTTTCTGATTAACTTTTATTAACTCTTTCTGGGAGGGAGATGGGGAAAAATAGCAATACTGCCACTGCGTTTTTACATTATAAATTTTATGGCGTTCATTTTTCGGTACAAATAACATAATATATTTATTCTCTGGGTCAGTACGATTACAGTGATACTAAATACTTATAATTTTGTTTACGTTTTACTACTTTTTTTGCAATAAAACCCCGTTTATTAACCAAAAAAATTATTTTGCATTGCCACTTCACAAGACCCATAACTTTTTAAAATTTTTTTATATGGAATTGTGAGGGCTTGATTTTTGAAAGACGACTTGTATTTTTCATTGGTATGATTTTGGAGTAAATGCCGCTTTTTGATTGCTTGTTATTAAAAAAATTTTTGGTGGAAACTAAGAATAAATTCGAAATTCTGTCTTTTTTATTTTATTTTTACGGCGTTCACCTTAGGGGATAATTTCTGTAATATTTATGTAGTACCGGTCGTTACAGACGCGGCAATACCAAACATATGGGGGAAAGCGTATTTTCAATGGAAAAAAAAGCATATTTTTTTATTTTATGGAATTTTTTTTATTTAATAAATGTGTATTTTTTTTCTATTTTTTTTTACTACTTAATAGTCCCACAAGGGAACTATAATATACAGTATTTTGATTGCTTTTAAAATGTAATGCATTATCTCTATAATGCATTGCATTTCAATAGCAATGCTATTCAAACATTGACCAGCAGGCTGCGCCAGAGAGGCACAGCCTGCTGGAGGTAACTGAAGACAGGCTCAGGGCCCTGATCGGAAGCAAGTTAAGCTTCCCAACACATCAGCACCCCGCGATCGCATTTTCGGGGTGCTGATGGGAGACAGAGGGAGTCCGCTCCCTCTGTCACCACTTTACATGCAGCGGGCGCCATTGCGCCCGGCATGTAAAGGGTTAAACAGCCTGGGTCGGCACTCCTGCCGGTCCGGGCTGTTAGAGCAGGGCCCCGGCTCTCATGTGAGAGCCAGGTCCGCGCTCCCCGCTGCACGGGGGAGCCATGCAGCGCTTAGACTGGGCCGCGGTAAAAACGCAGTGGCCCAGCCTAATGCCCCTTAGTGACCGCCGTAAAAACACATATGGGTGGTCACTAAGCGGTTAAAGTGAGAGTACAGATACTCAAGAGAGAAATATATCCACCATTTTATGTTGAATGACAAGATTGAACAGTTGAACCACCATCTTAGGCATACCACCATTTTGTGATATCTTTTCAACACAGTTGAAGAAAAGTTGAAGTTAATAAAGAAGTTATTTCAAGCATTTGGTGTGCTCTTTAAACCTACTGTTTCCATAGAACGGCGCAAGAGGAATTACAGAGTAATAGACAGTCTGGTTAGACTAAATAGTCAGAGATATCAGAATTCTTCTAATGCCACAGCGCAAAACGCACTTCATAGTGCTGCGCCTGCCACAAAGCCTGAAAGTCTTTCTCTTCATATCCCAACTGCCATACACAAGTCCCTTATCAGCCAATAGAAGCTTGCAAGCCCTTAGTCTCCACATACACACAGTTTTACTCCAGGTTTCCATAACAACCCAGCCATTTTTCTTCACTGCTGTAGGTTAGCTTTAGGCTAGGGCTACACGACGACATGGGACCATCTGGTTAGACTAAAAAAAGTCAGAAATATCAGAATTCTTCTAATGCCACATCACAAAAGCCACTTTATAGTGCTGCGCCTGCCACAGTGGAACTATTACCCTCAGAGGGCGAAGTGATAGCGCTCCTCAACTTGCAAAGAGCAGCAGAGCACCAGCATATAGCACCGCACAGCAACTGTTCCCTGAGTGAGCAAGCAAAGACACCTCAGCGGAGCTACCATAGAGGCCACAGAACGTGTGCATTAGTCAAACTGCAGCCAACTCTTAAAGTGGCAGAACGGC
The DNA here is from genome assembly GCF_905171765.1 of Bufo bufo. Classification (NCBI taxonomy): domain Eukaryota; kingdom Metazoa; phylum Chordata; class Amphibia; order Anura; family Bufonidae; genus Bufo; species Bufo bufo. The sequence continues at coordinate 66,102,541 of NC_053395.1, read as the reverse complement.
AAAGGCAAAATAGTCAGAGAAAGAGCGCCAACCCTCCTGCGATCCCTAGAGAGAGAAAGAGATGCATGGTGGGAGGCCAAAGTCCAGAGCTAGAGTGCCCGCACTGCTATCCATGGAGAGACTACGTACTGCAGCCAGCTAGTTTCCCACTACTAGGCCCAAAGCCTGCAGCAGCGTATCGAAGCCAGCGCATCGCACGTCTGCACAGAGCATCGCAAGTCATCACAGAGCATTGCATGTCATCACAGAGCATTGCAAGTCATCAAAGAACATCGCAATTCAGCGCAGAGCATCGCAAGTCAGTTCAGAGCATTGCATCCCCAAGAAAAGACACGTCTCCTTTAAGACAGACATTTGTTCCTGCTCTTCAGAATAAGGTCAGAGCTTTCCTTATTACTTATCATTGCACATAGGTTTTGGTATAAAGTGAAATTTTCGTATTCAGGAATAAAAGACAAAGGACAGTTTGTAATACACAGGCTCTGTTACATTTAAAGTGAAAGTCATTTATTTCTACATTTTGTCAGTATTGCATTTAAAGTGAAAGTCATTTATTTCTACATTTGTCAATATTGCATTTAAAGTGAAAGGTCCTTTAATATTCGTATTGATTGTTATAGCATTTAAAGTAAAATGTCTGAGCCTAGTATTACCATACCACTGCTAGAGGATACAAAGATAGATAGGGTAGAAGGTGAAGTGCAAGAGAACCTGTCTGAGTTAGAAGAGTCTAATGCAGCATTAATCTTGCCTCAAACAAATATAGCCCAAACAGATGAACTAAGACGTTCATTACGTGCCAGAAAACCGACCTCAAAGATGGTGGAAAATTTGGAGCAAGAAGCAGCACTGAAAGAGAAAAAGTTTGCCCGGATGTATGATAGGTGGAAATCATACATTAAAGACATTTGTAGAAAGCTAAAACGAGAAAGTATAAAACAGAACTTGAGTGACATTGTAGAGACGATAGAAGAATCTGAATCAGAGCTTATGGCAGCATATGTCAACCTTCGGTCATTTACGACACCTTACCAGGATATTGTAAGGAACATGGACACGTATTACAGTCACTAAAGATTTAGTAAAGCTCATGAGAGAATTTTCATCTGCAGCTAATTATGATGAAGTTAAAGCAAGAAGTTCAATGAATGAGCTTTTTATGAGAGACTATGCTAGGTCCTTTGGGGGAACCACAATATCAAGTGTGACTTCCTTAGCTAGCAGAAGTGCCACCCACATATCAGAGTCCTCAAGTACTTCAGCCACAAGAAATGAATTAGCTGAACAACTTGCTTTCAAAAGAGCAGAAATTGAGATGGAAGCTTCCATCGAGGCACAGCGCTATGAAATGGAGGCATAGCACCATCAAATGGAAGCTGAAATGGAAGCACAGCGCCAACAGATGAAAAGTATGGCTAGGCAGAAAGAAGTTAAGATCAGAGAAGCCAGACTCCGAGTACATGAGGAGGATATGAGTCAGAGTAGTCATATGTTTGAATCTGTACTAAGTGAAGAAACAGACTCTTACTTACCTTCATATGCCCAGGAGAATGGAAGGAAATCTCCAGCTTGTAGTGAGGAAATAAGTCATTATCCTTCCATACCTGCTCAGAAAAACAAAGAGAGGCCTAGTCCAATGTTAGGAAAAAGGTGTGTGAATTTACCCTCTATCGCTACAAGAAAATATAAAGAAAGGGACTCACCTAATTCAGAACTAAGTGACAAAATAGAACAGGATGATTCTATTCCTAGATGTTATGACAATGCTCAGGAGAGTGTTACAACCATTGTCCCAGCAAGACAACAGAGAAAAGTCCTAGCTAGACTTCCCGTTCCAGAACCTACTGTATTTTCAGGAAACGTACTGAAGTTCATAGAGTGGAAGGCAAGCTTTGAAATGATCATTGAGCATCATTGCTTCAGTCCAGTTGACAAGTTATTCTACCTTCATAGATATGTTGGTGGGGAAGCAAAGGAAGTTCTTGAAGGTAACTTCTATAGAAAAGACAAATGCAAGATATGGTCATCCTTTCTTAGTACAAAGAGCCTTTTGAAGGAATCTGAATAACTGGCCTTAAATAGGTCCTGAAGAACACTTTAGACTCTAAAAATATGGTGACTTCCTGCAAGCATGCAGTAATGCCATCCCACATGTTCAAGGACTGGAAGTACTGAACAACTATCTAGAAAACCACAGGATGCTAACTAAGCTACCTGAAGAAGTGGCTTCTAAATGGAATCGTTATATGACTAAACAGTTAGATCTAGGTAAGAACTTCCCGAGTTTTAAAGAGTTCTCTGAGTTCGTCAATGAGGAAGCACGGATAGCATGTAATCCTGTAACAGCATCTTAAAATCCCTAGAAGAAAGGCCTGCAAGAGAGATAAGACACGCAAGAGCAACTAGCTTTGCAACCAACACAGCAGCTAAAGGTCTAGATACCTACGAGAGCACGTCCAAAGTCACTACTGGGATCATTAGACAGACAGAACCGACAAATCTTCAGACTACCTTCAAGTGTATGTTCTGAGGAGAGAACCACTCCATACATAAGTGCCAACAATTGAAGGAGAAGTCCCCAGATGAAAAGAAAAAATTTATACTGAATAACCAACTGTGTTTCCGATGTCTAAGAAAAGGCCATGTTACAAAGGAGAGTAAGAAAAAGGCCACATGCAGCGTTTGTAAAGGATGCCATCCTACACCACTACATGAAGAATGTCCAAAGAAAGATAAATCCTCAATACCTAAAGATACTGAGGAAGAAAATGTGTTGGTATTCTCTTGCATAGTGAGGGGACGAAAAAGCAACGGCACATCAATGGTTGTACCAGTTTGCATTTCAAATCCTAAAAGGAGGAACAAGAAGGTATACGCCTATGCGCTACTGGATGCCCAGAGTGATGTCACCTTCATTGATTAAGAAATCTGCAAGAAATTACAAGTGGCTACAGAACCAGTGAAGCTCAAACTCACCACAATGATGGGGAGAGACACAGTAGTGAATGAGTCAAAGGGTCAAAGGACTGAGAGTTAGAGGACTTCATTGAAACTTCACATTAGATCTACCTCCAGTTTATACAAAAGACAATATACCTCTAGATCGAGATCGCATACCTACCTGTGAAAAAGCCAATAAATGTGAACACCTATCTGTCATATCTCATGAAATGTCCCTGCTGAAGGACTTTGGTGTTGGAATGTTGATAGGCTATGATTGTCCCGAAGACTTGGTACCACAAAAGGTAATCACAGAAGGAAAGGGTGAACCCTACACTGTTCAAACTGATCTAGGATGGGGTGTTGGAGGAAAACAGCAGGTTACAAACTCAAGACAGGTTACATTGAATATCTGTCCAAGAGTTACCAACTGTAAGTCCAGCAAAAGTAATCAAGATCCTTGAATCCGACTTTGCAGACATAAGTTCTAAAGAAAAGAGTGTATCCCAAGAAGACATAAAGTTCGTACCCACTCTAGAAGAAAGTATTCAGCAGAACCAACAAGGTCCTCTTGAAATGCCCTTACCTTTTAAAGAATGACCTCGTATGCCAAATAACAGAAATCTTGCTGTAGCAAGATTGAAATGTTGGAAGAAAAGGATGGGAAGAGATCCCAAACTCAAGAATGATTATTTGAAATTCATGGAAGGCATCCTCGAAGAAGGACATGCAGAGAAAGTTAATAACCAACCTAAAGAAGGAGAAGTGTGGTACCTGGCCAATTAGAATAAAAAGGATTGCCCATCAGCAGCAAAGAAAAACGTTGATATAGATGATGGTCTCATAAGTCTAGAGTCCACAGAATGTGCAATTAAACTAGTGAAAGAAAGCCAAGAGTTATGCGCAAGAGGAAACCTGCACCTTCACAAATTTATCTCAAACAACAGAGAGGTACTGAAATCCATCAGTGACTCTGAACGTGCATCAACAATGAAGAATGTAGATCCTAATTATGATCATCTTCCAGTTCAGAAAGTTCTTGGATTGGGATGGAATGCAGAGAATGGCAAGTTCTTCTTTGAAGTATCTATTGAAGAGAAAGTTGCAACTAGACGCACCATTCTTTCCGCAGTGGCTTCTATATATGATCCATTGAGTAATCCTCAGAGTAAAAGAAATACTACAAGAATTATGCAGACAGAAGTTGGGATGGGACGAGCCCATACCTGAAAATTTTCAGGCCAAGGTGAAAGAGTTGGATAAGAGACTTGCAAAACACGAGAGAAGTTGGGATACGCAGATGTTTTGTACCTCAAGATTTCGGAAAGTACAAGAAAATAGAACATCACTTTTCAGATGCCAATAGTTATGGTTATGGTCAGTGCTCCCACATCAGAGTGATAGGAGAAGAAAAGATACACTGTGCCCTGGTTATGGGGAAGACCAGATTTGCACCTACCAGAATTCAGACAATACCAATACTTGAACTGACAGCAGCCGTAGTTTCAGCATCAGTAAGCAAGTTTCTGAGAGAAGAATTGGAATTGAATATCGATGAAGAACATTTTTGGACAGACTCACAAGTTGTCCTAGGATACATAAACAACGAAACTCAAAGATTCCATATCTTTGTCGGCAACAGAGTTGAGAAAATGCAGGAAATAACAAATCCAGAACATTGGCATCACATTGACACAAGCATAACCCAGCAGATCATGCTTCAAAAGGCCTGAATGTAACAGAAATCATGCCCAGTAAAGGTTACACAGAATTGTCTATGGATGATCCAGAAGTAAAAGTTGTACAAACATTAAGCACTGCTGCCAAGTGTCAAGATGACATACTTGAAAGACTAGCCAGATATTCAAAAAGGAATACAGTCATAAAAGTAGTAGCTCGAATTCAAAGTTTGACAAAGGGAATCAGAAAGAAGGAATTGTTGAATGTAGAAGAAAGAATGAAAGTTGAAGAAACAGTCATAAGACTCATTCAACAGAGATTCTACAGTGAAGAGTTGAAGAGACATAGTCAATAACCTAAAAGGCCTCCAAACAACCACCCATTGTACAAGCTTAATCTTGTTCTGCAGGATGGTATACCGAAGGTGGGAGGGAGACTGGAGAATGCATCGTTACCTAGCAGAGTGAAGCATCCAGCAATTCTACCCAAAAATTCTACCTTCATAAGATTGATTATTGATCACTACCACAACAAATCCTTGCATCAAGAAAGAAGTTTTACCCAAAGCTGTTTGAGAGGTGGTTACTGGATTGTGAAAGGAAGCAAAGTTATAGCAAAGTATATAATTAAATGTGTAGTCTACAGAAAGGCACGTAGACCTACTGAAGAGCAAAGAATGGCAGATTTACAGGCAGATCATGTAAACCCATCACCACCATTTCTTTATAGCGGAATGGATTGTTTTGGCCCATTCATCACCAAACAGAACCGCAAAGAGTACAAAAGATATGGACTAATATTTACATGTCTAAGCTCCAGGGCAATTCACCTGGAAATGTTAGAAGATATGTCAACTGATGCATTCATCAACGCCTTGAGATGTGTCATAGCCATTAGAGGTAGCGTCAGAGAGTTTAGATCTCACCAAGGATCTAATTTTGTCAAGCAAAGAATGATTTGAAGAAAGCTCTAAAAGAGATCGATAAAGAAAAAGTAACTGAGTATTTGTTAGAGAAACAGTGTGATTTTCATATGAATGCATCACATGCAAGCCATACAGGAGGAGTTTGGGAAAGACAATTCAGAACTGTAAGAAATGTGTTAAGTTCAGTGTTGAAAAACACGCCGGAAGAATAGATGATGCTTCACTTATGACCCTATTCTATGACGTAATGTCTATTGTTAACAGTCGTCCACTTACAGTTGATAGCATCAACGACCCAACAAGTTTGGACCCTTTAACTCCTAACCATCTACTTCACCTTAGGTCTGATTACATACAGCCACCGCCTGGCAAGTTCACCAAAGAGGATTTATATGCTAAAAGGAGATGGCGAAGAGTTCAATATCCATCAGAACAGTTTTGGAATATATGGAGAAAAGAGTACTTAGCCAATCTGATGCTAAGAAGTAAATGGCAAACACCAAGAAGAAATGTCCAAGTTGGTGACATAGTGTTAGTGAAAGAAGAAGATTTACCTAGAAGTCAATGGAAAGTGGCCAAAGTTCAAAATGATGAAGACAAAGTAGTAAGAAGAGTGTTGTTACAAATAGGAGACTAAAAATTTTACAAAAAAGGAAAACGTCTCACCACTCCACTCAAGTTGGAAAGTCCTATACAGAAGTTAGTTGTTTTACTTGAGAGTGATAAAAGACACTTGAAAGTTGAGAACATGATGGAAAATTCCTCAAATTCACGTTTAAGTCCTACTACCGAGAACATAGAATTATAGGTAATTTTGGTGGAAGTGTAGCTGGACAGCTAAGACCTGTCCAAAGTTGCTAATATAGCTTATATGTTTGTACAACTAAACCTACCAATAACCTTAAAGGGATTCTGTCATGACATTTGAGGCCTATAACCTAAACATATGGCCAGGTCCCAACTAATAACCTGAATCCAAAACTGTCCTTATTAAATGTGCCTGTGGCTCTATTAGAGCATAAAACAGGTTTTTATAACCTGTCATTCACCTACCTAAGGTGTCCAAGGGGACGTCGCTTCATACAGGGTGCCCGGCTGCAGCCATCTCCGTCTGGTGCCCAGCGCCACCTTCCCACTAGAAATCGCCGCCCTCCCTTTCTATAGAGCCGCCTTCCTCACCTCAGCGCCGCCTCCCTCAGCCAGATCCCGCGCGTGCGCACTAGGTATAACCTGATGCGGCCGTGCGGACTCCTGGCAGCGGCCTCGTTGAGCGAAGTGTGCATGCGCCGGCCGGCGCACTTCGCTCAAACCTGCCTTGACCGCCCTATTGCAGCCATCCTCTCACAGCCGCACAGGATCTGGCTGAGGGAGCGGACGATTCCGGAGGCGGTGCTGAGGTGAGGAAGGCGGCGCTGAGGTGAGGAAGGCGGCTCTATAGAAAGGGAGGGCGGTGATTTCTAGTGGGAAGGCGGCGTTGGGCACCAGACAGAGATGGCTGCAGCCGGGCTCCCTGTATGAAGCGACGTGTCCCTTATCAGCCAATAGAAGCTCGCAGCCCTTAGTCTCCACATACACACAGTTTTACTCCAGGTTTCCATAACAACCCAGCCATTTTTCTTCACTGCTGTAGGTTAGCTTTAGGCTAGGGCTACACGACGACATGTGTCGCGCGACACATAGAGCACAACTACACTGCTACATGCACGACTGTCGCACCAATGTCGCGTGACAATTTTTATAATGATAGTCTATGATGTTGCACTGCGACATGTGACATGCTGCCACTGCGACACGACAGTGCGACACCATAGCCTATCATTATAAAAATTGTTAACACAAAATGTCACGCGACACATATCGTCATGTAGCCCTAGCATTAAAGGGGCAGAGCACTATGGAGGTCACTGTTAAAGAGGCTTTCACTGTGGATGTTACTGTTAAGGGGCAGGCTGCTATAGATGTCACTGTTAAAGGGGTGGACACTGAGGAGGTCACTGTTAAGGGGGCAGGGGCCACTATTAAATGGGCAACTGCTGTGGAGGTCACTGTTAAGGCAGCGGGGTAGTGTGGAGGTCACTGTTAAGGGGGAAGGCCCCTGAGGAAGTCACTGTCAAGGGAGTGGGGTGCTGTGAAACTCACTGTTATAGGGGAGGGCTGCTGTTAACGTCAAAGTTAAGGAGATGGGTTGCTGTGGAGGTCCCATTTTAAAGTGGCAGGGCACTGTGGGGGTGGCAGTGTTAAGGGGTGGGGGACTGTGGGAGTTCACTGTTAAATGGGTGGGGTGCTGTAGAGGTGACTGTTATGGAGGACACTGTCGATATCTTTTAACAACACACACAAACATTAAATGAAATAGATGAAATATACCTGTGCAAAGAATGGTCCTTCTGCTAGTACTTTATAGCATTGAAGAGAGAGGGACTTTTCCAGGCATCTGGAGCACTTTTCATTCAGATCAAATTTTTAGACCCAAGTCAAATCAGCTGAATTAGCTGATTCTGCTGAATCAAATTTTAAGAAATTTGTCCTCTCTATTAATAAATAATTTTAACCAAACCATGCTGTCATAACTTTTATAGATCCACAAGATCAAAAATACAACTATCTACTGAAATCTTGAAAACCTTTCACCTGATATATTGATTTCTTGTGAAAACCATCCTCTTCTACCAAAAGCTTAAAGGGTGGTTGAGTTTGCTATATTAGGTCTCATTTACTTTTCATAGAGACATATCTTGTCATGAATACATATCAAAAGTGTGATTGCTGGAGGTCTGATGATCCCTAGAATGAGGGGAGAGAAGGGTGGGCATATGACACTCTCTCTTCACTGCCGAGCATGAAATCAAGACCCATAGATGGGGCAGACTGGCCATAGATCCTACCGGGAAATGCCAATGGCCAGATACATAATGAGCTCTTAGTAAATAATAAATGCTGCGAGATTCAGGTATTTATGCACCCTTTGTACCATTGTATTCACATCTGTATGTCAGTTCCGCAAAGCCAAGAACATGTCCTATTCTGGTCCTCAAAATGCAGTCCTCGAACCCATAGAAGTCAATGGCTCAGCAAAAAAATGTGGGTCACACATGGACAGTATCCTTATTTAGCAGGTGTGCAACTTGCAGACTGCAAAACAGATACAGTCGTGTGCATGAGGCCTAATTCTATCTTTTTTGGCTCTTCCTGCTGAAGTGTTTATCTTGGCCAATCATGCTTGATATACCGGGCGTCAGCACCCGGTATACCCGGGCGCACTACTCCCGGCTTTAAAGTCCTTGCTCTGACTCCATTAATGGCTGTGTCCATATATAGAGTGAGTGCTATGAACACGAAGGGATTATCCCCAAGCATTTTCAGTGTGCTTGGGGACATCCTGTGTATTTAAATCTTATTTAGCCCCTATTTTTGAAATATTTCTGACAGGAGTTATACTCATAACCTTCTACATTAAAGGCAAGAACCTTAAACACTGAGCTATAGAGCTCAATGTGTCATGGTCTTACCTTCTTGCTGTTCTCCTTCGTTTGACATGTGCTGGCGGCCATCTTGGTTTCTGGGTTTCTTGTAGCCTCCCACCCTGCGGCTCCTCCTTCCCACTGGGAGGAGCTGGATGCCTAGCTCATATATATAGGAGGTCTGTGGCTTCAGTTCCTTGCTTGGTCCTCCTGTGTTCACATGCTTCTAGACTGCTGCTGCTTCTGGTTCCTGATCCTGGTTTCGTCCGACTACCCTGCTGGTTCCTGATCCTGGTTTCGTCCGACTACCCTGCTGGTTCCTGATCCTGGCTTCGTCTGACTACCCTTCTGGTTCCTGACCTCTGGCTTCGCAAAGACTCTGCTTCGGTTTCGCCATCCGTTTGGACTTTTGCTTTACAGCTTTATTTTCAATAAAGCCTTCTTATTTTCACTTATCTCTTGTTGTACGTCTGGTTCATGGTTCCGTGACATTAGGACCAAGCCATGAATTCTGACGGTACAGGGCCATCCTCGCTACCCACGCTGGTTGCCAGACTTGATCAGCAGGATCACCTGTTGGGTCGGTTCGCTGTGGCGTTGCAAACCCTGCTTGAACGCACGGCTCATTTCGCTCCCGTTGCCGATGGGTCGGTTGTCGCTCCTGGGCCCGCTCCTACTGCCGCTCCGGTTGTTGCGCCAGAGTCTACCCCGACACCTGTTGTTGCACCTGCGGTGTTTCGGGGTATGACCGGTTCTGCCCCTCTTCCACAGCGCTTTGGGGGAGAGCCAACTCAGTGCCGAGGTTTCCTTAACCAGGTGGGCATTTATTTCGAGTTGCTGCCACATGCCTTTCCTACTGAGAGATCAAAGGTGGGCTTCTTGATCTCGCTGCTCTCGGACAAGGCCTTGGCCTGGGCCAGCCCTTTATGGGAGAACAACAATCCGGTGGTTGCCGAGTTTTCCGGTTTTGTTGCTTCTCTTCGGAGGGTATTCGATGTGCCGGCTCGTGCTGCCTCTGCTGCGAAGCTCCTTATGTCCATCAGACAGGGTTCACGATCCGTAGCTGAATACGCCATTGAGTTTCGTACCCTGGCAGCAGAGGTGGGCTGGAATAATGAGGCTCTGGTCGCTGCTTTCTCTCATAGTCTCTCGGATGCCTTGAAGGATGAGGTTGCAGCTAAGGACCTACCAGTGGAGCTCGAGTCTCTTATTTCTTTCCTGATTTTGATTGACACCAGACTCAGGGAGAGACCTTCCTTTAAGGAGAGCCTGCGGAGGTTTTCTAACAGATTGGCGCCTACGTTTGCTGTCCCACCCGTGCCTCCCTCTCCTCCCACGCCTCCTGGGGATGACTTGTCTGGGGGTGAACCCATGCAGCTGGGGTTTGCTCGCCTGTCCGAGGGGGAGAGGGTACTCCGGAGACGCGAGGGCCGATGCATGTACTGTGGTCTCGGTGGGCATTTTCGGTTGGCATGTCCGAACCGTCCGGGAAACGCTCGCACCTGAGATCCTGTCGGGGGCAGATCTTGGGTGGAGTCTCCTCGTCCCAGGTTTCCCGTGTTGACAAACCACTGATCACTGTTGTCCTCTCCTGGGTCGGGGGCTCGGTGACGACCCAGGCGTTGGTGGACTCTGGTGCTGGTGGTTTGTTCATTGATAATGTGTTCGCTGCCGCCAATTCCATTCCTCTGCAGGCTCGAGGTTCCCCACTGGCTCTTGAGGCGATAGACGGCAGACCCCTTCTGCCGCCACACGTGACTCATGAGACCCTTCCAGTGGGGATAGCCATTGGTGCCGTTCACAGAGAGTCGGTCTGCCTCCAGGTTATTTCGTCTCCACACTACTCGGTGGTCTTGGGGTACCCCTGGCTCCGGAAGCATAATCCGACTTTCGATTGGAGATCGGCCGAGATCCTCTCGTGGTCACCGCAGTGTGGGGCTAGTTGCATCCAGGGGTCTGTCAAGTTGCTGTGTACTTCCTCGGACTCTCTGTTGCCTCCTGAATACGAGGAGTACCGGGATGTATTCGATAAGGTGCGCGCGGTTGCCCTACCTCCGCACCGCCCATACGATTGTGCCATAGAGTTACAATCTGGTGCCGTTCCTCCTCGTGGCAAAGTCTATCCACTGTCGGTAGCGGAGAATGAGGCCATGGAGGAGTACGTGAGGGAGGCGCTTTCACGCGGACACATTCGCAAATCCTCGTCCCCGGCAGGGGCTGGATTTTTCTTTGTGAAAAAGAAGGGCGGTGAGTTGAGGCCTTGCATCGATTACAGGGGTCTCAATCGCATCACGATCAAGAACGCTTACCCGATACCCTTGATTTCCGAGCTGTTCGATCACCTTAAAGGGGCCACGGTCTTTACCAAACTCGACCTGAGGGCGGCATATAACCTGGTAAGGATCAAGGCGGGCGATGAGTGGAAGACCGCGTTTAACACCAGGACCGGTCATTATGAATCCTTGGTTATGCCCTTTGGGTTGTGCAATGCGCCCGCAGTCTTTCAGGAATTCATCAACGATGTTTTCCGTGACCTGTTGCAGCAGTGTGTGGTGGTCTATTTGGATGACATCTTGGTATATTCTGAATCCATGGAGGCCCACATTCTGGATGTCAGACGAGTGTTGCAACGGTTACGAGAGAACAAGCTGTTCGGTAAGCTTGAGAAATGCGAATTTCACCGATCCCAGGTAACCTTCTTAGGTTACATCATTTCCGCTGAGGGGTTCTCCATGGATCCTGAGAAGGTTTCGGCTGTCTTACAGTGGCCCCAGCCCAGTGGTCTTCGTTCCCTGCAGCGCTTTTTGGGCTTCGCCAATTATTATCGGAAGTTCATCAGGGACTTTTCCATGCTAGCCAAGCCTCTCACGGATCTGACCAGGAAGGGCAGTAATTCCTAGGTCTGGCCGCTCGAGGCCATCCGAGCTTTTGAGGCTCTAAAGTCCGCCTTTGGGTCGGCTCCGATACTGTCGCATCCCAACCCTGGGTTGCCCTTTCTCCTCGAGGTGGACGCGTCTGAGACGGGAGTAGGCGCCCTTCTGTCTCAGCGTAGAACACCAGAGGGTCCTCTGCTTCCTTGTGGGTTTTACTCCCGGAAACTGTCTTCCGCGGAGTGCAACTATCAGATTGGTGACAGGGAGTTATTGGCCATCGTGCAGGCCCTTAAAGAATGGAGGCACTTGCTCGAGGGTTCGGTGGTTCCAGTCCTCATCCTGACGGACCACAAGAATCTGACCTACCTTTCTGAGGCCAAGAGATTGACACCACGTCAGGCCAGATGGGCTCTGTTCTTGTCACGTTTTAATTACGTGGTCTCCTACCTACCCGGTTCCAAGAACATCAGGGCGGATGCCTTATCACGGCAGTACTCCGAGCTGTCCAGGGAGGAGTCGATTCCGACTTCGGTCATACCTCCGAATCAGATCTTGGCTGCCATTCGCACCAGCCTGACCTCTCCCCTGGGTGCGCAGATTTTGGCGGCTCAATCTGGTGCTCCCTCTGGGAGACCCAACGGCAGATGTTTTGTGCCTGAGGAGTTGCGCACTCGGTTGTTGCGAACCTACCATAACTCCAAGACCGCGGGGCATCCTGGAAAGAATCAGCTGTCCTGGGCTGTTTCACGTCTGTTCTGGGGGCCTTCCCTACGTTCCGACATCGCCGCATATGTAGCGGCATGCTCCGTTTGTGCCCAGAGTAAGTCCCCTCGGCACCTTCCGTTGGGCCTTCTGCAACCCATAGCCACCGGGGAGCGCCGATGGTCACACCTGGGGATGGATTTCATTGTGGACCTCCCTGCATCCCGAGGCCATACGGTCATTCTCATGATTGTGGATCGGTTTTCCAAAATGTGCCACTGTGTTCCTCTCAAGAAGTTACCCTCTGCACAAGAGTTGGCCACGATTTTTGCCAGGGAGGTCTTCCGGTTGCACGGTTTGCCCAAGGAGATTGTGTCGGATCGGGGGAGTCAGTTTGTGTCCAGGTTCTGGCGCGCCTTTTGCTCCCAGTTGGGGATTCATCTCTCCTTCTCGGCCTACCACCCTCAGTCCAATGGGGCCGCAGAACGATCCAATCAGGCCTTGGAGCAATTCCTTCGTTGCTATGTCTCCGATCACCAAGACAATTGGGTTGACCTCCTGCCTTGGGCTGAGTTTGCCAGGAACACGGCGGTGAACTCTTCCTCTGGGACGTCTCCCTTCATGGCCAATTATGGGTTCCAACCTGCCGTGTTACCGGAGGGATTCTCTCCCCAGGATATTCCGGCTGTGGAGGATCACCTTTCCGTCCTACGTGCTTCTTGGGTACTGATCCAGAAGTCCCTTGAGGTCTCTGCGCAGCGCCAGAGACTCCAGGCTGATCGCAGACGAGCGCCTGCTCCTTCCTACCAGGTCGGAGACCGTGTATGGTTGTCCACCCGCAACCTCAACCTTCGAGTGCCCACTCCCAAGCTGGCGCCTCGCTTTGTTGGTCCCTTCCGAGTGCTTCGCAGGGTAAACCCGGTAGCCTATGCCCTTGCGCTTCCTCCTGGCATGCGGATCTCCAACGTGTTTCATGTCTCCCTGTTGAAGCCACTGGTGTGTAATCGTTTCACTTCCTCGGTTCCTCGGCCTCGTCCGGTCCAAGTGGGCAATCGTGAGGAGTATGAGGTGAGCAATATCCTGGACTCACGCCTAGTCCGCGGTCGGGTGCAGTTTTTGGTCCATTGGCGTGGTTATGGTCCAGAGGAGCGTTCCTGGGTTCCCTCCGCAGATGTCCATGCTCCTGCCTTGCTCCGAGCCTTCCACGCACGCTTCCCTCAGAAACCGTTCTTTACTCCGCGGAGGAGGGGCCCTTGAGGGGGAGGTACTGTCATGGTCTTACCTTCTTGCTGTTCTCCTTCGTTTGACATGTGCTGGCGGCCATCTTGGTTTCTGGGTTTCTTGTAGCCTCCCACCCTGCGGCTCCTCCTTCCCACTGGGAGGAGCTGGATGCCTAGCTCATATATATAGGAGGTCTGTGGCTTCAGTTCCTTGCTTGGTCCTCCTGTGTTCACATGCTTCTAGACTGCTGCTGCTTCTGGTTCCTGATCCTGGTTTCGTCCGACTACCCTGCTGGTTCCTGATCCTGGTTTCGTCCGACTACCCTGCTGGTTCCTGATCCTGGCTTCGTCTGACTACCCTTCTGGTTCCTGACCTCTGGCTTCGCAAAGACTCTGCTTCGGTTTCGCCATCCGTTTGGACTTTTGCTTTACAGCTTTATTTTCAATAAAGCCTTCTTATTTTCACTTATCTCTTGTTGTACGTCTGGTTCATGGTTCCGTGACACAATGTTAAACTGTGGCAGAAAAAAACCCCCAGTTTTGAATACCTTGAGGGGAGTAATTTCTAAAATGGGGCCATTTATGGGTGGTTTAAATTATGTAAGCCTCACAAAGTGACTTCAGACCTGAACTGGTCCTTAACCACCTCAGCTCCCCTAGCTTAAACACCCTTAATGACCAGACCACTTTTTACAATTCTGCACTACACTACTTTCACGGTTTATTGCTCGGTCATACAACTTACCACCCAAATGAATTTTACCTCCTTTTCTTCTCACTAATAGAGCTTTCATTTGGTGGTATTTCATTGCTGCTGACATTTTTACTTTTTTTGTTATTAATCGAAATTTACCAAAATTTTTACAAAAAAAATTCATTTTTCACTTTCAGTTGTAACATTTTTCAAAAAAAACTACATTTCTATATAAATTGTTCTCTAAATGTATTGTTCTACATGTCTTTGATAAAAAAAAATGCAATAAGTGTATATTTATTGGTTTGGGTAAAAGTTATAGCGTGAATTTCCGCATTTTGAAGCAGCTCTGACTTTCTGAGCACCTGTCATGTTTCCTGAGGTTCTACAATGCCCAGGCAGTAGAAAAACCCCACAAACTACCCCATTTCGGAAAGTAGACACCATAAGGTATTTTCTGATGGGCATAGTGAGTTCATAGAACTTTTTATTTTTTGTCACAAGTTAGTGGAAAATGATGATTTATATTTTATTTTTTCTTACAAAGTCTCATATTCCACTAACTTGTGACAAAAAAGAAAAACTTACATAAAACTCACTATGCCCATCACGAAATACCTTGGGGTGTCTTCTTTCCAAAATGGGGTCACTTGTGGGGTAGTTATACTGCCCTGGCATTTTAGGGGCCCTAATGCGTGAGAAGTAGTTCAGTGAAATTCAAATGTGTAAAAAATGTCCTGTGAAATCCTAAAGGTGCTCTTTAGAATTTGGGCCCCTTTGCCCACCTAGGCTGCAAAAAAGTGTCACACATGTGGTATCGCCGCACTCAGGAGAAGTTGGGCAATGTGTTTTGGGGTGTCTTTTTTACATATACCCATGCTGGGTGAAAGAAATATCTCTAAAAGACAACTTTTCCCATTTTTCATACAAAGTTGTCATTTGACAGATATTTATCTCACCCAGCATGGGTATATGTAAAAAGACACCCCAAAACACATAGCCCTACTTCTCCTGAGTACGTTGATACCACATGTGTGACACTTTTTTGCAGCCTAGGTGGGCAAACAGGCCCAAATTCTAAAGAGCATCTTTAGAATTTCACAGGGCATTTTTAATACATTTGGATTTCAAACTACTTCTCACGCATTAGGGCCCCTAAAATGCCAGGGCAGTATAAATACCCCACAAGTGACCCTATTTTGGAAAGAAGACACCCCAAGGTATTCCGTGAGGGGCATGGCGAGTTCCTAGAATTTTATTTTTTTTGCCACAAGTTAGCGGAATATTATGATTTTTTTTATTTATTTATTTTTCTTACAAAGTCTCATATTCCACTAACTTCTGACAAAAAATAAAAACTTCCATGAACACACTATGCCCATCACGAAATACCTTGGGGTGTCTTCTTTCCTAAATGGGGTCACTTGTGGGGTAGTTATACTGCCCTGGCATTTTAGGGGCCCTAATGTGTGAGAAGTAGTTTGAAATTCAAATGTGTAAAAAATGTCCTGTGAAATCCTAAAGGTGCTCTTTAGAATGTGGGCCCCTTTGCCCACCTAGGCTGCAAAAAAGTGTCACACATGTGGTATCGCCATACTCAGGAGAAGTAGGGCAATGTGTTTTGGGGTGTCTTTTTACATATACCCATGCTGGGTGAGAGAAATATCTCTGTAAAAGTCAACTTTTCCCATTTTTTTATACAAAGTTGTCATTTTAGAGAGATATTTCTCTCACCCAGCATGGGTATATGTAAAAAGACACCCCAAAATGCATTGCCCTACCTCTCCTGAGTACGGCGATACCACATGTGTGACACTTTTTTGCAGCCTAGGTGCGCAAAGGGGCCCAAATTCCTTTTAGGAGGGCATTTTTAGACATTTGGATTCCAGACTTCTTCTCACGCTTTAGGGCCCCTAAAATGCCAGGGAAGTATAAATACCCCACATGTGACCCCATTTTGGAAAAAAGACACCCCAAGGTATTCCGTCTTCTTTCCAAAATGGGGTCATTTGTGGGGTGTGTTTACTGTTCTGGCATTTTGGGCAAGGCTAAATTGTGAGCAACACTGTAAAGCCTAAAGGTACTCATTGGACTTTTGGCCCCTTTACGCACCTAGGCTGCAAAAACGTGTCACACATGTGGTATCTCCGCACTCAGGAGAAGTAGGGCAGTGTGTTTTGGGGTGTATTTTTACATATACCCATGCTGGATGAGAGAAATATCTCTGTAAATGACAACTTTTTAATTTATTTTATACAAAGTTGTCAATTTACAGAGATATTCCTCTCACCCAGCATGCGTATATGTAAAAATACACCCCAAAACACATTGCCCCACTTCTCCTGAGTACGGCGATACCACATGTGTAACACTTTTTTGCAGCCTAGGTGCGCAAAGGGGCCCAAATTCCAATGAGAATCTTTACGATTTCACAGGGCATTTTTTACACATTTTGATTCCAAACTACTTCTCACGCTTTAGGTGCCCTAAAGTGCCAGGGCGGTATAAATACTCCACAAGTGACCCCATTTTGGAAAGAAGACACCCCAAGGTATTCCGTGAGGGGCATAGCGAGTTCCTAGAATATATTTTTTTTGGCACAAGTTAGCGAATAAAAGATTTTTTACAAAGTCTCATATTCCACTTGTGACAAAAAATAAAATTTTACATGAACTCGCCATGCCCCTCACGAAATACCTTGGGGTGTCTTCTTTCCGAAATGGGGTCACTTGTGGGGTATTTATACTGCCCTGGCATTTTAGGGGCCCTAAAGCGTGAGAAGAAGTCTGGAATATAAATGTCCAAAAAAATTTACGCATTTGGATTCCGTGAGGGGTATGGTGAGTTCATGTGAGATTTTATTTTTTGTCACAAGTTAGTGGAATATGAGACTTTGTAAGAAGAAAAAAATAAAAAAAATAAATCAATTTCCGCTAACTTGTGACAAAAAAAATGAGCTCGCCATGCCCCTCAAAAGTGATCTTTTTATAGCGCCGCAGCGATTTTACGGTGTTTTTGCAGTGATCAGAAAAAAAAATTTCTGTCACTGCGGTGGGGCGGACTGAACGCAAGTGTGCGCACAAGATCAGGCCTGATCGGGCAAACACTGTGTTTTTTGTAGAGCCTATAGAACATGTCCTATTCTTGTCCGCAATTGCGGACAAGAAAAGGCATTTTCTATATAGTTCTGGCAATGTGCGGATCCGCAAAATGCAGAAAGCACATTGCCGGTGTCCGTGTTTTGCGGATCCGCGGTGTCCGTGTTTTGCGGATCCACGGATCTGCGGATCCGCAAAATACATACGGACGTCTGAATGGAGCCTTACAGGGGGGTGATCAATGACAGGGGGGTGATCAGGGAGTCTATATGGGGTGATCACCCCCCTGTAAGGCTCCATTCAGACGTCCGTATGTGTTTTGCGGATCCGCGGATCCGTGGGTCCGCGGGTCCGCAAAACACATACTGACGTCTGAATGGAGCCTTACAGGGGGGTGAGCAATGACAGGGGGTGATCAGGGAGTCTATATGGGGTGATCACCACCCTGTAAGGCACCATTCAGACGTCCGTATGTGTTTTGCGGATCGGTGGATCCGCTGATCCACCGATCCGCAAAACACATACTAACGTCTGAATGGAGCCTTACAGGGGGGTGATCAATGACAGGGGGGTGATCAGGGAGTCTATATGGGGTGACCAGGGGTTAATAAGGGGTTAATAAGTGACAGGGGGGTGTAGTGTAGTGGTGATTGGTGCTACTTACAGAGCTGCCTGTGTCCTCTGGTGGTCGATCCAAGCAAAAGGGACCACCAGAGGACCAGGAAGCAGGTATATTAGACGCTGTTATCAAAACAGCATCTAATATACCTTTAAGGGGTTAAAAAAAAACGCATCTACAGCCCGCCAGCGAATGATCGCCGCTGGCAGGCTGCAGATCCACTCGTTTACCTTCGGTTCCTGTGAACGTGCGCTCCTGTGTGCGCGCGTTCACAGGAAATCTCGCCTCTCGGCGCGTCCAGGAGGAATGAATCGACCGCCTCCGGAACGCAATCCTGCGTTAGGCGGTCCGGAGGCGGTTAAAAAGCGGGTTTTGGAAATTTTCTGAAAAATTTCAAGATTTGCCTCTAAACTTCTAAGCCTTCTAACGTCCCAAAATAGAAAATTCAAACAAAACAATAGCTGATCTTAGGGAGACCAGCTACAGAAAACACTGTGGAGCCTCATTTAAGAGTCTCGACAAAGTGCAAAGTAGACATATGGGAAATGTAAAGTAATGACTATTTTAGGAGGTAACACTATCTGTTTTAATAGCAGAGAATTTAACATTTTGAAAGTTGTGAATTTTTCTAAATTTTTGGCACATTTGGTATTTTTTTATAAATAAAAATGAAATATTTTGACTCAAATTTACCACTGTCATGAAGTACAATATGTGACGAGAAAACCATCTCAGAATGGCCTGGATATGTGAAAGCGTTTTAAAGTTATCACTATATAAAGTGACACGTCAAATTAGCAAAAATGGTCTGGTCCTTAAAGAGGACCTTTCACCTGGAAAAACATTGTGAACTTAGTATGCTGACATGGAGAGCAGCACCCGGGGATCTCACTGCACATACTATTATCCCGCTCCGTTCTCCTGTTATGCCCTCCGGTATCTTCGCTCTGGAAGTTATAGTAGGCGGTGTCTGCCCTTGTCCTGTGGGCGTCTCCTTCTCCTAGGATGCAGCGCTGGCCAATCGCAGCGCACAGTTCACAGCCTGGGAGGTTTTTTTCTCTCAGGCTGTGAGCTGTGCGCTGCGATTGACCAGCGCTGCAGCCTAGGAGAAGGAGACGCCCACAGGACAAGGGCAGACACCGCCTACTATAACTTACAGAGCGAAGATACCGGAGGGCATAACGGGAGAACAGAGCGGCGCCTAGGGATAATAGTAAGTGCAGTGAGATCCCCGGGCGCCGCTCTCCATGTCAGCATACTTAGTTCACAATGTTTTTCCAGGTGAAAGGTCCTCTTTAAGGTGAAAAATGGAAGGGTTAAAAAGTTTCATTTTATTGAAGAAACAAATAGAGGAAAACGTAAAATATGATAAAATAACACCCGTTAATCCATGTTAACCTTTTTAATTTGTGTAACCAGAAAGGTGGCAACCCTAACAGAACGCCTGCTCCCCACTGACCCCCATAACTTTTTTATACCTATGTGTACATAGATGTGTGAGAGCTCAACGACCATTTTGGGGTGTGTATGACTTGATCACTTTTTATTCAATTTTCTTGGGAGACAAAGTGATGAAAAAACAGCGAATAGTTTTTTGTTTATTTTTCTGTTACATCCTTCACCGTATGGGCTACGTTTTTTATATTTTAATAGTATGAAAGTTTTCGCGATGCCCATAATGTTATTTATTTTATTTTTTTTGGGAAAGGGGGTTGATTTTACTTTTTAAAAATGTTTTTTTTACTTTTTTTTTTAATTTTATTACTTTTTGTTAGGACCCCAAGTGGACCACAACTTGTAATCGTTAGATTGCAGCTGATACAGAATAATAGAAATTGCTCTATTATTCTGTATAGAAATCACTGTATCACAGTTCAGTGCTGCCACCTAGTGGCCTGAACTGCAATATGCTAATAATGAGCCTGGAAGCCTAGTACAGGCTGTGGCTCATTAGAACAGGGTGATTTCCCATATCTCCACTAGGGGAAATCGAGCCTGAACAAGAAGTCTGCGCTTCTGGTTTGTAACACACTCAGATATTGTGGCGACATTTTACTACGGCATCATGGGTTAAATGTCCAGGTCAGCATTACTGCAGATTGTGGACATTGGCTGTCGGTCCCTGCTGTATGAAACAGCAGGCACCTGGTTGTTATGGCACCCGCTCTGCTCCAGAGGGGAGGGGACATGTGGCATATTCTGGGGGCCATGAGGGTTCAAATCTGTGTATGTGCGCTTTATGGGGTGTAAATCTGTGAGGGAGGGCCGGAAATCGACAAAATGTGATTGTTTTAGTACATTATTACAAGATTTGGGGACCCACTTTTGATTTTGCTCAGGGCCACATTTTGTCTAAAACCGGCCCTTATTATGACCATAATAAGCACAGGAAACAGGGTCCATGAGAAGGACACATCTCCCAGGCCAATCGCACTCTCCTGACCCAAACTGCATCAAAGTAATTTATGATACAGCTAGTCTCTATCCGATTAGGTGAGTGCAGGACAACTGCCCTGAGGTCATATAAAGACTGGTTGTATCATACATTATAATTATACAGTCATTTCTGGTCAGGGTAAACCTGGTCAGGCTGGAAAATGTGGTTGACACATGAACCTAGACATGGATTCCTAGGATGATGACAGTAATTTGCTTGAGCCCTATAATGCATACTGAGCCCCTATAACAGTGACATCCATAGGGCCACCATAACAGTGACATCCACAGCGCCCTCATAACACTAACATCCACAGCACCCACATAACTGAAATCCACAGTGCCCCCATAACAGTGACATCCACAGTGTCCCCATAACAGTGACATCCACAGAGACCTCCTAACAGTGACATCCACAGCGCCCCCATGACAGTGACATCCACAGTATTCTAATAATAGTTACATCCACAGTGCCCCCATAACAGTGA
Source organism: Bufo bufo (assembly GCF_905171765.1). Classification (NCBI taxonomy): domain Eukaryota; kingdom Metazoa; phylum Chordata; class Amphibia; order Anura; family Bufonidae; genus Bufo; species Bufo bufo. The sequence continues at coordinate 66,081,405 of NC_053395.1, read as the reverse complement.
CACACACAGTGACCCCATAACAGTGAATCCACAGTGCTCCCATAACAGTGACATCCACTGCCCCCATAACAGTGAAATCCACAGCACTCCCATAACAGTAACCTCCAAAGTGCCTCCATAACAGTGACATCCACAGTGCCCCTATAAGTAGGGCCGGACTGGCCTGCCGGGATACCGGGAAATTTCCTGGTAGGCCGGCAGGCCTGAGTGCCGCAAGGCCGCGGCCCTGGTGACAAGTGGGGGCAGCCGGCGGCAGGGCACAGCAGCAGGAGATGAGCGCTTCCATTGTGGAAGCGCTCATCTCCATAGTCATCTGTATCGCCGTCGGCAGGGGAGGGAGAGGTGTGTCCCATCCTGTTCCTCTGATAGGCTGCCAGCACTAGGCCAGCAGCCTATCAGACCGGTGCAGGCGGCGCGATGACGTCATTGCGCCGCCTGAGCTGTATAGCGAGGGACACAGGCCGGAAGAGGCCTGCATCGCATCGCTGGAGGTAAGTATAAGTGTTTTTTTTTTTTTTTTTATATACAGTCGTGACCAAAAGTTTTGAGAATGACAAAAATATTAGTTTTCACAAAGTTTGCTGCTAAACTGCTTTTAGATCTTTGTTTCAGTTGTTTCTGTGATGTAGTGAAATATAATTACACGCACTTCATACGTTTCAAAGGCTTTTATCGACAATTACATGACATTTATGCAAAGAGTCAGTATTTGCAGTGTTGGCCCTTCTTTTTCAGGACCTCTGCAATTCGACTGGGCATGCTCTCAATCAACTTCTGGGCCAATACTGACTGATAGCAACCCATTCTTTCATAATCACTTTTGGAGTTTGTCAGAATTAGTGGGTTTTTGTTTGTCCATCCGCCTCTTGAGAATTGACCACAAGTTCTCAATGGGATTAAGATCTGGGGAGTTTCCAGGCCATGGACCCAAAATGTCAACGTTTTGGTCCCCGAGCCACTTAGTTATCACTTTTGCCTTAAGGCACGGTGCTCCATCGTGCTGGAAAATGCATTGTTCTTCACCAAACTGTTGTTGGATTGTTGGAAGAAGTTGCTGTTGGAGGGTGTTTTGGTACCATTCTTTATTCATGGCTGTGTTTTTGGGCAAAATTGTGAGTGAGCCCACTCCCGTGGATGAGAAGCAACCCCACACATGAATGGTCTCAGGATGCTTTACTGTTGGCATGACACAGGACTGATGGTAGCGCTCACCTTTTCTTCTCCAGACAAGACTTTTTCCAGATGCCCCAAACACTCGGAAAGAGGCTTCATCGGAGAATATGACTTTGCCCCAGTCCTCAGCAGTCCATTCACCATACGTTCTGCAGAAGATCAATCTGTCCCTGATGTTTTTTTTGGAGAGAAGTGGCTTCTTTGCTGCCCTTCTTGACACCAGGCCATCTTCCAAAAGTCTTCGCCTCACTGTGCGTGCAGATGCGCTCACACCTGCCTGCTGCCATTCCTGAGCAAGCTCTGCACTGGTGGCACTCTGATCCCGCAGCTGAATCCTCTTTAGGAGACGATCCTGACGCTTGCTGGACTTTCTTGGACGCCCTGAAGCCTTCTTAACAAGAATTTAACCTCTTTCCTTGAAGTTCTTGATGATCCTATAAATTGTTGATTGAGGTGCAATCTTAGTAGCCACAATATCCTTGCCTGTAAAGCCATTTTATGCAACGCAATGATGGCTGCACGCGTTTCTTTGCAGGTCACCATGATTAACAATGGAAGAACAATGATTTCAAGCATCACCCTCCTTTTAACATGTCAAGTCTGCCATTTTAACCCAATTAGCCTGACATAATGATCTCCAGCCTTGTGCTCGTCAACATTCTCACCTGAGTTAACAAGACAATTACTGAAATGATCTCAGCAGGTCCTTTAATGACAGCAATGAAATGCAGTGGAAATTTTTTTTGGGGATTAAGTTAATTTTCATGGCAAAGAAGGACTATGCAATTCATCTGATCACTCTTTATAACATTCTGGAGTATATACAAATTGCTATTATAAAAACTTAAGCAGCAACTTTTCCAATTTCCAATATTAATGTAATTCTCAAAACTTTTGGCCACAACTGTAGGTACAATACTGGAAAAAGTTGAAGGGGGCAGACGCGTCATTCAGTACGTGTAGGCGTGTGCACACATACTGCTCCACCATGTTGGTGAAATGCTGCCTCCTGCTAAGACATTCCATATCAGCTGGTGCTGCTGGTTGTTGTGGCGTGCTGACAAAGCTTTTCCACATTTCGGCCATGCTAACCCTGCCTTCTGAGGTGCTGGCGGTGCCCCAGCTGCATTGGCAACCTCTTCCTCATCCTCTGCCTTCGCCTTGTGTTTCCACTGTGCCCCCGCTGTCAGGTGGGAATGCCACCAGCAGCGCATCTACCAGCGTGCGCTTGTACTCGAGCATCTTACGATCTCCCTCCAGTAACGGAATGAAGGATGGTACGTTGCCCTTGTAACAGGGATCTAACAGCGTGGCCACCCAGTAATCAGCACAAGTTAGAATGTGGGCAACTCGGCGGTCGTTGCGGAGACACTGCAGCATGTAATCGCTCTTGTGTGCCAGGCTGCACAGAGGCAACGAAAAGCTGTCCTCTGTGGGAGGTGTATAGTCTGTGTCCTCTGTATTCCCCAAGCCACGCATTAGTGATGGCCATGAGCTGGTCTGGGTGCCACCCTGCTGTGAACATGGTTCCTCCTCCTCCATCTCCTCCTCCGCATCCTCCACCTTGTCATCCTCCAGAACTGTGCCCTGGCTGGAGAATTGTGTACCTTGGGTTTGTGAGTGCAGGAACTCACCCTCAGAGCCACTTGGGAATGACTGGCCGGAAACCCTACAAAATGATCCCTCTTCCTCCTCCTCCGCCTGTGCCACATCCTCTTCCATCATTGCCAGGAGCGTTTTTTCAAGGAGGCATAGAAGTGGGATAGTAATGATGAGAACGGCGTTATCGGCACTGGCCATGTTGGTGGAGTACTCGAAACACAGCATGGAGGCCCGCATGGAGGCCCAGTCAATGGTGGTGTAGTGGTGTTGTTCCGCCGAGCGACTCACCCATGCGTGCTGCAGCTGAAACTCCACTATCGCCTGCTGCTGCTCGCACAGTCTGGCCAGCATGTGCAAGGTGGAGTTCCACCTTGTGGGCACGTTGCATATGAGGCGGTGAGCGGGAAGGCCGAAGTTACGCTGCAGCGCTGACAGGCGAGCAGCAGCAGGATGAGAACGCCGAAAGCGCGCACAGACGGCCCGCACTTTATGCAGCAGCTCTGACATATCGGGGTAATTTTTAAGGAATCTCTGCACCACCAAATTCAGCACATGCGTCAGGCAAGGGATGTGCGTCAAACCGGCTAGTCCCAGAGCTGCTACGAGATTTTGCCCATTATCGCACACCACCAGGCCGGGCTTGAGGCTGACTGGCACAAACTCATCGGTCTGTTGTTCAAGGCCCGTCCACAGCTCCTGCGCAGTGTGGGGTTTGTCCCCCAAACAGATACGTTTTAAAACAGCCTGCTGTCGTTTAACCCTGGCCGTGCTGAAGTTGGTGGTGAAGGTATTACGCTGATCGGATGAGGAGCTGGTAGAGTATGAGGAAGCAGAGTAGGAGGAGGAAGCAACAGGAGGCAAACTGAAGCGCCCTGCAATCCTCGGTGGTAGAAGGACTTGCGCCAAACTGCTATCCGCTTCAGGTCCAGCCGCCACTGCATTTACCCAGTGTGCTGTTATGGAGATATAACGGCCCTGACCGTGCTTACTGGTCCACGTATCCGTAGTCAGGTGCACCTTGCCACAGATTGCGTTGCGCAGTGCACCCCTGATTTTGTCCCCTACTTGGTTGTGCAGGGAAGGGATGGCTCGCCTTGAAAAGTAGTGACGTACTGTGGGACAGCCACCGCCATAAGGCCTTTAAAACTATCTGTCTCCATCAGACGGGATGACATCATTTCAAAGGCCAGTCATTTAGAAATGCTGGCATTCAGGGTTAGGGATCGCAGGTGGGTAGGGGGGGGGTTCTTCTGCTTCCTCTGCAGCATTTTGTGAGATGGAGAGCTAAACGCTTCCGTGGGACATTGTGGAGATGCTTGGTGACCCAGGTTTTGGTGTTGCTGGCAGATCCTCTGTTTGCGGGGTGGCAGGTGGCACTGTCACTCCAGAGGTGGATGAAGAGGCCGAGACTCCAGCAGAAGAGGAAGCATGAGGAGCCAGAGACCTTTCTCGTTTTTTGAGGTGTCTACTCCACTGCAGCTCGTGCTTTGCACTTAAATGCCTGGTCATGCAGGTTGTGCGCAGGTTGAGAACGTTTATGCCTCGCTTCAGGCTCTGATTGCACAGCGTGCAAACCACTCGTGTCTTGTCGTCATCTCATTGTCTGAAGAATTGCCACGTAGAGATGTTGCGAATGGGCGAACCGGGTGAACCGCCATAGACTTCAATAGACAGACGAATTTTAAAACCCACACGGACTCTTTCTGGCCACAATAGTGATGGAAAAGTTGTTTCAAGGGGACTAACAACTGGACTGTGGCATGCCGGAGGGGGATCCATGGCAAAACTCCCCTGGAAAATTACATAGTTGACGCAGAGTGTGGTAAGTTGAATTCGCAATGCAATTAATATAACCTGCAATAATCACATTGCAACTTCAACTTAGAGCTAAGTTCCTAATGGTTGTATTGCTAGAATTGACGAATATAATGAATATAGCACTATATTCTCAATCTTAGTTATATTCTAGCAATACAACCATTAGGAACCCAGCTCTAAGTTGAATTCGCAATGCGATTAATATAACCTGTATTAATCGCATTGCGATTACAAATTTGTGACACTGCAGCCTCAAAATGAATCTAAGATGGATGCTGTCCTTGCTTTTTGATAGGAGGTGGGAGGGTCTGGGAGGGAGGGTATGCTGATTGGCTGGAATGTGTCTGCTGACTGTGAGGTACAGGGTCAAAGTTTGCTCAATGATGATGTATAGGGGGCGGATCGAACATCGCATATGTTCGCCCGCCGCGGCGAACGCGAACAAGCTATGTTCGCCGGGAATTGTTCGCCGGCGAATAGTTCGGGACATCTCTAGCAGAGGTTCGGGACATCTCTAGCGAAAGAGCGCACTCCTTTTACACTGTCGTTAGCTGATTCCACATAGATTTCTACAGAACCTGTTCTATTAAATGTTTAAACAAGTAGAGCCCCCTGATAGAGTGGAGTGCGTGTCAGCGGTAAGTTTGTGTTGACGTCACTGATTATTTTGCCCTTCCTCTTATCCATCAGAACTATAACCCCCAAAAAACTGATCCTGTCTGTTGAGCATCCACCTTCACTTGGTCAGCATTTGGTCAGTAATCCATCAGTATTGCTAAAGCAAAAAAGAAAAAAAAAAACAGGAACGGATCCAAAACAGCAATCATCCGTGAATGGAATATTTGCATCTCTACTGTGTTTTGTACCCACTTCTGCTTTTGGCTACCAAATCATAAGCCAATTCTGATGTAATATTGGGACCATGTCATACAGGCCTTACAGCTGCTACATAGACAGGATCCGCTGTGTGTCTCATTTTTACTTCCTTCTGACAAATCAGAAGAAGGGTCATAAGCAGCATGAGTGAGGCCGAAGCAGCATTAGGAGACAACAGAGTGGCCCAGTGACAGAGTGTTCAGTTGGCATCAGAATGTGGAGACCACAGTGTGGACAAGTGACAGAGTGGTGAGGTGGCAGCAGCATGATGAGACCACAGAGTGGTGAGGTGGCAACAGCATGAGGAGACCACAGAGTGGTGAGGTGGCAGCAGCATGAGAAGACCACAGAGTGGCCCAGTGACATAGTGGTAAGGTGGCAGCAGCATGAAGAGACCACAGAGTGGTGAGGTGGCAGCAGCATGAGGAGAACACAGACTGGCCCAGTGACAGAGTGGGGAGTTGTGGGGCAATACAGTACCAGCTGAAGATGGTGGGTGGCAGTAGTAGCACCTGGCAGCAGGTGTGTGGCATAAGGCAGGTGGCAGCAATAGTAGCTAAAGAAGGTAGCCAGAAGAAACAGGTCTCTTTAGACAAAATTTAGGTGTGGCACCATGGATGATCTAGTCTGATGCATCAGGCACTGATGTTTGAAAATCCTGGCTGATCCACGCCTGATTCATCTTCACAAAGGTCAGTTTCTCCACATTTTGGGTGGACAGGTGAGTTCTCCTTGGGGTAACTATGGCCCCCGCCGCACTAAACACCTGCTCTGATGCCACACTGCTGGTCGGGCAGGAAAGCTTGTCCAGGGCAAACTCTGCCAGTTGCAGCCACAAATCGAGTGGAGTGGCAGTGTGCACCAAGTATGCCACAACCTGCTGGTTCAGGTTCTGCTCTATGTCTACCTGCTGCTGCTGGTGTGAGTAGTTTCTTCAGTAGGCAGGTGAAGAAAACTGCTCATCAGCGACTCTAGACTTAAGTTGCTGATGATGGAGCTGGTACTGCTCCTGACCCGCAATCCCCCTCCAGCAGCCATGGCAGTGGAACGTGAGCACAGAGGGCCCCCTCGGTCAGACCTGTGTGATGATGGGTGATGGAGCACATAGGCAGCGGCCAACTGACAACATAGGATATCTCTATAGTAGTTCAGTTTGTCCTCCCTCTCAGCGGGTGTAAAAAAAAGCCCCCATTTTGGACCGGTAGCGAGGGTCTAACATGGTGGAGAGACAGTAGTCATCCCTCTGTCGAATGGTGACAATTCGTCTGTCACTACGCAAGCAACTGAGCATGCATCGGACTATTTGCGCAAGTGACTCAGAGCGACTCCCTGCCTCCATCTCCACTGCATACTGCCATGGTGTGTCTGGGTCATCTGCCTTGTCTTCCTCGTCGCCCTGTAGCTCCTCTGGCTGCTCCTGCTCCTCCTCTCCTGTCACCTGTATAGAAAAGCCAGCCATTTCTCTACGCATTGCTTGTGCTCGAATGTCCTCCTCCTCCTCTAGTTCAGCCCTCATAGGGCTCATGTGGCCATGAGATATAGTCACCACATCTACTTTCCCCTGGCCAGGCAGATTTAGCAGCATCTGTTCCAGGACATAAATCAGTGGAATGATGTTGTTCATCCCGTAGTCCTGGCGACTGACAAATAAAGTGGCCTCCTCAAAGGGCCCGAGCAAGCGGCAGGTGTCACGCATGTGCTGCAACTGGCTAACATCGAAATTACACAGGGGAATACCTCTGTCCGCCTGTATCATCAAGAAATCGTTCATGGCCCTTCTCTATTCATATAATCGGGCCAACATATGGAGGGTGGAATTCCAACGGGTGGAAACATCGCATATCATCCTATGTTGGGGGATGCCGTTCTGCCGCTGCAGCTCAAGGAGGGTGTGCTTTGCGGTGTACGAGTGGCTGAAGTGCATGCAAACTTTCCTGACCATTTTCAGGATGTCTTGAAGATGGTGTGAAGACTTCAGGAACCGCTTTACAACCAGATTGAACATGTGCGCCATGCAGGGCGCATGGCTCAGCCCTCCTTGACGCAGCGCTGACACAATGTTCTTCCCGTTGTCGGTAACCATGGTTCCGATTTTGAGTTGTCACAGAGAAAACTAGAATTCGATTTCTTGATGAAGGACATGGAGCAGTTACTCCTCTTCGTGACTCCGTTCGCCCAGGCAAACTAGGTGCAGAACAGCGTGACACTGCTGTGCCTGCACATATGGCATGCTGGAGGAGCACTGTGAATTATCCCTGCAGTGGAGGCTGAGGACACGGTGGAGGATGAGGAGGCGGAGGCGGACATTGTTGCAGGACCAACGACGTGAGAACATGGAGGTAGAAGCGGCATCACCTGGCCAAGTTGCTGGTGTGGCTGGGCAGGGACCACATTTACCTAGTGTGCTCATCACTACTTGCCTGCCTACCAGAGGAAGTGGCGGATGTCTCCTCCAGATCTTGGCTAGGCAGTAGTTGCTCACTGTCCTCTAGTAGCTCGTCCTCGCTGAAAAGTGGAGCCGAGCCTATGGCATATAATACTTCTCATGATGAGTGAACCGAAAATGACAGAGGCAAGTTGAGGACAGTTGGGGGCACAGGGCCTGCTCCCTGGCCATGCCAACTAAGCGTCGTGTCATAGGAACCCACCGACTCTTGCCTGGGGGTGTCTGATGTCACTTGCGACAAAGTCGAAGACCAAGTCAACTATTCAAGCATTGCTGGATTGCTGGTCAAGACACAACCGCTAGATGACATTGGGAGCTCAGGCTTCTCGCTGTGACTACTGCTGCCACCCCCCTTCTTCTGCTGCTACTTCTACCTGCGACAGAAACATTTTGGCCATTGCCCTTTCCCTTTGAAGGGCCTGTCACTTGTCTGACATACTGTAAAATAAATGAATTTAATTAAATTAAATGTAAATTAATACACCCCAAAACAGGCTGTATCCCCAAAAAATGTCACCACTGAACGGCTAATAGATGATTATAAAATCCCTACAGAAGAAACTCAGCATTCACCGAGCAATTTGCACAAAACAAAATTCATCGCAGAACGGCTATTAGGATGGAGGAATATTTCATATTAATACACCCTGTAAATAAATGTAGTACAATGTAGCTTCACCGCAAAACGGTAATTATGACGCATTTTTCTAACGATTAATACACCCCCCCCCCCCCCCCCAAAAAAAAAGGAAAACAATGTAAAATCAACGCAGACAGGCTAACAGGACGTATGTATATTTCCTATTAATACACCCCGTAAATGGCTGTATCACACAGAACTTGCACCACAATAACAAGCAAGGTTTGTAGGAATTACTGATGTATCATATAGTGCAAACAACCTAAAAGCAGCAGTATAACTGCAATTTGGATCCCAAATTAGTGTAGCAAGGTGTAATGGAATCTCTCCTATTACCCAGGCTGTACACTCTCCTATTGCACCCTGTTCTCCTTTTATAGTGTAGATGATACCTCCCTATCCTTTCCCTACACCTTTAATAATCTTTCCCTTAACTTCTAAATCGATTTTTCAGCACAATAAAGTCTTTCCTACCACTGTCCCTAGCGCCTGCTGACTAGGAACACTGGAAAATGGCTGAATCCAAGATGGCTGAAGCTATTTATAGGGCTATGACATCACAAAAGCTGGCTCCTGATGGCTACATGCTTGGCATTGTGGGTGATACCACGTTCCCAGAGTTCTTTGCTCCATGTCCTAACATGTGCAGCAGCCATTTTAGGAAAAAATGTGATTTGTTACCACGAAGAGTGAGGAAATTCGGCTTCGGTGCAAATTGAATTTTTCCTGATATTCAGATCGAATTCCACTTCGTTAACTTCGATTCGCTCATCTCTAGTTAACACCATCAACCATGTACTGTACTTACCCAGAGCTAATTATGTATGTCAGTGTCACTCTGACATGTTTTGCTATTGCTGTCATTTAGTTCAAGAGATTAAATTGGAGAAGAAGAAGAGAAAAAGTATAAAAATAAAGAAAATAAAGAAAATAAAAAGTCTAAGCCCTAGGAGATGTCAGAGTACAAATTTTTGGGCCATTTGGAGCGTATTTGATTTGTGTATAATAATTTGAACAAGAATCAAAATTTTTTTTTTAAATTCAATAAACCAGACTGAAAACGCATTTCAAGAAATTTGTGGAAGTGGTAGAGAGAGCCTCTAAGAGTAATGGCAACAGCCCCGTTGCTCCTAGAATCTCATTTGCATATATTAAAGCATCATTTTTCTCAGCAGTGGGGGCACATATGAACATGGGACCAACACAGATGCCTTTAACTGCCAAGCGCACATGCAACATCTTCAGGCGGATGCCCTTTGACACTTGCTTGGCATTTTAACTGGGGCTGAGGCCATTTAGACTAGTGACAGTTGTTGCTATTGTGACTGTGCTGGGTGCTAGATAAACTCACTTGCACTCATATTTTATCATATCAAAGATTAAGTGCTTAGAGAGAGTTCAGAGAGCTACTAAACTAGTACATGGATTGCAGGATAAAACTTAACAGGAAAGATTAAAGGACCTTAACATGTATAGCTTGGAAGAAAGACGAGACAGAGGGGATATGATAGAAACTTTTAAATACATAAAGGGAATCAACAAGGTAAAAGAGAAGAGAGTATTTAAAAGAAGAAAAACTGCTACAAGAGGACATAGTTTTAAATTAGAGGGGCAAAGGTTTAAAAGTAATATCAGGAAGTATTACTTTACTGAGAGAGTAGTGGATGCATGGAATAGCCTTCCTGCAGAAGTGGTAGCTGCAAATACAGTGAAGGAGTTTAAGCATGCATGGGATAGGCATAAGGCCATCCTTCATATAAGATAGGGCCAAGGGCTATTCATAGTATTCAGTATATTGGGCAGACTAGATGGGCCAAATGGTTCTTATCTGCCGACACATTCTATGTTTCTATGTTTCTAGAGTACATGACTCTTGGGAACCAATAGAGGCTACAACTATTTTATACAGAATTGGACTGCAGTATAACAAAACGGATGTGGATCCGTTGTGTCACTCAAAAGATTTGGCATGGAGCTATTCCTAAGAACATAATCTAAGTGACACCTCACTGGTCTTCACACTTTAACCCCTGTACAGGAATTTGGACTCTGCAGCAAAGGAACAAGCAGGCTGCTGTTTCTAGGATTGGCCTCTGTTCAATTGACTACAGGTGAGCAGTACCAAAAAGTCAGGCAAAACTGTAGTCAAGAACAGGCCGAGGTCAGGGCAAGAGAGAGTACATGCAATCAAATAAACAGTCCGAGGTCAGGACGGGCAACTCATGGTCACAACTGAGATCATGCAGAGGTTGGATCAGACAGAGAAGGGTAAATTCCAGAAGTCAGACAGAAGTCGGTACATGGAAGAAGCAAAAATCCTAACAGAAGGGGCATAGCTGTAGGGAAAGTGGCTGCTTTGGGGCCCGAACTCCGAAGGGGCTCACCCAGAAGGAGGACTAAAAGATTTTATTGCCAGGGCCCCCTCAATAGTATTATAAAATTACATTATATACAGAGACACTGTAGCAAATGGACATCGAGAGTGCCGGGTCTCATCTGAGAGAGCAATTTTGACTAGCCACAGGTGTGGGGGTTGCACGGGAGGAGGGGGTTTCAAAGAATTTGCTGGGAAGGAGCCATTCAAAAATTTGCTGTGGGGCCCAGTCATTTCTAGTTATATCACTGTCTAACACCATTTTGAAGGAAACTAGCATACTAGAACCTATTGCTCAGGCAGGTACCTTCCTATAATCGAAAAGTGTATGAAGCACTTAAGGGTACTTAAGGTATCTTTCCCTATAGAAATGTGCCTTAAAACAAAGGTGCCTTAAGTACCTCAGGGTAGCTATCCATTGGCTGGGGAAGATTAAGGTGCAGGCGTACTGGCCTTTAGAGAGCTCTATGGGTAGTGAGGGGCATTGCAGGCAAGATCCAGGCCTTAGTCAGCATGGGTGGACTGCATTACTCTGCCAGCCCAGACCACCAGGACATTGCACAGTGTTTTATATGTTAAAGTGCCTGTTAATATTACATGGTAAAAGTGCATAGTATACCGTACATCACTGAATAATATTTGTGGCTGATAAAATTAATTCTTTCGCATTTCAGGTATATGAGATTGAAGTAAACACTGTGCTACTTGTTTGAAACTGGAAATTTCATTACATTTCCAGTAAGGACAAAGCAGAGCAAATCAGATGGACAACTGCCCACAGTGACTGTCATAAATGTTTTTTCTTAAGGGGAGCCTGTCTCCTGTCATCAGTTGTATTACTCTTGACATTCACAACTTTTGGCAACAGAGACTGATTTTAATATGCTGAACTTCATATAAATATGCCAGCTTCAGTCACTGAACCTATCTTTATATGTAACTGTAGCAAACTGGGCTACCAAGATTTGCACCAGTACAAATATAAAGCCCTGGTGATCTAGCAAGGTAATTTTCTAAGGTAGGGATCAGCAACCTCCAGCACTCTACCTGTTCTGAAACTACAATTCCCAGAATGTTTCATTTGCATCTATAGGAGTTACGAGAATAGCTAAGCAAATGTGCATGCTGGGAGTTGTAGTTTCACAGCTGTTGTAGTGCTATGGTTGCCAACCCCTGTTCTAGAGTATTAGAATGGAGGCAAATACTGACAAGTCTTACCCCATGACCTTTCAGCAGTATGGTTCACTTACAACTTAGGGCTAGAAATTCAGGGAGTAATTTATTAAAGGGTTTCTACCACTTCGTTTTCACATAATTAGCTTTCAGACACTAGCGATCCGCTAGTGTCTGCTCTACCAAACAATCCTAATATAATAGCTTTTGGGGCAGCCGTTTCGCAAAAAAAAAGAACTTATATTGATATGCTAATGAGCCTCTAGGTGCTATGGGGGCGTCATTAGCACCTAGAGCAGGGGTGGGCAATTATTTTTTCGATGGGGCCACATGAGAAACTGAAAATATTTTGGAGGGCCGGGCCAAAAGGCTAAACTCAATACTGCATAAAATCAATTGTATTTCTTTATAAAAAGCAGTAAATATCATTGTTGGACAACTGGTACGAGTACTTGTTATAGTTAAACAATGAAAAAGTGAGGTTGCCTTACAAGAAAAAAATTTAAATTTATTAAACAAAATTTCCCAAAACAATGAACATTTTTCACTATTTGTGACTCATATTAGTGAAAGCCATTGTCCCCCTGTGAATCCAGCCATTGTCCCCTGTGAATCCAGCCATTGTCCCCCTGTGAATCCAGCCATTGTCCAATGTGAATCCAGCCATTGTCCAATGTGAATCCAGCCATTGTCCCCTGTGAATCCAGCCATTGTCCCCTGTGAATCCAGCCATTGTCCCCTGTGAATCCAGCCATTGTCCCCTGTGAATCCAGCCATTGTCCCCCTGTGAATCCAGCCATTGTCCCCCTGTGAATCCAGCCATTGTCCCCCTGTGAATCCAGCCATTGTCCCCCTGTGAATCCAGCCATTGTCCCCCTGTGAATCCAGCCATTGTCCCCCTGTGAATCCAGCCATTGTCCCCTGTGAATCCAGCCATTGTCCCCCTGTGAATCCAGCCATTGTCCCCCTGTGAATCCAGCCATTGTCCAATGTGAATCCAGCCATTGTCCAATGTGAATCCAGCCATTGTCCCCTGTGAATCCAGCCATTGTCCCCTGTGAATCCAGCCATTGTCCCCTTGTGTACAGAACACCCCCCCGGCCCCCCCATCATATACAGAACACCCCCCCCCCCCTTACAATAGTACACCCCCCTCCCCCCCCCCTTGCCTTTAGAAACGTAATGCTCAGAGATGATCAGCCATGTGTTAGTCACACTGACTACACACAGCACAGGGGGAGGCGGCCGCAGCTTCATGCTTGTCGGCTCTGTGACTGTCAGTGTCAGACAGTCACAGCCGATACTATGAGAGCCGCGGGCGCTGCGCTGTTACAGAGAAGGGAATAATTGCGGCCGGCCGGGTCCCGGGTACGGCTCGCACGAGGCACCCCCCCCCCCTGCTGTGTCTTACCTAGACAGTACTGCCGCTGACGCTGCCTCCCTGCCACCGCGCCATGCCACACGCCGAGTCGGAAGTCCTCTTCATTCGCGGAGGAGGGGTATCGTTGCTTGGCACGCCTCTGGCTCCGCCCGGGGGCCGGATTAAAAGGTCCGCCGGGCCGTATACGGCCCGCGGGCCGTAGTTTGCCCAGGTCTGACCTAGAGGCTCGGTCGACCTTCACAAACTGCCGCCGCCCAGCGCGTCTCTCCAGCCCGCCCATCTCCTCCGGAATGCGATCCTCCCTGTGAGCCAGCGGACGAATTCTCGCGCATGCGCCGTGCGCGTATGTATTCGGCGCATGCGCAGTGAATGTCTGACCGCTTTCTGCACAGACATCTCCACTGCGCCTGTTCCTCGGAGCACTATGACGTCATCGGCGCAGGCGCAGTGGAGATGTCTGAGCAGGGAAGCGGTCAGACATTCACTGCGCATGCGCCGAATACAGACGCGCACAGGGAGAATCGCATTCCGGAGGAGATGAGCGGGCTAGAGGGACGCGCTGGGCGGCGGCATTTTGTGAAGGTAGACCGAGCCTCTAGGTGCTAATGACGCCCCCATAGCACCTAGAGGCTCATTAGCATATCAATATAAGTTCTTTTTTTAGCGAAACGGCTGCCCCAAAAGCTATTATATTAGGATTGTTTGGTAGAGCAGACACTAGCGGATCGCTAGTGTCTAAAAGCTAATTATGTGAAAACGAAGTGGTAGAAACCCTTTAAGACCGTTGTTTTAGACACCGGTCTTAACCACCTCAGCCCCTATGGCTTAAACACCCTGAAAGACCAGGCCACTTTTTACACTTCTGACCTACACTACTTTCCCGGTTTATTGCTCGGTCATGCAACTTACCACCCAAATAAATTTTACCTCCTTTTCTTCTCACTAATAGAGCTTTCATTTGGTGGTATTTCATTGCTGCTGACATTTTTATTTTTTTTGTTATTAATCGAAATTTAACGATTTTTTTGCAAAAAAATGACATTTTTCACTTTCAGGTGTAAAATTTTGCAAAAAACGACATCCATATATAAATTTTGCTCTAAATTTATTGTTCTACATGTCTTTGATAAAAAAAAAAAATGTTTGGGTAAAAAAAAATGGTTTGGGTAAAAGTTATAGCGTTTACAAACTATGGTACAAAAATGAGAATTTCCGCTTTTTGAAGCAGCTCTGACTTTCTGAGCACCTGTCATGTTTCCTGAGGTTCTACAATGGCCAGACAGTACAAACACCCCACAAATGACCCCATTTCGGAAAGTAGACACCCTAAGGTATTCGCTGATGGGCATAGTGAGTTCATAGAACTTTTTATTTTTTGTCACAAGTTAGCGGAAAATTATGATTTTTTTTCTTTTTTTCTTACAAAGTCTCATATTCCACTAACTTGTGACAAAAAATAAAAACTTCCATGAACTCACTATGCCCATCAGCGAATACCTTGGGGTGTCTTCTTTCCAAAATGGGGTCACTTGTGGGGTAGTTATACTGCCCTGGCATTCTAGGGGCCCAAATGTGTGGTAAGGAGTTTGAAATCAAATTCTGTAAAAAATGCCCTGTGAAATCCGAAAGGTGCTCTTTGGAATGTGGGCCCCTTCCCTTTGCCCACCTAGGCTGCAAAAAAGTGTCACACATGTGGTATCTCCGTACTCAGGAGAAGTTGGGGAATGTGTTTTGGGGTGTCATTTTACATATACCCATGCTGGGTGAGAGAAATATCTTGGCAAAAGACAACTTTGTATAAAAAAATGGGAAAAGTTGTCTTTTGCCCAGATATTTCTCTCACCCAGCATGGGTATATGTAAAATGACACCCCAAAACACATTCCCCAACTTCTCCTGAATACGGAGATACCAGATGTGTGACACTTTTTTGCAGCTTAGGTGGGCAAAGGGGCCCACATTCCAAAGAGCACCTTTCGGATTTCACTGGTCATTTTTTACAGAATTTGATTTCAAACTCCTTACCACACATTTGGGCCCCTAGAATGCCAGGGCAGTATAACTACCCCACAAGTGACCCCATTTTGTAAAGAAGACACCCCAAGGTATTCCGTGAGGGGCATGGCGAGTTCCTAGAATTTTTTATTTTTTGTCACAAGTTAGTGGAAAATGAGACTTTGTAAGGAAAAAAAATAAATAAAAAATCATCATTTTCCGCTAACTTGTGACAAAAAATATAAAATTCTAGGAACTCGCCATGCCCCTCACGGAATACCTTGGGGTGTCTTCTTTCCAAAATGGGGTCACTTGTGGGGTAGTTATACTGCCCTGGCATTTTCCAGGGGCCCTAATGTGTGGTAAGTAGGTAAATGACCTGTGAAATCCGAAAGGTGCTCTTTGGAATGTGGGCCCCTTTGCCCACCTAGGGTGTAAAACAGTGTGACACATGTGGTATCGCCGTATTCAGGAGAAGTTGGGCAATGTGTTTTGGGGTGTCTTTTTACATATACTCATGCTGGGTGAGAGAAATATCTCGGCAAAAGACAACTTTTCCCATTTTTTTATACAAAGTTGGCATTTGACCAAGATATTTATCTCAGCCAGCATGGGTATATGTAAAATGACACCCCAAAACACATTGCCCAACTTCTCCTGAGTAGGGTGATACCAGATGTGTGACACTTTTTTGCAGCCTAGATGCGCAAAGGGGCCCACATTCCTTTTATGAGGGCATTTTTAGACATTTGGATCCCAGACTTCTTCTCACGCTTTAGGGCCCCTAGAATGCCAGGGCAGTATAAATACCCCACATGTGACCCCATTTTGGAAAGAAGACACCCCAAGGTATTCAATGAGGGGCATGGCGAGTTCATAGAATTTTTTATTTTTTTGGCACAAGTTAGCGGAAATTGATTTTATTTATTTTTTTCTCACAAAGTCTCCCTTTCCGCTAACTTGGGACAAAAATTTCAATCTTTCATGGACTCAATATGCCCCTCACGGAATACCTGGGGGTGTATTCTTTCCGAAATGGGGTCACATGTGGGGTATTTATACTGCCCTGGCATTCTAGGGGCCCTAAAGCGTGAGAAGAAGTCTGGAATATAAATCTCTAAAAATTTTTACGCATTTGGATTCCGTGAGGGGTATGGTGAGTTCATGTGAGATTTTATTTTTTGACACAAGTTAGTGGAATATGAGACTTTGTAAGAAAAAAATAATAATTTCCGCTAACTTGGGCCAAAAAAATGTCTGAATGGAGCCTTACAGGGGGGTGATCAATGACAGGGGGGTGATCAATGACAGGGGGGTGATCAATGACAGGGGGGTGATCAGGGAGTCTATATGGGGTGATCACCCCCCTGTCATTGATCACCCCCTATAAGGCTCCATTCAGATGTCCGTATGTGTTTTGCGGATCCGATCCATGTATCCGTGGATCCGTAAAAATCATACGGACATCTGAATGCAGCCTGACAGGGGGGGTGATCAATGACAGGGGGGGTGATCAGGGAGTCTATATGGGGTGATCACCCCCCCTGGAAGGCTCCAGGGAGACGCCTGTATGTGTTTTGCGGATCCGATCCATGTATCCGTGGATCCGTAAAAATCATGCGGACGTCTGAATGGAGCTTTACAGGGGGGTGATCAATGACAGGGGGGTAATCAATGACAGGGGGGGTGATCAGGGAGTCTATATGGGGTGATCACCACAGTCATTGATCACGCCCCTGTAAGGCTCCATTCAGAGGTCCGTATGCGTTTTGCGGATCCGATCCATCTATCAGTGGATCCGTAAAAATCATGCGGACGTCTGAATGGAGCTTTACAGGGGGGTAATCAATGACAGGGGGGTGATCAGGGAGTCTATATGGGGTGATCACCACAGTCATTGATCACGCCCCTGTAAGGCTCCATTCAGAGGTCCGTATGCGTTTTGCGGATCCGATCCATCTATCAGTGGATCCGTAAAAATCATGCGGACGTCTGAATAGAGCTTTACAGGGGGGTAATCAATGACAGGGGGGTAATCAATGACAGGGGGGTGATCAGGGTGTCTATATGGGGTGATCAGGGGTGATCAAGGGTGATCAAGGGTGAATAAGGGGTTAATAAGTGACAGGGGGGGGTGTAGTGTAGTGGTGCTTGGTGCAACATATTACTGAGCTACCTGTGTCCTCTGGTGGTCGATCCAAACAAAGGGGACCACCAGAGGACCAGGTAGCAGGTATATTAGACGCTGTTATCAAAACAGCGTCTAATATACCTGTTAGGGGTTAAAAAAATCACATCTCCAGCCTGCCAGCGAACGATCGCCGCTGGCAGGCTGGAGATCCACTCGCTTATCTTCCGATCCTGCGAATGCGCGCGCCTGTGTGCGCGCGTTCACAGGAAATCTCGCGTCTCGCGAGATGACGCGTATATGCGTGACTGTGCGCAGCGCTGCCACCTCCGGAACGCGAATCTGCGTTAGGCGGTCCGGAGGTGGTTAATAAGTCCTTTAGCTGGAGGTGGATCCACCAAAGTCATGTAGAAGTGCCTCCCTCAACATAACTTTGGCATATCCACTGCCGGTCAAAATGTAAGACAGCTTCTTCACTGGCTC
Organism: Bufo bufo; assembly: GCF_905171765.1. Classification (NCBI taxonomy): domain Eukaryota; kingdom Metazoa; phylum Chordata; class Amphibia; order Anura; family Bufonidae; genus Bufo; species Bufo bufo. The sequence goes on along the minus strand of NC_053395.1, from coordinate 66,063,317 downwards.
AAAATTAGACCATTTTCTATACCTCAAACAGGCATAGAAAATGATGAATGAGACGGACCTAACGAATTGTCCCCTACCCCTCCCATGCCACGCCCACTTTTGTTCATCTGGTGTCAGCGGGAAAAAGTCACAGATTGCCGGGCAAATAACCTTTGCACTGCAATCTGTGCCAGAAATATGCCTAATATAAACACCCAACCATGTGGAGAGGTCAACATGCAAGTCAGGCATCCTGTTTAGGACGACAGACAACACCATGTTCAAACCTAAATCTTGATTAAAACAAACAAGAAAACAAGAAAATAATAATATTTAATTAGGTTCCTCAATCAGTCCTGTACAATGTTAACTGCACAAGATCTTTTGACAAGGGAAGCCCACATGCAGTCCCCACTTAGTTTTAGTAAGAACCACACCTAAGCCGCCCAAAACCAAAGTAAAGCAAAATTATAACATATAAAATGAAATAAAAAATAAAATATATTTTGGGTGAATGAAGTGTGACACTGCATGATTTTATTTTATTTAAACCAATCTTTATACATATACACTCACCTAAAGAATTATTAGGAACACCTAATAGACAAGATAATCTCCTGAACTCCAAACTGAATGTCAGAATGGGAAAGAAAGGTGATTTAAGCAATTTTGAGCGTGGCATGGTTGTTGGTGCCAGACGGGCCGTTCTGAGTATTTCACAATCTGCTCAGTTACTGGGATTTTCACACACAACCATTTCTAGGGTTTACAAAGAATGGTGTGAAAAGGGAAAAACATCCAGTATGCAGCAGTCCTGTGGGCAAAAATGCGGATGGGCTACAACAGCACAAGACCCCACCGGGTACCACTCATCTCCACTACAAATAGGAAAAATAGGCTACAATTTGCACGATTTTGGTGAGCTCTAGGATTCCTATGAAACTTTCAAGATTCCTCACATTTATTATTTATTGTTTTACATTCTTTTATTGGTATTTTAATCTTGAAAATTTGTTTAATAATATTTTATTATAAAAAGTCATTTTATAAGTGTTAGCAATTAGATATCAAGTTTATATTTCACACAATGATATATCACACCAATTGGGACATCTGGGCCAAAAAACGCATGTGTCCCCAAAAAAACGCATGGAAACTGCAAGAAGAAAAAAAATAAATAAAAAAAAATAATAATAATTTCAAGGCTGTATAGAATATCCCCTGATTATGTGGGAGGATTCCCTGGCCAACTGGGAGTAGTATGAACAACAGGTGTCCGAGATTTGGGAAGCAATTAACCACCTCCGGACCGCCTAACGCAGGATCGCGTTCCGGAGGTGGCAGCGCTGCGCACAGTCACGCATATACGCGTCATCTCGCGAGACGCGAGATTTCCTGTGAACGCGCGCACACAGGCGCGCGCGCTCACAGGAACGGAAGGTAAGAGAGTTGATCTCCAGCCTGCCAGCGGCGATCGTTCGCTGGCAGGCTGGAGATGTGTTTTTTTTAACCCCTAACAGGTATATTAGACGCTGTTTTGATAACAGCGTCTAATATACCTGCTACCTGGTCCTCTGGTGGTCCCATTTGTTTGGATCGACCACCAGAGGACACAGGTAGCTCAGTAAAGTCCCACCAAGCACCACTACACTACACTACACCCCCCCCCGTCACTTATTAACCCCTTATTAGCCCCTGATCACCCCTAATCACCCCTGATCACCCCATATAGACTCCCTGATCACCCCCCTGTCATTGATTACCCCCCTGTCATTGATCAACCCCCTGTAAAGCTCCATTCAGACGTCCGCATGATTTTTACGGATCCACTGATAGATGGATCGGATCCGCAAAACGCATCCGGACGTCTGAATGAAGCCTTACAGGGGCATGATCAATGACTGTGGTGATCACCCCATATAGACTCCCTGATCACCCCCCTGTCATTGATTACCCCCCTGTCATTGATTACCCCCCTGTAAAGCTCCATTCAGATGTCCGCATGATTTTTACGGATGCACTGATACATGGATCGGATCCGCAAAACGCATCCGGTCGTCTGAATGAAGCCTTACAGGGGCATGATCAATGACTGTGGTGATCACCCCCCTGTCATTGATTACCCCCCTGTAAAGCTCCATTCAGATGTCCGCATGATTTTTACGGATGCACTGATAGATGGATCAGATCCGCAAAACGCATCCGGACGTCTGAATGAAGCCTTACAGGGGCATGATCAATGACTGTGGTGATCACCCCATATAGACTCCCTGATCACCCCCCTGTAAAGCTCCATTCAGATGTCCGCATGATTTTTACGGATGCACTGATAGATGGATCGGATCCGCAAAACGCATCCGGACGTCTGAATGAAGCCTTACACGGGCGTGATCAATGACTGTGGTTATCACCCCATATAGACTCCCTGATCACCCCCCTGTCATTGATCACCCCCCTGTCATTGATCACCCCCCTGTCATTGATCACCCCCCTGTCATTGATCACCCCCCTGTCATTTATCACCCCCCTGTCATTTATCACCCCTCTGTAAGGCTCCATTCAGATATTTTTTTGGCCCAAGTTAGCAGAATTTTTTTTTTTTTTTCTTACAAAGTCTCATATTCCACTAACTTGTGTCAAAAAATAAAATCTCACATGAACTCACCATACCCCTCACGGAATCCAAATGCGTAAAATTTTTTAGACATTTATATTCCAGACTTCTTCTCACGCTTTAGGGCCCCTAGAATGCCAGGGCAGTATAAATACCCCACATGTGACCCCATTTCGGAAAGAAGACACCCCCAGGTATTCTGTGAGGGGCATATTGAGTCCATGAAAGATTGAAATTTTTGTCCCAAGTTAGCGGAACGGGAGACTTTGTGAGAAAAAAATTAAAAATATCAATTTCCGCTAACTTGTGGCAAAAAAAAAAAATTTCTATGAACTCGCCATGCCCCTCATTGAATACCTTGGGGTGTCTTCTTTCCAAAATGGGGTCACATGTGGGGTATTTATACTGCCCTGGCATTCTAGGGGCCCCAAAGCGTGAGAAGAAGTCTGGTATCCAAATGTCTAAAAATGCCCTCCTAAAAGGAATTTGGGCACCTTTGCGCATCTAGGCTGCAAAAAAGTGTCACACATCTGGTATCGCCGTACTCAGGAGAAGTTGGGGAATGTGTTTTGGGGTGTCATTTTACATATACCCATGCTGGGTGAGAGAAATATCTTGGTCAAATGCCAACTTTGTATAAAAAAATGGGAAAAGTTGTTTTTTGCCAAGATATTTCTCTCACCCAGCATGGGTATATGTAAAATGACACCCCAAAACACATTCCCCAACTTCTCCTGAATACGGCGATACCACATGTGTGACACTTTTTTGCAGCCTAGGTGGGCAAAGGGGCCCATATTCCAAAGAGCACCTTTAGGATTTCACAGGTCATTTACCTACTTACCACACATTAGGGCCCCTGGAAAATGCCAGGGCAGTATAACTACCCCACAAGTGACCCCATTTTGGAAAGAAGACACCCCAAGGTATTCCGTGAGGGGCATGGCGAGTTCCTAGAATTTTTTTTTTTTTGTCACAAGTTAGTGGAAAATGCTTTTTTTTTTTTTTTTTTTTTTTTCATACAAAGTCTCATATTCCACTAACTTGTGACAAAAAATAAAAACTTCCATGAACTCACTTTGCCCATCAGCGAATACCTTGGGGTCTCTTCTTTCCAAAATGGGGTCACTTGTGGGGTAGTTATACTGCCCTGGCATTCTAGGGGCCCAAATGTGTGGTAAGGAGTTTGAAATCAAATTCTGTAAAAAATGACCTGTGAAATCCGAAAGGTGCTCTTTTGAATATGGGCCCCTTTGCCCACCTCGGCTGCAAAGAAGTGTCACACATCTGGTATCTCCGTAATCGGGAGAAGTTGGGGAATGTGTTTTGGGGTGTCATTTTACATATACCCATGCTGGGTGAGAGAAATATCTTGGCAAAAGACAACTTTTCCCATTTTTTTATACAAAGTTGGCATTTGACCAAGATATTTATCTCACCCAGCATGGGTATATGTAAAAAGACACCCCAAAACACATTCCTCAACTTCTCCTGAATACAGAGATACCAGATGTGTGACACTTTTTTGCAGCCTAGGTGGGCAAAGGGGCCCACATTCCAAAGAGCACCTTTCGGATTTCACAGGTCATTTACCTACTTACCACACATTTGGGCCCCTAGAATGCCAGGGCAGTATAACTACCCCACAAGTGACCCCATTTTGGAAAGAAGAGACCCCAAGGTATTCGCTGATGGGCATAGTGAGTTCATGGAAGTTTTTATTTTTTGTCACAAGTTTGTGGAATATGAGACTTTGTATGAAAAAAAAAAAAAAAAAAAATCATCATTTTCCACTAACTTGTGACAAAAAATAAAAAATTCTAGGAACTCGCCATGCCCCTCACGGAATACCTTGGGGTGTCTTCTTTCCAAAATGGGGTCACTTGTGGGGTAGTTATACTGCCCTGGTATTCTAGGGGCCCAAATGTGTGGTAAGGAGTTTGAAATCAAATTCAGGAAAAAATGAGGAGTGAAATCCGAAAGGTGCTCTTTGGAATATGGGCCCCTTTGCCCACCTAGGCTGCAAAAAAGTGTCACACATCTGGTATCCCCGTACTCAGGAGAAGTTGAGGAATGTGTTTTGGGGTGTCTTTTTACATATACCCATGCTGGGTGAGATAAATATCTTGGTCAAATGACAACTTTGTATAAAAAAATGGGAAAAGTTGTCTTTTGCCAAGATATTTCTCTCACCCAGCATGGGTATATATAAAATGACACCCCAAAACACATTCCCCACCTTCTCCTGAGTACGGAGATACCAGATGTGTGACACTTTTTTGCAGCCTAGGTGGGCAAAGGGGCCCATATTCCAAAGAGCACCTTTCGGATTTCACAGGTCATTTTTTACAGAATTTGATTTCAAACTCCTTACCACACATTTGGGCCCCTAGAATGCCAGGGCAGTATAACTACCCCACAAGTGACCCCATTTTGGAAAGAAGAGACCCCAAGGTATTCGCTGATGGGCATAGTGAGTTCATAGAAGTTTTTATTTTTTGTCACAAGTTAGTGGAATATGAGACTTTGTAAGGAAAAAAAAATAAAAAAATAAATCATCATTTTCCGCTAACTTGTGACAAAAAATAAAAAGTTCTATGAACTCACTATGCCCATCAGCGAATACCTTAGGGTGTGTACTTTCAGAAATGGGGTCATTTGTGGGGTGTTTGTACTGTCTGGGCATTGTAGAACCTCAGGAAACATGACAGGTGCTCAGAAAGTCAGAGCTGCTTCAAAAAGCGGAAATTCACATTTTTGTACCATAGTTTGTAAACGCTATAACTTTTACCCAAACCATTTTTTTTTTACCCAAACATTTTTTTTTTATCAAAGACATGTAGAACTATAAATTTAGAGCAAAATTTCTATATGGATGTCGTTTTTTTTTGCAAAATTTTACAACTGAAAGTGAAAAATGTCATTTTTTTGCAAAAAAATCGTTAAATTTCGATTAATAACAAAAAAAGTAAAAATGTCAGCAGCAATGAAATACCACCAAATGAAAGCTCTATTAGTGAGAAGAAAAGGAGGTAAAATTCATTTGGGTGGTAAGTTGCATGACCGAGCAATAAACGGTGAAAGTAATGTAGGTCAGAAGTGTAAAAAGTGGCCTGGTCTTTCAGGGTGTTTAAGCACTGGGGGCTGAGGTGGTTAAAGGAATGGATAAAAATGGAGGCAGAGCAGGCAGACACTTGACCACTGAGGAAGGGAGAGTGAATCTACCTGTAACACGTAGGGTGAAACAAGTGATGTACCTGCATTGAAAAGCCTCCGATAATACTGTATGGCCATACAGAAGAAAATTTCTACAGTAAAGGATTGACTATTCTTATCGTCGAAAGCTGTACCAAATGAAATTGCAAAATTTAAACCAACTTGCTGTATGGAGCGACTGAATAAGCCGGCAAATATTTAACGCTCCATTGAAGCAATAGGGAGACAACAGACGCTAGACGGTAAGCCAAATATCGAAGTTTTCTTCGATTCAAAGCTCATATCGACCTTAAAAGGATATGCTATAAGAGACTTTTCACATTATCAGGATTCCTGTGGACACTTTATGAACATATTGGGCTCCCAGTGAATACACCTACAACATTTTCAGTGACATTCAGTTTCCCAAATTGGGATAGAGCGCTAGAAGATAATACCCCCTCTTTCCCAAATAACAGCATATACTTGAAGTTTTTTGGTGTGATATATATTATTGAATTTATCGAATATTTCTATAGAATATATTTTTATCGAATATAGTATCGATCATATCTACCACAATATACACTCACTTAAAGAATTATTAGGAACACCATACTAATACGGTGTTGGACCCCCTTTTGCCTTCAGAACTGCCTTAATTCTACGTGACATCGATTCCACAAGGTGCTGATAGCATTCTTTAGAAATGTTGGCCCATATTGATAGGATTGCATCTTGCAGTTGATGGAGATTTGAGGGATGCACATCCAGGGCACGAAGCTCCCGTTCCACCACATCCCAAAGATGCTCTATTGGGTTGAGATCTGGTGACTGTGGGGGCCATTTTAGTACAGTGAACTCATTGTCATGTTCAAGAAACCAATTTGAAATGATTCGAGCTTTGTGACATGGTGCATTATCCTGCTGGAAGTAGCCATCAGAGGATGGATACATGTTCTCATTCTGTTTACGCCAAATTCAGACTCTACCATTTGAATGTCTCAACAGAAATCGAGACTCATCAGACCAGGCAACATTTTTCCAGTCTTCAACAGTCCAATTTTGGTGAGCTTGTGCAAATTGTAGCCTCTTTTTCCTATTTGTAGTGGATATGAGTGGTACCCGGTGGGGTCTTCTGCTGTTGTAGCCCATCCGCCTCAAGGTTGTGCGTGTTGTGGCTTCACAAATGCTTTGCTGCATACCTCGGTTGTAATGAGTGGTTATTTCAGTCAACGTTGCTCTTCTATCAGCTTGAATCAGTCGGCCTATTCTCCTCTGACCTCTAGCATCCACAAGGCATTTTTGCCCACAGGACTGCCGCATACTGGATGTTTTTCCCTTTTCACACCATTCTTTGTAAACCTTAGAAATGGTTGTGCGTGAAAATCCCAGTAACTGAGCAGATTGTGAAATACTCAGACCGGCCCGTCTGGCACCAACAACCATGCCACGCTCAAAATTGCTTAAATCACCTTTCTTTCCCATTCTGGCATTCCGTTTGGAGTTCAGGAGATTTTCTTGACCAGGACCACACCCCTAAATGCATTGAAGCAACTGTCATGTGATTGATTGACAAGATAGTTGCATTCATGAGAAATAGAACAGGTGTTCCTAATAATTCTTCAGGTGAGTGTATGTGACTGTAATGTTGTATATTATTGCTACATTGTTCTTATAAATTTTATTACTTGTATTTTATGGGGCAATATAACAAAACAATAACAAACATAGGTGCACTCTGCAGTCTCACTAATTCTCAAACTGATTTTAAAATTGAGAGATTAGTCAACATGTCCTACGGTGTAGAACATGTCTAAGCCCGGACACCACGACAAGGTTTCTCAAGTAGCCCGGGACCCTACACTCTCCTACCTGAGCCATATGGGCGATACCAGGAGCCAGTGGGCAAATTACAGGAGCATAGGGCCGACTCGCAAACAACTCACCAGTTACCTCCAGCATGTGGCCATGCTTGCAATGGGAGGAGGGAGGAGTCTGTGAGTCCCACTCAAGACTTGCTGATATAGCCCAGGCTTCACAGGTGCACCTAAATGTGACCTGTAGATGGAAAACAGGCACATTTAAATAGGAGTTTATACACCTCCAGGAATCTATATATACAAACTAAGAAGACAGGTTGGCATTAGCAGGAGCTGCTCAAACCCACATGCAGTTGTGCATATATATAGGGGAGCAAATCCTGCACTTGTGGCCCGTTGCTAATGGCAATCCCCAGCAAAATGCATACAATGGAGGATGCCCGCGGCGAACCACAAGTACCACAATAGACATCCTACACAAGGTAACAAGTGTGGATGTGATAATTAATATAACAATATAACAAAACAATAACAAACATAGGTGCACTCTGCAGTCTCACTAATTCTCAAACTGATTTTAAAATTGAGAGATTAGTCAACATGTCCTACGGTGTAGAACATGTCTAAGCCCGGACACCACGACAAGGTTTCTCAAGTAGCCCGGGACCCTACACTCTCCTTCCTGAGCCATATGGGCGATACCAGGAGCCAGTGGGCAAATTACAGGAGCATAGGGCCGACTCGCAAACAACTCACCAGTTACCTCCAGCATGTGGCCATGCTTGCAATGGGAGGAGGGAGGAGTCTGTGAGTCCCACTCAAGACTTGCTGATATAGCCCAGGCTTCACAGGTGCACCTAAATGTGACCTGTAGATGGAAAACAGGCACATTTAAATAGGAGTTTATACACCTCCAGGAATCTATATATACAAACTAAGAAGACAGGTTGGCATTAGCAGGAGCTGCTCAAACCCACATGCAGTTGTGCATATATATAGGGGAGCAAATCCTGCACTTGTGGCCCGTTGCTAATGGCAATCTCCAGCAAAATGCATACAATGGAGGATGCCCGCGGCGAACCACAAGTACCACAATAGACATCCTACACAAGGTAACAAGTGTGGATGTGATAATTAATATAACAATATAACAAAACAATAACAAACATAGGTGCACTCTGCAGTCTCACTAATTCTCAAACTGATTTTAAAATTGAGAGATTAGTCAACATGTCCTACGGTGTAGAACATGTCTAAGCCCGGACACCACGACAAGGTTTCTCAAGTAGCCCGGGACCCTACACTCTCCTACCTGAGCCATATGGGCGAAACCAGGAGCCAGTGGGCAAATTACAGGAGCATAGGGCCGACTCGCAAACAACTCACCAGTTACCTCCAGCATGTGGCCATGCTTGCAATGGGAGGAGGGAGGAGTCTGTGAGTCCCACTCAAGACTTGCTGATATAGCCCAGGCTTCACAGGTGCACCTAAATGTGACCTGTAGATGGAAAACAGGCACATTTAAATAGGAGTTTATACACCTCCAGGAATCTATATATACAAACTAAGAAGACAGGTTGGCATTAGCAGGAGCTGCTCAAACCCACATGCAGTTGTGCATATATATAGGGGAGCAAATCCTGCACTTGTGGCCCGTTGCTAATGGCAATCCCCAGCAAAATGCATACAATGGAGGATGCCCGCGGCGAACCACAAGTACCACAATAGACATCCTACACAAGGTAACAAGTGTGGATGTGATAATTAATATAACAATATAACAAAACAATCACAGACTCCTCCCTCCTCCCATTGCAAGCATGGCCACATGCTGGAGGTAACTGGTGAGTTGTTTGCGAGTCGGCCCTATGCTCCTGTAATTTGCCCACTGGCTCCTGGTATCGCCCATATGGCTCAGGTAGGAGAGTGTAGGGTCCCGGGCTACTTGAGAAACCTTGTCGTGGTGTCCGGGCTTAGACATGTTCTACACCGTAGGACATGTTGACTAATCTCTCTCTCTATTGTTTTGTTATATTGTTATATTAATTATCACATCCACACTTGTTACCTTGTGTAGGATGTCTATTGTGGTACTTGTGGTTCGCCGCGGGCATCCTCCATTGTATGCATTTTGCTGGGGATTGCCATTAGCAACGGGCCACAAGTGCAGGATTTGCTCCCCTATATATATGCACAACTGCATGTGGGTTTGAGCAGCTCCTGCTAATGCCAACCTGTCTTCTTAGTTTGTATTTTATGGGGATTTAATAAATATTTTCTGCACATGTCAATTTGGTTGCCAAGTGTATGAGTGCTCGCTCATTTTCCTATTACTATTTACTAACTAACCTACACTATCTATCACTAACTATCTGGATATTTTATATATATATATATATATATATAGTATCAGATGTAATATGACACAGGAATTCAGCAAAGCACAAAAATCACACTCCTCTCTCTCTCACAACTGCATGAAACAGCACAAAATGGCTGCTGGGGACGTTCTTATATAGTAAGGGGTAGGCAACTTTCCTATTGGTTGCTAGGGATGTTGCTAATCTCTGACAAAGATATTGCAGCCTTCTCATTGGCCCACAAGCTATAAGCAGGGATGGATTATGTGTACTGTTAAAAAACCCACGAATATTCAAAATTACGAATATATAGCGCAATGTTCTAAATATTCACGAATTCTCAAAGTGACAATATTCGCGATTAAAATTCGCAATATGAATATTCGTGCTCAACACTAAAAACTAAACAAACAAACACTGCAATGAAGACCAAGGAACTCTCCAAACAAGTAAGGGACAATGTTGTTGAGAAGTACAAGTCAGGGTTAGGTTATAAAAAAATATCCAAATCTTTGATGATCCCCAGAAGCACCATCAAATCTATCATAACCAAATGTAAAGAACATGGCACAACAGCAAACCTGCCAAGAGACGGCCGCCCACCAAAACTCACGGATCAGGGAAAGGAGGGCATTAAGCAGAGAGGCAGCACAGAGACCTAAGATAACCCTGAGGGAGCTGCAGAGTTCTACAGCAGAGACTGGAGTATCTGTACATAGGACGACATTAAGTCGTACGCTCTATAGAGTTGAGCTTTATGGCAGAGTGGCCAGAAGAAAGCCATTACTTTCAGCTAAAAACAAAAGACACGTTGTGAGTTTGTGAAAAGGCATGTGGGAGACTCCCAAAATGTATGGAGGAAGATGCTTTGGTCTGATGAGACTAAAATTTAACTTTTTGGCCATAAAAGCAAACGCTATGTCTGGCGTAAACCCAACACATCACATCACCCAAAGAACACCATCCCCACAGTGAAACATGGTGGTGGCAGCATCATGCTGTGGGGATGTTTTTCAGCAGTCGGGTCTGGGAAACTGGTCACAGTTGAGAGAAAGATGGATGGTGCTAAATACAGGGATATTCTTGAGCAAAACCTGTACCATACTGTGCGTGATTTGAGGCTAGGACGGAGGTTCAACTACCAGCAGGACAATGACCCCAAACACACTGCTAGAGCAACACTTGAGTTGTTTAAGAGGAAACATGTAAATGTGTTGGAATGGCCTAGTCAAAGCCCAGATCTCAATCCAATAGAAAATCTGTGGTCAGACTTAAAGATTGCTGTTCACAAGCGCAAATCATCGAACTTGAAGGAGCTGGAGCAGTTTTGCAAGCAGGAATAGGCAAAAATCCCAGTGGTAAGATGTGGCAAGCTCATAGAGACTTATCGAAAGCAACTTGGAGCTATGATTGCTGCAAAAAGTGGCTCTACAAAGTATTGACTTTAGGTGGGTGATTAGTAGTGTTGATCGATCACCAAAGTGCTTGTGTGCTTGGGTGCTCTGGCCGAACACATTGGTATGCTCGTGTGCTCTGGGAGAACCCCAGGCGGAAAGAGAAGAGGGTGTCTGGTTCCCAAAAAAGGTTAGAAATTGATGGAAACCCCATCAAAATGGTTTGGAAGCAGCATTAAGAGGACAGCTGGATAAGTATTGGACTCCTATTATACGACATACAATAGACAACCACACAAAGGCTATATGTTAAAAACCACGTATGTGCAAGCCATCAATCTATCCATGAGACAAATAACAGGTTTAGTCAGCATACCTTACAATGGCAGCCTTGTGCACTATGAGACATTCCAAACCAGCTCTCGTCTGACTGAGAGCCAGTATACCTAAAAGTTACTTCAGATCTGTTGGATGGCTTGGGTGGACCTGTGCACCTAGATCAATATTACTGGCTCTCAGTCAGATGAGAGCTGGTTTGGAATGTCTCAGTGCACAAGGCTTCCATTGTAAGGCATGCTGACTAAGCCTGTCATCTGTCTCATGGATAGATTGATGGCTTGCATATACCTGGCTTTTGGCATATAGCCTTTGTGTGGTTGTCTATTGTATGTTGTAGATAATAGAAGTCCAAGATGCATCCAGCCATCCTATTAATGCTGTTTCCAAACCATTTTGATGGAGTTTCCATCAATTTCTAACCTTTTTTTTGTGAACCAGGCACCCTCTCTTCTTCAGAGCCGGGGGTGCCTGGTTTGATGCTTGGGTCTCCCATTGACTTTCATTGTATTAAATTTTACTTGAGCACCCGCAGTATTCGGCCGAGCACTCAGATGTGCCGAGCATAGCTATGATCGAGTCGAACAGCAGTTCGGCAGAGCATGCTTGCTCATCACTTCTGATGACCTATATAATGACCTATCCTCAGAATAGGTAATCAGTATCTGACCGGTGGGTGTCCAGTGCCTGGGACCCCAGTCGATCAGCTGTTTGAGGAGGCCATGCACCAGTGAGCCACGGACTCCTCAAAATGATCAGCGAGGTTTCCAGGTGTCGGACCACCAGCATTCAAATACTGATGACCTAATGTATAAAACATTCAGAAAATCACTTTAATGGCTATGGACACCTTTGGGGGCATTTTTTTTACTATTGCATTGCACTCTTTTTGAGCTAAAAATCCTTTTAAAAATGTGAAACCCTTTTCTCTGTACAGCCTTGAGATTCTCTAGTAGCCTGATTTCTGTTTTCACTCTGTTCAGTCATGCAGCTCAGTGAGAACTCCAAGAAGCTGACTTACAGATCACATCCAATGGAATCGAGCTTCTCTCTGCAAAAGAGGTAGCCACTGCCCATGTAGAGTGGGCCCTTACAAACTCAGGAGGCTCTGAACCCTGAGAGATATAGGACTCCCGAATTGCCGCCTTAATCCATCGACTGATGGAGGGCTTGGAGGCTTTCCTCCCCTTGTGGGTACCAGAAAAGAGGATAAGGAGATTTTTATCTCTCCTAAATACCTTGGAGCGTTCCAGGTAAATCCTAAGACATCTCGAAATGTCGAGGGTGTGAAGCCCTCTTTCCTCAGAGGAGGGGAGTGAAGCCAAAATCGGAAGGGAAATCACCTGATTAATGTAGTTAAAGGAAGACACCTTTGGAATAAAAGGTAGGCAAGAATCTCAGTAGCACCCAGTCTTGCAGGAACTTAGTGTATGGCTCAAAGGCGGAAAATGCCTGGAGTTCCCCAACTCGCTTTGCAGAGGTAATGGCCAACAAAAAGGTGATCTTCAAGGTAAGGAACCTGAATCCCACCTCCTCTAGGGGCTCAAAGGGGGGAGATGATAACCCCCTGAGCACGACCGTTAAATCCCAAACAGGGACAGGTCTAATTACTGTAGGTTTTAATCTTGAAGCTCCCTTCAGGAACCTCTTAATAAGGGGCTCTTGAGAAATAGACCTGTTGAGACAGGCTGAAATCGCTGAGACCTGCACTTTGAGGGTAGAAGGTGACAACCCCTTGTCCAGACCATCTTGTAAAAACTGAAGAATGACCGGTATGGAAGCTTCAGTAGATGTGTGCTGATGCATATAACACCAAGACGAAAAAAAAATCCAAATTCTTGAGTAGGACTTGTTAGTAGCTTCCGATCTGGAGTGTTCTAAGGTTCTCAAGACAGACCCCGATAGCCCTTCAATCCTTGGAAGGGACTGATCAACCTCCAGGTCGTCAGGTTGAACATTTGAAGATTTGAGGAGATCTGAGTGTCCCCCGACACCAGTACCCTCTCTGGGGGAAGCCTCCAAAATTGACCCCGACTCATCTGGAAGAGTTGGGTAAACCAAGCTCTCTTTGGCCAGTATGGAATGATGGCGATGACTGACGCTTGGTCCTGCCTGATTTTAATCAAGACCCTTGGTATCAAGGAAATTGGAGGGAAGATATAGGCCAGCCTGAATCTCCACGGGATTGACAGTGCATCTATTGCCACCGGGTTGACCTCCCTGTAAAGGGAGCAATACCTCTCCACCTTGGTGTTGAACCTCGTTGCCATGAGATCGATCTCTGGCATGCCCCACCTGAGCGTTATCTCCTTGAAGACCTCTGGATGAAGTGACCATTCTCCGGTTGGAAGATCTCGGCTCAGGCGATCCGCGATCACATTGTGAACTCCACGAATGTGAATGGCTGATAAATGGGGGAGGTTCAGTTCTGCCCAATCCAATATCACCCCTATCTCTCTCAGGAGACTTTGTGACCTCGTGCCTCCCTGCTTGTTGATGTACAGTACAGCGGTCGTCATGCTGTCTGACTGTACCTTCACTGCCTTCCCTCGAATGAAGGGAGCAAAATGAAAAAGAGCTAATCTGATTGCTCTGATCTCCAGGAGATTCGATGGACAATGATTTCTCCTGTGGAGTCCAAGATCCTTGGACTGTCTTGTCCAGAAGATGAGCTCTCCAACCTACTAGGGATGCGTCTGAAGTAAGTATGATCCATTAGGGCTGTGTCAGGGACTTGCCGTCCTCGAGGTGAGACCACCATCTTAGGGAGGATCGGGCATGGTAAGACAGGGAGTGCACGGCATTGAGTCCCACTGGACTGTGATTCCACTTGGCTAGTACCTCCGACTGAAGCGGATGCAGATGCCATAATGCCCAAAACACTGCTTGTGCGGTTGAAGACATTAGTCCCAACATCTTCATCAATGTACAAATCGTTAACTCTCGTGGCATTGAGATTGAACGGGCTGTCTGCTGAATGTATCGTCTTCTCTCGGGAGTGAGATGAATATTCATCTTAACTGAATCCACCACGAACCCCAGAAACCTTACCGAGGTGGCTGGCAGAAGTTGGGACTTATCCCAGTTGATTATCCATCCTAGCTGATGGCAACAGCCCGTTGAATGTGTTGGAACAGGATCGCTTGAGAAGGGGCTCTGAGGAGCCAATCGTCCAGGTAGGGAACTATGCTCAGACCCTGAAGCCTTAGAGCGGCCACAATGGACACCACCACCTTGGTAAAAGTGTGTGGGGCTGAAGAAATCCCAAACGGGAGGGCCACAAACTGGAAATGTTTTAGGACCCCCCCATCTGTACTGTGAACCTTAAGAATCTTCTGGACCCAGGATGGATAGGAATATGGAGATAGGCAACCTTGAGGTCCAAGGTTGCCAAGAAATCCCTTGGCAAAAGAAGATTGGTCACTGACTGCATAGTTTCCATACAGAACTTCTTTTGTTTGATGAATCGATTGAAGTACCTCAAATCTATGATCATCCTCCACCTTCCGGTACTCTTGGGTACCAGAAAGACTAGAGAATAGATCCCTGCTCCCCTCTCTTGGAGAGGGACCTCTTCTAAAGCCCCTTTCTGAAGATATTCTACAACATAGCTCTCTAGAACTCTTTGCTTGCTGCAGGGAAGTAGCCTTGTCTGGACGAACTTGTCCGCAGGCGGACTGCTCAAGTCCACAAGGTAGCCTTGTGAAATTATGCGAAGGACCCATTGGTCCTGGATATGATCCTGGCAAAAACGTAGGAAATGTTGTAGGCGACCGCCTACGGGAATGTGGGGAGCAGGGAGCACTGAACATCCAGTCAGACCGGCTAGATACCAAGAGCCTCGAGGAGGCCTGCAATCAGAGCGTCGAGGACTTCTTGGGGGGCCTAGATCCCCTAGAAGATATTCCTCCTCTCCGGGAACGCCAGTCTCTCTGGGCTCTGGGTTGAGGTTTGGCCTGGAACCATACCTCTTGCCCCAACCACGAAAGTACTGTTGGGGAAGGGACTTGCCCTTCTTGTCCGACAGCCCCTCCATTATTTGGTCCAGCTCTGCCCCAAAAAGCTTGCCGGGTTCGTAAGCCATAGCGCAAAGGTTGTGCTTGGACGTAGTGTCCGCTTTCCAAGGTTTTAACCAAAGCGGACGCCTGCCCACGGTTGAAAGCGCCATGGATTTGGACGCCAACTTCGACTGTTGTGGAGCAGCGTCACACAGGAAGTCGATGGCTAAGCTGGCCGTCATACAGGAGGCCAGGATGTCATCCCTAGAGATCGCCTGGTGCAGGTCAGACTGTACCTGGGCATACCTCGTTCTGAGAAAATTTGCCACTTCTGAGGATGCAATAGCGACTGAGACGGCGGCAGAAGCCGAGGAATAAACACGCCTAAGGGCGCAATCCGCTTTCCGGTCCATTGGATCTTGGAGGCTTGACCGTCGTCCGATGGAATTAAGGTCCTCCTTGACAATTTAGAAATGGTCATGTCCACCTTCGGGACAGGCCCCCAGGACGACATCTGATCTTCCTTCAAAAGGAAAAAACGCCTTGAACCTCTTGGTCAATACAGGACCCTTCTCCGGTTTCTTCCACTCTGTCTTTATTAACGACAAGAGGGAACTATCTGCTTTAAAGGCCCTGGGCCCCTTAGAGGCAGAAGATGAGGCTTCCCCTGGATCAACGTCCTGGTCCCCCGACCGGATGGATCTCAACAGCCGCTGGGCTTTCTCAGGACGAAAAAGATAAGAAAAACCATTTTCGTCCTCAGAGGAGGAAGAGACTGATCCCTCTCTCAGATCCTGAGCCCCCGACACCTCCATGGCCCGATGAGGAGAGGAAGGTCGTCGGCGTTTGGACGCCAAAGCATGCTTCAGTTCTTCTATGGAAGAGTGCATCTGGCTTATGTTCGTTTCCATGTAGCCCTTCACCCAGTCTACCACGTCATGGACCGTCGGTTCCTGCTGGGGAAGTGCTTTGGCCCTACAGGGCGGGCATCGGGAAAACGCGTAGCTGTCTTCCAGCACAATCTGGCAATCATGGCATTGCAGGTGACGTCTTTTGCCAGTATTCTTTCTGCTGGGCTCCCGATCACCATCCCCGGTAGAAGACATGGCTGCAATATAAGAACAGAATTAACCGCAAAATTCGGAGGAAAAAGCCAATTATCAAAAACCCTCAGGATCTTTACCCAGAAGATCCTAACAAGGTCTGAATTGCTAACAGCAAGAATACAGCACTCGCAAGAATTTGCAAGAAAACTGCAACAGTAACAATCTCAAAGAAACAGATTCAAGGTAAATCTGCGCTCTAGGAGACCGAACTGAGAGAAGCCCCAGCTTTAAATAGTCAAACTGGCGCCATAAAGCTCATGCTCCGCCGCGAAAGGGGCAGGGCTCCATGAGAGTATGCAAAATACACACACAGCCCGAACTACTATCGGCCAGGCGGAGGAGGGAAGTGACGTGACGACACTTCCCCAAGATGGCGGCGCCCAGCTGCACACGCGGACGCCGCTACCGCATGGGGACAGCGCCAAGCGAGGCACTACTGCAGAGGTGAGTGCCCAGAGTAGGAGACCACCCCCGGCCTCAGCACAGTCAGGACGTAACCGAGCGTCCCGACCAGAACGGCGGCAAGGCGCTCTCCCAGCCGTTTAAAGAAAGAAAAAGGACAACCACCACCCCCTCCGAAAAAAACAGAGGGGGGGGGGGGGGACCACCCATCCTAGCTGTCCAGAGGACAGAAAAAAAACACAAGGGCCTGGGGGTGACGCCCCCTCTTTATTGGGAGAGGGAGGGAGGACGTGTGTTCATTTAGTTTTATTTTATTAAAAGTTCCACCTGTCCTAACCAGTCCACAGGGGCAGAATACCCCATTTGTGCCACTGGTTAGGACGTAAGGAAATCATCCTACTATGTCTATTTAGTTCAGATTGTCTTGCCCTCAAGTTCTCCCTCAGTTAAGATGGTGGATTGTGTCTCAGCTGGGTGCCATCTTACTTCCTGTTTCACATTTAAACCTCTCAAGCTTGTTACTAATTGCTTGAGTATTGTGTTTAGCTTCTGCTCATGCAGTCCTCTTGCTTGGAACTAGCTCTCTGGTTTGTTCCTCCTACTTGCGGTTTACCCTGCTACTTTTTGACATTCTGCTACCTCCTGTTGCCGGATTGCTTGACTTACGTTCCTGTGCCGCCTGCCCTGACCCATTGCTCGTCTGACCTCGGCTCTGCTGCATCCTTCAGTCCTGCACCGTTGCTACCGGTAACGGCTCCGCCTGCCTGGCTCTGCTGCATCCTTCAGTCCTGCACCGTTGCTACCAGTAACGGCTCCGCCTGCCTGGCTCTGCTGCATCCTTCAGTCCTGCACAGTTGCTACTGGTAACAGCTCCGCCTGTCTGGCTCTGCTGCATCCTTCGGTCCTGCACCGTTGCTACCGGTTACGCTCCGCCTGCTTGGCTCTGCTACATCCTTCAGTCCTGCAACCTCCTATTCAAGACTCCAATGTTTCCTGTGTACAGGCCTTGTCCCTGCTATTGGATTCCAGCAGTATTCCACTAGTATCGTGACAGAATACTCAAGCCAAAAATGGAATCCACCGGGACTGGGAGTTCAGAGGTTCGCATTAAGCAACTGCAGACTGCTGTGGCTAATATGCGCACTGAGATGCAGACTTTAAAAAATATATAGGACGCCTTTGAAGGACAGACTTCCTACAACATCCAAATTTATGGACAAACCTCTGGATTCATGAGCTACGTGGTACAGTGCAGACATTATCCGACAGGATAGTCCACTTGAAGAATTGAGTTTCTGTACCACCCGCTATAGTACCTGCAATGACCCCTAAGTTACCACCATTCAGATTTGGCGGAGACCGCGACAAGTTCCAGGGGTTCCTTAATCAATGTAGGCTATATTTTGATGCAAATTCAACTCAGTTCCTACTGAAAGATCTAAAGTATTATGCATTATTATGCTGCTGACACATAAAGCCATTGCCTGGGCTAGTCCATTGATTGAGACTCAAAACGCCCGGCTAAATGACTTAGAGAACTTTATCGATGCCATAAGTCAAATGTTTGAAGATCCCAATCGAGGTGCTACTGCTGAAGCAGCATCACTAGCATTGCGCCAGGGCAGACGCCCTGTCACAGAGTATGCATTGGAGTTCAAGAGGTGGGCTGTCGACACCGATTGAAACGACGCAGCGAAAATGTCTTTTTTTAGAAAAGGACTATGCAGCGCATTAAAAGATGAACTTGCTCGTGCAGAGGCCCCTTTAGGTTTGGATGCTTTTATTAACCATTGTATTAACCTATGCAAGTATATTCCATACTAAGACGTGAAAACGTTGGTCAAAGCGAGCACAGGCTTCGGGAAAGTCTATGCTTTTACTGTGGCAGCCATTACAGATCCTGACTTTTCAGATGGAGAATCAATTGCTTCGGAAACAGAAATATCTGAGAAGCAATCATCCATTCCATTTCATCTGTGGCCCCCCATATTAACAAAGAGAATAAAGACTCCCATTGCTTCCTTCCCATTAAATTCTTGATTAACTCTCAGTGGATATCCACCTCTGCTATGGTGGACTCTGGGGCTAGTGGAAATTTCATGGGCCTTTCTTTTGCGCAAAGGCATGGGGTTAAATTTTAGAAAAAACTGTCACCTGTGGTAATGGAGACCGTAGATGGATCCCCACTGAGCTCAGGGCTGGTGGATAAAGAGACGGAACCACTTGAAATCATTATAACACCTTATTACCATGAAATCCTATCGTTTCTATTGATCTCTTCTCAACATTCCCTGTTATTCTTGGCCTACCCTGGTTGCAAGCACAGAACCCTGTTATCAATTGGGAGACCAAAGAAATAAGCTTCCCAGCCAAGGATGTTCTTGCGACAGCTCAGTCTGAACAAGGCTCAGAAAATCTGGCTCAAGATAACAAGGCAGTAGAGTTACCCTCTGCATATAAGGAATTTGCGGACGTTTGCGATAAACAAAATGCGGATAAAAGCTCCCCCCACACCGACCCTAGGATTTTCCTATAGAATTACTTCCTGGTGCACCTATACCTTTTGGAAACATCAACCCTTTGGCCGGCCCTGAACTAAAAGCCCTCAAGGACTACATAGAAGAAAATCGGGCTAAGGGGTTTATCCACCCATCTTCCTCACCGGCCGGGGCTCCCATATTCTTTGTTAAGAAGGACGGTTCTGTAAGACCTTGCATTGACTACCG
The DNA here is from genome assembly GCF_905171765.1 of Bufo bufo. Lineage (NCBI taxonomy): Eukaryota > Metazoa > Chordata > Amphibia > Anura > Bufonidae > Bufo > Bufo bufo. The sequence goes on along the minus strand of NC_053395.1, from coordinate 66,043,384 downwards.
AGAACTTAACAAAATTACAATCAAAAATCGTTATCCTTTACCATTGATCCCTGAGCTTTTGGAGAGCGTGCGACATGCAATTTTTTTTTATCAAGTTAGACCTGCGAGGCGCCTATAACCTGGTCCGTATCAGATCTGGAGACGAATGGAAGACAGCTTTTAGGTCACAATATGGACATTTTGAATATCTCGTTATGCCTTTTGGTCTTTGCAATGGCCCAGCCACTTTTCAACAGCTTGTCAATGATATCTTCAGAGATCTTCTGGACCAGTTTGTAGTCATCTATTTGGGCGATATCTTGATCTTTTCTAATTCTATGGAAGAACATCAGAGACATGTGAGACTTATTTTGCAACGTCTAAGGAAGAATTAACTGTACATTGAGAAATGTGAATTTCAGCAGACTGAGATCCAATTCCTTGGCTATATAATTTCACCTCATGGTCTACACATGGACTCTAGCAAAATTAAAGCAATAGTAGACTGGCCTACCCAAAGGAGCATAAAAGTAGAGATGGCCTTGCGGTTCGCCCGGCGGGCGTTTTGCGGCGAACTTTGCGTGTTCGCGATTCGCCGAACATATGGAGAATTTCGCGCCCGCCATATTCTTTTACATTGTGAAGAACTTTGACCCATGACACATCCATCAGGTGGTACAGGACAGCCAATTGAGACATTTCAGCACATGGACATACCCCCTACCTTATAAATAAACCTGATCTGGCCACCATTTTACATTCAGTGTTTTGTCAGTGTAGGGAGAAGTTGCTGTGTGGAGCAGGGAAAGGCTGTAAGGGACACCAAACGCTAGCTAATAGGGCCACAAAAGTCATTTTAAGCACTCGTATAGGTGTGCTATCGATATGTGTGATACACAGGGGTGCGATATACTTATAATATACTTTTATAATAAGTCAAAAACACATAGATCTACATAGTGATCACCTGGAAGTCAGGGGCCTAGGAGCTATGGGCTTACTAGGGCCATTTTTATATAGGGTAAGATTCTGGACGGGGTTGCTCTTATCAGGGCGGGTGGTCTGTGATTAGGCTATCAGGGCCAGAATAGCACCCCCCTGTAGGGCAATATCAGGGACAGTTCTTTGCCCACCCTGTCCTTCAATACCACATCATCATCTTGCCCAGGGATGGATGTTTTTTTGCTTTCCCGGTTTGTGGTAGGACATATGGTTTCTGATTTGGTGCCGCCGAGCACTTGTTATTGCCTACCACATCTATGCTTTTTGGTTAACTCTAATAATTAAATTTATTTTCATTTTGAGGGATATCTTTTCCATTCACACGTCCGCAAAATGGGTCCGCATCCGTTTCGCAATTTTGTCTATCCCTTCGCCAAGCTCGCAGGAGTCTCTTCCTCAATCAATTCAACTTCATAATCTCGTACAGGCCCGGTTCCCATAACGGCAAGGCAGATGCCCTATCTAGAATCTTTTCCAATGATACTTCTACGATTCTGCCCAAAACAATTGTTCCTAAGTAAAATTTTGTAGGAGTAATCCATAATAAGCACTTGCTTGAAGAGATAAAAGAGGCCTATGGCACCGACTCCTTGCTGTCTTGACCACCTGATGATGTGCATTTGGTGCTTAAGAACAAGGTGTGGACCTATGGGCAGCAGCTATATATACCCAAAACAATAAGACTGAGAATTCTAAAATTAGTCCAAGATTCTAAGATTGCGGGTCACAAAGGAGTGCAGAAGACACAGGAATTTTTATCCCATTTATTTTGGTGGCCTAGTTATCAACAGGATGTAAAGAAATATGTCATGTCATGTGACGTTTGTGCTAGATGTAAGACTCCACGTTCTTCACCCATGGGTTTATTACAGCCTTTGTCTTTCCCCTCTCGTCCCTGAGGTTCTATTTCTATAGACTTTATCGTAGATCTACCTACCTCTAAAGGAAAAAACACAATTTTGGTAGCAGTTGACCGGCTCACCAAGGCTGCACATTTCATTCTATGTACCGGCCTACCCTCTGCTAAAGATATTGCTGACCTTGTAGTTCAGAATGTGTTTCGTTTTCATGGAGTCCCTGATGAAGTGATCTCAGATCATGGGGTGCAGTTTACATCTAAATTTTGGCATAGTTTTTGCACAACACTTGAGATTGATATTAATCTATCAACCGCCTTTTTACCCACAATCTAATGAACAAACTGAACGCACAAATCAGACTCTGGAACAGTATCTTCGATGCTATATCTGCCATTTACAAGATGATTGGGTCGATCTGCTTCCTGTGGCTGAGTTCTCTTACAATAACTCCCAAAATGCTTCCACCAAGCAAACTCCTTTCATTGCAAATTTAGGGTATCATCCAAATATTCTTCCCAAATTCCCCGCTGTTTCACCTATTCCAGCAGTCGCGGAAAGGATCTCTGCATTACAGCAAAATTTAGAGCTACTAAAAGGAGCATTAGAGAGGGCTCAAGAAAATTACAAGAAGGCGGCAGATACATTTTGTAGACCAGCTTCAATGTTTAAAATAGGCGATAAAGTATGGCTTTCCACTAGGAATTTGAAACTTAAGGTTCCTTCACCAAAACTTGGACAGAAACTTATTGGGCCTTATAAGATCATCGGTATAATTAGTCCAGTAGCTGTCCGGCTCAAGCTTCCACGATCTATGAAGATTCATCCTGTTTTTCATGTATCCCTACTTAAGCCTTCCATACCCAATCCTTTTCAGGAACTTATTCGTCCTCCTCCCGATGCTGTGGAGATAGATGGACAAGAACAATTTGTTATAGAGAAAATCCTGGACTCTAGAATTTTCCGGAACCATCTACAGTACCTCATTAAGTGGCAGGGTTATGGGTCTGAAGAGAATTCTTGGGAACCGGTGGATAATTTTAATGCTCCCCGACTGATCAAACAGTTTCATCAAAGACATCTCGGGAGACCAAGTTAGGTCTCGTCCAGAGGCTGCTGTTGAGATGGGAGTAATGTCAGGAATCATCCTGCTATGTCTGTTTAGTTTAGATTGTCTTGCCCTCAAGTTCTCCCTCAGTTAAGATGGTGGATTGTGTCTCAGCTGGGTGCCATCTTACTTCCTGTTTCACATTTAAACCTCTCAAGCCTGTTACTAATTGCACTGTTGCTACTGGTAACGGCTCTGCCTGCCTGGCTCTGCTGCATCCTTCAGTCCTGCACCGTTGCTACTGGTAACAGCTCCGCCTGCCTAGCTCTGCTGCATCCTTCAGTCCTGCACCGTTGCTACCGGTAACAGCTCCGCTTGCCTGGCTCTGCTGCATCCTTCGGTCCTGCACCGTTGCTGCAGGTTACGGCTCCGCCTGCTTGGCTCTGCTACATCCTTCAGTCCTGCAACCTCCTATTCAAGACTCCAATGTTTCCTGTGTACAGGCCTTGTGCCTGCCATTGGATTCCAGCAGTATTCCACTAGTATCGTGACATATAGTGAGATAAAAAAAAACATATGTACCCCAAAATAATACCAATAAAACCGTCACCTTACCACATAGTTTCCAAAATGGGGTCACTTTTAGGGAGTTTCTACTGTAGGGGTGCATCAGGAGGGCTTCAAATGGTACAGAGGGAAAGCAAACCAGTTGTAGTGAGCTTTATTTATATTAATATAATCAGATATATAACGCGAGTTTGACCATGACGCGTGGTTGATTAAGTGTCATTGTGTAAGTGTGTGACTTAAGATTAAGTGACTTTAGATTCAGGGACTTCAGTGGGGGACTGCAATTAGCCGGTTTCTTATTACTACATTATATTGTATTTTTTCGCTTTTGTGGTGTGATCCCCATTTAGTATGTGTTGCACAATTGACAATGCAGTCCAGTGCACATCTTGCATGATGTATGCAGTCCTGGAACAGCCGTTCATGGGTGTATATCTTTGTTCAAGATGTGAGCAAATTACCCGTTTGGAATCGCAAATCGAGTCTCTAAACGGGCAAGTTGCAACACTGAGAGGCATTGACAATTTGCAAAAGAGTTTGCTTCTCACCGAGCAAGCACTCTTTGGGGTAGATGAGGGGGAGGGTGACACAGAGGAGGCTGAGGAAAGTGAGGTAGCTAACTGGGTAACAGTTAGAAAGCGGGGTAGAGGGAAGAGTGCCAAGGAGCCTAGCCTTGATCTGAGACACACCCCAACAAGTTTGCACGTTTGGCAGATGAGGGGGATGTCAGTCCAGGGACAGCACTGCTGCAGCTGGACACTTCCTCTGCCAGTCAGGCGAATGTCAGCTCCAGTAAGCAGGGAACCAGGATAGCAGGGCAGGCCAGACAGGTGCTGGTTGTGGGAGACTCCATTATTAGGGGAATAGAAAGGGCAATCTGTCACAAAGACCGAAATCGCCGAACAGTGTGCTGTCTTCCTGGCGCTAGAGTTTGACACATCGCGGATCGGGTTGACAGATTACTGGGAGGGGCTGGAGAAGATCCAGTGGTCATGGTCCATATCGCAACCAATGACAAAGTTAGAGGTAGGTGGAGAGTCCTTAAAAATTATTTCAGGGATTTAGGTCAAAAGCTTAGGGCAAGGACCTCAAAGGTAGTATTTTCCGAAATACTGCCTGTACCACGGGCCACACAAGAAAGGCACCTGGAGATTAGCAAGATTAACAAGTGGCTCAAGAACTGGTGTAGGAAGGAGGGGTTTGGGTTCCTGGAGAACTGGGCCGACTTCTCTATCATCTACAGGCTCTATCGTAGGGACGGGCTGCACCTCAATGGGGAAGGGGCAGCTGTGTTGGGGAGAAAGATGGCTAGAAGGTTGGAGGAGGAGTGTTTAAACTAGGGACTGGGGGGGGAGGGAAATTACATTATAGGAGGGGAAGATAGTGCAGATAGAGACCGGGGGCAAGGTAGTGGGACTGGGGGAGGAATGGAAGGAGGGACTAGAACAGTTCAGAAGGAAAGGTGTAGGATAAAAAATATACATAAACCTCTCAAATGTATGTATACTAATGCCAGAAGCCTGACTAATAAAACTGGGATGCTGGAATTAGTGATGTGTGAGGAGAACTATGACAAAGTGGGAATAATTGAGACATGGCTGGACGATAGCTATGACTGGGCAGTTAAAGTACAAGGTTACAGTCTCTTTAGAAAGGATCGTCAAAACCGGAGAGGGGGAGGGGTTTTCCTTTATGTAAAGTCTTGTCTAAAGCCCACACTCCGTGAAGATATAAGTGAGGGACATGAACATGTGGAATCACTGTGGGTAGAGATAAATGGAGCTAAAAACAATAATAAAATACTAATAGGAGTTTACTATAAACCACCTAATATACCAGAGTCCACAGAAAATCTACTACTAAACGAGATAGACAAGGCGGCAAATCATAATGAGGTGGTTATTATGGGGGACTTCAACTACCCAGATATAGACTGGGAAACTGAAACTTTTATATCTCATAAAGGAAACAGGTTCTTGGCAATAACCAAAGACAATTACCTCTCCCAACTGGTTCAGGACCCGACTAGAGGGACAGCCATACTAGATTTAGTATTAACCAATAGGCCCGACAGAACAACAGACGTGCCGTTTGGGGGACACCTAGGAAATAGTGACCATAAAGTAATAACCTTCCAATTATCATTCAAAAGAGCGTTTCTACAGGGAGGAACAAAAATACCAAACTTCAAAAAAGCTAAATTTAGCCAACTAAGAGAGGCCATACTAACTGGGACAAAGTCCTCAAAAATAAAAATACAGCCACAAAATAGGATATCTTTAAAAGCATTCTAAAATCTCATTGTGAGAGGTACATACCGTATGGGAATAAAAGGTTAAGGAACAAAAAGAAAACAATGTGGATAAATAGAACTGTAAAGAAAGCAATGACAATAAGAAAGCATATAAATCACTGAAACAGGAGGGTAGCACGGAAGCACTGAAAAACTAGAAGGAAAAAAATAGAACATGTAAAAAAAACTAATTAAAGCGGCCAAACTAGAGACCGAGAGATTAATTGCCAAAGAGAGTAAAACTAACCCTAAAATGTTCTTCAATTATACAAATGTTAAAAAGTATAAATCTGAAGGTGTCGACCCTTTAAAGAGTAATGAGGGGGGAGTCGCAGAGAGCGACGAGGAGAAAGAAAAGCTGTTAAATATTTTTTTGCTCCAATGTATTCACTGAGGAAAATAAACTGTCAGATGAAATGCAGAATGTAAAAATAAATTCCCCATTAAAAGTGTCCTGCCTGACCCAGGAAGAAGTGCAGCGGCATCTTAAAAAGATTAAAATAGACAAATAGCCAGGACCGGATGGCATACACCCCCGTATCCTAAGGGAATTAAGTAATGTCATAGCCAGACCCTTATTTCTGATATTTGCGGACTCTATACTGACAGGGGATGTCCCACAGGATTGGCGCATGGCAAATGTGGTGCCAATATTCAAAAAGGGTCCAAAAACAGAGCCTGGAAACTATAGGCCGGTAAGTTTAACATCTGGGCCCTATTCTCTTCAATATATTTATTAATGATCTTGTAGAAGGCTTGCATGGTAAAGTATCAATTTTCACAGATGACATTAAACTGTGTAAAGTAATTAACACTGAAGAGGACAGTATACTACTACAGAAGGATCTGGATAGATTGGAGGCTTGGGCAGATAACTGGCAGATGAGGTTTAACACTGACAAATGTAAGGTTATGCACATGGGAAGGAATAATGCAAGTCACCCGTACATACTAAATGGTAAAACACTCGGTAACACTGACATGGAAAAGGATCTAGGAATTTTAATAAACAGCAAACTAATAAGATAATGGGTTGCACCACTTTACAAATCGCTAGTCAGACCACACATAGAGTACTGTGTACAGTTCTGGGCTCCTGTAAACAAGGCAGACATAGCAGAGATGGAGAGGGTCTAGAGGAGGGCAACTAAAGTAATAACTGGAATGGGGCAACTACAGTACCCTGAAAGATTATCAAAATTAGGGTTATTCACTTTAGAAAAAAGACGACTGAGGGGAGATCTAATTACTATGTATAAATATATCAGGGGTCAGTACAGAGATCTATCCCATCATCTATTTATCCCCAGGACTGTGACTGTGACGAGGGGACATCCTCTGCGTCTGGAGGAATGAAGGTTTGTACACAAACATAGAAGAGGATTCTTTACGGTAAGAGCAGTGAGACTATGGAACTCTCTGCCTGAGGAAGTGGTGATGGTGAGTACAATAAAGGAATTCAAGAGGAGACTGGATGTATTTCTAATATTACAGGCTCTAGCTACTAGAGAGGGGTCGTTGATCCAGGGAGTTATTCTGATTGCCTGATTGGAGTCGGGAAGGAATTTTTTATTCCCCTAAAGTGCGGAAAATTGGCTTCTACCTCACAGGTTTTTTTTTTTGCCTTCCTCTGTATCAACTTGCAGGATGACAGGCCGAACTGGATGGACAAATGTCTTTTTTCAGCCTTATGTACTATGTTACTATGTTACATGGTGTCTAAAAACTAGTCCAGCAAAATCTGCCTTCCAAAAACCATATGGCACTCCATTTCTTCTGCGCCGTGTCGTGTGCCCTTACAGCAGTTTACCAATACATGTGGTGTGTTTCTGTAAACTGCAGAACCAGGGTAATGGATATGGATTTTTTTTTTTGGGCTGTTAACCCTTGATGTGTTACAAAAAGAATATTAAAATTGAAAATCTGCCAAAAAAGTGAAATTTGGAAATTTCATCTCAATTTTCCTTTACCGTATTTTTCTCACCATAAGACGCACCCCCCCCCCCCCAAAATGGGGGAAAAATACCCCTGCGTCTTATGGGGTGAATGCTGCCATTTTTACATCACTGGCTGCGATGTATGCGAGAGCGGGGAGGGACTGGGAGGAGGAGCTGGGGCCGGCAATTGCGGCGGGGCGGTGCAGTCACTGTAGTCCAGCCCCGCCGCTCAAGTGCTGCACTATACAAATATAAAATGTCTCATTCAATTAAAAGTGATTACACATGCCCCCCCACTTTTAATATTACCGTACACCATAACAGCTTCTGTAGAATGCAGGCAGGAAGGCCGGGCGGACGGCAGCGTAACTCCCTGATGTCACGTGCCTGCACCGCCTACTTTATGAATGAAGCAGGCGGCGCAGGCAAGTTACATCAGTGAGTAATGCGCCGGCCACCCGGCCTGCCTGCCTGCGTTGTAAAGAAGCTGTTATGATGTATGGTAATATTAGGAGTGAGGGGGCATGTTTAATCACTTTTAATTAAATTAGACATTTTATATTTGTATACTGCAGCACTGCAGTGGCGGGGGGGGATCTGTGGATGACAGTTTTATGAGGAACATCTGTGGATGGCACTGTTAAGGGGTGGGGGTCTGTGGATGGCACTGTTATGGGGTTAGAGGTCTGTGGATGGCACATATATAACAGTGCCACCCACAGATCTCCCATAACTGTGCCACCCACAGATCCCCCCTGTAACAGTGCCACCCACAGATCTCCCATAACTGTGCCACCCACAGATCCCCCCTGTAACAGTGCCACCCACAGATCCCCCTGTAACAGTGCCACCCACAGATCCCCCCTGTAACAGTGCCATCCACAGATCCCCCCTGTAACAGTGCCATCCACAGATCCCCCCTGTAACAGTGCCATCCACAGATCCCCCCTGTAACAGTGCCATCCACAGATCCCCCCTGTAACAGTGCCATCCACAGATCCCCCCTGTAACAGTGCCATCCACAGATCCCCCTGTAACAGTGCCATCCACAGATCCCCCCTGTAACAGTGCCAGCCACAGATCCCCCCGTAACAGTGCCAGCCACAGATCCCCCCTGTAACAGTGTCAGCCATAGATCCCCCCATAACAGTGTCCATCACAGATCCCCCCCATAGCAGTGCTTCATCCACAGATCCCCCCATAAGTGCGTCATCCACAGATCCCCCATAACAGTGCCATCCCCAGATCTCCCCCATAACAGTGTCCTTCACAGATCCCCCCCATAACAGTGCCATCCACAGATCCCCAGTAATAGTGCCATCCACAGACCACCATTAGTTCCAAACCCACCAAATGCACACCTTTTGGTTAAAAATATATTTTTTTATTATTTTCCTCCCCAAAAACCTAGGTGCGTCTTATAGGGCGAAAAATATGGTAATTCTTGTGAAACACCTAAAGGGCTAAAAAGTTGTAAAATTAGTTTAAATAACTTGAGGAGTGTGGTTTCTAAAGTGGGGTCATTTATGAGTAGTTTCTATTATGTAAGCCCCACTTCAGAACTGAACTGGTCCTTAAAAAGTGGGTTTTGGAAATGTTCTTAAAGGGCTTCTGTCACCCCCAAAACAGCAATTTTCAGTTTTGGACTTAATATATTTGCTAATGTACGCAGATTCCATATATACCCTTCTTACCTCTGGCTGTGCTGTAATTTCAGGAAAAATCTTACTTTTGTGATATGCAAATTTCTTCACTACCAGCAAGTTGGGTGGACTTGCTGGTAGCCGCCGCATCCTCGGTCTGAAAAAACGCCCCCTCCTCCACTTGATTGACAGGGCCAGCAAGCGCTCTCATCCTCCAGCTGGCCCTGCCTGCAGCTCAAATCTCGCACCTGCGCCCTACCAGTCCTCATTCGGCACAGGAGCTCTGAGAGAAGGACGCTCGCTTGGCTGCTCCTTCCTCAGTGCGCCTGCGCCGATGACGTCAGCCCTACACCCGGAAGAGAGTCTTCTCTTCCGGGTGTAGGGCTGACGTCATCAGTACTGTAAAGTGTCAAGTAAAGATCGAGGCGTTCACTTAGACAACGTTCTTAGAGGAGGTAGGATGCGTGGCACAGTGGGTTCACACCCACTGGTTCGTGACATGCCAAATTTGTCAAACGTCGCACAGTATTTGAAAATTTAAGGCATCTTTAACACTAATGTCTAACAATCTGTCTCGATATGTTACACCACTTTTTCTGCAAGTATGTCCTTAATACTGGTCCATAAGGTACTGTAAAGTGTCAAGCTTTGCCATGTGCATCAGCCATATGAAAATCTATGTAATTCATGTGAAACACTGACCTTCATCACAGGCTTAATAACCGGTTCTAGCAATTGTAACCCAAAGCTTCTTATTGTATGATATCAGTCTTTTAATATCATTATCATTGTATTTGTTTATCACTATGGCATTATTGCCCTCTGTTCAATTTCTATGCCAGCATCTCTTACTAACTTGATCTTGTTTCTCATCAGGCACCATCTAGGTCCTTTGATTACCTACTGTCCTGCAGGAAGCATGTATCTTCCTATAATTTTATTGATGACTTGGAACAGCATCATTTCACATGGTAGAGCTACAGTAGCAGCATCTTGATATGCTGACCCTGAAAGTGTTGGATAATGTAATTCCTGACCTTAATTGGATAGTGATACAAATAAACTACATTATAGACTAAAGGAAATGAATATGGAGGCAAGGAGACTGATGTGTAATCATCAGTTTGTATCTCTCCTGAAATGGACTGAACTTGTGAGGAAGTCATCTCATCCAAAGGAAGTAAATAAAGTGGAGTGGCATTTTATTGACTTAAAACTGGTATCTAGCCTTAGTTATCCAATTATGAGGACAATGTTGTACATGATGCAATTATAGAGATTCTTTATCATTTAGTCTTCATAATGTAACATGATGCTGTGATAAGTAATATGAGGGACCCATTGCAAAGTCAACCAAGGAGATGTACTGTACTCCTATTAGCCTTAGGGGAGCCGCTACAAAGAGCATCTCTTGTTCCGGAAGACCTGGTATACTTTGCATTACACAAAGAGACAATTTATTTTGATGGGAACTATGTAATACTTCATATTCACATAGTTTGGGGTCAGTTTCATCCACAGATTACAGCTAGGGTTGAGCGAACCCGAACTGTAAAGTTCGGGTTCATACCGAACTTTAGGTTTTTTGGACCCCGGACATTTCCGTAAAAGTTTGGGTTCGGTGTTCGGCGCCTTCTTGGCGCTTTTTGAAAGGCTGCACAGCAGCCAATCAACAAGCGGCCTCTTGGGGCAAGTAGTATGACATCACAGCCATGCCTACTAATGGCATGGATGTGATTGGCCAGATCAGCATGTGACCCAGGCTCTATATAAGCTTGAGTCGCGTAGCGCTGCACGTCACTCTGCTGTTACAAGTGTAGAGAGAGGATGCTGCTAGACTTGTGATTTCAGGAAGAGAATAGGAGAGAATCTAACTCAGCGATCTACCTAGAAATAGTTGTGTGGGTGCAGGACACAATCATTTACCTGCCCTGAGGCCATTGACCCAAAAAAATATAACTTTTATAATGCTGCCAGTCAGGTGGGTGGCGGCGGCAGCGGCCATTTTATGCAAGCTCAGTGCACCAGCACTACATCTGAGCTTTTGGGACATTGCAAATCGCCATTTTTTTGGGCAAACTACAACATCTGGATTAGTCAGTGTGCAATTTAAGGTAGAAATACACCCATAATTTTCTGGGATTTGAAAAACACACTTTTTTCCAAAAAACAGTATTTTCCAGATCTGCAAGTGTTAAATTCAAGTTTAAAGGGCTTCTACCACCAGAAATACTGTTATGTAGCTGACTGACATTAGCGATGCGCTAATGTCAGCACTACATAACAGTATGTTTTTTAACATTTGTCCCTGCAGCCGTTTTTGTAAAAAAAAAAAGCTTTTATTATATGCTAATGAGCCTCTAGGTGCTATGTGGGCGTAAAATCAGCACTTAGAGGCTCCGTCTACTCACGCTTTATCCCCCCCAGGTCCCCTGTTCTGCCTGCCTGCTCCGTTCACTTCTGTCTTCGGCGCAGGCTTCCTCACTGTGACGTAGTCGGCACAGGCGCAGTAAGGAATCAGGCACCAGGAGCGCATCATTCACTCACTGCGCCTGCGCCGAAGACAAAAGTGAATGGCGAAGGCGCAGGATTTCGTCAATGATGCAGTGGACATGGCATCAATCAAGAGAAGCTGGGCGGGCAGAACAGGGGACCTGGGCGGGATAAAGCGTGAGTAGACGGAGCCTCTAGGTGCTGATTTTACGCCCACATAGCACCTAGAGGCTCATTAGCATATAATAAAAGTGCTTTTTTTTACAAAAACGGCTGCAGGGACAAATGTTAGAAACATACTGTTATGTAGTGCTGAGATTAGCGCATCGCTATATCAGTCAGCTACATAACAGTATTTCTGGTGGTAGAAGCCCTTTAATTTATACAGCGTTCATATTCTGTTACCAAAAAAACTTTTTGGGCAATCTACAACATCTGGATTAGTCAGTGTGCAATTTAAAGTAGAAATACACCCATCATTTTCTGGGGTTTGAAAAAACACTTTTTTTTTCAAAAAAAAGTATTTTCCAGATCTGCAAGTGTTAAATTCAAGTTTAATATATACAGCTTTCATATTCGGTTACCAAAAAAAGACTTTTTGGGCAATCTACAACATCTGTATTAGTCAGTGTGCAATTTAAACTAGAAATACACCCATCATTTTTTGTGGTTTGAAAAAACACTATTTTCAGGCCTTGCAGCATCAGCACGTGTAAAATTACAGGCTTATACAGGGAGTGCAGAATTAGGCAAGTTGTATTTTTGAGGATTAATTTTATTATTGAACAACAACCATGTTCTCAATGAACCCAAAAAACTCATTAATATCAAAGCTGAATATTTTTGGAAGTAGTTTTTAGTTTGTTTTTAGTTTTAGCTATTTTAGGGGGATATCTGTGTGTGCACGTGACTATTACTGTGCATAATTATTAGGCAACTTAACAAAAAACAAATATATACCCATTTAAATTATTTATTTTTACCAGTGAAACCAATATAACATCTCAACATTCACAAATATACATTTCTGACATTCAAAAACAAAACAAAAACAAATCAGTGACCAATATAGCCACCTTTCTTTGCAAGGACACTCAAAAATCTGCCATCCATGGATTCTGTCAGTGTTTGGATCTGTTCACCATCAACATTGCGTGCAGCAGCAACCACAGCCTCCCAGACACTGTTCAGAGAGGTGTACTGTTTTCCCTCCTTGTAAATCTCACATTTGATGATGGACCACAGGTTCTCAATGGGGTTCAGATCAGGTGAACAAGGAGGCCATGTCATTAGATTTTCTTCTTTTATACCCTTTCTTGCCAGCCACGCTGTGGAGTACTTGGACGCGTGTGATGGAGCATTGTCCTGCATGAAAATCATGTTTTTCTTGAAGGATGCAGACTTCTTCCTGTACCACTGCTTGAAGAAGGTGTCTTCCAGAAACTGGCAGTAGGACTGGGAGTTGAGCTTGACTCCATCCTCAACCCGAAAAGGCCCCACAAGCTCATCTTTGATGATACCAGCCCAAACCAGTACTCCACCTCCACCTTGCTGGCGTCTGAGTCGGACTGGAGCTCTCTGCCCTTTACCAATCGTGCCACGGGCCCATCCATCTGGCCCATCAAGACTCACTCTCATTTCATCAGTCCATAAAACCTTAGAAAAATCAGTCTTGAGATATTTCTTGGCCCAGTCTTGACGTTTCAGCTTGTGTGTCTTGTTCAGTGGTGGTCGTCTTTCAGCCTTTCTTACCTTGGCCATGTCTCTGAGTATTGCACACCTTGTGCTTTTGGGCACTCCAGTGATGTTGCAGCTCTGAAATATGGCCAAACTGGTGGCAAGTGGCATCTTGGCAGCTGCACGCTTGACTTTTCTCAGTTCATGGGCAGTTATTTTGCGCCTTGGTTTTTCCACACGCTTCTTGCGACCCTGTTGACTATTTTGAATGAAACGCTTGATTGTTCGATGATCACGCTTCAGAAGCTTTGCAATTTTAAGAGTGCTGCATCCCTCTGCAAGATATCTCACTATTTTCGACTTTTCTGAGCCTGTCAAGTCCTTCTTTTGACCCATTTTGCCAAAGGAAAGGAAGTTGCCTAATAATTATGCACACCTAATATAGGGTGTTGATGTCATTAGACCACACCCCTTCTCATTACAGAGATGCACATCACCTAATATGCTTAATTGGTAGTAGGCTTTCGAGCCTATACAGCTTGGAGTAAGACAACATGCATAAAGAGGATGATGTGGTCAAAATACTCATTTGCCTAATAATTCTGCACGCAGTGTATACTGCTGTCAAATTCAGTTGTTAAACAAACACTCGTTTGTGCACAAAAAAAAATTGTTGGCAGCCTTTGATGCAGATGTCATTGTGAGATACACCCTTAATACATTTGGGTTACATTCAGAGATTTAAAATACCGCCATTTGGTGCACAAATATTGAATTCAGGCCTACACTGGTTCAGGCCGTGTGAGATACTCCCTCTACATACAGGGGTTTGATTCAGGGATTTGAAATACAGCCATTTTGTGCAAAGATATATTTACTTCAGGCCTACACTGGTTCAGACCGTGTGAGATACAACCTTTACATACTGTCGTTCTATTCTACTATTAATCACCTATTTAGGGCAAGATCCTAAATTTGAAAAATATGAGGAGAGCGTCAAATAAGGGACGTGGCCCAGGTCGTGGTGCTGCTGGTGGAGCTCCTGTTCAGGGAGAGGACGTGGTCGATCTGTGCCAGCTACATGCACAAGTGAACCCCCTACCTCAGGTTTGAGTAGGCGACAAAACCTGCAGCGATATTTGGTCGGGCCTAATGCTGCTCTACGAATAGTGAGGCTTGAACAAGTACAGGCGATAGTAGATTGGGTTGCTGACAGTGGATCCAGTTCCTTCACATTGTCTCCCACCTAGTCTCCTGCTGAAAGACCATAGTTGGCACCTGCAGCCGATGTCCATCAGTCTTTCACCTCACTTCCTTGCAAATCAGCCAAGCAGTCTGAGCCCCAAGTCATGCAGCAGTCTCTTCTGCTTTTTGATGACTCTGTTATCAGGGTTTCCCAGGGCCATCCACCTAGCCCTGCCCCAGAAGTGGAAGAGATTGAGTGCACCGATGCCTAACCACTTATCTTTCAAGATGAGTACATGGGAAGACCATCGCAGCACATCTCTGATGATGACGAAACACAGGTGCCAACTACTGGGGCTTTTGAAAGTGTGCAGACCGACAAGGAAGTCAGGGGTGAAGATTGGGTGGAAGATGATGTGGAGGACGATGAGGTCCTCGATCCCACATGGAATCAAGGTCATGCGAGTGACTGATGTAGTTCGGAGGAAGAGGCTGTGATCGCACAGAGCCACCAACACAGCAGAAGAGGAGCAGTGTGCAAAAGCGAAGCGGCCGTCCTCTAGACAGTATGCCTCCTACTGCCCACCGCAGCAAGGTACCGAGCACACCAAAGCCAGCTCCAAGGAGTTCCCTGGCATGGCAGTTCTTCAGTCAATGTGCTGACGACAAGACATGAGTGGTTTGCACGCTGTGCAATCAGAGCCTGAAGCGAGGCATAAACGTTCTCAACCTGAGCACAACCTGCATGACCAGGCATTTAAGTGCAAAGCACGAGCTGCAGTGGAGTAGACACCTCAAAAACCAAGAAAGGTCTCTGGCTACTTCTGCTTCTTCTTCTGCTGCAGTCGTGGCCTCTTCATCCACCTCTGGAGTGACAGTGCCACCTGCCACCCCGCAAACAGAGGATCTGCCAGCAACACCAACACCTGGGTCACCAAGCATCTCCACAATGTCCCACGGAAGCGTTTAGCTCTCCATCTCTCAAACGCTGGAGAGGAAGAACCCCCCTACCCACTCGCGATCTCTAACCCTGAATGCCAGCATTTCTAAATTACTGGCCTTTGAAATGCTGTCATTACGACTGGTGGAGATGGATAGTTTTAAAGGCCTTATGGCGGTGGCTGTCCCACAGTACGTCGTGCCCAGCCGCCACTACTTTTCCAGGCGGGCCATCCCTTCCCTGCACAACTAAGTAGGGGACAAAATCAGGTGTGCACTGCGCAACACCATCTGTGGCAAGGTGCACCTGACTGCAAATATGTGGACCAGTAAGCATGTTCAGGGCTGTTATATCTCCATAACAGCACACTGGGTAAATGCAGTGGCGGCTGGGCCTGAGGCGGATAGCAGTTTGGCGCATGTCCTTCCACCACCGAGGATTGCAGGGCGCTTCAGTTTGCCTCCTGTTGCTTCCTTCTCCTACTCTGCTTCCTCATCCTCTACCAGCTCCTCATCCAGTCAGCTTAACACCTTCACCACCAACTTCAGCACAGCCAGGGGTAAACGACAGCAGGCAGTTTTAAAACGTATCTGTTTGGGGGGAAAACCCCAGACCGCGCAGGAGCTGTGGACGGGCCTTGAACAACAGACCGATGAGTGTTTTGTGCCAGTCAGCCTCAAGCCCGGCCTGGTGGTGTGCGATAATGGGCGAAAGCTCGTAGCAGCTCTGGGACGCACATCCCTTGCCTGGCGCATGTGCTGAATTTGGTGGTGCAGAGATTCCTTAAAAAGTACCCCGATATGCCAGAGCTGCTGCATAAAGTGTGGGCCATCTATGCGCGCTTTTGGTGTTCTCACCCTGCTGCTGCTCGCCTGTCAGCGCTGCAGCGTAGCTTCGGCCTTCCCGCTCACCGCCTCATATGCGACGTGCCCACAAGGTGGAACTCCACCTTGCACATGCTGGCCAGACTATGAGAGCAGTAGCAGGCAATAGTGGAGTTTCAGCTGCAGCACGCACGGGTGAATCGCTCGGCGGAACGGCACCACTTCACCACCAATGACTGGGCCTCCATGCGAGACCTGTGTTCCTTGTTGCGCTGTTTCGAGTACTCCACCAACATGACCAGTGCCGATAACGCCGTTCTCAGCGTTACTATCCCACTTCTATGCCTCCTTGAAAAAATGCTCCTGGCGATGATGGAAGAGGAGGAGGAAGAGGGATCATTTTGTAGGGTTTACGGCCAGTCATTCCCAAGTGGCTCCAAGGGTGGGTTCCTGCACCCACAAACCCAAAGTACACAATTGTCCAGCCAGGGCACAGTTCAGGAGGATGACGAGGTGGAGGAAGAGGAGGAGGAGGAGATGGAGGAGGAGGAACCATGTTCACAGCAGGGTGGCACCCAGACCAGCTCATGGCCATCACTGGTGCGTGGATGGGGGGGGATACAGAGGACACAGACGATACACCTCCCACAGGGGACAGCTTTTTGTTGCCTCTGGGCAGCCTGGCACACAGGAGTGATTACATGCTGCAGTGTCTCCGCAACGACTGCAGAGTTGCCCACATTCTAACTTGTGCTGATTACTGGGTGGCCACGCTGCTGGATCCCCGTTACAAGGACAACGTACCGTCCTTAATTCCATCACTGGAGCGTGATCGTAAGATGCGCGAGTACAAGCGCACGCTTGTAGACGCGATGCTGGTGGCATTCCCACCTGACAGCGGGGGCACAGTGGAAGCACAAGCCGAAAGCAGAGGATGAGGAAGAGGTCGCCAACGCAGCTGGGTCACCGCCAGCCCCTCAGAAGGCAGGGTTAGCATGGCCGAAATGTGGAAAAGATTTGTCAGCACACCAAAACAACCAGCACCACCAGCTGATATGGAACGTCTTATCAGGAGGCAGCATTTCACACATGCCTACACATACTGAATGACGGGTCTGCCCCCTTCAACTTCTGGGTCTCCAAATTGGGCACATGGCCTGAGCTTGCCCTTTACGCCTTGGAGGTGCTGGCCTGCCTTGCAGCCAGTGTATTATCTGAACGTGTGTTTAGCACTGCAGGGGGCGTCATCACAGACAAGCGCAGCCACCTGTCCACAGCCAATGTGGACAAGCTCACGTTCATTAAAATGAACCAGGCATGGATCCCTCAGGACTTGTCCGTACCTTCTGCAGAATAGACATGTATACCGGCACTAAGCAGCCATTGTTATACTGCAGCGCAATTGCTCATGTTTGTATTTTGGATATTTCACACTCTTTTGGAGTGTACCTTAATTTTACTAAATTAAATTAAAACCAAAAACCTATGTTGGCTATCTCGTCCTCCTCCACCACTGCTTCCACCTACTCCGCTAAGTCCAACGCCTCCTCAAACTCCTACTCCATATGGAACTCCACCTCATAAATCCATAAATTTTTTTTGTACGTATTTTATTTTATATCATATCACTACTTTGTCATTTACTTTTTCAGGTGAAATTAACAAATTTTTGGGTGTATAGTACCACTGCTATACCTAGTGGACCGGTAAAAATAAAAATAGTCAGTTACATTTTATGGTGAAATTAACAAATTTTTGGGTGTAATATACCCCTCCTCTACCTAGTTGACAGCTTAATAAATTTCAATAATTTTTCTGTTACATTCTTGGGTTGACATTATACAATTTTAGACGTGAATAAACACCTGCTATGCATAGGTGACAGGGAATAAAATGTAATAAATTATTTAGTAATTAATGCGCACCACATCCTTACATTCAATGCTTAAACTTTGAAAAGTTGTCACACTTTTATGCTTTAATAATTTCTCCTATATTTCAACTCTAATTTTAAATTTGAAAAAATGAATCCTCCCTTGGATGTGGTCTCTCTTTCTCACGCTCCCTCTCTGGCCTGGAACCCGTGATCACCATGGTAGGCGCATAAAAGAACATCGAAAGTTGATAGAGCAGATATCAAATTGGATCGTGAACATCACGGGGACGTGCGACATGGTGGGGCAGTAAGTGTCCACACGCCTACACGTACTGACTGACAGGGGTCAGCCCCTGCAACTTCTGGGTCTCCAAATTGGGCACATGGCCTGAGCTTGCCCTTTACCCCTTGGAGGTGCTGGCCTGCCCTGCAGCCAGTGTATTGTCTGAACGTGTGTTTAGCATGACTGGAGGGGGTTATCACTGGTTATATTTCCCAATGTTTTGGGGTGTACTCTAATTTCAAAAACCAGTGTAGGCTACCTGCTCCTCCACCGCCGCTTCCACCTACACCGCCACATCAACCACCTCCTCAACCTCCTACTCCATATGGACCTGGTCCTCCTAGATCAAGAATATTATTTTATATGTTTACGTATTTTATGTTATTTAAAGTCATTTCCCTATCCACATTTGCACTTGCCATGCTCTTAACCACATTCTGACGCCATTTGCAGCCCTCTAGCCCTTTCCATGACATTTTTACAGCCATTTTAGTGCTCGAAAGTTCGGGTCCCCATTGACTTCAATGGTGTTCGGGGTCAAGTTCGGGCCCCGAACTCGAACTTTTTCCGAAGTTCGGCCGAACCCGTCGAACCCAAACATCCAGGTGTCTGCTCAACTCTAATTACAGCTTATCCCAGGAGATCCAGGCTGCATAACACTGTTATCAGTTTGTTGGGGGAACTTTGTCAGCAATTTATGCTACAGTAAGTCTCCATAGGATTGGCCAAGCTTTTACACTGCACATTTAATCTGTCACCAGTTTAATAGTTGTCCTACCGTGGCCAACCTTTAAAATCTGCTGTTTTGCAGATGCTCTAACCCAGCTGATTATCCATCACAATTTGGACCTTGTTACAGTCACTCAGATCTTTACACTTCCTTATTTTTCCTGCTTCTAATAAATAAAAGATGTAATCCTACCTTAGACATTTATGACATTTAAATAGGATATGCAATAAATGTCTAATAGACCCACACCTCTCTTCAGAAGGGGGTTCCCCTAACCCTTCATCCCACCTGGTGAATAGTGTTGGGCACGAATATTCAAATCGCAAATTTTAATCGTAAATATAGCCACTTTGAGAATTCGCGAAGATTTAGAATATAGTGCTATATACTCTTATTCTCGAATATTCTAGATTTTGTTTTCATCAGTAACCTCCCTTCTTGTTTGTGGGCCAATAGGAAGGCTGCAATGTCTTTGAGCTTAGCAACATCCCTAGCAACCAATAGGAAAGTTGCCTACCCCTTACTATAATAAGAACCTCCCCAGCAGCCATTTTCTGTAGTTTTATGAAGTTCTGAGAGAGACAGCAGTGTCATTGCTGTGCTCTGTGCTTTGCTGTGTAATTACATACGTGGTCATGGCTGCGGAGATACTGACCCGACCTGAAGGGTGAAACAGCTTACCTGAAGTCATAAAACTTAACTGAAGATGGCTAGCAATGTGCCCATAGCCATGAGCGTGGGTAGGCCAATAAGGGGGCATACCCTAGGTGAGATGCTGAAAGAAGTGGAGGGAGGGGCATCGGAGCGCATGTGAGTGGAGCAGGGTATGCTGGGGTTTTAAAGGGCCCTACGCCCCTCCCACAAAAGCAGGCTGAGAATCTCAGCCTGCTGGATTTGTGGTCATGGCTGCGGAGATACTGACCCGACCTGAAGGGCGAAACAGCTTTCCTGAAGTCATGAAACTTAACTGAAGATGGCTAGCAGAGTGCCCATAGCCATGAGTGTAGGTAGGCCTATAAAGGGGGCAAAAAAGCAAGCTTAGGAAGTTTGTAAATTATGTTTTTTAATGAGTATAGTTTCTGACGCGGATCATAAAGCTAGATGGCAGAAGGCATCGGAGATCTCTGCGTGAGGATTGGGAATGTAACGCACAAAGCAAGAGGAAAGCCACCTACCCATCTTCTTGATGATATGCCCGGGTACTCCGTGCCGAGAAGCTGAGGAAGCGGCTCCAATGCGAAAGGAATGTCCTGAAATACGACTCGGGTCAAAACCTAGGCCGGAAGATAAGGTGCGGATGTGTGAGATGAATTGGGACGAGGCGAGACAATGGTTGTTGAAGGGTAGCAAAGCACTATCTGGAGGAGCATCACCCAGTGCTGACAAAAGCTTGTTTAGAACCTGAACCGAGCACCAGTCATTGAAAGTCCGGTAGTATCTAATCACCACCGGAGGACCGGTTTGGGAGGTTTTGGTGGACGGCAGTGACAGGGCGAAGTGCCCCTCGTGCCATGCTAGCTGGCCTTTGGTTAAGCCTCTGTTCTTGCGTGAGGAACTGGTGAATTCTCCGGGCCTGAGAAAACCGTAGAAACTCAGGAACATGGAAGCTTTGATGGGGATGCTGATATAGGGCCCAAAAGGATTCCAGTCTAAAGAGCTGGATAGCTTTCTAAACAGGTCTCCTGACACCGGCTGTCTGGTCGGGGTGGACTCTTGGCCACTCTTTTGAATGCCCCTGAGGGTTGCTTTGATCGCCTGGGAAGAGAAAAAAAAAAATCTGTGATTGGGACTTGTGAGCATGAAAAAATGCTAGACCCCCGCTAGATACAACCTAATGGTGTTGCAGGACAGTTTAAGCTGCGTATAGCAGTAAGCTAGGAAAGCCGTCATGTACGTTGTTTCGTCGAGGTCACCTCTGGGATGCAGGTGCGTGAACGTATTGAAAGCGCTCCAGCCGGTTTTGTAGTTTCTGGCAGTATTAGTGGACAAGGATTTATGAATGAGGGATTTGGCAGAGCCAATGTACTTATTTAGTCCATGAGCAGGGAGTGAAAAGCAGGCGGGGTCAATCCTGTGCGGTCTGCGTCCGGCATGACCTGAAAGAAAGCAGGGAAATTAAAGCGAGACAGGGCATCAGCCGCAAGATTGTTAGAACCCTGAATGTGGTTGCAGAGGAACTGAAAATTGAACTGCATGGAGAGCCAAACCAGCTTGCGAACTAGAGACATGATTTGTGGGGATTTGGATCTGCCTTTTTCCAGTATATCGACTACTGACTGGTTGTCGGTGATGAAGGCCACCGGGGAGTTAGCCTAGTGCCTGCCCCAGACTTGGACGGCTGCTACTATTGGCAGGATCTCCAACAAGGGAGAAGATCTCAGAGCTTCTCTGGACAAAGAAATTTCTGGATGCCATGAGCTCGCAAACCATTGTTTGCCACAAATCGCCGCAAATCCTCCTGAGGCGGCTGAGTCGGAAAAAAACATGGGTGACGCGGGGCTCTAACGAGGAACGAACATGGAAATGCCGTTCCACTCAGACAGAAACATCTTCTGCATTGTGAGGTCGGCCATGGCCTGGGAATCCAAGTGAACGGGAGAATCCTGTTCGGGAGCCGCGGGAAGTAGCTGCAGCAGTCTGGAAATGAAAGCCTGGCCCTGAGGCACGACCCTCATTGCAAAATTTAGCATGCCTAGTAGGGACTGGAGCTCTGCCCTGGTGATAGTATTGGAGGACACTACCTTGGAGATTGTCTCCTTGATTTTGGACATTTTTCTTCTGGAAGTCTGGCTTCCATGTTGACAGAATCCAGGACTGTGCCCAAAAAGGTGACTGTTGTAGCAGGCCCCTCCGTTTTTGCAACAGCGACTGGGACATTGAGCGCCGTAAAAATTGCCAGGAGAGAGGCAAGATTTTCCGGTTTACAGCCTGGTTCTTCTACCAGGAGGAAGTCATCCAGGTAATGAACGACCATCTGACAGTCACACTGGTTGACCAGAATCCAGTGTAGTGCCTGGGCAAATTGGTCGAACAGCCAGGGACTGCTTTTAGAGCCGAAGGTTAGTCTGTTGGCGAAATAATATTGGTCCCTCCATCTGATCCCGTAGAATTTCCACAACTGTGCCTGGACTGGCAAGAGTTTGAAGGCGTCTGCAATATCGGCTTTGGCCAGCCATGCCCCTGTGCCTGCCTGAAGGATGAGCTGGATGGCTTCACTTACCGAAGAGTAGTGCATGGAAAACTCCTCGGAGGGAATTAAAGAATTTAAGCTAGGGATGCAGGAACCATGAGGAGCTGACAAATCGTAGATGAGACTTTTTCTTTTTACACAACTCTAATGGGGCTTACACGCCAGAAATCAAAGGGAACTGTGGAGAAAGGCCCAATTAAGAAACCCTTGAGACACTCGGACAAGATGAGTGAATCGACCAAAACTGGATCCCTGATGCCTGACTGCAGGTTATCGCCCTCCTAGGTGGATTGAGGCAGGGCAACTAGCCCTGTGTGGAAACCCTCTGAAACCAGAGACCAGGAACTGGACAAACTGAGGTTGGGGATGACCCAGGAGGAGGGTGGCCAGTAAATCAATGTTGAACCCGCCTAGTCAGGAGTGTTTGGCTGACCTTTGGGGGCAAGTGGACTGCGGGTGAGCTAGAAAACATGATGAGCAGATGTGGAGGGCTCTACATTTGTTGTAGTTGCATACGGCCATATTGTAATTATTGCAAACCTGGCTCCTGCCCAAAAGAACTATGGGCCTGCCTAGTTTATCTACCGATGGCAACTGTTTTTGGATGCTAGATGGACCAGGAAGATACTTGTCGTGGGGAGAGGGAGTGGGATGGGGGCACCATTCAGAGGAGTGAAGAATAGATTGGCAGGAAGCACAGGTTGGGGCCTTAAGCCCTGCAAAATGGCGACAGAAAAGCTCCATGTCCAGTGCAGCCCAGTTGGTCATGTACTGGAACTGAGCCAGGGCTGCGGCGGCTTTCGCTGAAAACGACCGATGGTAATCGTAGAATGCGAAACCACCGTATTTAAGTCCCAAGTCAGTGACCCTGTAGAGATAAGTGTCTAGCTCTTCACGTCTCTCTGGTTGGGCAGAACATAGAATGTCCCTGAAAAGGATGAAGGCCAGAACAAATTCCGTGATGGATAACTTCTTGTTGAGTCGGGCATCTTTGGATTTGAGGATGATTGAAACGTCACCGCAGGCGATGGTCCTGTTTTCAAGTGAATCGTGGGTGGCGATGAGGATGAAGGCCAGGTTAACATCCCTCCTAGCTAAGATGTCCTTCTTGATGTTATCAGGGACAAACTGGGAAGGCGCGATGACGGGTATACTCGAAGCCCTACCTGGAGAAAGACAACGCGAAGTGGAGGGGATTGATGCTTGTGGGCCCGGTTGGCTGGCCACGGACAGGCGAGCTTCCACCGCAAGCAGCCTAGACTGCATATCAGAAACCGTGGAGGTGATGTTGTTGATGACGGCATGCAACTGTGTCAGGGCGAGCTGGATGGTGGACATCGAAGCTTGTTCCTCGGCTGGAGCTGCAGGCTCGGTGAAAAGCAGGCGGTATAATTCAGCCTTTCTGGCCGAGGCCGGGTGACGAATCCCCCGACGATTCAACGCCGCAATCAGCTTGGGAATCGTCCAGATTGTTAGCGAGACATTGCTGGCTCGCTCTGACATCTGGGTTTCCGGGACCGACGGTGCGTCTTCTAGGTCCGGCAAAAGAAGAAACTTAAAAGGACCCTGGTGGGGCTCCCTCCCCCCGGTGGTGAGCGAGATGTGAATAGCTGGTGACCCGATGAAGAGAGGACGCGGAGCGGGTGGTGAAGAAAGAAGAACGATGGTGAGTGAAGGGGAGGAAGATACGTGAACGAAGAGGGCCGGAAAAAGGGATTTGAGAAGCCCTAGTTACCTGGACCGGAAGGCTTCGATCTAAAGAAATGACAGGAAAATAAAAACATACTGAAACAGAATAAGCTATGCGTAAATAATGACGATGTGGAGAACGTAGGCCACCGCCGTTGTGGGTGGCCTTGGCGGGACCAGGCGAGATCGAGCGAACCGGAGATGAAATTGACGAACGTGACCTGACCGACATGGCAGGTGACCCTGGATGGCTCTCCACGTGACTTAGGACAGGTGAAAATTTAACAAACGTAATCTGACCGAACGTGGCAGGTGACGAGAGGCTTGCTACGTGACCTGGGACAGGTAAATTAACAAACGTAACCTGACCGACGTGGCAGGTGTCCCTGAGATGCTCCCTACGCGACCTTAGACAGGTGAAAATTAACAAACGAGACCTGACCAGACTGTCAATTTTTAGACCCATACCTTATGCGTGTGCCTGGACAGAACATGACACTGTCCACTGGAAAAGGATTTTTTTATTTCTTTTTTTAAGCCCAAACCCCCTGACAATTATTATGTTTTATTTATTTATTTATTTTTTAGATGGCCTAAGAAGGGTCCAAGGCATCAAAATGTGACAGGAAGGAGGAAGAGGAGACGTGGTGGTGAGGAGGCGCCGCACGAGCCAAGCGAGAGGTGGAGGCAGCGCAACAGCAGAAACGGCGGGACCTGGCGGCCAGTCTCGTGAGATTTCGAGCCCTGGTCGTCAGGAAGCGAAGTGGCGTCCCACGTGATGAGCGGAGCGGAGGACGCAGAAGGCGGCATGGGGAAACCTGAAAGAAGGTGGGGTGACTTACCAATCCGGCCGGCAAGAGTGTCCTGCGAGGGACTACTTACCTATGGACCGGTAGCCAGATGTGCGATGTGCTGCTTCACTTGTGATTGGCATTGGAAGCGCACGTGAGTGGAGCAGGGTATGCTGGGGTTTTAAAGGGCCCTACGCTCAGCCTGCTGGATATGGCAGAAAGAATCCAGGATATCTGTCTGCCCTGGAGTCTGCACTCAATAGACCTTTTATCTTACTCTGATAAAGTTGCCTTCTGGATCAATGAAAGAAGACAATGACAATGGTTGCATGCCTTTTCCTTTCTTTGGCCACATCACAAGGAGTTTTGTGCACAGCGCGAAGGAGAGCAGGGAAATCAAGGTGCATGGTGCATGCATGTCCTCCTCTGCCGGCTGGTGCAGGTGGACGCAGGATTGGGGACACATGAGAAAAACTAGTCATCCTGGCAAATAAACATTATTTGAATTCATGTATGGTATATTGCAGATATACCTAATTTCACATGTTCAGTTTGAGATATACTGTTTTCCATGGGTAACTCCTTTAAAGGGGCATTCCCATCTTGCACATTGGGGGCATATCCCACCTCCTGGGACCCACACCTATTCTTAGAATGGAGCCCCACAAAGTGTATGTGCAGCCACCCTCCATTCATTCCTATAGGAGCGCCTAAAATAGCTGAGCACTAGCTTGGCTATTTCTGTATGCACTATAGAAGTGAATAGCCAGGCATGCGACCTGCTGCTTCACTTGTGATTGGCATCGGAAGCGCACGTGAGTGGAGCAGGGTATGCTGAGGTTTTAAAGGGCCCTACGCCCCTCCCACAAAAGCAGGCTGAGAATCTCAGCCTGCTGGATTAGTTAGTTAGTTAGCTTATATATACACACTCACCTAAAGAATTATTAGGAACACCTGTTCTATTTCTCATTAATGCAATTATCTAGTCAACCAATCACATGGCAGTTGCTTTAAGGAAATAAAATTAACAAAATCTACAATCAAAACATATAAATAGATCAGACAAAAATGAAATATGTTGCTATATCCTGAGACAAATCGCAGGTGCAAGCTACCCGGCAATAATACAGAAAACAAAAAACAGTAGCAGCACACCACTATATGCGCTAAGACTAAGTGAACAGGTGAATGAGTGAACAGGGTCAAATACATGACGCCATATAGTTACTGCAAAGCAGTGGAGAAGCTCTTAGCGCATATTATTGATCAAAAATATGTCGGGCCCACCTACCAGACGGCAAGGTCGCTTCTCATCAGGTGGGACCTACTCTAACAGAGTTACCTGTTCATTCACCTGTTCACTTAGTCTTAGCGCATATAGTGGTGTGCTGCTACTGTTTTTTGTTTGCTGTATTATTGCCGGGTAGCTTGCACCTGCGATTTGTCTCAGGAGGTGCTGTTCCGTTTTTTTATATATATATATATATATATATATATATATATATATATATATATTAGTATAGAGGACTAGGCATCCTCTGTGGAACTTAGCACTCCTCGCCCATCCCCCACCCCTTGGTGCTTTTAATCAGAGAAACAATGGAGCTGGACATTCCGTGTTAGAGTAGGTCCCACCTGATGAGAAGCGACCTTGCCGTCTGGTAGGTGGGCCCGACATATTTTTGATCAATAATATATGCGCTAAGAGCTTCTCCACTGCTTTGCAGTAACTATATGGCGTCATGTATTTGACCCTGTTCACACATTCACCTGTTCACTTAGTCTTAGCGCATATAGTGGTGTGCTGCTACTGTTTTTTGTTTGATTATTTATATATATATATTTATGGGAGAGGCTTAACTGTGATGAGTGGGTGAAGCGCTTCCCCTGACCTAGCTGGCTGTGTTGTGCCGGAAGCCAGGAGCGAGGATAAGCCTAGTAGTGGGCGTACCCGAAGGGGAGTGTTTGAGAACAGGGGGGGTGGGTGGGTGTGAACAGAAGCGCCCTGAGGAGCTGGGGGCTGGAGCTTAAGAAGGTAAGATGCCCCTCCCACAAATTCAGGCTGACTTTTCAGCCTTCCACTTATGGGAGAGGCTTAACTGTGATGAGTGGGTGAAGCGCTTCCCCTGACCTAGCTGGCTGTGTTGTGCCGGAAGCCAGGAGCGAGGATAAGCCTAGTAGTGGGCAAAATAAACGAGGAGAGCAGAGTAGTGACCAAAAGCCTTTAATACCACTCAGAGAGCAAGATTACAAAATGCCTGGGAAATCTCAACATGCGGGTTCGGGATGTATCTCGTGAAGCAAGAATAGCGCCACCTACCCATGCATTTAATCACGTGCGCCGGGACCCCGTTTTTTGATGCTGAGGACGCGGCTCCGATTCGGAGCGAGTGTCCTGTGATGGCCAGCGGGTTATAACCGAGACCTGAGGCCAGCGTTCTGATGTGGGACACAAACTGGATTGACGTCAGGGGCCCCCCACGCCAAGGAAGCAGCGGGGCCTCTGGGGAGGCATCTTGCAACAGGGCTAGCAATTGACGGAGGACCATGACTGGGCACCAATCGTTGGAGGTTTTAAAAAACCTGACCTCCGAGGGTGGTCCATGCTGGTTGGCCTTCGTGGAAGGGAGCCAGAGGACAAAATGGTCATGGGCCCAGGACAACTGTCGCACCTGCAACCCCTGACGTTTAGGGGAGGTGCTGGTGAACTCACCTGACCTGAGGAACCCGTAAAACCCGAGATACATGGCTGCCTTAATAATCAAACTAGGAGAGTGCCCAAAAGGAAGTCCATCCAGCGCGGACGAGAGTCGCCTAAACATCTCGCCGGAGACAGGCTGTCTACGGCCGGTAGGGGCATCCCCGCACTTCTGGATCCCCCCAAGGGCCACCTTGACTGTCTGCACTGAAGAAAAGGAACCTCTATTTGGATTATGAAGCATGGCGCAGTGCTGTATCCCCGCTAGGTACAGCCCGATGGTGTTAAATGACAGCCTGAGATTGCGGTGACAGTGGGCTATGAACGCCAGGGTGTAGGAGACATCGTCCAAGCCACCCTGCGAGTAGGACCTGGAAAAACTTTGTAAACCTTGACACCGGCTTGGTAGTTTCCTGATGGTATGGGAAAACCCCTGAGCGTTTTCAGACAAATATATTGGATCCTGAGCGATTCAAGCCACTGCGTACACCCTGTGGGAAATAAGACCTGAGCGATTCAGGCAAATACGTACAACCTGTGGGAAATAAGACCTGAGCGATTCAGGGAAATACGTGACCTGAGAGAATCAGGAAAATACATACAACCTGGAAATACAGTCAACCTGAAGAGACAGAAAAATACAAACCTGCGCGATTCGGGGAAATACATAACCCTGAGCGATCCAGGAACATACATGGCCCGAGCGATTCAGGGAAATACATAAACCCGAGCGACTCAGGGAACGGAGACCTGGGTGAATCGTGGAAATAC
The DNA here is from genome assembly GCF_905171765.1 of Bufo bufo. Lineage (NCBI taxonomy): Eukaryota > Metazoa > Chordata > Amphibia > Anura > Bufonidae > Bufo > Bufo bufo. Next base: position 66,014,908 of record NC_053395.1, on the reverse strand, counting down.
GTGAAAATTTGAGCTACTCAGGGAAATATATGAAACCCGATTCAGGAAAATACACCCTGAGATATTCAGGAGAGTACACATACATATACTTCCCTCTCTCTCTTTTTTTTTTTTTTTTCTTTTGAGCAGTGGCCGAGTGACCGGCGAGAGTGGAAAGGAAACAGGAATGACCATGGTATAGAAGGGATTGCAACCTACCCGAATCGACGGACAGCGCTGCCAACTCTCCGGCGATACTGAAGACCTAGGGATGGAGGCTCGTGATGAATAAAGGAAGGCTCCGAGCTGCGGAGGAGCGTAAAGCCGCCACTCGGTTGGACCTTACCTGAACCGTGGAGTGACCGGACACGGAGAAGCCCTGCGACACAATTGAGGATGGATCGAAATTCCGGTGGCCTGAGGCCCTGCTTACATGAGAATAAGCTTGCGTTGGTACGAGACCCGGAGAGAGGTGCGATCTGGTGGCACTGGGATGAAGCAACAGAGAACCAGGATGCAGCCTGGGCGCCATGGCCAACTGCTGGGTGACCTGAACTGCCAGAATCAGGGCCCGAAGTCGTACTGCATGCAACGAGACCTGCGGGAAACGGAATCCAGACATGCAGGACACGAACCGGGTAACCGGGAACCAGCCAGACCCTGCTGAAAACCCCTGAGCGTTCCAGGCAGATGCATGGAACCTGAGCGATTCAGGCAAATACATTGGATCCTGAGCGGTTCAGGCAACATGGAGTCCTGAGCGAATCAGGCGATTACATACGCCTTTGGTGAAGATGACGGACCCTGGGTGCGTCGGGCATTACCTTGGACCTGGGTGGACCTGGCCACTACCTACCCACTGAGAGACCAGGGAAAAATACAGAAGCCTGAGCGATTCAGACCAATACTTAGACCCGAGTGATTCAGGGGAATACATAACCAGATTGTTCCAGGAAAAATATGCAATAACTATATGTGACCAGAACGTAGTACGACCGGTGCCTACGAGAAGGCTTGTGTCGGTCTGGGTACGTACCTGGGCTTAGAGGCTATTACCTGTACCGATGTCTTGGGTCACCTGACCTTGGTCCAAAATCTCGTACCAGTGAACGGTCAGGACACGTTCCTGAGAGGGCAAATCCATAAAGTTCGGAAAGAAAAGAGAACATAACTGGGGAGGATGACAGGCCTGGGCGAACCAGGAGACAGAAGTAGGTGTGAGCCTGGGCGAACCAGGAGACAGAGGTAGTTGCGTGCCTGGGCGATCCAGGAGGGAGAGGTAGGTGTGAGCCTGGGTGAACCAGGAGACAGAGGTAGTTGCGTGCCTGGGCGATCCAGGAGGCAGAGGTAGGTATGAGCCTGGGCGAACCAGAAGACAGAGGTAGGTATGAGCCTGGGGCGAACCAGGAGACAGAGGTAGGTATGAGCCTGGGGCGAACCAGGAGACAGAGGTAGGTATGAGTCTGGGCGAACCAGGAGACAGAGGTAGTTGCGTGCCTGGGCGATCCAGGAGGCAGAGGTAGTTGCGTGCCTGGGCGATCCAGGAGGCAGAGGTAGGTGTGAGCCTGGCGAACCAGGAGACAGAGGTAGGTGCGTGCCTGGGCGATCCAGGAGGCAGAGGTAGGTGCGTGCCTGGGCGATCCAGGAGGCAGAGGTAGGTGCGTGCCTGGGCGATCCAGGAGGCAGAGGTAGGTGCGTGCCTGGGCGATCCAGGAGGCAGAGGTAGGTGCGTGCCTGGGCGATCCAGGAGGCAGATTTAGGTGCGTGCCTGGGCGATCCAGGAGGCAGAGGTAGGTGCGTGCCTGGGCGATCCAGGAGGCAGAGGTAGGTGCGTGCCTGGGCGATCCAGGAGGCAGAGGTAGGTGCGTGCCTGGGCGATCCAGGAGGCAGAGGTAGGTATGAGCCTAGTGATCCAGGAGACAGAAGAAGGTGCGTGCCTGGGCGATCCAGGAGGCAGAGGTAGGTATGAGCCTGGACGAACCAGGAGGCAGAGGTAGGTGTGAGCCTGGGTGATCCAGGAGACAGAAGTAGGTATGAGCCTGGCGAACCAGTAGATGAGACAGCAGCATATAACGTGAAGTACATACATATAACACATGGCACTGTCGCCACCATAGAATAGATGACTGCAGTGAGCGTTTAGTGACCGCTGGATGGGTATGGCGTGCAATGATGACCTGGCCTACTTGTGGTGAGACCCCGGTTTCTTTGAACACCGTGCTGAAACTAGCGACCCTTCCAGCCCAGCAGGGCCCCCGGGGCCCTCTCCCTAAGGCTATCATTCACATGTCCGTAATTTGGGTCCGCATTCGTTCCGCAATTTGCGGACCCATCCACTTTCAATGGGGCTGGAACGGATGCAAATCCACATTTCCTGGATCCGCATCCATTTTTTCGGGATCCGCATCCGTTTTTTTGGGATCCATTTTTTCGGGATCCATTTTTTCGGGATCCGCAATTTCGTTCCTGGAAAAAATAGAACATGTCCTATTCTTGTCCGCGATTGCAGACCAGAAAAGGCATTTTCTATTATAGTGTTTGTGATGTGCGGATCCGCAAATTGCGGATCGCACATTGCAGGTGTCCGTGTTTTGCGGATCCGTAAAACACTTATGGACGTGTGAATGGACCCTTAAGAGGAAATGAGGATAACTTTGTCTTCCTCTCGCCTAACGCTGCGTGGCACGGCGGGAGTGCGTATGAGATGGCTTGTGGTTGGGACCTACCGAGGGTTTTTTTTTTTTTTTTTGCGGCTGTTTGTGGACGTGGGCCGTTGTTGCCCAGGGGCTAGATACCCCTACTACGTATAGCCTGTTTTGACAGGGGTGCCAGGCTTGCCTGGTTCGAAATGGAATGGCAGGGGGGGTGACCATGCGGACCAGCAGACTGGGGGACGGGGACCACTCGTCCTAAGTAGTACGTAGGGCGGGAGACCTGGTTGTGGGGCCAGAATCAAGGTGTGTTTCGAGAGGGGGAGGGCCCCGTGGGGACAGGATTAACCCAGGCTGGGGCCACCGCACTGGAGCCGCCACGTCGCATGGATCTGCCGGGCCTAAATGAAGATTCCGGCGTGCGCTCCACTCTGGAACGCACGCCGAACACGTGACCAGGCCCAGGCCCGGCGGAGGGACTCAGACGCACGCTCCAAGCTGGAACGCACGCCGAACATGTGACCAGGCCCAGCGGAGGGATTCCGGCGTGCGCTCCAAGCTGGAACGCATGCCGACCACGCGACCTGGAGCTCATGCCTGGTGGCGGATTTCCGGCGTGCGCTCCACGCTGGAATGCACGCCGGGCTGCAGCGGAGCCCTAAGTAAAGACGGGACGGGGGAGGCCGTGTGGAGGGGGGGGGACCCGCGGGCCGGACCCTGCCCCCACCTGCTGCCTCGGGAGGGAGTTGGATCGGGAAAAGAAAGGAGACAGACAAAACAAGAAATAACTTGGGGCAGGAATGTGTATAGGCATGCGTTCCACGCTGGAACGCACGCCGACTCAGGGAGCCGGAAGTATGGCACAGAATTTACCTCTCCTGAAGACGTGAACGGCAATGTATGAAAATGAAACGAAGTAGATGAAAGCAACTCACAACGTGCACGGCTGCAGTACCAGAGCAAGCGACTCCCTAACCAGCTGTGAACAGAAGCGCCCTGAGGAGCTGGGGGCTGGAGCTTAAGAAGGTAAGATGCCCCTCCCACAAATTCAGGCTGACTTTTCAGCCTTCCACATATATATATATATATATATATATATATATATATATATATATATATATATATATATATATATATATATATATACACACACACATACACACACACCTAAACAATTATTAGGAACACCTGTTCTATTTCTCATTAATGCAATTATCTAGTCAACCAATCACATGGCAGTTGCTTCAATGCATTTAGGGGTGTGCTCCTGGTCAAAACAATCTCCTGAACTCCAAACTGAATGCCAGAATGGGAAAGAAAGGTGATTTAAGCAATTTTGAGCGTGGCATGGTTGTTGGTGCCAGACGGGCCGGTCTGAGTATTTCACAATCTGCTCAGTTACTGGGATTTTCACGCACAACCATTTCTAGGGTTTACAAAGAATGGTGTGAAAAGGGAAAAACATCCAGTATGCGGCAGTCCTGTGGGCAAAAATGCCTTGTGGATGCTAGAGGTCAGAGGAGAATGGGCCGACTGATTCAAGCTGATAGAAGAGCAACGTTGACTGAAATAACCACTCATTACAACCGAGGTATGCAAAAAAGCATTTGTGAAGCCACAACACGCACAACCTTGAGGCGGATAGGCTACAACAGCAGAAGACCCCACCGGGTACCACTCATCTCTACTACAAATAGGAAAAAGAGGCTATAATTTGCACGAGCTCACCAAAATTGGACTGTTGAAGACTGGAAAAATGTTGCCTGGTCTGATGAGTCTCGATTTCTGTTGAGACATTCAAATGGTAGAGTCCGAATTTGGCATAAACAGAATGAGAACATGTATCCATCCTCTGATGGCTACTTCCAGCAGGATATTGCACCATGTCACAAAGCTCGAATCATTTCAAATTGGTTTCTTGAACATGACAATGAGTTCACTGTACTAAAATGGCCCCCACAGTCACCAGATCTCAACCCAATAGAGCATCTTTGGGATGTGGTGGAACGGGATCTTCGTGCCCTGGATGTGCATCCCTCAAATCTCCATCAACTGCAAGATGCTATCCTATCAATATGGGCCAACATTTCTAAAGAATGCTATCAGCACCTTGTTGAATCAATGCCACGTAGAATTAAGGCAGTTCTGAAGGCAAAACGGGGTCCAACACCGTATTAGTATGGTGTTCCTAATAATTCTTTAGGTGAGTGTATATGTAACGGAACACCTAGCACCCCGACCGGGTACCTCCGTCGATAGATGCTCCTAGTGCTTCCAGAGGACTCCAAGCACTCCACTTGACACTGTCAGCACTGCAGACCCCACGAACCGCCGAAGCTTGGTGGAGGTCTCGCCGTCTCCTACCCACCCTGGACATACGACAAGGCTCCAGGCTCCAGTGGGTGAACCTCTCCTAAATCCAGAGGCAGGAACCAGGAGCAAGCTCTTACAAGAGCTTATACTCAGGGGAGTATTGTGATATAGTAATCCCCAAGAGTGTAGTTATTCTATCCCCCAAACATGAGCCAAGACTTCATGAAGGTATAAAACAGGAATCCTTTGAGGGCTACCCGCCCGTATTTATGCAGGTCCCCATCTGGTGGACACGCCCCCAGGGGACCAGAAGGAAACTGTGACACAGGACAGATACGTAGCACTCAGGATACACAGACACAACACATCCCCACAATGCATCATGGTTTCCTTCTCTCTGCCCTGGAGACACCCGCGGAGCAATTCAATTATCTCTCAGGACAAAGGGAAATCGCCAATACACATGTGGAGACAGCAGGACAGAAATCACCACCCAAACACCCAATGTCACACCCCCACAGCAAACACAGACATTTAACATAGCCCCAGATAGCTCAAGTCTGAGTGCATATCATTAGGTGAATGGCACTCAGAATACACGAATACAATAAAATTAGCCATCTGGGTACCCTCACATAACAAAATACCATTCCAAAGACAGATTTAAGCTGTGTCTGTCTTCTCCTTTAAAGTTAGTATGGGCCATAATCCTGAGGCAAGAGGCTGGTAGCCAGGCCTCTCCAAAACCCAGTGGCGAGGTTGGTTTCGCCACTATATATATATATATATATATATATATACATACATACATACATATACACACACACACACACACATACATATACACACACATACATACAGGGAGTGCAGAATTATTAGGCAAATGAGTATTTTGACCACATCATCCTCTTTATGCATGTTGTCTTACTCCAAGCTGTATAGGCTCGAAAGCCTACTACCAATTAAGCATATTAGGTGATGTGCATCTCTGTAATGAGAAGGGGTGTGGTCTAATGACATCAACACCCTATATTAGATGTGCATAATTATTAGGCAACTTCCTTTTTTTTTGCAAAATGGGTCAAAAGAAGGACTTGACAGGCTCAGAAAAGTCAAAAATAGTGAGATATCTTGCAGAGGGATGCAGCACTCTTAAAATTGCAAAGCTTCTGAAGCGTGATCATCGAACAATCAAGCGTTTCATTCAAAATAGTCAACAGAGTCGCAAGAAGCGTGCGGAAAAACCAAGGCGCAAAATAACTGCCCATGAACTGAGAAAAGTCAAGCGTGCAGCTGCCAAGATGCCACTTGCCACCAGTTTGGCCATATTTCAGAGCTGCAACATCACTGGAGTGCCCAAAAGCACAAGGTGTGCAATACTCAGAGACATGGCCAAGGTAAGAAAGGCTGAAAGACGACCAACACTGAACAAGACACACAAGCTGAAACGTCAAGACTGGGCCAAGAAATATCTCAAGACTGATTTTTCTAAGGTTTTATGGACTGATGAAATGAGAGTGAGTCTTGATGGGCCAGATGGATGGGCCCATGGCTGGATTGGTAAAGGGCAGAGAGCTCCAGTCCGACTCAGACGCCAGCAAGGTGGAGGTGGAGTACTGGTTTGGGCTGGTAACATCAAAGATGAACTTGTGGGACCTTTTCGGGTTGAGGATGGAGTCAAGCTCAACTCCCAGTCCTACTGCCAGTTTCTGGAAGACACCTTCTTCAAGCAGTGGTACAGGAAGAAGTCTGCATCCTTCAAGAAAAACATGATTTTCATGCAGGACAATGCTCCATCACACGCGTCCAAGTACTCCACAGCGTGGCTGGCAAGAAAGGGTATAAAAGAAGAAAATCTAATGACATGGCCTCCTTGTTCACCTGATCTGAACCCCATTGAGAACCTGTGGTCCATCATCAAATGTGAGATTTACAAGGAGGGAAAACAGTACACCTCTCTGAACAGTGTCTGGGAGGCTGTGGTTGCTGCTGCACGCAATGTTGATGGTGAACAGATCAAAACACTGACAGAATCCATGGATGGCAGGCTTTTGAGTGTCCTTGCAAAGAATTGGTCACTGATTTGTTTTTGTTTTGTTTTTGAATGTCAGAAATGTATATTTGTGAATGTTGAGATGTTATATTGGTTTCACTGGTAAAAATAAATAATTGAAATGGGTATATATTTGTTTTTTGTTAAGTTGCCTAATAATTATGCACAGTAATAGTCACGTGCACACACAGATATCCCCCTAAAATAGCTAAAACTAAAAACAAACTAAAAACTACTTCCAAAAATATTCAGCTTTGATATTAATGAGTTTTTTGGGTTCATTGAGAACATGGTTGTTGTTCAATAATAAAATTAATCCTCAAAAATACAACTTGCCTAATAATTCTGCACTCCCTGTATATATATTTTACAGATAGTTAGTGGGAGATAGTCAGTGTAGTTTAGATCGTGATATAGTGTAGCTGACCATACATACATGCTACAGACATAGTGCTGTGATCTCACAAGTTCACAATAATACTTAGTGCACCAATCAGTAATATGTAGTCAGACCTGCTAAAATGTCAAGTTGCACGTATTGCGCAAAAATATGCGCATCATTAATTGCCAATTTGCGCAATCGCAAATATATTGGAGAACTCTATCTGCATGTAAAGCTATTGCAATGTTCTGCTGTGTGTAGGGATTTGCTCTGGTAGGCAGGGTAAGCGGACGCAATACAGAGGCAAAACCACGGTTTGAAAAGCAAAAGTCAGTGTTTATTCACACAAAAAGACAGAAAAGAAACACAATACTTGGCAGGGCCCTGGTGTTAATTCACACCGCAGAAATTCTCGTGTTAATTCACGCAAAAAAAGTCCACAGAACTCAAAAACACGTCACCTGGCAGTCCACAGCAGGCTTTAGGGCGCCTGGCTTCCAGCCTTGCAGTATGGCAGAACTCCTCAGCTCCCAAAACACAGAGCTCCACTATCACCTGGAGGATACATTCCACACCCAGCTGAGCTGCTGGCTGGGCTTTTGAACCCCAGCCCAAAACCTGGCCTGGACGTGGGGAACAGCCACCCACCCTGCTCTTTGGCTGCTCCCAATAAGAACTAGCCCGGATTGGCTTTACAGCCACACTAAGGTAGCTCATGCACACGACCGTTCCATTTTTTTCGGTCCACAAACCAAGGTTCCACAAAAAACGGAAGACGTCCGTGTGCCTTCTGCAATTTGCGGAACGGAACGGGCGGCCGTCAATATAAATGCCTATTCTTGTCCGCAAAGCGCAGACAAGAATAGGACATGTTATATTTTTTTTTAGCCGGGCCGCAGAACCGAGCAACGGATGCGGACAGCACACGGAGTTCTGTCCGCATCTTTTGCAGCCCCATTGAAGTGAATTGGTCCACATCCGAGCCGCCAAAACTGCGGCTCGGATGCGGACCCAAACAACGGCCATGTGCATGGGGCCAAAGTAAACAGTGTCAGCGAGCACTAGCTGGCGCTGACACCAACAATTACTGGTTCTTATCTCACCGAGGCCAGGAACCTCGGTGACACGTACCTTCCGTCAATGACGGACCCCTGCGCCTTCCTACATACCTCCCCCTTTGTTCATCCCTGAGGGGGTGAACACACGCCAGACAGTGTACTCGGGACAGGGCATCCGCGTTTCCCTGTAACCGGCCTGCCCTGTGTTCTACTGTGAACTTAAAGTTTTGCAGAGACAAGAACCACCTGGTGACCTGAGCATTCCTCTCTTTGGCCTGGCTCATCCACTTAAGAGGGGAGTGATCGGTCACCAGACGGAACTTCCTCCCCAACAGATAATAGTGTAGAGACTTGAGTGCCCACTTGATGGCCAGGCACTCTCTCTCTCTCTCTCTACTATACCAGGTCTCCGCTGGAGTGAGCGACAACGGGATGCTTCTCCCCGTTGACTTCCTGAGAAAGTACAGCACCGAGGCCTACTTCGGAGGCATCGGTCTGTATCACAAATTCCCTCTTGAAGTTGGGCGTCACCAAAACCAGGGACCCACACAGGGACGGCTTCAAAGCAGAGAAAGCTTCTTCCGTCTGGTCATTCCAGCGGACTATCACGGACTTCTGTCCCTTTAAGAGCCCTGTCAACGGAGCTGCTAAAGTGGCAAAATGGGGGACAAACCTCATGTAATAGCCCACCATTCCCAGGAACGACTTTACTTGTCTAGAGGTGGCAGGTCGGGGCCAATTCTGTATCGCCTCTATTTTGCTTACTTGGGGTTTAATGACTCCATGCCCAATGACATACCCAAGGTATTTAGTCTCCTCTAACATTTCTTTGGGTAAGCTGTTAGCCCTGCCTTTCAAAGGTATTCCACTACGGCCTGTACTTTGGGCAGGTGACTTTCCCAGTCGGTACTGTGAATGATAATATCGTCCAGGTAAGCCGAGGCATACCACCGATGTGGACAAAGTACGATATCCATTAGACATTGGAAAGTGGCGGGGGCACCATGCAGGCCAAAGGGTAAACCTTTATACTGGTACAGCCCCTCCGGTGTAATGAAGGCAGTTTTCTCTTTGGCAGCCTCTGTCAAGGGTACCTGCCAATACCCTTTGGTGAGGTCCAAAACAGAAAAATACCTGTCTTGGCCTAATTTCTCAATTAGTTTATCTACCCGAGGCATTGGATATGCATCCAACTTTGATATTTTGTTTCATTTCCGAAAATTGTTACAAAATCGTAACGTCCCGTCTAGCTTGGGAATTAAGACTATAGGACTGGCCCACTCACTTTTAGACTCCTCAATGATGTCCAGCCGCAACATGAGCTGCACTTCCTCCGAGATGGCTTTTCGCCGAGCCTCGGGTACTCGGTATGGCTTTATCCAGATTTTTGCCTGAGGCTCAATGACAATATCATGTTGGATTACGGAAGTGCATCCAGGGAGGTCTGAGAACACCTCCGTGTTCCGACTAACGAACTCCCTGGTTTCCTGAGCCTGTTTAGAGGAGAGGCTGTCAGCAATTTTTATTGTGGCAACCGCTTCCCTTGCATCAGACATAGGAGCTGGAATCTCTTGTCCAAGAAAGCCCGGCCGCGGGCTGTCTTTTGTACAGGTTTCCCTATCCCTCCAAGGTTTTAGTAAATTAACATGGTAAACCTGCTCCGGCTTTCGCCTGCCCGGCTGGTGTACCTTGTAATTTACCTCTCCAATTTTTTCACATACCTCGTAGGGCTCCTGCCACCTGGCTAGGAACTTACTGTCCACTGTCGGCACCACAACTAAAACCCGATCACCCGGGTTAAATTTCCGAACCCGAGCCTGCTGATTATAGATCCGAATCTGGGCTCGCTGAGCGGCCTCCAAATGTTCCCTGACAAGAGGCAAAACGGTCTCTATCCGCTGTTGCATCTTGGTAACATATTCAAGGACGCTTTTATGCAGAGTGGGTTGTTGTTCCCACGCCTCTTTGGCTACATCCAACAAGCCATGAGGATGGCTGCCATATAGCAATTCGAAGGGTGAGAACCCAGTAGAGGCCTGGGGCACCTCTCGCACTGCGAACATGAGATAGGGCAGAAGAAGGTCCCAATCCTTTCCATCTTTGGTCACCACCCTTTTTAACATAGTTTTTAGAGTTTTGTTAAACCTTTAAACCAGTCCGTCCGTTTGTGGATAGTACACGGACATCCGTAACTGTTTAATACGCAGCAACTTGCAGAGTTCCCTCATGACCTTGGACATTAAAGGGGTCCCCTGGTCAGTCAGAACCTCTTTAGGTAGCCCCACTTGGGAGAACATCTCCATTAGCTCTTTAGCTATAAGTTTCGCCGATGTATTTCACAGTGGCACTGCTTCCGGGTACCGAGTAGCGTAATCAAGGACAACCAAACGGTACCTCGATGATTGGGAGGGGTACCAAGGGTCTGCAAAAAAGGTGCTGGGGGCTAGTTGCCTGGCAGGTCGGGCAATACTTACAGAACTAGTCTACCTCTTTAAACGGCCAGTAAAACCGTTGTAGTATCCGGTCCTGTGTTTTCTGCATTCCCAGATGACCCCCCAAGAACATGCTGGTGGGCTAACTCTAACACGAGTTTGCGATAAGCCTGGGGCACCACCAACTGTTCAACGGATTCACCTCGCAGCTGATTTACCCGATACAACATATCCTGATGAACCACAAAATGGGGGAACACCGACTCTGCCCCTGGTTGTTGTGGTTCACCATCTATTATTAGTACATTTTCCCAGGCTCGGGATAAGGTTGGATCCCGGTGTTGTGCGGTACCAAAATTATCTCCAGAGACATTGAGGTCTGCCAGCTCAGGCCCCGGCGGCAAGTCCTTCATGTCTCCCACCATTACACTCAGCGGGGTCGTCCCCTCCTCTTCCACCGAAGTGGCGGTCACCACTACCACTGGCCCTTCTGACTCAGGTTTCCAGGGTTCTGGTCTCCCCCCTGAGCCAGGCCACTCTGCTAGGGTTACATCTGTCTCATGTGTATCAGTCACTCTTGGAAACCCAGGAAGTCTCTCCCTATTATAAGTTCATAATGTAGGATGTTTGCGTCAGCCACCTCGTAGATCCAACTCCCGGAAACCGTAGACAGAGACACCATAGCAGTAGGATAGTCTTTTAAGTCCCCATGTATACACATAACTCCGACCTCACAGCATGTGTACTCAGCGGAGTGTACCAGGGAAGCCCTTACCAGGGTCACTAGACTTCCAACAGAGCCTCCTCTGGAGTGTCTCCCACCTCAACCTGGCACAGGTGGTTCAGAGTCTCTGGAGCACCCACTGCACACAGTTTCCTGGCATATAATTATTGACGGAAGCCATAGTTCATGCCAATGGGTTCCCCCTGACGTGGACAGTCCGCTCGAACATGGCCAGGCTCCCGACACTGCCAGCAGATTATTGGAGCGTGGTCCACAGGGGTTACGGGGTTACATCCGGGGCGGGTTTGGTGGGCACCGGTTTCTGGGTTGGGGTGGCGAGTTACAGGAATTTACTGCCCCCCTCCCAACAGAACCCCCCTCTAAGTTCCGGGTAGCCTCATAGTGCTCCACCAGATCAACTATCTCCAGCGCATTACCTGGAGAGACCTGGACAATCCGTTGCTGGAGAGCGGGTGGCAGAACCCTCCAGAACCTGTCTGCTAACAACCGGTCTAACATAGCAGTGGGGCTCAGCACGTCAGGTTGTAGCCACTTTTGCAACAGATTGAGCAGGTCATAATACTGGGGTCTCATGGGCTCTGCCGAGTTGAACCCCCACTGATGCACCCGCTGAGCCCAGACCAGCACATTAACCCCCAGTCTTGCCAAAATCTCCCCCTTTACCTTTGGGTAGTCGGCCGCTTGAACGTCCGGCAAATCGAAAAACACCAGCTTGGACTCTGATGTTAGAAATGGAGCGACAACCTCAGCCCACTGGTCTTGGAGAAGCTTTTCCCTGGTGGCCACTTTCTCATACATCGCCAGGTAGGTCTCGACGTCGTCTGCGGGGGTCATTTTAGGGATCACTGTAAGGACTGCTTTTCCGGCATCGTGTACGCTTGGGGTTTCTCCTGCTGTCTGCAAAGCCATTATGTGTTGTAGCAGCAACTGGTTGGTCTCCTGCTGCTGCTGCTTATTAGCCTCGCATTGCTGCAGGTTAGCATCCACAAGGTCCTTCATAACAGCTTCCATTTCATCATGTGACACCGGTTTGAATCTAGCCGGTTTGATAAATGACATACAACCGTGTGCAAACCAAAAATATTTCAGCATTCACACCAGCCTCACTACGCTTGAATGCATCCTCCACCAATTGTAGGGATTTGCTCTGGTAGGCAGGGTAAGCGGACGCAATACAGTGGCAAAACCACGGTTTGAAAAGCAAAAGTCAGTGTTTGTGGGAAACTGTAGAAAAGGTAAATCAGTGGCACTACACCAAACCTATCTTCTTTGGGAAATAATAACCAAGGAGTGATGCCTTGCGGTGGTGCTCAGCCTGTAGCAGCAGTGCGTATGCAAAATAATCTTCAAAGGAGAGAAACAAAACGAGAGGCACTCACCAGTTTGTAGACAGGTATGCTTTAATCCAAAGCAGGAGGGGGGTGCAAACACAGCATCAAGCAACAGCCGTTTCCCACGTGTATGCGCTTCTTCTGGCTTTCCACCATTGACAGGGGGTCACGGCACCTATAAGTGTGCACAGGAAGCCGCATCATCGCAGTAATTGCTTACTTAGTCAACACCTGAGGTTCAACAACGAATGACAGGGATTGTTAATCAAAGGCGGGACCCCTTCACTGGTGTAAAGTGCATGTGCAAATACATAACCAATAAAAACAATATAAGTACGTAAATACAATTAATACAAGAATGCTTCATTACAGAAAGACACTCATATCAATTTTTTCATTTAATCCCAAAGGACCCATTGCGTCTGTGCGTAGGATCCACCTTGTTTCTCTTCTCAGAAGCTCCCTCTCCCTATCACCACTTCTCTCAGTGCGATTAATTATTTCAAGACCGGCAAAGGTGAATACGCTGGGATTTCCATTATGTGCCCTTTTCACATGATCTATTAACCGCGGGACCCCCTTCCCTGTTTTTAGGGAATTTAGGTGTTCGCGGAATCTTTCATATAAACAGCGGATGGTTTTTCCAATGTAGAAGCGTCCGCATCTACATAAAATAATATAAACCACAAATTTGCTGCGGCAGGTAATAAGTGGAAAAACCCTATGTTCTATCCCTGCAACAGAGATTACTTGCAATTGGGAATTAAAGCTGCAGAATGAACAGCTTCTGCAACTCCTATTCCCTTTTGGTCTCTGTTCAGACAGCCATGTGAGGCGTTTTTTTCTGTAATGACTGGTTACTACTTGATCGCGTATTGTAGGACACCTTCTAAACGCTATCACTGGTTTTGTATCTTTAAGTTGTTTTAGTGATTCATCCCTCACTAGGGTGTTCCAGTTTTTTTCCTATGACCTGTTTTATTTTCTCAGCCATGGGGCTGAATTTAAAGGAGAAAGCAAAGGGTGGGGATTTCATTATGGTTTTACCCTCCCTCAATTCTGTCTGATGTACTTTTGTCGCTTTTTGCATAGCTTGATTTAACAAATCTGAAGGATAGCCTCTATGTCCCAGCCTCTCGCGCAAATCCAGCGCCTGTTTTTCGTAGCTCAATGGGGTAGTATTAATACGCGCAAGTCGTCTGAATTGGCCATATGGTACCGATTTTTTCACTGTATTTGGGTGATAACTTGAGAAGTGGAGGAGGGAGTTGGCGGCGGTCGGCTTCCGAAATCCCTCCGTCACCAACTCCCCCTCCACTACAGACACCACTACATCCAGAAACTCAATTCGATTTCCCCCAAACTGGTAAGTAAAGCGCATATTCATATCATTCTGTACGTTCAAGTGTTCCACAAAATCCTGAAACTGTGCCTCGTCGCTGGACCATATAATGAACATATCGTCCACGAATCTGTAATAGGCATGTATATGTTTCAAAAATGGATTGGAAACAGAATACACAAAGCGATCTTCGAAAAGTCAGTGTTTATTCACACAAAAAGGCAGAAAAGAAACACAATACTTGGCAGGGCCCTGGTGTTCATTCACACCGCAGGAATCCTCGTGTTAATTCACACGAAAAAAGTCCACAGAACTCAAAAACACATCACCAGGCAGTCCACAGCAGGCTTTAGGGCGCCTGGCTTCCAGCTGGCAGCTCTCAGCCTTGCAGTATGGCAGAACTCCTCCGCTCCCAAAACACAGAGCTCTACTATCACCTGGAGGATACATTCCACACCCAGCTGAGCTGCTGGCTGGGCTTTTCATTTAGGTGGAAAATGATTTGAGAGATGGCTCTCTCCTTTCACTTATATGGGAGTTATGGAAGCAGCCAAACACATAGCCACCTCTCCATTCATTCTCAGCTTGGAAGTAGGGGCTCACCTCACCATGTTGGATAGAGGCCAGGGGATCCCCATTCTGTAGATAAGTGGAACCCTCATCTGTCAGAGATTTGTGGAGTATTTTGTGGATCTCTTTAACAGCAAGAACTGACTGTTCCCTTGTTGTTTAATATATTCTAATACCTTGACAGGTTTCACTTTATTTTTAGGTCTGATTGGGGTATCTAATATATAAAGCTGAGTATATGTGTGTGTGTGTATGTCCGCTAAAGGAATCCGCACCGTTGCGTTTATAATCACGAAATCTAGCACACAGGTACATCATGTGTCCGGGAAGGTTTTAGAACAGGTTTCAGCTCTCCAAAAAATGCATTAGCCAATGGAAGCTTGGTCACATGACCCTTACCAGCCAATAGAAGCTTGCAGGTCCTCCAGCCTCCACATACACAGTTTTACTCCAGGTTTCCATAACAACCCAGCCATTTATCTTCACTGCTGTAGGAGAGCTTTAAGGAAATCTGTCACCAGGATAATCGCTATTGCAGTAAAGCCATGGCCTAATAGCACTTAGTACCTTATTTCAAGATGTGCCTTTTTTCCCAGCAATAGATGTTTTTATCCTCTGAAAATACAGTTTATTTGGTATGCAAATGAGCCAGTAAGGTGCCCAGAGGGGCGTCACTCTTGCAGGAAGGAGCCCACACACGCCCCCTGCCATAATGTGTCCACCCTCAAAAGACTTAAAGGGAGCCTGTCAGCTGAGGAGTGGAGGGGGTGTGGCCTAATTAGATCATGGGCGTGGCTTAGCAGGGCCTGGGGGCGAGGTTTTAAAGGGAACCTGTCACCGGGATTTTGTGTATAGAGCTGAGGACATGGGTTGCTGATGGCCGCTAGCACATCTGCAATACCCAGTCCCCATAGCTCTGTGTGCTTTTATTGTGTAAAAAAACGATTTGATACATATGCAAATTAACATAAAAGAGTCATATTTTACTTGTGTGACCAGAGAAGAGTCATATTTTCAACCTCTGACTCATCTCAGGTTAATTTGCCTATGTATCAAATCAGTTTTTATACACAATAAAAGCACACAGAGCTATGGGGACTGGGTATTGTGGATGGGCTAGCGGTGATCTAGCAACCCATGTCCTCAGCTCTATACACAAAATCCCGGTGACAGGTTCCCTTTAAAACCTCGCCCCCAGGCCCTGCTAAGCCACGCCCATGATCTAATTAGGCCACACCCCCTCCACTCCTCAGTTGACAGGGATTGAAAAAATGAAGGTAAAAATCAACTTCTGTCAGCTGCAGGGGTGGGAGGGAGGATGACTTTCTCCCTGCACCTCACACTCAGACAATACAGTGCTGCTGTCTTAGAGTGAGCTGTTCAAAAGGACACGCCTCCGATCCAGTAAAGGCCACTGTTAAGGAGTGGGTCCCTGTGGAGGTCACTGTCAAGGGGGTAGTATGTTGTGAAAGTCACTGTTAAAGGGGAAGGCTGCTATAAAGGTCAAAGTTAAGGGGGTGGGCTATGGAGGTCCAATTTTAAGGGACAGGGCACTGTGGGGGGGTCACTGTTTTGGGAGCAGGGTGCTGTAGATGTCACTATTATAGTGGACAGTGTTGATATCTTTCAACAACACGCACAAACATTAAATGAAATAGATTAAATATACCCGAGCGAAGCCGGATCCTTTAGCTAGTCATTATATAAAGCTGCAGTTGCTGTGATGTTGAAGCTGCTGAAATAAATAAATGTGGTAGTATTTTGCCTTTATGATTCCTGTTTGTGATTTCTGTTTTCCACCAATCAGCTGGTCCCTGCAGCCTCTAGCACCAGAACTAGCACTTTGAACTTAGCCGGGAGCACAGCTTTGTTCAAAGTGTAGTGGCCATGCCGGGTTTCTGCAACTCAGCTACCATTGTTTTGAATAAAATAAAAAAATGAATTAACTGGGTTGAACGCTCTCAACATTTATGGCATATCGCTAGGATTGCAAAAACAAAACACAAAGTTTAGTCAGCACATTCTGTAAAATGAAATTAGTATGCAGTGTGCTCATCACCATGGTTGAAAATGCAAAACCAAGGACAAGTAAACAGCACTCTACAAACTTTGAATATATGGCCTAATGCTATAGTCACTATATACTGTATATCAATATGAGGTACTTGTTACCTAGCAAATACCAAAATCATGTATGCCAAACCAACAATGGCAAGGTGACCCTTTTCTAGATTGGACCCTACTGTATAATAACTCCTAGTCTCCTTGTGCCAACTGAATTCAAATAGCTTCAGGGTGAGCAAGGTCCAGCTATATACTGCAAAGATGGGTTTGTTAGGAATGCAGATCGGTATGTTAGGAATGCAGGACCAACATGATCGCACAGTGTGCACGCCATGGCTGAAAACACAAAAGCAAGCATAATGCAAGAGTGCTTGGCTATGGAAGTTCCATATCACTGAATGGAGAGGATGCCTCACATACAAGGCATGCTCTCCTTCACTGCTTTACATATACTCACGATATGTTTCTTAACTCATTTCAGACACCCTAGAAGAGACATCTAAGGGGGGACATGATTAACCTATACAAATATATAAATGGGCCATACAAAAAATATGGTGAAAAACTGTTCCATGTCAAATGCCCTCAAAAGACAAGGGTGCACTGCCTCCGACTGGAGAAGAAAAAAATCAGTCTCCAGAAATTCAAAACTTCTGTAACGGTCGCGTACACACACACACAGGGGAGAAGGGAAGTGACCACTGCGCTCCACCCTTACCCCTGGCCCTGCCTACTTGCCTCGCGAGTCCTAATGACAGGGGACAACTGGACGGCAATCCCTAACTTGGAATAAGTGCAGGGATGACAGACAGACAAAAAACAGGACGTGAACGGACCGAGTCAATACCAGGAAAGCTACAAAGTACAAAGGATTAAGCAAAGAATGGTCAGGAAAAGCCGGGGTCAAATACCAGGAGAGCAGAGAAGTACAAGAGGAGTCCTAAGAGAGTAGTCAGGTGGGAGCCGAGGTCACAATACCAGGACGGATGCGCAGTACAGGAGGATCAGGCAAAAGGATGGTCAAGGAACAGGATCAGGTAAGTATTCAGCAGTCCAACAAATAGCCAGGAACCTAGAAATTAACAGGCAACCTGTAGCCAGCGGGCTGCCTGTATTTATAGTGGGGAGTGAGGGTCATGTGACGTGGCCAGCGTCACATGACCGACAGACCAACCAGTCGAGCACCGAGTGATCAGCTCGGCGCTCAAGGCAGACTTAGGAGCAGGGAGCCACCCAGCTAGTAAAGCCGCCCTGGGAATGAGGTCAAACACAGATCCTCATTCCCAAAGCTAAGCAACAGGTCTGCGGGCGATGGGGGACCGAGTGCACCTTCGGAACCCCGTGACAGTACCCCCCCTTTTACGAGGGGCCACCGGACCCAAGACTTCAGGCGATGGCTTTTCAGGGTGTTCTAAATTAAATTTACGAACAAGTCTAGGAGCATGAACCTCCCTGGCAGGTACCCAAGATCTCTCTTCAGGTCCATACCCCTTTTAGTGAATCAGGTACTGCAAGGAATTACGCACCTTCCAGACATCCACTATTTTAGACACCACATACTCGACAGCATCATTAACAAGAACCGGCGGAGGAGAGGCTTTTGATGGTACTACCGGTTCAAAATATTTTTTAAGCAGAGATTTATGGAACACATTATGAATGTGAAATGACTCGGGCAGCTCCAACCTAAAAGATACCGGGTTAATCACTTCCGTGATCTTATATGGTCCAATAAAACGAGGAGCAAATTTTTTAGAAGTTACCTTGAGAGATAGATTCTTGGAGGACAACCATACTTTATCCCCAACCTGAAAGTTTACCCCCCTTGAACGTCTCCTATTGGCCTTGAGTTTCTGAGAACATTGAGCCTTTTCTAGGTTCGATTGAACTCGGGCCCAAACTGTGCACAGTTCGGAGGAGAGTTTATCCGCTTCAGGGTTAGAGGAGGAGACGGACGACCCAGAATGAAAACGGGGATGAAAACCATGGTTACAAAAGAAAGGGGAGACCCCAGCGGAAGAATTGACACGGTTATTCAAAGCAAATTCAGCCAATGGAAGAAATTTCACCCATAATTGCTGGTCATCAGCAACATACGACCTCAAGAATTGTTCGACAGACTGATTAAGGCGTTCAGTCTGCCCATTACTCTGAGGGTGGTAGGCAGAGGAAAAAGACAATGAAATTTTACATTTTTGACAGAAGGCCCTCCAGAATTTGGACACAAACTGCACACCCCTGTCAGAAACAATATTTTCCGGGATACCATGCAATCGAACAATTTCTTTCACAAAAATAGACGCCAGGGTTTTGGCATTCGGGAGTTTAGACAGGGGAATGAAATGGACCATCTTGCTAAACCTATCCACCACTACCCACACTACAGTCTTACCCTCCGCCAGCGGTAGGTCAGTTATAAAGTCCATCGAGATATGGGACCAGGGTCTACTGGGAATGGGTAGGGGTCGTAGGTTACCAGCAGGGCGAGTCCTAGGTGTCTTGGACCTGGCACAAACCTCACAGGCTGACACATAGGACTTGACATCCCTAGTTAGAGTGGGCCACCAATAAGATCTAGAAACCAGATCCTTAGTGCCCTCAACACCCGGATGTCCACAAAAGGCAGAATCGTGACACTCACCCAACAGCTGGAGAAGAAATTGTACGGGAACAAACAACTTATCTGTTGGGGTGGATACCGGTGCCAGATGTTGATCCGACCTAATGCGAGCCGAGATATCCTGGGTAAGAGCTGCTAAGAAGATTTTTGCTGGTAGGATGGATTCAGGTGGTACCTCAGTAGGTTGAAAAGCCTGGAAGCTCAGAGATAATGCGTCCGCCTTCACATTTTTACTTCCCGGCCTGAACTTGATGGAAAAATCAAAATGAGTAAAAAACAGAGCCCATCTGGCTTGACGGGGATTCAACCTCTTAGCGGACTCGAGAAACATAAGGTTTTTATGGTCAGTGACAACAGTTACACAATGCCTTGCCCCCTCCAGAAAATGCCTCCACTCCTCAAATGCCCATTTAATGGCCAGCAGCTCCCTATTCCCTATGTCGTAGTTTCTCTCCGTGGGAGAGAATTTCCTGGAGAAGAAGGCACATGGTCTCAGATTAGTGAGGCTAGCAGGACCTTGTGAAAGGACTGCTCCTGCGCCGTCCTCGGACGCATCCACCTCCACAATAAAAGGTTTCTCCTGATCAGGCTGGATCAGAATGGGAGCGCTACTGAATGCCTTTTTTAATTTTTCAAATGAAGAAATGGCCTCAGTAGACCAATTCTCCAAATCCGCCCCTTTCTTAGTAAGGTCGGTCAACGGTTTAGCAATTACGGAAAAATTCATAATAAATTTACGATAGTAATTGGCGAAACCTAAGAACCGTTGTAAGGCCTTTAAGGATGAAGGTCTTACCCATTCCTTAATTGCTAGTACCTTACCAGGATCCATCTTGAAGGCGTGAGGAGTCAGAACATGCCCTAGAAACAGAATCTCCTGCACACCAAAGACACATTTCTCTTGTTTAGCGGATAGCTGATTCTCCCTCAACACCTCTAATACTTGTCTAACATGAGACAAATGGGATTCGAAGTCAGGAGAGAATATCAAAATGTCGTCAAGATAGACGATAACAAATTTACCTAAGAACTCCCTAAGAATGTCATTCATGAAGTTTTGGAACACAGCTGGGGCATTGCTGAGTCCAAAAGGCATCACCTGATATTCAAAGTGTCGTACCGGAGTATTGAACGCCGTCTTCCATATGTCTCCCTCCTTGATTCGGATTAGATTGTATGCCCCTTTCAGGTCAATTTTGGAAAACCAGGTTGCCCCCAGGACCTGGTTAAATAAATCTGGAATCAATGGGAGGGAGTATCTATTTTGGACAGTGATTTTATTTAATCTCCGGTAATCGATACATGGCCTAAGACCACCATCTTTTTTCTTAACGAAGAAAAACCCCGCCCCCATAGGAGAGACAGAAGGTCTAATATGCCCTTTACCAAGGCTCTCCTTAATATAATCTTCCATTGCCTTGCAATCGGGCATAGAAAGATTATAAATTCGTCCTTTAGGAAACTTGGCCCCCTCTACTAGCTCTATGGTACAATCATAAGGTCTATGGGGGGGTAGAACCTCCGGGGTTGGTGATGAGAATACATCAGAATATTCTCTAACAACAGAGGGTAAAGTATCAGACTTTACTGAGACCCCAGCCTGTACCACGGACAGGCACGAGTCACACTTAGGCCCCCATCTCACCAACTCCCCATTGGACCAATCTATAGTGGGGTTATGTAGTCGGAGCCAAGGCAACCCTAGTACCACCTCAGCAGGTAGGTTCTCCAGGACTAGAAGCGAACATCTCTCTGAGTGGCACACACCCACGGTTAGAGAAATCTCCGAGGTACATAAGCTCACCGTACCACCAATAAGAGGAGTAGCATCAATAGCCATGACATGGATAAGAGTTGGTAAGGCAAACATAGGAATACCCAATCTTACAGCATACTCAGAGTCAATAAAGCTAGCCGCTGAGCCAGAATCAATAAAGGCCTTACCCGGCCATTTATCTACTCCCAGAGAAATCGTAATGGGTACCGAAAGCTTACATTTAGAAATATCAGGGTGTACCTGGTCTTTAGGTTGCCTTGCCTTAGGAGACTTGACAGAGAGGACCTTCTTAGGACACTGGTTGATCCAATGGTCAGAATCTCCACAGTAAAAGCATTCTCCACGTCTGCGGCGAAGATTCCCTCGGGTCATGCCAACCTGCATGGGTTCCTGGGTGGAGACCTCAGCATTGTCTCTGGGATAGGCCTCTGGCTGGACCACCATCTGGGAAGAGAACTGTTGTTCCTGTCGTCTCTCTCTAACCCGTCGGTCAAGTCGGACAACAAGGGTCATCATCTCCTCTAAGGTCTCTGGAAGTTGATAACTGACTAGAAGATCCTTTAATTTATCAGACAGACCTGACCTGAACTGACTCTTCAGGGCTGGTTCGTTCCATCCTGAGGGGACACACCACCTTCTGAATTGGGTGCAATAATCCTCCGCTGGTAAATTGCCCTGAACCAGTGCCTTTAGAGCCGTCTCGGCTACTAGAGCCCTGTCTGGTTCATCATAGAGGGAACCTAGGGCCTGAAAGAACCCCTCCACAGAATATAAACAACTGGCGCCAGCAGGTAAAGAGAACGCCCAGTCCTGGGGATCACCCTGTAATCGGGAAATGATAATGCCCACGCGTTGACTCTCGGGCCCAGAGGACACGGGGCGCAAACGGAAGTAAAGCTTGCAACTCTCCTTAAAAGAGAGAAACTTCTTCCGGTCTCCAGAAAAGGTTTCTGGGAGCTTAATCTGGGGCTCAAAATGCGGACTGGAGGCCTGAGGAGTGGAAGAGCTTTGCCCTAACTCAAAAGAGCTGAGTTTTTCCCCTAACTCCTGCACCATCTGCGTCAGATTAGAGACATAGTCAGTCAGGGTCACCAGAGGATTCATAATACAGTGGTTATTGGGCCTGTTAATCTGTAACGGTCGCGTACACACACACACAGGGGAGAAGGGAAGTGACCACTGCGCTCCACCCTTACCCCTGGCCCTGCCTACTTGCCTCGCGAGTCCTAATGACAGGGGACAACTGGACGGCAATCCCTAACTTGGAATAAGTGCAGGGATGACAGACAGACAAACAACAGGACGTGAACGGACCGAGTCAATACCAGGAAAGCTACAAAGTACAAAGGATTAAGCAAAGAATGGTCAGGAAAAGCCAGGGTCAAATACCAGGAGAGCAGAGAAGTACAAGAGGAGTCCTAAGAGAGTAGTCAGGTGGGAGCCGAGGTCACAATACCAGGACAGATGCGCAGTACAGGAGGATCAGGCAAAAGGATGGTCAAGGAACAGGATCAGGTAAGTATTCAGCAGTCCAACAAATAGCCAGGAACCTAGAAATTAACAGGCAACCTGTAGCCAGCGGGCTGCCTGTATTTATAGTGGGGAGTGAGGGTCATGTGACGTGGCCAGCGTCACATGACCGACAGACCAACCAGTCGAGCACCGAGTGATCAGCTCGGCGCTCAAGGCAGACTTAGGAGCAGGGAGCCACCCAGCTAGTAAAGCCGCCCTGGGAATGAGGTCAAACACAGATCCTCATTCCCAAAGCTAAGCAACAGGTCTGCGGGCGATGGGGGACCGAGTGCACCTTCGGAATCCCGTGACAACTTCTTCACTCTAAGAACTGTGAATCTGTGGAATAGACTTCCTCAGGACGTGGTCACAGCAGGAACAGTGAACAGTTTTAACGCCTTAAGGAGCCTTAATTTTTGTGTTTTCGTTTTTCACTCCCTGCCTTCCCATAGTCATAACTTTTTTATTTTTGCGGGACAAGTTGTACTTTCTAATGGAACCATTTACGGTTGCATACCATGTAGTAGGAAGCGGGAAAATAATTCCAAATGGGGTAGAATTGGGAAAAAACGCAATTCTGATAATGTTATTTTTTTTTTTTTTTACACTGTACATTATGCTGTAAAATTGACCTGTTATCTTCATTCTCTAGGTCAGTACGTTTACAGCGATACCACACTTGTATAATTTTTCTTGCGTTTTAATACCAAAAAAGATATAATTTTTTATAACCATATTCTGACCCCTATACTTTTTTGTAGTTATGTGTATAGAGCTGTGTGAGAGCTCAATTTTTGTGGGATGATTTGTTCTTTACAGTGATACCAATTTGAAGTGTGTGCGACTTTTTGATCACTTTTATAAAAAAATTTATTGGGTAGTTGAAGTGACAAAAAAATGGCAATTTGGCTGTTTTTATTTTTTTTGCCGTTGCGCCATTTGCTGTATGCCATTAATATTGTTATATTTTAATTGCATGGGCATTTTCGCACATGATGTTTATTTTTTTATTCTTTAAGTATTTTTATTTTAACGAAAGGGGAGTGATTTGAACTTTTATTTTATTTTTTATATTTTTAAGTCACCTTGGGTGATAATAACTGGCAATCATTAGATTAGCCATTGTGTTCATTGATGTCTATATAGACATCATTGAACACTTCATTTGCACTATACAAATACAATGCTGCCACCTAGTGGCCTGAATTGGTATAGTCATCTAATAGGCTCTGAAGCATGCTTGAGGCTTCAGCCTATTAGCGCAAGGTAACAGGTTCCCCAATCTCTGCCGGGGGACGCTGTTACCGGAGCGGAAGTGCGCGACTTCCGCTTCCAGACTGCGCATATGCTGTGGTCACATTTGACCACGGCATCTGAAAGGGAAAATGTATGCGATCAGCCTTATGGCTGATCATATACATGTGCCGCAGGTCTCTGCTATTTAAAATAGCAGAAACCCGGCAGCTATGGCACCTACATGTATGGCACGTACATGTATGGCGGACAGGGCCGATCCTACACGGGGTGCAGTGGGTGCCCCGCACCCCAGCGCTGTCACCCGAAAGGCGCCGAGCGCAGGGCCGGACTGGCCTGCCGGGATAGCGGGAAATTTCCCGGTGGGCCGGCAAGCCTGAGTGCCGCAAGGCCGCGGCCCTGGTGACAAGTGGGGGCGGCCGCGGCCGGCGGCAGGGCAGAGCAGGAGATGAGCGCCTCCATTGCGGAAGCGCTCATCTCCATAGTCATCTGTATTGCCGTCCTCAGGACGGCAATACAGATGCCTGTGCTGCGGCAGAGGAGGGAGAGGTGTGTCCCCTCCTGTTCCTCTGATAGGCTGCCGGCTTAGTGCTGGCAGCCTATCAGAGGCCGGTGCAGGCGGCGCGATGACGTCATCACGTCGCCTGAGCCGTATAGCGAGGGACACAGACGGAAGAGGCGGCCTGCATCGCATCGCATTGCTGGAGGTAAGTATAAGTGTATTATTTTTTTTAATTTTTTTATATAGGTACAATACTGGGCTGGCACATGATAAGGGGGGCTACTGGGCTGGCACATAAGGGGGGCTACTGGGCTGGCACATAAGGGGGGACTACTGGGCTGGGCTGGCACATGATAAGGGGGGCTACTGGGCTGGCACATGATAAGGGGGGACTACTGGGCTGGCACATGATAAGGGGGGCTACTGGGCTGGCACATAAGGGGGGCTACTGGGCTGGCACATAAGGGGGGACTACTGGGCTGGGCTGGCACATGATAAGTGGGGCTACTGGGCTGGCACATGATAAGGGGGGACTACTGGGCTGGCACATGATAAGGGGGGACTACTGGGCTGGCACATGATAAGGGGGGACTACTGGGCTGGCACATGATAAGGGGGGCTACTGGCACATGATATGGGGGGCTACTGGCACATGATATGGGGGCACTCTGGCTACTGGCACATGATATGGGGGCACTCTGGCTACTGGCACATGATAATGGGGGGGATCTGGCTACTGGCACATGATATGGGGGGGGGCTCTGGCTACTGGCACATGATAAGGGGGGGGCTCTGGCTACTGGCACATGATATGGGGGGCTACTGGCACATGATAAGGGGGGCTACTGGCACATGATAAGGGGGCTACTGGCACATGATAAGGGGGTCTACTGGCACATGATAAGGGGGGCTACTGGCACATAGGGGGGCTACTGGCACATAAGGGGGGCTACTGGCACATGATATGGGGGGCTCTGGCTACTGGCACATGATATGGGGGGGCTCTGGCTACTGGCACATGACATTTATTTTGACTTGTCAAAGCCGTTGACTAAGTTATTGTCAAAGCAAATTGGTGGGGCTGAAGTTGGGGGCTGAAGTTGTTGCCATAGAAACATTGTAAAGGGGAGGAGTTAGTAAGATAACCACGCCCATGTGGGGGCGCCAGAAATATTTCTGCACCCAGGCGCCTGTGACCCTAGGATCGGCCCTGATGGCGGAGGTCCTTAACCTCTTCTGGACACAGGGCGTACATGTACGCCCTGATGCCCTGGTACTTAAGGACACAGGGAGTACCTGTATGCCCTGTGTATTTCCGATTACCGCCGCACAGATACAAGGTGCCTGCTCAAATCATTGAGCAGGCACCTTGGCTAAATGCGCGGGGAGTCCCGTGACCACCCCCCGTGTCGGCAATCGCCGCAAACTGCAGATCAATTCAGATCTGCGATTTGCGGCATTTCATGTTGCGGGCGGCGGCGACGGTGGTGCCATCGAGTCCCCGTGAGGCATCTGCACTGCCTTCTGGTGACGAGCCTGTGAGATCCAGCCCCCTGGATCTCACAGGCCGGAAGCTGTATGCGTAATACACACAGTATTACAGTATTTTTCACCCCATAAGACGCACTTCCCCCCCCCCAAAAGGGGGGGAAAATGCCCCTGCGTCTTATGGGGCGAACGCTGACATTTTTTACATCGCGGGCTGTGATGTATGAGCGAGCGGGGAGGGACTGGGAGGAGGAGCTGGGGGCCAGCAATTGCGGCTGGTCGGTCAGTCACTGTACTCCGGCCCCGCCGCTCCAGTGCTGCACTATACAAATATAAAATGTCTCATTCAATTAAAAGTGATTAAACATGCCCCCCCACTTTATGAATGAAGCAGGCGGCGCAGGCACGTGACGTCAGTGAGTGACGCGCCCGCCGCCTGGCCTGCCTGCCTACATTGTACAGAAGCTGTTAGGATGTACGGTAATATTGAGTGAGGGGGCATGTTTAATCACTTTTAATTGAATGCAACATTTTATATTTGTATACTGCAGCACTGGAGCGGTGGGGGGGAATCTGTGGATGACAGTTTTATGGGGGACATCTGTGGATGGCACTGTTAAGGGCTGGGGGGTCTGTGGATGGCACTGTTATGGGGTGGGGGGTCTGTGGATGGCACATATATAACAGTGCCACCCACAGATTCCCCATAACAGTGCCATCCACAGATCCCCCATGTAACAGTGTCAGCCACAGATCCCCCCTGTAACAGTGTCAGCAACAGATGCCACCTGTAACAGTGTGAGACATAGATCCCCCCTGTAACAGTGTCAGCAACAGATCCCCCCTGTAACAGTGTCAGCCACAGATCCGCCTGTAACAGTGTCAGCCACAGATCCCCCCTGTAACAGTGTCAGCCACAGATCCCCCCTGTAACAGTGTCAGCCACAGATCCCCCTGTAACAGTGTCAGACACAGATCCCCCCTGTAACAGTGTCAGCCACAGATCCCCCTGTAACAGTGTCAGCCACAGATCCCCCCTGTAACAGTGTCAGCCACAGATCCCCCTGTAACAGTGTCAGCCACAGATCCCCCCCGTAACAGTGTCCATCACAGATCCCCCCATAACAGTGTCCGTCACAGATCCGCCCATAACAGTACGTCATCCACAGATCCCCCTACACCAGTGCGTCATCCACAGATCCCCCATAACAGTGCGTCATCCACAGATCCCCCATAACAGTGCCATCCCCAGATCCCCCATAACAGTGTCCTTCACAGATCACCCATAATAGTGCCATCCACAGATCCCCAGTAATAGTGCCATCCACAGACCACCATTAGTTCCAAACCCACCAAAAGCACACCTTTTGGTTAAAAAATTTTTTTTTCTTATTTTCCAGTGACGCCACTTATGCAATGAGCCGGACCGTGGGTGCAGTTACACGGACGCCAATTATGCAGTGGGTCAGGATATGAGTATAATAGTCTATGGTTTTTGTTCGTGACGCAAATTGCAGCATGCGCAGGGTACAGTCACAGGGCCCTTTAAGGTGTTGCAACTCACGTACCAGGTGAGGAATGCCAGAGTGGTATAATGTCTCTGTGTGATAATAGTGTCAACGGTGTCTCCTACCTGGGTACGGCAGGACTCCTGGATCCTGGCTCACTTGCAATAAAATGAGTGTGTTGCTAGTAGGAGTAATTGAGGGATTTGGTAGCAGTAAATGAGATCCAGACTTGTCATAAAGTTCCAAACTAGTCTTTACTTGATGCAGCAGTAATCCATGTGATATACAGCAATAGTCTGAAGTCCCAGCAGGTATTGGCAATGTATGGCATGAATCTATCTCTTCTGCTTCTATCATGTGCCTGGAGCTCTCTTGCAGGATAGGTCGTCTGCTTATGGCTCTGTAATATGGCAGGAATTTATATCTTCTGCGCTATCTTCTGCTGTATTGGGGACTGACTAGCTGAGGAGGAATTTGGCTTCTCCTGGTCTCTGAACGGTACTCACAGTTGTGCTCACAGGGTATGGTTTTCCTGGAGTTCTGGAGATGGCTGCTTGCTTTCCACCAGCTGAGGCTGAAAGGTTCAGACTGGGAATGGTGATCTTTTGTCTCAGACGAGACAAGATGCTGGCTTGGATCCCTAGAACTGGGAGCTCCTACCAGCACAGCCTTCCCCTAGCCGGGGTGGCTGGCACACTAACACTAACTTCCTTCCCCACCCATGAGGCAGGATGTGGGAACATTCCACACCTTCTCAAAGAGGGGGGAGCTACTGTGGATGATGCACTGTTATGGGGGATCTGTGGATGACGCACTGGTGTAGGGGGATCTGTGGATGACGTACTGTTATGGGCGGATCTGTGACGGACACTGTTATGGGGGGATCTGTGATGGACACTGTATATACAGTCGTGGCCAAAAGTTTTGAGAATTACATAAATATTGGAAATTGGAAAAGTTGCTGCTTAAGTTTTTATAATAGCAATTTGCATATACTCCAGAATGTTATGAAGAGTGATCAGATGAATTGCATAGTCCTTCTTTGCCATGAAAATTAACTTAATCCCAAAAAAAACTTTCCACTGCATTTCATTGCTGTCATTAAAGGACCTGCTGAGATCATTTCGCTAATCGTCTTGTTAACTCAGGTGAGAATGTTGCCGAGCACAAGGCTGGAGATCATTATGTCAGGCTGATTGGGTTAAAATGGCAGACTTGACATGTTAAAAGGAGGGTGATGCTTGAAATCATTGTTCTTCCATTGTTAACCATGGTGACCTGCAAAGAAACGCGTGCAGCCATCATTGCGTTGCATAAAAATGGCTTCACAGGCAAGGATATTGTGGCTACTAAGATTGCACCTCAATCAACAATTTATAGGATCATCAAGAACTTCAAGGAAAGAGGTTCAATTCTTGTAAAGAAGGCTTCAGGGCGTCCAAGAAAGTCCAGCAAGCGCCAGTATCGTCTCCTAAAGAGGATTCAGCTGCGGGATCGGAGTGCCACCAGTGCAGAGCTTGCTCAGGAATGGCAGCAGGCAGGTGTGAGGGCATCTGCACGCACAGTGAGGCGAAGACTTTTGGAAGATGGCCTGGTGTCAAGAAGGGCAGCAAAGAAGCCACTTCTCTCCAAAAAAAACATCAGGGACAGATTGATCTTCTGCAGAAAGTATGGTGAATGGACTGCTGAGGACTGGGGCAAAGTCATATTCTCCGATGAAGCCTCTTTCCGATTGTTTGGGGCATCTGGAAAAAGGCTTGTCCTGAGAAGAAAAGGTGAGCGCTACCATCAGTCCTGTGTCATGCCAACATTAACCACTTAAGGACCACAGGTTTATACCCCCCTAAAGACCAGGTCCTTTTTTACAAATCGGCACTCCACAACTTTAGCGGTTTATTGCTCGGTCATGCAACTTACCACCCAAATGAATTTTACCTCCTTTTCTTCTCACTAATAGAGCTTTCATTTGGTGGTATTTCATTGCTGCTGACATTTTTACTTTTTTTGTTATTAATCGAAATTTAACGATTTTTTTGCAAAAAAATGACATTTTTCCCTTTCAGTTGTAAAATTTTGCAAAAAAAACGACATCCATATATAAATTTTGCTCTAAATTTATTGTTGTACATGTCTTTGATAAAAAAAAATGTTTAGGTAAAAAAAAATGGTTTGGGTAAAAGTTATAGCGTTTACAAACTATGGTACAAAAATGTGAATTTCCGCTTTTTGAAGCAGCTCTGACTTTCTGAGCACCTGTCATGTTTCCTGAGGTTCTACAATGCCCAGACAGTACAAACACCCCACAAATGACCCCATTTAGGAAAGTAGACACCCTAAGGTATTCGCTGATGGGCATAGTGAGTTCATAGAACTTTTTATTTTTTGTCACAAGTTAGCGGAAAATGATGATTTTTTTTTTTTTTTTATCTCCGTATTCAGGAGAAGTTGGGGAATGTGTTTTGGGGTGTCATTTTACATATACCCATGCTGGGTGAGAGAAATATCTTGGCAAAAGACAACTTTGTATAAAAAAATGGTAAAAGTTGTCTTTTGCCAAGATATTTCTCTCACCCAGCATGGGTATATGTAAAATGACACTCCAAAACACATTCCCCAACTTCTCCTGAATACGGAGATACCAGATGTGTGACACTTTTTTGCAGCCTAGGTGGGCAAAGGGGCCCATATTCCAAAGAGCACCTTTCGGATTTCACTGGTCATTTTTTACAGAATTTGATTTCAAACTCCTTACCACACATTTGGGCCCCTAGAATGCCAGGGCAGTATAACTACCCCACAAGTGACCCCATTTTGGAAAGAAGACACCCCAAGGTATTCGCTGATGGGCATAGTGAGTTCATGGAAGTTTTTATTTTTTGTCACAAGTTAGTGGAATATGAGACTTTGTAAGAAAAAAAAAAAATAATAAAAAATCATCATTTTCCACTAACTTGTGACAAAAAATAAAAAATTCTAGGAACTCGCCATGCCCCTCACGGAATACCTTGGGGTGTCTTCTTTCCAAAATGGGGTCACTTGTGGGGTAGTTATACTGCCCTGGCATTTTCCAGGGGCCCTAATGTGTGGTAAGTAGGTAAATGACCTGTGAAATCCTAAAGGTGCTCTTTGGAATATGGGCCCCTTTGCCCACCTAGGCTGCAAAAAAGTGTCACACATGTGGTATTGCCGTATTCAGGAGAAGTTGGGGAATGTGTTTTGGGGTGTCATTTTACATATACCCATGCTGGGTGAGAGAAATATCTTGGCAAAAGACAACTTTTCCCATTTTTTTATACAAAGTTGGCATTTGACCAAGATATTTCTCTCACCCAGCATGGGTATATGTAAAATGACACCCCAAAACACATTCCCCAACTTCTCCTGAGTACGGCGATACCAGATGTGTGACACTTTTTTGCAGCCTAGATGCGCAAAGGTGCCCAAATTCCTTTTAGGAGGGCATTTTTAGACATTTGGATACCAGACTTCTTCTCACGCTTTGGGGCCCCTAGAATGCCAGGGCAGTATAAATACCCCACATGTGACCCCATTTTGGAAAGAAGACACCCCAAGGTATTCAATGAGGGGCATGGCGAGTTCATAGAATTTTTTTTTTTTTGGCACAAGTTAGCGGAAATTGATATTTTTTATTTTTTTCTCACAAAGTCTCCCTTTCCGCTAACTTGGGACAAAAATTTCAATCTTTCATGGACTCAATATGCCCCTCACCGAATACCTTGGGGTGTCTTCTTTCCGAAATGGGGTCACATGTGGGGTATTTATACTGCCCTGGCATTCTAGGGGCCCTAAAGCGTGAGAAGAAGTCTGGAATATAAATGTCTAAAAAATTTTACGCATTTGGATTCCGTGAGGGGTATGGTGAGTTCATGTGAGATTTTATTTTTTGACACAAGTTAGTGGAATATGAGACTTTGTAAGAAAAAAAATAAATAATTTCCGCTAACTTGGGCCAAAAAAATGTCTGAATGGAGCCTTACAGGGGGGTGATCAATGACAGGGGGGTGATCAATGACAGGGGGGTGATCAGAGAGTCTATATGGGGTGATCACCCCCCCTGGAAGGCTCCAGGGAGACGCCTGTATGTGTTTTGCGGATCCGATCCATGTATCCGTGGATCCGTAAAAATCATACGGACATCTGAATGCAGCCTGACAGGGGGGTGATCAATGACAGGGGGGGGTCATCAATGACAGGGGGGTGATCAGGGAGTCTATATGGGGTGATCACCCCCCCTGGAAGGCTCCAGGGAGACGCCTGTATGTGTTTTGCGGATCCGATCCATCTATCAGTGGATCTGTAAAAATCATGTGGACATCTGAATGGAGCTTTACAGGGGGTTGATCAATGACAGGGGGGTGATCAGGGAGTCTATATGGGGTGATCACCACAGTCATTGATCACGCCCCTGTAAGGCTCCATTCAGACGTCCGTATGCGTTTTGCGGATCCGATCCATCTATCAGTGGATCCGTAAAAATCATGCGGACATCTGAATGGAGCTTTACAGGGGGTTGATCAATGACAGGGGTGTAATCAATGACAGGGGGGTGATCAGGGAGTCTATATGGGGTGATCACCACAGTCATTGATCACGCCCCTGTAAGGCTCCATTCAGACGTCCGTATGCGTTTTGCGGATCCGATCCATCTATCAGTGGATCCGTAAAAATCATGCAGACATCTGAATGGAGCTTTACAGGGGGTTGATCAATGACAGGGGTGTAATCAATGACAGGGGGGTGATCAGGGAGTCTATATGGGGTGATCACCACAGTCATTGATCACGCCCCTGTAAGGCTCCATTCAGACGTCCGTATGCGTTTTGCGGATCCGATCCATCTATCAGTGGATCCGTAAAAATCATGCGGACATCTGAATGGAGCTTTACAGGGGGTTGATCAATGACAGGGGGGTAATCAATGACAGGGGGGTGATCAGGGAGTCTATATGGGGTGATCACCACAGTCATTGATCACGCCCCTGTAAGGCTCCATTCAGATGTCCGTATGCGTTTTGCGAATCCGATCCATCTATCAGTGGATCCGTAAAAATCATGCGGACATCTGAATGGAGCTTTACAGGGGGTTGATCAATGACAGGGGTGTAATCAATGACAGGGGGGTGATCAGGGAGTCTATATGGGGTGATCACCACAGTCATTGATCACGCCCCTGTAAGGCTCCATTCAGACGTCCGTATGCGTTTTGCGGATCCGATCCATCTATCAGTGGATCCGTAAAAATCATGCGGACATCTGAATGGAGCTTTACAGGGGGTTGATCAATGACAGGGGTGTAATCAATGACAGGGGGGTGATCAGGGAGTCTATATGGGGTGATCACCACAGTCATTGATCACGCCCCTGTAAGGCTCCATTCAGACGTCCGTATGCGTTTTGCGGATCCGATCCATCTATCAGTGGATCCGTAAAAATCATGTGGACATCTGAATGGAGCTTTACAGGGGGTTGATCAAATGGCAGGGGGGTGATCAGGGAGTCTATATGGGGTGATCACCACAGTCATTGATCACGCCCCTGTAAGGCTCCATTCAGACGTCCGTATGCGTTTTGCGGATCGATCCATCTATCAGTGGATCCGTAAAAATCATGCGGACATCTGAATGGAGCTTTACAGGGGGGTGATCAATGACAGGGGGGTAATCAATGACAGGGGGGTGATCAGGGAGTCTATATGGGGTGATCACCACAGTCATTGATCACGCCCCTGTAAGGCTCCATTCAGACGTCCGTATGCGTTTTGCTGATCCGATCCATCTATCAGTGGATCCGTAAAAATCATGCGGACATCTGAATGGAGCTTTACAGGGGCGTGATTAATGACAGGGGGGTAATCAATGACAGGGGGGTGATCAGGGAGTCTATATGGGGTGATCAAGGGTGAATAAGGGGTTAATAAGTGACAGGGGGGGGTGTAGTGTAGTGGTGCTTGGTGCAACATATTACTGAGCTACCTGTGTCCTCTGGTGGTCGATCCGAACAAAGGGGACCACCAGAGGACCAGGTAGCAGGTATATTAGACGCTGTTATCAAAACAGCGTCTAATATACCTGTTAGGGGTTAAAAAAATCACATCTCCAGCCTGCCAGCGAACGATCGCCGCTGGCAGGCTGGAGATTCACTCTCTTACCTTCCGTTCCTGTGAGCGCGCGCGCCTGTGTGCGCGCGTTCACAGGAAATCTCGGCTCACGCGAGATGACGCCAATCGGCATTAGTGTGACCTGGGAGCGCCGCAGAAATGACGCCTTTCGGCGTTAGCGTGGCGGGAAGTGGTTAAGCATCCTGAGACCATTCATGTGTGGGGTTGCTTCTCATCCAAGGGAGTCGGCTCACTCACAATTTTGCCCAAAAACACAGCCATGAATAAAGAATGGTACCAAAATACCCTCCAACAGCAACTTCTTCCAACAACAGTTTGGTGAAGAACAATGCATTTTCCAGCACGATGGAGCACCGTGCCATAAGGCAAAAGTGATAACTAAGTGGCTCGGGGACCAAACGTTGACATTTTGGGTCCATGGCCTGGAAACTCCCCAGATCTTAATCCCATTGAGAACTTGTGGTCAATCCTCAATAGGCGGGTGGACAAACAAAAACCCACTTTTTCTGACAAACTCCAAGAAGTGATTATGAAAGAATGGGTTGCTATCAGTCAGGAATTGGCTCAGAATGTGATTGAGAGCATGCCCAGTCGAATTACAGAGGTCCTAAAAAAGAAGGGCCAACACTGCAAATACTGACTCTTTGCATAAATGTCATGTAATTGTCGATAAAAGCCTTTGAAACGTATGAAGTGCGTGTAATTATATTTCGCTACATCACAGAAACAACTAAAACAAAGATCTAAAAGCAGTTTAGCAGCAAACTTTGTGAAAACTAATATTTTTGTCATTCTCAAAACTTTTGGCCACGACTGTACTATGCCAAGAGTTAGTAATTGTCCAGGGTGCACAGGCAGGAGCAGCAATGTGCGCTCCTGCCCGTACTCCCTGCGCTGGTGCTGCCCATTCATAAAAAGAGTACTCTGTGCACCGGTTAATTGTCAGTAGTGTAGGGAGATCTGAGTTTTAAGCACACACTGAATGGTGAACTTTAGGAATGTAAAAGTATAGTAAAAATAGAAAATTAATAAATAAAGTATATTAGAATTTTTTTTTTTAGGGGATTAGGGACAACATATTATAAAATATTATAAAAGTTTAGTTACTCTTTAAGCAAATAAGATGCCTTTATTGTCACTGTACAATACAATGTAATACAATGTACAATACAATGAAATGTTGTTTGGAGCAATCCTAGATGCCATGGACAGAGGAACAAGAACTGACATTTAAACTAAAGCATTACACTAGAAAAAAAAAATTGCACGTTTCTTCTTCCTAAAATCCAGAATTAGCTCCTTTGTTTTCTTGGTATTGAGTAGGAGGTTGTTGTTCTTACTCCATCTCTCTAGGTTCTCAACCTCTTTCCTATAGGCTGTTTCATCAGTGTTGGAGATTAGGCCTATCACGGTTGTGTCATCTGCAAATTTTATAATGGTATTGGTATTGTGAATAGGTTTACAGTCATTTGTGAAGAGGGAGTAAAGGAGAGGGCTCAACACACAGCCTTGCGGTACCCCAGTGTTTAGTGTTAAGGATGAAGAAAAGTGCTTGCCCATGCGTACGATTTGTGGTCTTTTTGTAAGAAAATCCAGTATCCAGTTGCACAGGTGTGAGCTGAGACCCAAGTTGTTCAGTTTCGTTGCCAACTTGTTGGGAGGGATGGTGTTAAAGGTAGAGCTGTAATCAATGAACAGCATCCGCACATAGCTGTCTCTCTGCTCCAGGTGCTACAGCATCCTCAGTTGACCTATGTGCTCTGTGAGCAAACTGGTATTGGTCCATGGAGGTGCAGGTCTTGCTCTTCATGTGCCTGAGGACAAGTTGTTCAAAGCACTTCATAGCAATAGGAGTGAGAGCCACCGGGCGATAATCACTTAAATTGTAATATATGTGTGTGTGTATATCTAATATATAAAGCTGAGTGTATGTGTGTAGGTGTGTACGTCCGCTAATGGAATCTGTTGCATTTACAATCACGAAATTTGGAACACAGGTACATCAGGTGTCCGGAAAGGTTTTAGACCAGGTCTCAGCTCTCTAGGACATACCATTCCTGAGATATTCCCAAAAAAATGCATTAGCCAATAGAAGCCTGCCATACACATGGTCACATGTCCCTTATAAGCCAATAGAAGCTCGCAGGCCCTTAGTCTCCACATACACACAGTTTTATACCAGGTTTCCATAACAACCTAGGCATTTTTCTTCACTACTGTAAGTCAGCTTTAAAGGGGCAGGGCGCTATCGATGACACTGTTAAGAGAGCGGAGTGCTGTGCAGATTACAGTTAAGGGGGCAGGTACGGTGGCCATCCAGGCCACCCTCAAAAGACGGACTTAAAAACCACACCCACAGGTCCCACGAAGCCACGTTACAATTATGTTAGGCCATGCCCCCTCCCACTCCGCAGCTGACGGGGATTGAAAAAATGAAGGTAAAAATCAATTTCTGTCAGCTTCAGGGGTTGGATGGAGGGTGACTTTCTCCCTGCAGCTCATGCTCAGACAGCACAGTACTGCTGTCTGAGAGTGAGCTGTTCTAAAGGATATCCCTGTGTCCGTCCATGCACTGCTCTGGACGGAGGACAGGGAGTCTGAAAGCTGGACTGTCCGGCCTAAAACTGGACCTCTGGACACCCTACGGGCAGGCTGCTGTGGAGGTTACAGTTAAGGGGACGGTCCGCTATGGAGGTCAGTGCTAAGGGGCAGATTGCTGTAGAGGCCGCTGCTAAGGGCCGGGGTGTTGTGGAAATCACTGTTAAGTAGACGGGGTACTGTGGAGGTCACTAATAAAGGGGCGTCCGCTGTGGATGTCACTGTTAAATGGGCGGGCACTGTGGAGGTCTCTCTTAAGGGGGCAGGGAACGGTGGAGGTCACAGTTAGGCCTCTTTCACATGGGCAAGATTTCCACGCGAGTGCAATGCGTGAGGTGAACGCATTGCACCCGCACTGAATCCAGACCCATTAATTTCTTTGGGGATGTGCACATGAGCGGTAAATTTCACGCATCACTTGTGCGTTGCGGGAAAATCGGAGCATGCTCTATATCAGTGATGGCTAACCTTGGCACTCCAGCTGTGGTGAAACTACAACTCCCAGCATGCTCCATTTATTTCTATAGAGTTCTGAGAGCAGCCAAGCAAGGGGGGCATCTTGGGAGTTGTAGTTTTACCACAGCTGGAGTGCCAAGGTTAGCCATCACTGCTCTATATTGTGCGTTTTTCACGCAACGCAGGCCCCATAGAAGTGAATGGGGCTGCGTGAAAATCTGAAAGCAAGTGCGGATACGGTGCGATTTTCACGCACGGTTGCTAGGAGACGATCGGGATGGAGACCCGATCATTATTATTTTCCCTTATAACATGGTTATAAGGGAAAATAATAGCATTCTTAATACAGAATGCTTAGTACAATAGGGCTGGAGGGGTTAAAAAAAAAAAATTTAACTCACCTTAATCCACTTGATCGCGCAGCCCGGCTTCTCTTCTGTGTTCATCTTTGCTGTGCACAGGAAAAGGACGTCACTACGCTCATCACATGGTCCGTCACATGATCCATCACCATGATAAAAGATCATGTGATGGACCATGTGATGAGCACAGTGACGTCACCTATTCCTCAAAGAAGAAGACAGAAGAGAAGCTGGGCTGCACGAACAAGTGGATTAAGGTGAGTTAAATTACAAACCGGATTCCAAAAAAGTTGGGACACATACAAATCGTGAATAAAAACTGAATGCAATGATGTGGAGGTGCCAACTTCTAATATTTTATTCAGAATAGAACATAAATCACGGAACAAAAGTTTAAACTGAGAAAATGTACCATTTTAAGGGAAAAATATGTTGAATCAGAATTTCATGGTGTCAACAAATCCCCAAAAAGTTGGGACAAGGCCATTTTCACCACTGTGTGGCATCTCCCCTTCTTCTTACAACACTCAACAGACATCTGGGGACCGAGGAGACCAGTTTCTCAAGTTTAGAAATAGGAATGCTCTCCCATTCTTGTCTAATACAGGCCTCTAACTGTTCAATCGTCTTGGGCCTTCTTTGTTGCACCTTCCTCTTTATGATGCGCCAAATGTTCTCTATAGGTGAAAGATCTGGACTGCAGACTGGCCATTTCAGTACCCGGATCCTTCTCCTACGCAGCCATGATGTTGTGATTGATGCAGAATGTGGTCTGGCATTATCTTGTTGAAAAATGCAGGGTCTTCCCTGAAAGAGATGATGTCTGGATGGGAGCATATGTTGTTCTAGAACCTGAATATATTTTTCTGCATTGATGGTGCCTTTCCAGACATGCAAGCTGCCCATGCCACACACACTTATGCAACCCCATACCATCAGAGATGCAGGCAAGGGTTGTCCTTGTCCTCTTTGGTCCGGATGACATGGCGTCCCAGATCTCCAAAAAGAACTTTGAATCGTGACTCGTCTGACCACAGAACAGTCTTCCATTTTGCCACACTCCATTTTAAATTATCCCTGGCCCAGTGAAAACGCCTGAGCTTGTGGATCTTGCTTAGAAATGGCTTCTTCTTTGCACTGTAGAGTTTCAGCTGGCAACTGTGGATGGCACGGTGGATTGTGTTCACTGACAATGGTTTCTGGAAGTATTCCTGAGCCCATTCTGTGATTTCCTTTACAGTAGCATTCCTGTTTGTGGTGCAGTGTCGTTTAAGGGCCCGGAGATCACGGGCATCCAGTATGGTTTTACGGCCTTGACCCTTACGCACAGAGATTGTTCCAGATTCTCAGAATCTTCGGATGATGTTATGCACAGTTGATGATGATAGATGCAAAGTCTTTGCAATTTTTCACTGGGTAACACCTTTCTGATATTGCTCCACTATCTTTCTGTGCAACATTGTGGGAATTGGTGATCCTCTACCCATCTTGGCTTCTGAGAGACACTGCCACTCTGAGAAGCTCTTTTTATACGCAATCATGTTGCCAATTGACCTAATTAGTGTTAATTGGTCTTCCAGCTCTTCGTTATGCTCAAATTTACTTTTTCCAGCCTCTTATTGCTACTTGTCCCAACTTTTTTGGGATTTGTTGACACCGTGAAATTTTGAATCATTTTTCCTTTAAAATGATACATTTACTCGGATTAAACGTTTGATCTGTCATCTACGTTCTATTACAAATAAAATATTGACATTTGTCATCTCCACATCATTGCATTCAGATTTTATTCACAATTTGTTTAGTGTCCCAACTTTTTTGGAATCCGGTTTGTAATTGTAGAACATTTTAGGGTTAGTTTTGCTCTCTTTGGCAATTAATCTCTCGGTCTCTAGTTTGGCTGCTTTTATAATTTTTTTTTTTACATCTAAATATTTTTTTCTTATAGTTTTTCAGTGCTTACTCGCTACCCTCCTGTTTTAGTGATTTAAATGCTTTTTTTTTTGTCATTTATTGCTTTATTTACAGTTCTATTTATACACATTGGTTTCTTCTTGTTCCTTAACCTTTTATTCCCATAAGGCATGTACCTCTCACAATTAGGTTTTAGGATGCTTTTAAAAAATATCCCATTTTGTGGCTGTATTTTTATTTTTGAGGACTTCCACCAAAAAGGTACAATTTGGGACCATGTTTTAATTTAAAAATAAAATTTGACAGTGCAGTGTGTTATTAAATGGGCTGTCACCACCGGCTACCATAGCAGTATATGTCACCATCACTTTGAGATCACTAATGTATTTGTGTTAAAGGGCTGGAAAATGGTTGGATACAGTCCTAGGAGACAGGTATGTTTAGAAGAGTAAATAGATAAGAAATAAAGAAGGATGAAGACAAACAGCAACTATAGAGTTTTATTATAATCCATTGAGAAGCCTAGAAATTCAAAGAGCAACAAAATATTCTGGAGAAACTCCAGCATAAAGGATCAAGGAGTTGTCATATGAAAACAACATATGTCCTCTTGCTTTATGACAGCATGTGGGCATCATAGAGGGGGTCCTGTGGCTCAGACTGTGGATTATACCTGCATCCCCCAGCAAAATTATCTGATTGCTATACTGGGAGCAGAACACACAACAATCAGCTAATATACGTGACTATAATCTGAAAGGTACTATAAGGCAGGCCCTATGAAAAAGTGCTCATGCATGATCTTTGGACCCATACTGTGCTTCTGATTTCATGCACATGCATACAGAAATGTTTTTTTTTAATGGCGTCATATGGATTCAGTAAATGTTTCTCCCGTAGAAACATTGGGGGTCATTTACTATGGTTTAAACCCATGGTTTGTGACTTTTTGAATGCCGTTGCACATAATTGTAGGCGCAACCGGCACGGCACATTTCACCATCATTTGCATTAGTTTACTGGTGTAAATGACGACTAAAATCTATTCCAGTTAGGAGCTGAAGTCATTACAATCTAGGTGCTTAGACTGCCGGAGGACATGCCTAATTTATGATGAAGCCTGCACATTTTCAAGCAGTGCAGGGGATATCAAAGACCAGCATAAAACGCTGGTCTTTGATAAATGACCTCCATTGTTTCATGGGATGAATATAGCGTTGCATGGAGACATTATACTAGAGCATATTGAGCATTTACATTCCATAATGCAAAACCGTAGAGACTGATGCTGCTGTACAAGGTCCATGTAGGTGCATTTGCTATGTGCACAAGGTTGGACTTTACTCACTAGGAAACAAATTAAATTTAATATCACATTATGACAATAGTAATAATTGTTTTACTTTTTATTTGCATAAGAAAACATCAGTTTCACAGTTGAACAAAATACCACAAATTCACATTGTATCAAAATGATGCCTCTTATCCTTGCCTACAGGTTTTATCCCAAGATAAGAGGCTGTCTGCAAGGACAGAGTATAGTTTTAATAAAGAATTGGATGAAATTGAACAACAACTGAAGTTATTAATGACATTGTCTCATTTTTCCTTGATAAGGAAGATTTGCCCTTGGTAAGGCTAGACACGTTATAAGTTACTGCTCCATTTCTTACACGATAGAAAAAAATAAAATAGATTTTTATGGCATATAGAAGAGATGAAATCATTAAGCTTAGTTCCCTAATCTAATTCCAGAGAACAGGCAAAAAGTAAGCATTAAACTTGAATATGCGCTTTTCATTGTTTGTAATCGTTTAATTTGTCTGTTCCTTATTATGTGTGTATCTTTACAGGTGGAAAAACATTAACCCCTGTGCATCATAGTGGCTGAGGGAATAGAGATGGACGAACATCAGCCGGGACGATTCGTGAACACGATCAAATGTTCGGGAACCGCAAGTTCGCGGCAGGCTCGATTCACTTTAATGGCAGGCGAACCTGAAAAACATTAAGGTCATTATTGCAGCCACCAAATACTTACAAGAAGTGCACAAATCATCCCACAACATGGACAGTGACATACCAGAGGGGGGTCAATGGCAAAAATTCCCACCAAAAAATATGTATTTTAATCAGGGGTTAATTTTATGCATTTAAAGGGACACTGTCAAAAATGTGGCCTGATGGAGCCTAGAAAAAATTTATTTTAGGCCACGGGAGTACAGGCCCCAAAAATTAGGCATTCACCTGACAGAAAAGATCAAAGGATTATGTGGCTGGAGGTATATTAGACGGTCATTGGATATCAATTTTATTGCAGGCCAGTACAAATAGATGTCAAATACATATGTTTAAAAGAACTAAAATATAAAATTGGATCAAAAACATGGCTAATGAAATCCCCCTTCTTAAAAAAAAAACAAATGATAATAGTTGAAATTCGATAACACGTGGTCGTCGTCAACAGGTGTTGAATTCCTCCGAGGTCCTAAACATTAGGCATTCACCGGACAGAAAAGAACAAGTAATTATGTGGCTGGAGATATATTGGAAGGTCATTCAATATAAATGTTACTGCAGGCCAGTGTAGTAAAGGCCCCAAACATTAGGCATTCACCGGACAGAAAAGAACAAGTAATTATGTGGCTGGAGATATATTGGAAGGTCATTCAATATAAATGTTACTGCAGGCCAGTGTAGTAAAGGCCCCAAACATTAGGCATTCACCGGACAGAAAAGAACAATTGATAATGTGGCTGGAGGTACATTAGGCGGTCACCATATAACAATTTTACTGTTGGCCAGTTAGATTACAGGCCCCAAATATTATGCATTCAACGTACATAAATGATCAAGTGATTATGTGGCCGGATGTATATTAGACGGTCAATGGATATCAATTTTACTGCAGGCCAGTGGACTACAGGCCCCAAAAATTATTAATTCACAATACAGAAAAGAACAATTGATAATGTGGCTGGAGGTACATTAGGCGGTCACCGTATAACAATTTTACTGTTGGCCAGTTAGATTACAGGCCCCAAAAATTAAGCATTCAACGTACATAAATGATCAAGTGATTATGTGCCCGGAGGTATATTAGACAGTTAATGGATATCAATTTTACAGCAGGCCAGTGGACTACAGGCCCCAAAAATTATTCAATGACCATACAGAAAAGAACAATTGATAATGTGGCTGGAGGTACATTAGGCTGTCACCGTATAACAATTTTACTGTTTGCCAGTTAGATTACAGGCCCCAAAAATTATGCATTCACTGTACATAAATAATCAAGTGATTATGTGGCTGGAGGTATATTAGACGGCCATTCAATATCAATTTTACTGCAGGCCAGTGTAGTACAGGCCCCAAACATTAGTCATTCACCGGTCATTTGATATCAATTTTACTGCAGGCCAGTACAAATAGATGCCAAATACATGTTTAAAAAAACTAAAAATATAAAATTGGATTAAAAACATGGCTAACGAAATCCCCCCTCTTGAAAAAAAAAACAAATGATAATAGTTGAAATTCGATAACACGTGGTCGTTAACAGGTGTTAAATTCCTCCAAGGTCTCAAACATTAGGCATTCACCGGACAGAAAAGGCCTTTTATGCCGCTG
Organism: Bufo bufo; assembly: GCF_905171765.1. NCBI lineage: Eukaryota > Metazoa > Chordata > Amphibia > Anura > Bufonidae > Bufo > Bufo bufo. The sequence continues at coordinate 65,972,229 of NC_053395.1, read as the reverse complement.
TATTTACCTAAGACAGGGACCATTATTTCTTCTGGGTGGTGGCAGATATTTGTGGGCTGTCATGAGGAAATTCTATTAAACGTGATCGTCACAGGTGTTGAATTCCACCGAGATCCATGCCTCATTTATTTTTAGAAATGTGAGGTAGTCCACACTGTCGTGAGCTAGGCCAGTGCACTTATCGGTCACGATCCCCATGCTTCGCTGAACATCCTTTCGGACAGGACACTCGACAAGGGGCAAGAGTTCCATGGCAAACTCTGGCCACAGGTCAAGCCTGCACACCCAGTAACCCAGGGGTTCCTCGCTTCTCAGAGCGTCCATATCGGTCGTCAACCCGACGTAGTCGGACACCTGTCGGTCTAGGCATTCCCTGAGGCTGGATCCGGAGAGCGGCTGTCGATGGGTTGGTTGCAAGAATGATCTCATATCTGAAGTGACCAACACATCTTCAAACCGCCCTCTTGCATGCACTGTAGGATTGGTACTCACAACTGTTTCTCTGTGGGTGGAAATACCTCTGCCAGCGCCCAGAACAGCAGAATGCAGCATCCCTCGCAGCAAGGCCTGGAAATGCAGATTTCTGACAGCCCTCTGTGATGCTGGTAACATGTCCGCCATTTTGTGTTTGTATTGGGAGTCTAAGTACGTTGCCACCCAGTACTAAATTTTTATAATCCCCAACAGTCCACTAGAGAACATAAAAAACTATGGCTCTCAGACTTTGGAGACACGGAAACAATTTTTTTCCCCCAAAAAAATATTCGTTTTAGTGCAGGCATCCTCAAACTGCGGCCCTCCAGATGTTGTAAAACTATAACTCCCAGCATGCCCAGACAACCTACAGCCATCAGCAGGGCATGGTGGGAATTGAAGTTTTACAACATCTGGAGGGCCGCAGTTTTAGGATGCCTGCTTAGTGTCTCGAAAGTCTGAGAGCCATACATATTGGGCATCGTCGCGTGCGTAAAAGTCGTCGCTATAAAAATAACTTTTGACCAAACGCCTCGGGTGAACGGTGTTAAAAATATAAAATAAAAACGGTGCCAAAACACCCATTTTGGGCAAAATTCCCATTTGAATCCTTTTTGCCGGTAATAAAGCAAGGGTTAACAGCCAAACAAAACTAAATATTTATTGCCCTGATTCTGTAGTTTGCAGAAACACCCAATATGTGGTCGTAAATGGCTATATAGCCGCACGGCAGGGCATAGAACGAAGGGAACTCCATACGGTTTCTGGAAGGCAGATTTTGATGGACAGTTTTTTTTTTGACACCATGTCCCATTGATGTAGCCTAGACTAGAAACTGCAAAAAAGTGACCCCATCTAAGAAACTACACCCCTCAAGGTATTCAAAAGTTACTTTACAAACTATGTTAACCCTTTAGGTGTTCCACAAAACTAAATAGCGAATGTAGAAACAATTTTAGAATTGAATTTTTTTGTTACATTGCCTCAAAAAAGAGTAATATAGAGCAACCAAAAATCATATTTACCCCTAAAATAGTCCCAAAACAACAACCACCTTATCCCGTAGTTTCCTAGATGGGGTCACTTTTATGGAGTTTCTACTCTAGGGGTGCATCAGGGGGCTTGAAAGCGTACATGGTGTAAATAAACCAGTCCAGCAAAATCTGCCTTCCAAAAACCATATGACGTTCCCCTTCTTCTATGTCCTGCTGTTTAGCCAAATAGTAGTTTACGACCACATATGGGGTGTTTCTGAAAACTACAGAATCAGGGCAACCCATTTTGAGTTTTGTTTGGCAGTTAACCCTTGTTTTACTCCTGGAAAAAATTGATTATATTGGAAAATTTTCCCAAAAATAGAAATTTCGAAATTGTTTTTCCATCTGCCATTAACTCTTGTGGAACACCTAAAGGGTTAACAAAATTTGTAAACCCAGTTTTGAATACCTTGAGGGGTGTACTTTCTTAGATGGAGTCACTTTTTTGAAATTTCTATTCTAGGGGTGCAACGGGGGCTTCAAATGGGACATGGTATAATCAAAACCAGTCCTGCAAAATCTGCCTTCCAAAACCCATATGGTGTTCCCCTCCTTCTATGTGCTCCCATTTGGCCAAACAGTAGTTTACGACCACATATGGGGTGTTTTTGCAAACTACAGAATCAGGGCAACCCATTTTGAGTTTTGTTTGGCAGTTAACCCTTGTTTTACTCCTGGAAAAAAATTGATTATATTGGAAAATTTTCCAAAAAATTGAAATTTCTAAATTGTTTCTCAATCTGCCATTAACTCTTGTGGAAGACCTAAAGGGTTAATAAAGTTTGAAAAGGTTTGGGAGGTTTCTATTATCTAAGCCTCACAATATGACTTCAAACCTGAACTGGTCCATAAAAAGTGGATTTTGAAGATTTCAGAAAAATTTCTAAATTTGCTTCTAAACTTCTAAGCCTTGTAACATCCCCAAAAAATAAAATATCATTCCCAAAATGCTACAAACATGAAGTAGACATATGGGGAATGTAAAGTCATCACAATTTTTGGGGGTATTACTATGTATTACAGAAGTAGAGAAACTGAAACTTTGAAATTTGCTAATTTTTCAAAATTTTGGGTAAAAATTGTATTTTTTTATGCAAAAAAATTAACTTTTTTGACCCAATTTTAGCAGTGTCATGAAGTACAATATGTGATGAAAAAACAATCTCAGAACGGCCTGGGTAAGTCAAAGCGTTTTAAAGTTATGAGCACTTAAAATGACACTGGTCAGATTTGCAAAAAATGGCCAAGTCCTTAAGGTGAAATAGGGCTGAGTCTTTAAGGGGTTAAAGGGAACCTGTCATGTGGATATTTGATTATAATCTAACTAATTATATACAATCATTAACTACTAAAAAGTACCTTAGATGTATTCACTTACTGGTGTGACAGATGGTTACCTCATAATATACACACAAAGATGCCACATGCCGCATGCTAATGAGCTGATTTGAGTCCAGCGTGATGTCATTGAGTCCAGCGTATATTTAATTCAGAGCTATAGCCACTCCCCTGCCCACCTGCTGCTGATTAATATGGAAAAAAACTGTCATTCATCAGCAGGTAGGCGGGAAGAGTCAGGAGCTCATGAATATTCAGGACTCATCATTATCAGCTGGAGCTTTTCAATACAAGATGTTGGCAGATTGACGGGTTCAATTAAAGAAAGTGACCCAGCATTTTGCTAGAAGAATCAGTCACTTATTTATGTTGCCCTTAGTTAGGACACCATAAAACTGGTGACAGGTTCCCTTTAAAAGGGCTTTTGTGGCCCTATTATGCTAGCGTTTGATGTCTCTAGACTCTCTAACAGTCTGTCCCTGCTCTACACAGCAACCCCTCCCTACACTGGCAAAAGACACTGTAAAATGGCGGCCAGATCAGGTTTATTTATAGGGTAGGGGGTGTATCCATGTGCTGAAATGTCTCAATTGGCTGTCCTGTCCCACCTGATGGATGTGTCATGGGTCAAAGTTCTGCTCGGCGAACAGCGAACGAGCAAAGTTCGCCGCGAAACGATCGCCGGGCTATGAGGGAAGGTATGGAGCGGGCTGCTGCACTGAGCCTGCTCCATACATGGCAGGTGCAGGCACCCAGCCACAATGACCGGAAATGGCATTAATGCCAAAACCAATAATTTAACCCCTCTGATGCTGTGTTCAATAGCAATTGAGGCATCTTTGAGGCTAGGCAGAGGGAGGCAACTTCCTCTGGCTTCTGATCAGAGCCTACACAGTGAAATTATGGGGCGCCTATCAGTTACCATGACAGCCTGGGGCCTGCTGAAGGTTCCCAGTCCTGTCATGGTAATCTGCCTGCAAAGCTGTGCACGAGGCATAGCTCAGCAGGTAAAGCAGCAGAATCTGATTTACCATAATAGTTGTCTGTGGCAGTAAAACAGTTACTGTGCATCAGTATCATAGGCAGTTGACATGCGTCAGTCTTAGAATCAGTTCACACTTCACTAATTTGGTCAGTTAAGGGGCAAAAACTAACCAAATAACTGAAGTGTGAACTCAGCCTTACAGGTCAATGTTAGCATCAAGTATAAAGAACCATGCAGTGGCCCAAGATTCTACTATACAGTGAAAGAGCGCTCTACTTTTACAATCAGCTGATTCCACATAGATTGGTACAGAACCTGTTCGCCCCAAAATCAGTAGTATCAGACCACTTTTTTACCCCAATTACAGAATCAAGGATTAATGGAATTACTTATGTATAAAAGAATGTGAATAACCTAAAATCAGTAGTATTAGAACACTTTTTAACCGCAAGGTGTAATAGAATAGCCCATATTAGCCAGGCTTTACACTCTCCTATTGGCCCCTGCACTCTCCCTATTGTGCTGATAAAGTCTCCCTATTATCTCCCTACACTATCTCTGTGCTGTCCCTGAACTGGTGAAAACAAATATTTTTCAAATAAAGTCTTTCCTAATCACTGTCCCTCGCACTTGTCACATCTGTCCCTATGCAAAGTTTACTCTAAAATGGCAGAGACCCGGCAGGATGAGGCTTTTTATAGAGCTGTCACATCACAGGGGCTGGCTATCTGCTGATTGGCCGGCTGCATGGCATTATGGATGATCCTATTCCGGGGCTTCTTATTTTCACTTTGTAACATGTGCAGCAGCCATTTTAGAAAAAAAATTATTTGTTACCACGAATCGCCAGGAAATTCAGATTCATGATAAATCAAATTTTTCCTGAAATTCGGATTGAATTCCTGTTTGTCAATTTTGATTTGCTCAACACTAATAAAAAATATTAAAAGCTCAAATCACCCCTCCTTCCCAATTTTATATCTAAAAATAAACAATAAAAAAAACATAACAGGTATCGTGGCATTCAAAAATGGCAAAACTATTAAAATCTAAAATATTTTTCTTGCAGGGTGTACACCATAATGGAAAAAAAATAAAAACATGCAATTTGCCATTCTTTGGTCACCTTATCCCCACAAAAAATGTAATAACAGTGATCAAAAAGTTGGATGTATCCCAAAAATTGTACAAACAGATTGTCCTGCAAAGAACAAGACCTCATACATCTCTGTAGCCGGAAATATAGAAACAGTTATGGCTGTCAAAATATCACAATATGGAGATGCAAAGAAAATTTTGATTTTTTTCAAATGTTTTTATTTCTTCAAAAGTAGTAAAACAAAAACAAAATGATGCCATTAAAAAGTACAACTTGTTCTGCAAAAATAATCCCGAATTGTAATGCAAGGCACCAACAAACAGACCAGTGATGAAAGCAAAAAGGTGTTTATTCACCAGAAACATAAACGTCCAGGACACTTGCTGGTAACAAGGAATAATAACAAAAACCAGGCAAGGAGATTCCAGGAATAGTCCCAACCTGTGCTGAATGATGCTGTGCACTTGGCAGTCGAGTCACTCCAGATCTTGGGTCCGTTGCAAAGGACAAAGTTCCTGGCAGTCTTCAGTCACTAGCAGTTGTGACCTATACCTGGTTGAGGGAAAATAACAGTAGGCACTGATCACCCTGAGAGACCTCCTTTTAAATGCCTGCTGACCAATCCCAGGGTGCCAAGTGTCCACTACCATAGGTGAACAAATTGCCCTGCACCTTAGTACATGGCCTAAGGCAATCACAAGTTGATTAACCCATGGCTGGCTCCCTAATCCACTTTGCTCTTGTGAGTCAGTATATTATGCGCCACTGGTCGACGAAGCGCATAAAAAGCGCGTACTCGCGACCGTGTATCCCTTTGCGAACCTGCCCTCGTGCGTACGCACGGACGCATGATTGACTCAGCGCGAGTATGCGAGCGCGTGGACCCAGATGCGGAAACGGAAGTCGCAGGAGACACCGGAGACAACCCTGGCCGCGGCGTCTTGTCACTCGCCTGGCCACTCTGTCCCCGGGACTCCGACGGTCCTCCCCTCCGATGTCCACGCGAACGCATCCCCGCACTGGTTCGCAAAGGGGTCAGCGCTGGTGCATCAGAGACACGCATAACCTGTCCCGCAACTCCACGAGGACCCCTCTTGGTTCCCCTGGAGTGCAAAGCAGGTGAGGATCTTACATTTCCCCCCCCTCGAGGAGGCGGCTCTGAAGACTCCAAGCAAGCTTTCCCCGGATTATCCCGGTGAAAGGCTGCCACCAACTCATCCGCATGCACCTGGCGAGCAGGTATCCAACATCTCTCCTCTGGACCAAAACCCTTCCAGTCCACCAAGTATTGAAGAGACCTTTGGACAAAACGAGAGTCCAAAATTCTGTTCACCTCGAACTCCGGTACCCCTTGGACCTCCAGCGGGGATGGGGTCTGAATGAAGGGAGCGGAGTCGGCTGCCGATTTGAGAAGTGAAACATGAAAGGTGTTCACTCCTCGGATCGACGGTGGAAGAGCAACCTTGTACGTAACTCGGTTGATCTTTTGTGTCACTGGGTATGGGCCAATGAATCGAGGACCCAACTTGGAAGATGGCTGACGCAGCGGAATGTTCCGGGTGGAGACCCACACCTGATCTCCCACCTTAAACTTTTGCTCTACGGTGCGATGACGATCAGCAAATTTCTTCTGTTGCGCCACCGCACTGCGGAGATTCCGCTGGGCCGACGACCAAATGGGACGTCTATCCTCGAACCATTGATCCACCACCGGTGAGTCAGTGGAGGGTCCGGCCAAAGAAGAGAGTCTTGGATCCCTGCCCCCCACGCACCTGAACGGAGACATCTTAGTGGAAGCATGCTCAGAGTTGTTATAAGCCACCTCCGCAAAGGGTAGATACGCTGCCCATTCCTCCTGGCAGTCTGACACGAAGCACTGGAGATATTGCTCCAGGGTCTGGTTAGTCCTTTCCGTCTGACCGTTGGTCTCTGGGTGAAAACCAGAAGAAAAAGACAAATTAATACCCAATCGGGAGCAGAAAGAACGCCAGAAGCGAGAGATGAATTGCACTCCTCTGTCTGAAACAATGTCATCCGGCGCTCCGTGTAATCGAAAAACATGATTCAAGAACAGATCTGCCAATTCTCTGGCCGAGCGCAATCCAGGGAGTGGGATAAAATGGGCCATTTTACTAAAACGGTCCACCACTACCCAGATTACCGTACTTCCAGAGGACCTTGGCAAATCTGTGATGAAATCCATGGAAATGTGAGTCCATGGAGCCTGGGGAATTGGCAGTGGGAGTAAAGTCCCAGAAGGGGCAGACCGGGACGGTTTACATCTGGCACAAACAGTACATGCCTGGATATAGGCCTTAACATCCACGGACATGTTGGGCCACCACACGTGACGTTTAACAAGGGCAAGTGTTTTCTTAACACCCAAATGCCCGGCAGACTTTGAGTCATGAAGCTGTTGGATGACCTTCAATCGAAGGTTAATGTGTACAAACCATCGACCCTCGGGTTTGTCAGGTGGACTCTCTGCCTGTGAAGGCTCAAGAAGAGAGGACAAGTCCTCCATTACTTCTGCGGCCCCCAGGGCAGCAAGAAAACATTTAGTTGGGAGAATGGTTTCTGGCTCAGAGTCCAGGACGGAAGCAACCTCAGGGAAGCAGCGGGACAGGGCATCTGCCTTCACGTTTTTGGAACCTGGTTTATAAGTGAGGCGGAAATTGAAGCGGGTGAAAAACAATGCCCACCGGGCTTGTCGGGAGTTGAGTCTTTTGGCACTCTCTAGGTACTCCAAATTTTTGTGGTCAGTGTAAACCGTGATGGGATGTTCTGCACCCTCTAGCCAATGTCTCCACTCTTGAAAAGCCAATTTTACTCCCAGAAGCTCTCTATTGCCGATATCATAATTACACTCGGCTGGAGAGAGCTTCCGAGAGAAGAAGGCACAGGGATGTAACCTCTCAGGGTCCCCAGAATACTGTGAGAGAACTGCCCCTACACCGACCTCTGAGGCATCGACCTCGAGAACAAAAGGTCTGGAGGTGTCTGGATGAGTAAGAATTGGTGCCGTGCAAAAGGCCTGTTTCAGCGTCTCAAAGGCTCTGACTGCCTCTCTCATCCACTTAGAAGGATTAGCTCCCTTCTTAGTGAGGTTGGTGAGAGGTACTACTATCGCAGAAAAATTCTTAATAAACTTGCGGTAGAAGTTGGCAAAGCCTAAGAAACGCTGCAACCCCTTAAGATCCTTAGGCTGAGGCCAATCCAAGACAGCAGAAAGTTTGGATGGGTCCATAGCCAATCCCTTTTCTGAGATAATGTACCCCAGGAAAGGCAATTCCTTCACCTCAAACAGACACTTCTCAAGTTTGGCATAGAGGCGGTTCTCCCTCAGCTTCTGGAAAACCTGACACACGTGTCTCCGATGAGAGACCAGATCCGAAGAGTAGATTAGTATGTCATCTAGATAGACAACAACACATCTATCCAAGAAATCTCTGAGAACATCGTTGATGAACTCCTGGAAGACTGCGGGAGCATTACAGAGACCGAAAGGCATCACGAGATACTCGTAATGCCCGTCTCTGGTATTAAATGCGGTCTTCCATTCGTCACCCTCTCTAATGCGAACTAAATTATAAGCACCCCTTAAATCAAGTTTGGTGAAGACTCGGGCCCCTGCCACCTGAGAAAACAGATCATCAATCAGAGGCAGTGGATACCGATTCTTCACCGTAATCCGATTAAGGGCACGATAATCGATGCAAGGTCTCAAGCCTCCATCCTTCTTCTCCACAAAGAAGAATCCAGCTCCAGCAGGGGAAGTGGATGGACGAATGAAATTCTTCTCAAGGTTCTCTTTAATATACTCCCGCTGAGCCTGAACCTCAGGCCCAGTGAGATTATAAAGATGCCCTCGTTGTGGCATGGTACCTGGCAACAGGTCTATAGGACAATCATATGACCTGTGGGGAGGTAACACATCAGCCCCCTGAGGACTGAACACATCTCGGAAATTATGATACTGCTGTGGTAAAGTACTTAATACTTCCATGGAGGCTAGTGACAGGTCGGGACGAATGCACTTAGTAAGGCATTCCGTACTCCACTGACAAATAAGACCCGAGCGCCAGTCCACTACTGGATTATGGAGCCTTAACCAAGGGAGACCCAAAATCACGGGAGTGGATGGCATGTCAAGGACAAAAAGGCTTAAGGTCTCCCGATGATCAGCCCCCACCGTTACCTGTATTCCCGGAGTCATCCACACTGCACGACCATCTTGAAGAGGGGAACCATCAATCGCGGTCACTGACATGGTGGTTTTCGGCTGGATCAACGGGATGCCAAGTCGACGAACCAAGGTTGAGTCCACAAAATTCCCAGCGGCCCCAGAATCGATTAGTGCTGAAAACTCATGGACCTTGTCTTGCCACCGTAAGGATATGGATACCATCACCCGGCTTGGAGGAGTGATAATAGCACCTAGGGGGTTCTCCTCTATGCCCCCTAGGTTCATTCGTTTCCCGCCGGCAGGAGGGGACAGGTTTTAACGAGGTGTCCAGACTTTCCGCAAAATAGGCACAGGCCTTTCTGTTGGCGACGAGCTCGTTCTGCCTGTGTGAGATGGGAGGATCCAACCTCCATTGGCTCTTCGGCCGATTTAAGAGGCCCTGGATGTGGTCGAGAGGATGAAAACCGAGACGACCGTTCCACTCGCCTCTCACGGATTCACCTGTCGGCATCGATTGCCTGAGAGATAGCCATTTCCAACGAGAAGGGGGTAGGCAAGGCCAAAAGAAGATCCCGGACCGCATCCGAAAGTCCCAAACGGAAGCGATGGCGTAGGGCTGCGTCGCCCCAGGTGGTGAAAGCTGCCCATCGCCTGAATTCTGCAGCGTATTCTTCAGCTGGGCGGCGGCCTTGTTGAATATGCTCAAGATTGGTCTCTGCGGTGCGAGTACGATCCGGGTCATCGTAAATCACAGCCATAGCCTCGAAGAAGGCGTCCACTGACGAAAAAGCTGTATGGTCTTGAGGCAAATTAAATGCCCAACGTTGGGGGTCTCCACGTAGCAGTGACATAACAATCCCAATTCTCTGCCTGAGAGTGCCAGAAGCCATCGGACGCAACTGGAAATAAAGGAGACAGGAGTCCCTGAAGTTTAAGAACTCCTGTCGCTCTCCTGTGAAGGGGTCAGGCAGAGGGATCTTAGGTTCTGTTTGATGCCTTGCGATAGTGATGGGTAGTGCTGAGGCTCCCTGGATAAGCTGCTGAACCTCCTCCATCACAGTTGTCAGTTGCTCTTGGATTTGCGCTGCAGCGGCTGCTGGTATATCTGGGCGTCGTTGGAACAGCAGGTTAACGGCTCCCGTTAATTCACTCAGCTGCTGCTGGATATTGTCCATGGCAACTGTTAGTTGGGCCCACTGTTCTGTAATGCAAGGCACCAACAAACAGACCAGTGATGAAAGCAAAAAGGTGTTTATTCACCAGAAACATAAACGTCCAGGACACTTGCTGGTAACAAGGAATAATAACAAAAACCAGGCAAGGAGATTCCAGGAATAGTCCCAACCTGTGCTGAATGATGCTGTGCACTTGGCAGTCGAGTCACTCCAGATCTTGGGTCCGTTGCAAAGGACAAAGTTCCTGGCAGTCTTCAGTCACTAGCAGTTGTGACCTATACCTGGTTGAGGGAAAATAACAGTGGGCACTGATCACCCTGAGAGACCTCCTTTTAAATGCCTGCTGACCAATCCCAGGGTGCCAAGTGTCCACTACCATAGGTGAACAAATTGCCCTGCACCTGAGTACATGGCCTAAGGCAATCACAAGTTGATTAACCCATGGCTGGCTCCCTAATCCACTTTGCTCTTGTGAGTCAGTATATTATGCGCCACTGGTCGACGAAGCGCATAAGAAGCGCGTACTCGCGACCGTGTATCTCTTTGCGAACCTGCCCTCGTGCGTACGCACGGACGCATGATTGACTCAGCGCGAGTATGCGAGCGCGTGGACCCAGATGCGGAAACGGAAGTCGCAGGAGACACCGGAGACAACCCTGGCCGCGGCGTCTTGTCACTCGCCTGGCCACTCTGTCCCCGGGACTCCGACGGTCCTCCCCTCCGATGTCCACGCGAACGCATCCCCGCACTGGTTCGCAAAGGGGTCAGCGCTGGTGCATCAGAGACACGCATAACCTGTCCCGCAACTCCACGAGGACCCCTCTTGGTTCCCCTGGAGTGCAAAGCAGGTGAGGATCTTACACGAATATGGTTATATGAACATTAAAAAAAAGTTATGGCTGTTGGAATGTGGAGAGTTAAAAAACAAAAATATAACAATGAACATTGGCCTGGTACTTAAGGGGTTAAGAGAGGTTTTCCAAGATTTAGATTTTGATGACCATTTCCTCAGAGAACCTTGAAAAGTAACAGATACAGTATGTCAGTGGAACTTATCAGTTTTCATTGTATTCTGGCTATTGACTGTTTTAGGGGCTCTGGAGTTTTCCTGAAATGCTTTTATAGAACAATATTCTTTCTATTTTATTTAACTTTGTTGCATAAGTTATACTTGAAGTATATCTGTATTTTATCCTATTCCACTCACCCTTTTAACCCCTATTTAAATTGCACTAAACTGAAATTTTAAATATCCAATATGTTTATCTGTGCTGAAATGAGGCTAGAAAAATGCAGCCGCATGTTTTGTATTCTGTCATTACATTTTTTTCCTACTCATATCGTGCTCAAAATAAAAAGATGCCATAATCTGAAATTATGTGTTTCTGTTTTCTACTTACAGCCAAACCGGTCAGCGGATATAAAAAATGTATATGTTGTCCAGTTTTTTATTACTTAAATTTTTAGTGAAAAGTTTGTCACAATTCATAAATATCCTTTCATAATGTAGAATATATATTTTGTTCATAACTGCCATCTTAAAGGCAAAGAAGAATCTAGAAAAGAATACATTATGAGAATAGGAGAAGTAACAATATAGCTAATAGTAGATTAGCATTTATTTGTGTATCTTTCCCACATCATCTATTCCTTCTCCAGTGGCGTATATGTAGAAAATTGGGGGCTCCCTAAGTAAAAATCTAAATTTCCCACTATTACGATAGCCTGTTTTGTTGACCAGGATCAAAGGCCTTTTTGCTTTTCTACTTCTCCATGTCCTTTCTATGACCCTTGGGCAGTTCCTCTAGACGGGAGAGTCCTTCACCGATTGTCACTACACAATAGCAAAGGGTATTGAACTAATTAGGACTGGGGCTATATTCTCTCAGGGTTTCATAGTAATCACATAGTTTGGCTCTATGTGGTACCTTCATGGGGAAATTTGTCCAAGGATTATACAAAGGGAAAGAAACACAAAGTCCTTCAGTCCTGGATGGTAAAACCCAGAATCATACTGTAAAGCCTTTTTGAATGTTGCTTTAAGGCCCACTTTTGCCGATTAGGGCAAATAAAATCTGACAGAGCACAAAATCCAGTGTCCACAGAGCCTTACCTTGTACTGGATATTAGTATGCAAACAAATTTACTAATTCTCTAGACAACTCTGGGTACACAAAAAAAAAAATTTACTTGGAGAGCAATCACATCACCTTTCCCTTCCACCCCTCAGTGTTTAATTACAACTAGTGATGAGTGAAGTTTTCAAAAATTTTATTCGGCTGCTTCACCGAACTTCAAAAAGAAATTTAATTTGTTATGAATTACTTTGTAATGAGTCTCATTCTATTATATGGCGTGAGCACAGTGCCTTCCCCCCCCCCCCCCCCCCGGCATTAAACCCCTCAGATGCTGCGTTAACAGCCTATGAGGGGGTTAATCTAGGGGTTAAAACAGAAAAATATACACTCACCGCATCCATTTCATAGTCGAGAGGCTGTCATAGCCATCTTTATTGAACAAACTGTGCCAATTCTCACATGCGCTGACATGATAACGACACTGATCATGACACAGTGTCTGCCCACCGTCGTGACGTCACATGTCAGCGCACATAAGAATTGGCGCATTTTATTTAATCAAGATGGCCTTGATGGCCTTTCCACAATCAAATGGATGAGGTGAGTATGTATTTTTTTTATGTTTTTTATCGGCATTTCAGGAAAAATTGATTTGTTACCCCATGAAGTGCCAAGAAATCAGGATTTGTGGCAAATCAAATTTTTCCTGAAATTTGGATCGACTTCCAAGGAGGAGGAAGCTGAACAGTAAAATGTACGTCGGGGTGGAGGCACACTGGTCTGTATTTTGACTATAATTTTGGGCTGTGAAACCACTATTGGATTTTATGTATTGCTGCTTTCATTGTCTATTGTCTTGGGACTTATATATCCTTTTTTGTTAGCACTATGCACTTTATACTTAACCTAATTTTGCTTACCCATTAAGTGTGACGATTGATTTGAACGCTCTATTAAGATCAATTAAGCCCTCTTGATATATGAAATTTATTTACTACATGACCACTGTGCCCTCCTTTCTATTTATGTGCATGCCGCTGTTGTGATTGATTTTATATGTTTATATCTTGATGTAAATTTATAAATATATTGTTATTCAGTATCTGTTTATGATTTTTTGTGGGAGATTTATATTTTGGTTTGGTGTATATAATTCTACTTAGCCCCACACTACTCCACCAGCAGTTATCGGCTGGTGGTTTGTATGTTTTTGGGGGGAGCTCAACACTAGTGGCAACATCTGACTAGAAGGTCAACTTCTCATGTGAATCTATTATGGAGAACACAACATATTTTAAGAACCAATATTATTACATGTGAACTTGTACAAATGACCACAAAATTAAAAAACATTGGGGGAGATTTATTAAGACCAGAGCTTTCTGCACCAGTCTTGATATCCCCTGTGCTGTTTGAGGATGCACTTAAATTTAGCACATCCTTAGGCAGTCCTTTTCACCTAAACTGAAATCTATGACAGCTCAGGGCTGGCTTCTTTGCACAAGAAAACTGGTGTAAATGAAGATAAATTTGTCTCAGATGTTGGCAACGCCCCTTTCCAGCCCCTTCCCTTTGAAAAAGTGGCGAGGGTGGCGTAAAAAGAGGCACTTTCAACTTTTTTCCCAAAAAAATGCATTTAAAAAGTCAAACACACAGCTCGAGACTTTTTAAAGCCCCTTTTTTGCGCAAGGGAGATGGTAAATCTCCCCCATTATTCTGGTGAACATTTTCCAGGCTCCTGATAATGATGACTGGGGCAAATATGTCAGCCCCATTTACTGAAAAAATCAGCAATAAGAAAAGAAAAACTGTCCCCAAAGGTCAATATATATACAATCAGTGATCAGCTGTTCACTGTAGACTTTGGCGCTGGAACTAGCAATTCAAATAAAACAGGAAGCAGACAGCTCAGTTTAAAGTGTAGTGGCCATGCTGGGTTACTACAGCACAGCTGCCATTCACTTTACCGATTGCTGAGCTGCAGTAACCCGGCATGGCCACTATAGTTTGAATGGAGCTGTGCTTCCTGTTCCATTCAAAGTGCTAGCCAATGCTGGAGGCTCCAGGACACTGTTGATCATGGGGGTGCAGTGTTGGACCCCCACCAATCTTATATTGATGCCCTATAGTGAGGAGAGGTCATTAATATCAGGAGCCTGGAAAACCCCTTTAAGCTATACAACATACCATTACATTATGATGTCAAAAAAGGCATTATTAACCTAAAACATTATCTAATACTCTATACTAGTTCATCAACCATTTTAGGTGCAGGATTCTATTACCTAATTTAGTGTACAATGTTTTTAGAGGTCGCTGTCAGCTACAGGTTTTGTCTAGCTTATAGATGACCAGTGTAACACCATATAGGGTCCCCAGATGCACATTACATTGTATCCTCTGTATGTGGCGGGGAGCTTGCAGTACAAACATAGTCGCTCTCCATTATAGTCTACGGCAGATTGAGAAACATCTAGTAATTGTATGGAGTTAGGCCGAGTTCACATCTGTGTTGTGAACTCCGGCACTCTGATATGGTCACTGCATCCTCCATATATGTCGGCTTTTGGCTACACAAAAAATACCACACTCAGCAAGGATATATGCCCGGAGAGAAGAAGTATTCCTGCCAGATCCCATTACAGTAAATGGGGATCCAGTGGTGCACGGTGGCTTCTGTCTACGCCAAAACAGACTGCCAGAGTTCACAGCGCATATGTGAATACGGCCTTCTCTGTATGTATTGTTCTTTAATGTTAATCAGACACCACTTTTTATCTCAATGTCTGTACCATGCTCAGATAACATCTTCCTTAGGCCTCTTGCACACGAACATATTTTCTTTCCGTGTCCTTTCCATTTTTTTATCGGTCCGCAAAAAAAAAAACCGAAGGTACTTCGTGTGCATTCCGTTTCTGTATTTCGCATTACGGACAAGGATAGTACTGTTCTATTAGGGGGCCAGCTGTTCCATTCCGCAAAATACGGAATGCACACGGATGTGCAGCGTCCCACTCAGGACATGTGGGAACTGCAAAATTACTGTGAAACGGCATTATCCTACTGCATGTCATTTTGTATTGCAACACCTGTTGTATCCCTGTTCATAGGCTGGTCTGGTGTAATTTATACATCCCACCACTAGATGGGGATAGCATTTAGGTCATATAAATACTTAGGTCAGACCTAGTAGTGGTTATTGGTTGTAGTAGTAAGAGGAAGGAGGTTAGTGAGAAGTAGAGCCAGTTGTAAAACTGAGGCTACACACCAAGGATTAGTGGGTGAAGCTAGATACAGAAATGAGGTAGAGCCAAGGTATGAGGTGCAGGAGAGCGTTTTCCTCCTGTGACCCTCTTAGATCCTAGATCCTATAACCAGAGGATAGCGTTTTCGTCCCTGGAAGAAGATAACCAAGCTAAAGAGAGACATCGGTGATAACAGCCATTACTAAAGGCTTAATGGGCACCTTTGCACATGGTGGAGGACAATCTAGCTACAGGCAGCCTCACCATACATTGAAGAATACAGATTAGCTACCTGTTCAAGGGCTTGGAAGATACAGAAACAAAAGGACTAAGCATACCAAATAAGCATCACAGGCAACCTCACCAAATTACTCTGGTTTACTAGGGACCTGAAGCAAAGTCACCTACCAGAAAAACTTATACAGAACCTTCAAGCTAAGCTAAACCCAGCCAAACCTATTAACAGTGGATCAACAGAATTCCTCTAAATTGCTAAAGACTGTATTCTGTCTGG
This sequence comes from Bufo bufo, assembly GCF_905171765.1. Taxonomy (NCBI): domain Eukaryota; kingdom Metazoa; phylum Chordata; class Amphibia; order Anura; family Bufonidae; genus Bufo; species Bufo bufo. Next base: position 65,956,098 of record NC_053395.1, on the reverse strand, counting down.
ATGTATATGCCGCAACTGGAACCAACATCAGTAAAGTTGTGAGTTGTATCCTACCACTGTCTACTTCATTCTTACCACTGGTTGTACCACCATTAACGGTACTGGCGTCGCGACAGGTACCACCAAGGGACCCAGCCGCCACAAGCACCCTAAACACCACTGCCATCAAGGGCACCTCAACCTCCATCTAGGCTGGTGCTTCCCTACCACAGAGTGTGCCCCGGAGGATTTCGTGCTGTCTTCCTCAACACTGTGCTGCCAGCCCAGGGAGGCTTTCTGCTAACCGTGAGTGAACCGATGAACTGTGTTATTATTTGGCCCCTCATCGGTCCACCGTGCACCTCACGTGTTGCCCCTGCGGTTCTGGCTGCAGATGTCATCGATATTTTTTGCCAATCCGTTTTTTGCAGACCGCAAAATACATATGGTCGTGTGCAAGAGGCCTTACACTCTGTTTTCAGTGTTTTTAAAGATTGAAAAAATTTACTTAAATTTCAAGCGTTTTTCATAGAGAATTTTTCAGCTGAAACGCCACGACAAACACAGCAAAACACTTTGTGTGATTTCAGCCTAACAGTGCTCTTATCCAGCATATCCAAGCATCAGAGATGATTGTTGTGATACTTTCTGATAAGCCATAGGCTGCCAAGGGTGAGAAGAATTTAATCTGCATGCAGCCGCAGGAGCATGTTAACGAGACCTTACTGCGAACTTAATTAAGAGGAGAGGTTAGTTGTCTCAGGTGCTTTAGGCAGTTACGGACCACCAATTGACTACATATGTTCGGGCAGTCTACATGTGTTTGTTTTTTACCATCCCTGCCTTTTCTGTTTATATACACTCACCTAAAGAATTATTAGGAACACCATACTAATACGGTGTTGGACCCCCTTTTGCCTTCAGAACTGCCTTAATTCTACGTGGCATTGATTCAACAAGGTGCTGATAGCAATCTTTAGAAATGTTGGCCCATATTGATAGGATAGCATCTTGCAGTTGATGGAGATTTGAGGGATGCACATCCAGGGCACGAAGTTCCCGTTCCACTACATCCCAAAGATGCTCTATTGGGTTGAGATCTGGTGACTGTGGGGGCCATTTTAGTACAGTGAACTCATTGTCATGTTCAAGAAACCAATTTGAAATGATTCGAGCTTTGTGACATGGTGCATTATCCTGCTGGAAGTAGCCATCAGAGGATGGATACATGTTCTCATTCTGTTTACGCCAAATTCGGACTCTACCATTTGAATGTCTCAACAGAAATCGAGACTCATCAGACCAGGCAACATTTTTCCAGTCTTTAACAGTCCAATTTTGGTGAGCTCATGCAAATTGTAGCCTCTTTTTCCTATTTGTAGTGGAGATGAGTGGTACCCGGTGGGGTCTTCTGCTGTTGTAGCCCATCCGCCTCAAGGTTGTGCGTGTTGTGGCTTCACAAATGCTTTGCTGCATACCTCGGTTGTAACGAGTTATTATTATGGTTATTTCAGTCAACGTTGCTCTTCTATCAGCTTGAATCAGTCGGCCACCTTCTCTTCGGACCTCTAGCATCCACAAGGCATTTTTGCCCACAGGTCTGCCGCATACTGGATGTTTTTCCCTTTTCACACCATTCTTTGTAAACCCTAGAAATGGTTGTGCGTGAAAATCCCAGTAACTGAGCAGATTGTGATATACTCAGACCGGCCCGTCTGGCACCAACAACCATGCCACGCTCAAAATTGCTTAAATCACCTTTCTTTCCCATTCTGACATTCAGTTTGGAGTTCAGGAGATTGTCTTGACCAGGACCACCCCCCTAAATGCATTGAAGCAACTGCCATGTGATTGGTTGACTAGATAATTGCATTAATGAGAAATAGAACAGGTGTTCCTAATAATTCTTTAGGTGAGTGTATATAGATCAGGAAGTGGCAGTCCTGCTTCCTGCTCTGATCCCAGCGATCATGTGATCATTGGGGGCTAGTTAAGTGGATGTGCAGCTGGTTCTAAGCAGACCGAAATCATCTCTGCAGTAAGGCTCAATAACCTTGTAAACATCAGGGGGCTGTTTTTCCCCTGTAATTGAGGCAAATATGTCAGCCCCAGTTACAGAAGAAATCATCAATAAGAACAGAAAAACTGTTCCAAATGTCTTGTAATGTAAAAATATATTTAAAAAAAAGACAGAAAGAATTTTTTTTTAAATATAGAAAAAATACACTACCACTAGATTCTAGGCTTGTCCCAAACAACTGTAAACTGTACATTCCCAATATCAAAATAGCCATAACAGAAAAGGGGCACAATTTCAAAAATATTAATAAATTTTTTTAGCTGCATGTTGTACTATTTAAAAATGTATAAACTATATTTTTCCTTTTTTACATTTTCCAGGTTTTAAAAAAAATAGCAAAATAAAATGATATAAGAATAAATTCCCATGTATTATCAAAAAATTATTAAATATTCAGAAACAGTTACGGGTTGGAAGACACATGTACTAAAAATGGAAAATGCATCTGGTCAGGAAGGTGGGGTAAATGGTCTGGTCTTGAACTAGTTGATCTAAACTGCAGGACTCACTCTGAGCTTGCTGTCACTGGGCTTATTGCAAAGTGGTTTGGGAATAATTGGAATTAAAATTAGAGTTAAAGGGAATGTGTCATAAGAAAATGACCTATTGTTTAAATCACATTTTATGTTTAACACATTTTTAAACAATTTTGATATTTTAAATTTTTCATCACAATATATGTATGTTTAAACAAAAACTATAAAATCCAGCAGTTTTCAGGATCCTTCTCCTTTTTTTAATGTTAAAAAAAGGCCAATTTCCCCAGATTGGGCATCCACTTGGCAAATGAGATTCAATGTGAATAAATGTAAAGTTATACATCTAATATTCACCATGCAACATATGTCCTAGGGGGAGTAAAAATAGGAGAATCATTTGTTAAGGAGGATCTGGGTGTACTTGTAGATGATGGGGTAAATTATAGCATAACATGTTAATCAGCTTCTCCTAAGGCCAACAGAATACTGTCATGTATTGAAAGAAGCATGGACTTGTGAAACAGGGACGTAATGTTACCACTTTACAAAGCTTTGGTGTGGCCTCATCTGGAGTATGCAGTTCGGTTCTAGGGATTCGTTCATAGGAAGGATGCCCTGAAGCTAGTAAGAGTACAAAGAAGAGCAACTAAACTGATAAGAGGCATGGAGATCTTTGTTATGAAGATAGTTAAAAAAAAAAAATTACATTTATTTAGTTTTGAGAAAAGCCGTCTAAGATATAATTAACTTACAGTTGCAAGAAAAAGTATGTGAACCCTTTGGAATGATATGGATTTCTGCACAAATTGGTCATAATATGTGATGTTCCACAGCAATACTGGCAAAATATTCTGTGGACAGATGAAACCAAAATTGAGTTGTTTGGAAGAAACAAAGAGAGGCACAGCACACCAACATCAAAACCTCATCCCAACTGTGAAGTATGGTGGGGGGGGCATCATGGTTTGGGGCTGCTTTGCTGCGTCAGGGCCTGAAGGGTTGCTATCATTGAAGGAAAAATGAATTCCTAAGTTTATCAAGACATTTTGCAGAATAACTTAAGGCCATCTGTCCACCAGCTGAAGCTCAACAGAAAATGGGTGTTGCAACAGGACAACGACCCAAATCATACAAGTAAATCAACAACAGAATGGCTTAAACAGAAGAAAATACGCCTTCTGGAGTGGTCCAGTCAGAGTAATGACCTCAACCCGATTGAGATTCTGTGGCATGACCTCAAGAAAGCAATTCAAACCAGACATCCCAACAATATTGCTGAACTGAAACAGTTCTGTAAAGAGGAATGGTCAAGAATTACTCATGACCGTTGTGCGCGTCTGATCTGCAACTACAGGAAACGTTTGGTTGAAGTTTTTGCTGCCAAAAGAGGTTCAACCAGTTAATAAATCCAAGGGTTCACATACTTTTTCCACCTGCACTGTGAATGTTTACATGGTGTGTTCAATAAAAACATGGTAACATTTAATTCTTTGTGTGTTATTAGTTTAAGCAGACTGTGATTGTCTATTGTTGTGACTTAGATGAATATCAGATCACATTTTATGACCAATTTGTGCAGAAATCCATATCATTCCAAAGGGTTCACATACTTTTTCTTGCAACTGTATATAAATATAGAAATGGCCCAAACAAAAAATATGGTGAAAATCTCTTGAATGTAAAGTCACCTCAAAATACAAGGGGGCACGGCTTGCATCTGGAGAAGAAAAAGTTCAGTCTCCAGAGGCAACAAGGCTTCTTTACCATAAGAACTATAAATCTGTGGAATAGTCTAGGTTAGGAAGTGGTCACAACAGGCACAGTGGACATTTATGAAAAAGGCTTAGATTACTTCTTAGAACAAGACAACATTAATAATTATACTGTATAAAAAGTGGTGAATACTTGGTGGTTATCAGTATGCAGGAGGCACAGGAAGTGGTGGTGAGTGAAGTGCTGCGCTGGCTGTACTCACTGCTCCCTGGTATTCTTCTGGACCCCATTCTGAACTACATTCTGTCTGCATACATCTTCAGTAGGTAGTGCATGTAGGCGCGAACTATGACCTGACACTGTGCGGCTTCAGGTCACATTGCAGCATAAGGCCTGGAAGAAGACCAAAGAGTGGTGAGTGTAGGAAGAGCACACTACCCTGAGCAGGAGTGGTAAGTTAATTTATTAATTTTTTTGTCTGATCTAGCTTGGGCATCTGAAATATAGAAATATAGGTATTGTGCATATAAAATGAATACGGCTAATATAAGCATATATGTTAAAGTAGAAATATGATGGTTCTGCTTGCTTGGGCATGGCCAGGATATCTTACTTCCAACTGCTTATAGAATCTTAACATATTTAATAGGTTTTTGAATTTTTTTGAGAAACCCTAGATAAACATGGTGACAGCATACAAATACCAAACAGAAGTTGTCCATGGCCTGCTTCAGACCATGGACCCCAACTCTGCAAGGCATCAGCGCTAACCATTGAAACTCTATATTAACAAACCAATCACTGTTTTTATACAAGTTTTAATTTTATTGATTTTAAAGTCAGCCATACACATAAGAATATCATTGGCTGCAATTCAATCACATCAACAACCCAACAGTCTCAACTGGCTGTTCAGGGAGACAGTTGAAAAAAAACCTCTCTGGGGCTTATGAAAAGTGACAAATGATTGGCAAAAACTTTGTCATGGACAGCCAAATTTGGCTAATCATGGGTGAAATGTTCAAAATTGGCAGATCAGATTTTCAGCATACAGAATTCTACTGTCCACCATTGTGAACCTTCAAGTTAATACTACAAACAATTGTCATCTCATTTATGAACAGTCTAACACATGTAATGGCCACCAAACATCCTTCAGAGTGCATTTGTAGATCCAACGAATGCATACTCAGATTTTCTAACAGATGAAAAGACTTACATTCTTCATTTTTGAGCAATCCGGTATTCCTTTTAGATTTTATTTTTTGTGCCGCTAAAGTTCTTATAGAGGTTCATAACTTTGATTTGCCTGGCCTAATGAAAGATGCTTTTCAACAAATAGATTTATAAACCAAGTCAGGTGAACATGATAATTTATTACTAGCTTCAAGCTTTAAAAAACCCTTGTAAGAAAGAGATTCCCAAAAGACTCATGAGGATAACATCTGCTGATGACAGATAGAAAGCAGGAGCTGACAATTTAGATGACAATTTCTTTGCCGTAGGCTACAGAAGTAGAAACTGACCCACATCAAAACTAATGTTAAAGGCTTCTCAAGGGCAAAACATGACAAAACACACAAAGAAACACTCAAAAACACTGTTTCTCAAGCATCTTTAATAAGAAATAAATATATTTAACTTTCCAAATAACTCGCACAGTTCAGTCATTTATTGATATACAGGTAGGAACAGATAATTTCTATCCCTACAATAAATAGTGGTTGTTATCACTAAGGAAGATATACTAAAGCAGTACTATCTAATATTTGAACTTGAGAAAGGTTGAGATGCTTGAGATAGGTTCCAGCAAGTGGACCGAAACGTCGCTGTCTGGTGAATATAAGGAAACTACTTTGATTTTACGCCCTTGATGTGCCGTGGATATTTTTTGTTTATTAATATTTAAACTAGAGATGAGCTAATCGAATCAGATCCGAATTTTAGGAAAAATTCGATTCGGCTAAAAGCCGAATTTCCTCGTGCTTCGTGTCAGCAAATCAATTTAACCTGAAATAGTATAAAAAAAAATAATAATAAAACTTACCTCCTCCATTTGCTCGCGACGGGCCACCAGCCTCCATATTGCTTGAATATCTCGGCCGAAATCCCGTGTGGCGCGAGATTACATCATCACGGCAGCCAGCATGATGACGTAATCTTGCGCCGCACAGGATTTCGGCAGAGATCTTCAAGCAAGATGGCTGCAGCCGGCCCGTCGTGAGCAAATTGAGGCAGTAAGTTTGATTTAATTTTTATTGTTAATTTTACACTCAGATGCCACGATCATATATGAACGCGGCATCTGAGGGGTACAATGTCATTGCATCCGCTACTTTAAAAAAAATGTGATTTGTGACGAATCAGCCGAATCAAACTTTTAAGAAATTCGCTCATCTCTAATTTGAATCCTATATATTAAAGATGAGAAGAGTCTCTTTACAGAGATCCGCTTTGTGCATAGAAGGATATGTGAAAAACACAAATGATGAATATAAACAGAGGAACTCCAGCATCCGATGAAAGACCATGAATACTTTATTGTACATCTTTAAAACCAAACAGGGAACAGCATGAACGCTTGAACACCTACACCTAACAGTGACATAGTATGTTCTATGATTGTGCAACTGTTTAGCAACCAATTACTGTGTCATGTGATTTAGTAATGAGCAACTATTGGTTATTTGTAATTTTAAATTGGTTCTCTATTTTCTGCATGATTTAATGCCTTGAGAAAGTTTCCTGTATGGTTTTAAAGATGCACAATGAAGTCTTCATGGGATTTTATCAGATGTTGGTGTACCTCTGTTGATTTTCATGTACACTATACATTGTATAATGGTATAAAATTACAAAAAGGTGTAAAAAATTATGGAAAAAATGAAGCATCATTCAAGTGTTGAACATATTGACGTCTTTAATCAGAAATTAAAAAAAAAATTGCAGTTTTCATTTTTCTAGAGGAGTTAAAGAAAGGAAAGCTCAGCCAGTTCTCCTGTTAGATAGTTTTAAAACATGAAATACAATACCAAAGTGTTATGAGGGGAAAGAAGTGGAGATTTTAGATCCAATTCACATAAATTGGTCCTCACATTCGAATCGGGTCCGAATAAATTCAAAAGTGCCCCAATTGCCCTGAAAAGTCATGCATAACACTCTGATGCCTCCTAAGACTGTATCCAAACCCTTTCAAGCTCTTTAATGCCAAGACAGCATTAGTAATGTCAAAGTGACAGTGACATATATAATTATGGGTAAACACATGATAGCCGGTGGCAACACATAGCCCTATTTAACCCTTTCAGGCCTGGATGTTTTTTACGTTTTTTGCATTTACATTTTTCACTCCCTGTCTTTCTGGGGCCATAACTTTCTTATTTTTCCGTTCACGTAGCCATATGAGGGCTTGTTTTTTGCAGGCGGGACAAGTTGCACTTTCTAATTCCACCATTTATTATTGCATACGATATAGTATTTGGAAGCTGTAAAAAAATTCTAAATGGAGTAAAATTGGGGAAAAAAAAACACAATTTTGCAACAGTTTTATAGGTTTTGTTTTTACGTCATTCCTTATATCCTGAGGGATCTCCTCCCAGTCCTGGACTAAAGCATCTGCCAACTCCTGGACAGTCTGTGGTGCAACGTGACGTTGGTGGATAGAGAGAGACATGATGTCCCAGATGTGCTCAATTGGATTCAGGTCTAGGGAACGGGCGGGCCAGTCCATAGCATCAATGCCTTCGTCTTGCAGGAACTGCTGACACACTCCAGCCACATGAGGTCTAGCATTGTCTTGCATTAGGAGGAACCCAGGGCCAACCGCACCAGCATATGGTCTCACAAGGGGTCTGAGGATCTCATCTCGGTACCTAATGGCAGTCAGACTACCTCTGGTAAGCACATGGAGGGCTGTGCGGCCCTCCAAAGAAATGCCACCCCACACCATTACTGACCCAATGCCAAACCGGTCATGCTGGAGGATGTTGCAGGCAGCAGAACGTTCTCCACGGCGTCTCCAGACTCTGTCACGTCTGTCACATGTGCTCAGTGTGAACCTGCTTTCATCTGTGAAGAGCACAGGGCGCCAGTGGTGAATTTGCCAATCTTGGTGTTCTCTGGCAAATGCCAAACGTCCTGCACGGTGTTGGGCTGTAAGCACAACCCCCACCTGTGGACGTCGGGCCCTCATATCACCCTCATGGAGTCTGTTTCTGACCGTTTGAGCAGACACATGCACATTTGTGGCCTGCTGGAGGTCATTTTGCAGGGCTCTGGCAGTGCTCCTCCTGTTCCTCCTTGCACAAAGGCGGAGGTAGCGGTCCTGCTGCTGGGTTGTTGCCCTCCTACGGCCTCCTCCACGTCTCCTGATGTACTGGCCTGTCTCCTGGTAGCGCCTCCATGCTCTGGACACTACGCTGACAGACACAGCAAACCTTCTTGCCACAGCTCGCATTGATGTGCCATCCTGGATAAGCTGCACTACCTGAGCCACTTGTGCGGGTTGTAGACTCCGTCTCATGCTACCACTAGAGTGAAAGCACCGCCAGCATTCAAAAGTGACTAAAACATCAGCCAGGAAGCATAGGAACTGAGAAGTGGTCTGTGGTAACCACCTGCAGAACCACTCCTTTATTGGGGGTGTCTTGCTAAATGCCTATAATTTCCACCTGTTGGCTATCCCATTTGCACAACAGCATGTGAAATTGATTGTCACTCAGGAACTCCATAGGAACTAATATGCAGCAGCCTCCTGTTATACGGAGGACAGGGCTGATGCACACTACATCCGGCTCCCCCTGATCCTTGCTGTAGGGGTTTCAGTACGACCAAATGCCATAGCCACGTTTAACCATGGCATCTGAAGGGTTAAAAGCAGTAATGCCAGTCGCGGACATTAGCCATGTGAGTCTGCTGTATGGTATAAGTACAGCACTGGTTGGGAAGGATTAAAAATTTAATAATCAGGATGTCACAGTCGTTACCTTTGACTGTGACCTTCCGTTCTTGCTCATTCGGCGCTCCTCGCTGAAGTTCTGTTCCTGTGTCTTTTGTGGTTCTTTATGGGTTAACTCCTCTGTGTGCCTATTAGGAGTTAATCCTCTGTCTGCTCCATGGGTGTGGTCTCTCTGCTGCACCCATGGAACCTGTATATAAGGCTGAGGTTTCCTCAGTTCTGTGTCAGCTCTCCTGGTGTGTGTTGTCTGTCCTGTTACTGGTTTGTACTCTCTCCCATGCTGCTGACCCATGGGATCTGTGTCTGTCTGTCTGTGCTCTGTGAGTTTCCCTACTTGTTCATTTGCGTCCTTTTTCCTGTCTTTCTGTTCTGCCAGTTATGTTTTAGTTACTTTGTGTTTATTCTGATGTCTGTGTTCAGCAAGCCTTTGCAGCAGAGTGGCATGACAAGGCCATGCAGATTACAACTGGTGGAGCAAGTCCTTCTCTGCTCATTGCCACTCCTGCTCCCTTGCGTGAACTCCTGTTTGTATTATTAGTTGCCCTGTTTTGTATTCATATGTCTGTGTTCAGCAAGCCTTTGCAGCAGAGTGGCATGACAAGGCCATGCAGTTTACTACTGGTGGAGCAAGTCCTTCTCTGCTCATTGCCACTCCTGCTCCCTTGCATGAACTCCTGCTTGTGTTATTATTTGCCCTGTTTTGTATTTACCTGTCTGTTATGTTTGCCTATGTGCCGTCGGTACCTTCTGGTACCTGTTGTCCATTCGCTCCTGCTGTCACTGTCTAGGTCACGCTCCAGAGTGGACCCTGGCAACTTCCTGCAGCTAAGTCTAACCCTACCATCTAGGGCTCTAGTGAAAACCAGGAGTTGCTTAGTTACGCCCCTCTGGAGTATTACTAGACAGTGGCACAGTGGGGGTTTTCTCCCACTGTGCTGACGGTACATAGAGCTCATGTTTTATCTGTGCTGCTTTCCATGTTTCTGTTTGTGCAATAAACTCTTATGTATCTGTACCTGATTTCCATTTGTTTATTGCATGACGACGCAGTGGTCTCTCCTGGGACCTCCAACTCGTGACACAGGACGTGTTCACAGCAGGAACAGTGGACAGTTTTAAAAAGGGTTTAGATGAATTCTTAAAAGTAAACAATAATGCTTATGAAAACGTGTAGAAAGTCTCACTTCTTTCTGGGATTCGTGTCCACACCTATCCCTTGGTTGAACTTGATAGACTTATATCTTTTTTAAACCGTATTAACTATGTAACTACACTGAATAAAAATATAAATGCAACACTTTTGGTTTTGCTCCCATTTTGCATGAGCTGAACTCAAAGTTCTGAAACATTTTCTACATACACAAAAGACCCATTACTCTCAAATATTGTTCACAAATCTGTCTAAATCTGTGTTAGTGAGCACTTCTCCTTTGCCGAGATAATCCATCCCACCTCACAGGTGTGGCATATCAAGGTGCTGATTAGACAGCATGAATATTAGACTTAGACTGCCCACAATAAAAAACCACTCTGAAATGTGCAGTTTGATCACACAGCACAATGCCACAGATGTCGCAATGTTTTAGGGAGCGTGCAATTGGCATGCTGACTGCAGCAATGTCTACTAGAGCTGTTGCCCATGCAATGAATGTTTATTTCTCTACCATAAGCCATATCCAAGGGCGTTTCAGAGAATTTGGCAGTGCATCCAACCACAGACCACGTGTTACCACAACAGCCCAGGACCTCCACATCCAGCACGTTCACCTCCATGATCGTCTGAGATCAGCCACCCGGACAGCTGCAGCAAAAATCGGTTTGCATAACCAAAGAATTTAGGCACAAACTGTCAGAAACCGTCTCAGGGAATCTCATCATCATCATTGGGGTCTGGACCTGACTGCAGTTCATCATCGTAACCGACTTGAGTGGGCAAATGCTCACATTCGATGGCATCTGGCACATTGGAGAGGCATTCTGTTCACAGATGAGTCCCGGTTTTCACTGTTCAGGGCAGATGGCAGACAGCGGGTGTGATGTCATGTGGGTGAGCGGTTTGCTGACGTTAACGTGGATCGAGTGGCCCATGGTGGCTGTGGGGCTATGGTATGGGCAGGGGTATGTTATGGACAACAAAAACAGGTGCATTTTATTGATGGCATTTTGAATGCACAGAGATACCATGATGAGATCCTGAGGTCTATTGTTGTGCCATTCATCCACAACCATCAACTCAGGTTGCAGCATGATATTGCAAGGATCTGTACACAATTCCTGGAAGCTGAAAACATCCCAGTTCTTGCATGGTCAGCATACTCACCAGACATGTCACCCACTGAGCATGTTTGGGATGCTCTATATCGGCATATACGACATTGTGTTCCAGTTCCTGGCAATATTCTGCAACTTCGCACAACTATTGAAGAGGAGTGGACCAACATTCCACAGACCACAATCAACTCTATGTGACGGAGATGTGTTGCATAGTGTTGAGTGCGAATATTCGAATAGCGAATTTTTTTGCGAATATCAGCACTTCGCTAATTTGTGAATATTTCGAATACAATGCTATAAATTCGCTATTTTGAATATAATTTTTTATTTTTTTTAATTATATTTTTTTCTTTCCCACTTCCCAAAAGTAGTTCTTACCTGTCCTTAGGATTCCTGGCTTCCTGGCTGCTCCAGTCAGTGCCCGTTGCCGCTTCTGCCGACTTCCATGCTCATGGAGCGTCCCCATCACCATGGGAACGCCTCCATACTAGAATGTACTGTCGGATTTGAGAATTACGTTGAAATCGCAATGCGATTAATATAACTTGAAGTAATCGCATTGCGATTTCAACTTAGCACTGCTATATTCCATATTCGTTAATTCTAGCCTAGAATTAACGGTTAACGAACGAATATGGAATATAGCAGTGCTAAGTTGAAATCGCAATGCGATTAATATAACTTGAAGTAATCGCATTACGATTTCAACTTAGACCTGGTTTACTATGGTTGGCTTGGTAGAATTGTATTCGTCATATTCCTCAAAACGAAGTTAACGAAATATTCTCCATCTTCGTTTTAGCTCCATATTCGTCAACTTCGCTAATTCTAGCAATCAAAAAGGAAGGTTGACTATAGAAACAGCTGTGTTTAATTCGCTATGCGATTATATTACTTTGCTTGTTTTTTAAATAAATAGAATCATTATAATAATCAAGTATTCTATTTATTTTAATTACGTAGTTGTCATTTTTGCATAATGCGATTGTAACTTTAATATGGTGTCAGGTAAATAAATTGTTGGAGGGCACTCAATTACCTGAAAACATCCAGCAGGGTATCAGTAAACCTATTTATTGCACATAAAATAATCGCAGCAATAATCACATAAAATATTCACATAAAATATTCACATAAAAACACACAATCTATAAAACTATGTACGCATATAAAGGATGCACCTGTTGGACCCTACTATATTATCACATAGGAATATCGATGCGCAAATGGCCATAAATCCAATTGGTGGACTCGATTTAATATGGTGTTAAGCTAACTTTTGTGGAGCATTATACATAGAAAGATAAATCGCCTTGCTCGATAATTACATAGTTGTCATTATCGCGTAATGCGATTGTAACTTTAATATGGTGTTAAGCTAACTTTTGTGGAGCATTAAAACATAGGGAGATAAATCGCCTTACTCGATAATTACGTAGTTGTCATTATCGCGTAATGCGATTGTAACTTTAATATGGTGTTAAGCTAACTTTTGTGGAGCATTATACATAGAAAGATAAATCTCCTTACTCGATAATTACGCGAAATCGAATATGGCACCTCTAGCGAGCTCAACACTATCGTTAACTCCGTTAATTCTAGCAAGCTGACCCATTAGAAACACAGCTTTAAGTTGAAATCGCAATGCGATTAATATGACTTAAAGTAATCGCATTGCGATTTCAACTTAAAGCTGTATTTCTAATGGGTCAGCTTGCTAGAATTAACGAAGTTAACGAATATGGAATATAGCAGTGCTAAGTTGAAATCGCAATTCGATTAATATAACGAAGTAATCGCATTGCGATTTCAACTTAGACCTGGTTTACTATGGTTGGCTTGGTAGAATTAGCGAAGATGACGAATATGACGAATGTATTCGTCATATTCCTCATAACGAAGATAACGAAGTATTCTCCATCTTCGTTTTAGCTCCATATTCGTCAACTTCGCTAATTCTAGCAATCAAATAGGAAAGTTGACTAGAGACAGCTAAGTTTTAATTCGCTATGCGATAATATTACTTTGCTTTTTTTTATTAAATAGAATCATTATAATACTTCATAATTAGTATAATTATTCTATTTATAAAAAAATAAAAAAAGCAAAGTAATATAATCGCATAGCGAATTAAACACAGCTGTCTCTATAGTCAACTTTCCTATTTGATTGCTAGAATTAGCGAAGTTGACGAATATGGAGTTAAAACGAAGATGGAGAATATTTTGTTATCTTAGTTTTGAGGAATATGACGAATACATTAATCATATTCGTCATCTTCGCTAATTGTAGATATCAAACCAATAGGACAGTTGCATTAAGTTAAAATCGCAATACGCGATTATTTAAATCGCATATTAATCGCGATAACTATAATAATGACGAATATTCGATTTCGACGAATATTGTAGCGAATATTCACGAATTTCGTCAAAATCGAATATGGCACCTCCCGCTCAACACTAGTGTTGTACTGCGAGTGGCAAAAGTTGACCACACCAGATACTGACTGGTTTTCTGACCGCCCCCCCCCCCTCCCAGTAAGGCAAAACTGTGCACATTTCAGAGATGACTTTTATTGTGGGCAGTCTAAGGCACCCCTGTGCAATATTCATTCTGTCTAATCAGCACCTTGATATGCCACACCTGTGAGATGGGATGGATTATCTCGGCAAAGGAGAAGTGCTCACTAACACAGATTTAGACAGATTTATGAACAATATTTGAGAGTAATGGGTCTTTTGTGTATGTAGAAAATGTTTCAGATCTTTGAGTTCAGCTCATGCAAAATGGGAGCAAAACCGAAAGTGTTGCGTTAATATTTTTATTCAGTGTATGTAGCACTGCACTGTTAGTTTTTTATTTTTATTAAAAAACTGTCCTATCCTGCAAAATTGTGGCGATTTGTCAAAAATGAAAAGATTGCAAAGGTTTCAGATTCGCTAGAATCCGGATTTGGGGGGAAATTCAAATGAATGAATTTAATTAATTAAAAATTGATTTGTTCATCACTAGAAAGTAGTTGCCCATGAAAATTAGCTGGTTTGCTGTTTTAATTTTCCACAGGGCCTCAGAAAAAAAAGAGGGGGAATCTGGGCAACTAGTCCATGTTTCCTTTGCACTATACTTGATCTCGGCCATTGTTCTCCCCAATACAGACAGGCATATGCAGGAAAGATAACTACAGCCTAATTCAGACAGCCATAATGTAGGCGTATCTTAGCATTCATATTTAGAGTTGAGCGAACACCTGGATGTTCGGGTTCGAGAAGTTCGACCGAACTTCCCGTAAATGTTCGGGTTCGGGATCCGAACCCGATCCGAACTTCGTCCCGAACCCGAACCCCATTGAAGTCAATGGGGACCCGAACTTTTGGGCACTAAAAAGGCTGTAAAACAGCCCAGGAAAGAGCTAGAGGGCTGCAAAAGGCAGCAACATGTAGGTAAATCCCCTGCAAACAAATGTGGATAGGGAAATTAATTAAAATAAAAATAAAAAAAATAAAAATGAACCAATATCAATTGGACAGAGGTCCCATAGCAGAGAATCTGGCTTCACGTCACCCACCACTGGAACAGGCCACTGTCACACATTTAGGCCCAGGCACCCAGGCAGAGGAGAGAGGTCCCGTAACAGAGAATCTGGTCTTATGTCAGCGCAGAATCTGTATTCATGTCATAGCAGAGAATCAGGCTTCACGTCACCCACCACTGGAACAGGCCACTGTCACACATTTAGGCCCAGGCACCCAGGCAGAGGAGAGAGGTCCCGTAACAGAGAATCTGGCCTTATGTCAGCGCAGAATCTGTCTTCATGTCATAGCAGAGAATCAGGCTTCACGTCACCCACCACTGGAACAGGCCACTGTCACACATTTAGGCCCAGGCACCCAGGCAGAGGAGAGAGGTCCCGTAACAGAGAATCTGGCCTTATGTCAGCGCAGAATCTGTATTCATGTCATAGCAGAGAATCAGGCTTCACGTCACCCACCACTGGAACAGGCCACTGTCACACATTTAGGCCCCGGCACCCAGACAGAGGAGAGCGGTCCCGTAACAGAGAATCTGGCCTTATGTCAGCGCAGAATCTGTCTTCATGTCATAGCAGAGAATCAGGCTTCACGTCACCCACCACTGGAACAGGCCACTGTCACACATTTAGGCCCAGGCACCCAGGCAGAGGAGAGAGGTCCCGTAACAGAGAATCTGGCCTTATGTCAGTGCAGAATCTGTATTCATGTCATAGCAGAGAATCAGGCTTCACGTCACCCACCACTGGAACAGGCCACTGTCACACATTTAGGCCCCGGCACCCAGACAGAGGAGAGCGGTCCCGTAACAGAGAATCTGGCCTTATGTCAGCGCAGAATCTGTCTTCATGTCATAGCAGAGAATCAGGCTTCACGTCACCCACCACTGGAACAGGCCACTGTCACACATTTAGGCCCAGGCACCCAGGCAGAGGAGAGAGGTCCCGTAACAGAGAATCTGGCCTTATGTCAGCGCAGAATCTGTTTTTATGTCATAGCAGAGAATCAGGCTTCACGTCACCCACCACTGGAACAGGCCACTGTCACACATTTAGGCCCAGGCACCCAGGCAGAGGAGAGATGTCCCGTAACAGAGAATCTGGCTTTATGTCAGCACAGAATCTGTCTTCATGTCATAGCAGAGAATCAGGCTTCACGTCACCCACCACTGGAACAGGCCACTGTCACACATTTAGGCCCAGGCACCCAGGCAGAGGAGAGAGGTCCCGTAACAGAGAATCTGGCCTTATGTCAGCGCAGAATCTGTATTCATGTCATAGCAGAGAATCAGGCTTCACATCACCCACCACTGGAACAGGCCACGGTCACACATTTAGGCCCAGGCACCCAGGCAGAGGAGAGAGGTCCTGTAACAGAGAATCTGGCCTTATGTCAGCGCAGAATCTGTCTTCATGTCATAGCAGAGAATCAGGCTTCACGTCACCCACCACTGGAACAGGCCACTGTCACACATTTAGGCCCCGGCACCCAGACAGAGGAGAGGTTCATTCAACTTTGGGTTGCCCCGCAATATAATGGTAAAATGAAATTGAAAATAGTATTGAATGAGGAAGTGCCCTGGAGTAGAATAATATATTGTTAAGGGGAGGTAGTTAATATCTAATCTGCACAAGGGATGGACAGGTCCTGTGGGATCCATGCCTGGTTCATTTTTATAAACGTCAGCTTGTCCACATTGGCTGTAGACAGGCGGCTGCGTTTGTCTGTAATGACGCCCCCTGCCGTGCTGAATACACGTTCAGACAAAACGCTGGCCGCCGGGCAGGCCAGCACCTCCAAGGCATAAAAGGCTAGCTCTGGCCATGTGGACAATTTGGAGACCCAGAAGTTGAATGGGGCCGAACCATCAGTCAGTACGTGGAGGGGTGTGCACAGGTACTGTTCCACCATGTTAGTGAAATGTTGCCTCCTGCTAACACGTTCCGTATCAGGTGGTGGTGCAGTTAGCTGTGGAATGGTGACAAAACTTTTCCACATCTCTGCCATGCTAACCCTGCCCTCAGAGGAGCTGGCCGTGACACAGCTGCGTTGGCGACCTCTTGCGCCTCCTCTGCCTTCGCCTTGGGCTTCCACTGGTTCCCCTGTGACATTTGGGAATGCTCTCATTAGCGCGTCTACCAACGTGCGCTTGTACTCGCGCATCTTCCTATCACGCTCCAGTGTAGGAAGTAAGGTGGGCACATTGTCTTTGTACCGGGGATCCAGCAGGGTGGCAACCCAGTATTCCGCACACGTTAAAATGTGGGCAACTCTGCTGTCGTTGCGCAGGCACTGCAGCATGTAGTCGCTCATGTGTGCCAGGCTGCCCAGAGGTAAGGACAAGCTGTCCTCTGTGGGAGGCGTATCGTCATCATCCTGTGTTTCCCCCCAGCCACGCACCAGTGATGGGCCCGAGCTGCTTTGGGTGCCACCCCGCTGTGAACATGCTTCATCCTCATCCTCCTCCACCTCCTCCTCATCTTCGTCCTCCTCGTCCTCCAGTAGTGGGCCCTGTCTGGCCACATTTGTACCTGGCCTCTGGTGTTGCAAAAAACCTCCCTCTGAGTCACTTTGAAGAGACTGGCCTGAAAGTGCTAAAAATGACCCCTCTTCCTCCTCTTCCTCCTGGGCCACCTCCTCTTCCATCATCGCCCTAAGTGTTTTCTCAAGGAGACATAGAAGTGGTATTGTAACGCTGATAACGGCGTCATCGCCACTGGCCATGTTGGTGGAGTACTCAAAACAGCGCAACAGTGCACACAGGTCTCGCATGGAGGCCCAGTCATTGGTGGTGAAGTGTGTCTGATCCGCAGTGCGACTGACCCGTGCGTGCTGCAGCTGAAACTCCACTATGGCCTGCTGCTGCTCGCACAGTCTGTCCAGCATATGCAAGGTGGAGTTCCACCTGGTGGGTACGTCGCATATGAGGCAGTGAGCGGGAAGGTCGAAGTTACGCTGTAGCGCAGACAGGCGAGCAGCGGCAGGGTGTGAACGCCGGAAGCGCGAACAGACAGCCCGCACTTTATGCAGCAGCTCTGACATGTCGGGGTAGTTGCAAATGAACTTCTGCACCACCAAATTCAGCACATGCGCCAGGCAAGGGATGTGCGTCAAACCGGCTAGTCCCAGAGCTGCAACGAGATTTCGCCCATTATCGCACACCACCAGGCCGGGCTTGAGGCTCACCGGCAGCAACCACTCGTCGGTCTGTTGTTCTATACCCCGCCACAACTCCTGTGCGGTGTGGGGCCTGTCCCCCAAACATATGAGTTTCAGAATGGCCTGCTGACGTTTACCCCGTGCTGTGCTGAAGTTGGTGGTGAAGGTGTGTGGCTGACTGGATGAGCAGGTGGAAGAAGAGGAGGAGGAAGCTGAGTAGGAGGAGGAGACAGGAGGCAAAGAATGTTGCCCTGCGATCCTTGGCGGCGGAAGGACGTGCGCCAAACAGCTCTCCGCCTGGGGCCCAGCCGCCACTACATTTACCCAGTGTGCAGTTAGGGAGATATAGCGTCCCTGGCCGTGCTTACTGGTCCACGTATCTGTGGTTAGGTGGACCTTGCCACAGATGGCGTTGCGCAGTGCACACTTGATTTTATCTGACACTTGTTTGTGCAGGGAAGGCACGGCTCTCTTGGAGAAGTAGTGGCGGCTGGGAACAACATACTGTGCGACAGCAAGTGACATGAGCTGTTTGTTTGTCCACCAGCCTAAATGACAGCATTTCATAGGCCAGTAGTTTAGAAATGCTGGCATTCAGGGCCAGGGATCGAGGGTGGCTAGGTGGGAATTTACGCTTTCTCTCAAATGTTTGTGAGATGGAGAGCTGAACGCTGCCGTGTGACATGGTTGAGATGCTTGGTGACGCAGGTGGTGGTGTTGGTGGTACATCCCATGTTTGCTGGGCGGCAGGTGCCAACGTTCCTCCAGAGGCGGAGGAAGAGGCCGAGGCGGCGGCAGCAGCAGAAGAGACCGAGGCAGCAGCAGCAGAAGAGGTAGCAGGGGGAGCCTGAGTGACTTCTTTGTTTTTAAGGTGTTTACTCCACTGCAGTTCATGCTTTGCATGCAGGTGCCTGGTCATGCAGGTTGTGCTAAGGTTCAGAACGTTAATGCCTCGCTTCAGGCTCTGATGGCACAGCGTGCAAACCACTCGGGTCTTGTCGTCAGCACATTGTTTGAAGAAGTGCCATGCCAGGGAACTCCTTGAAGCTGCCTTTGGGGTGCTCGGTCCCAGATGGCGGCGGCCAGTAGCAGGCGGAGTCTCTTGGCGGCGGGTGTTCTGATTTTGCCCACTGCTCCCTCTTTTGCTACGCTGTTGGCTCGGTCTCACCACCTCTTCCTCCGAACTGTGAAAGTCAGTGGCACGACCTTCATTCCATGTGGGGTCTAGGACCTCATCGTCCCCTGCATGGTCTTCCACCCAGTCTTGATCCCTGACCTCCTGCTCAGTCTGCACACTGCAGAAAGACGCAGCAGTTGGCACCTGTGTTTCGTCATCATCAGAGACGTGCTGAGGTGGTATTCCCATGTCCTCATCATCAGGAAAAATAAGTGGTTGTGCGTTAGTGAATTCTATCTCTTCCACCCCTGGGGAAGGGCTAGGTGGATGCCCTTGGGAAACCCTGGCAGCAGAGTCTTCAAACAGCATAAGAGACTGCTGCATAACTTGAGGCTCAGACAGTTTCCCTGATATGCATGGGGGTGATGTGACAGACCGATGGGCTTGGTTTTCATGCGCCATCTATGCGCTTTCTGCAGAAGACTGGGTGGGAGATAATGTGAACGTGCTGGATCCACTGTCGGCCACCCAATTGACTAATGCCTGCACCTGCTCAGGCCTTACCATCCTTAGAACGGCATTGGGCCCCACCAAATATCGCTGTAAATTCTGCTGGCTACTGGGACCTGAGGTAGTTGGTTCACTAGGACGTGTGGCTGTGGCAGAACGGCCACGTCCTCTCCCAGCACCAGAGGGTCCACTAACACCACCACGACCATGTCCACGTCCTCGTCCCTTATTAGATGTTTTCCTCATTGTTCCCGTTCACCACAATTTTGAGAATGGCAAATTTGGGAATGGTTTTTCAACCCAGAAAAAAAAGTGTGCTTTTACGGTCACTACAAATAACTTGACCAGCTAAAACAGTACAGATTTGGTTAAATAGAGATGTGAGGCCTGTTTTTTTTTTGCGCTGTGTGACAGGTATAGGTTTAATCACAGAATCAGATTTCTATCAGCACGCTAGCGTGTGTCTTAGGTTTTTCTGAATGACACTATCACTAGCTTCAATGTAAGATATTCTTTTTGGGATAGATTTCAAGTAGGCCTCAAATACCAGAAACTAGTTATTTTGAGAATGGCAAATTTGGGAATGGTTTTTCAACCCAGAAAAAAAAAGTGTGCTTTTACGGTCACTACAAATAACTTGACCAGCTAAAACAGTACAGATTTGGTTAAATAGAGATGTGAGGCCTGTTTTTTTTTGCGCTGTGTGACAGGTATAGGTTTAATCACAGAATCAGACTTCTATCTGCACGCTAACGTGTGTCTTAGGTTTTTCTAAATGACACTATCACTAGCTTCAATGTAAGATATTCTTTTTGGGATAGATTTCAAGTAGGCCTCAAATACCAGAAACTAGTTATTTTGAGAATGGCAAATTTGGGAATGCTTTTTCAACCCAGAAAAAAAAGTGTGCTTTTACGGTCACTACAAATAACTTGACCAGCTAAAACAGTACAGATTTGGTTGAATAGAAATGTTAGGTCTATTTTTTAGGTGCTGGGTGACAGGCTCAACTTGCCCCTGATGTAATATATGGCCAAAAAATAACCACACTGTTGATGGTTAAATGCACTTGGGTGACACAGGCTCAGCCTGCACCAGATGTAGTATATGGCCAAATAATAATCAGACTGTCGATGGTTAAATGCACTTCGGTGACACAGGCTCAGCCTGCAGCTGATGTAGTATATGGCCAAAAAATAACCAGACTGTTGATGGTTAAATGCACTTCGGTGACACAGGCTCAGCCTGCAGCTGATGTAGGATATAGCACAAAATAACCACACTATCGATGGTTAAATACACTTGGTGATAGCTTGTGCTGGCGCACCACAAGTCACAAAATGGCCGCCGATCACCCCAGAAAAAAAGTGATCTAAAAACGCTCTGGGCAGCCTCAAAAAAGTGAGCAAGTCAATAATAGCACTTCAATGATCCACAGCTGCAGATCGATCACAGAATGAAGTCTTTTGGAGGAGTTAATCTGCCTAATCTCGCCCTAACGTCGCAGCTGCAACCTCTCCCTATACTGATCATAGCAGAGTGACGTGCGGCGCTACGTGACTCCAGCTTAAATAGAGGCTGGGTCACATGCTGCACTGGCCAATCACAGCCATGCCAATAGTAGGCATGGCTGTGATGGCCTCTTGGGGCAAGTAGTATGACGCTTGTTGATTGGCTGCTTTGCAGCCTTTCAAAAAGCGCCAAGAAAGCGCCGAACACCGAACCCGGACTTTTACGAAAATGTTCGGGTTCGGGTCCGTGTCACGGACACCCCAAAATTCGGTACGAACCCGAACTATACAGTTTGGGTTCGCTCATCCCTATTCATATTACAGCTAGAAATCCCAGCTCTATGGGATCTATGATGCTGCAGAGAATACATTTGAGCAGCAGTTATGATGGATTTAATGCAGCCACATTTTTATGCCATGCATTATTCTGACAAATCTATTTAATCACTATTGAGTTCAACACTTCATCTTCTGTCTACTTTTTCAAGTGGTAAAAAATCAAGCATGGTCTGGGATATTTATTTTTTCATCACAGAAAAAAATTAGCCCTGCTATCATTGCCTTCTCATCATGTTCTGTAATAGCTGTCTAGCAGCCAGGGTCCTTTTTGAAGTTATAGCCCCTGAATGCTGAGGGGACATCATTGTGGCATGTTTTGTATTCTTTATATTCAGTGATAGTTGAGCGAACCCGAACATTTACGTAAAAAAGTTCGGGTTCGGTGTTCGGCGATTTTTATGGCGCTTTTTAAAAGGCTGCAAAGCCTACTATTGGAATGGCTGTGATTGGCCAACTGCAGCATGTGACCCAGCCTCTATTTAAGCTGGAGTCACTTAGCGCCGCCCGTCACTCTGCTTGGATTAGTGTAGGGAGAGGCTGCAGCTGCTGTGAGGGAGAGATCAGGGAGCGATCTTATCAAGAACTGGTTTATGTACTCAGTGATCTACAGAAAAAGTGTTTTGTGGGTGCAGCGCACAATTTTTTTAAGCCTGCCCTGAGCCAACTACTGCCTGATCGGCAGCCATTTTATGCAATGATAGTGCACCAGCATAGGCTATCTGCAAGTCCAGAAATACAGCTTTGGCATACGGGGGTGAAAAAACTCTCTAATATACTGCACATCTGGGATTAGACAAGCATAAGTGACTGTCACATTTAGGACATAAATACAGCTTTTTGGTTAGGGTGAAAAAAGCCTCTAATATACTGCACATCTGTGATTACACGTGCATAAGTCACTGTCACATTTAGGACAGAAATACAGCTTTTTGGTTACTGGGGTGAAAAAAGCCTGTAATATACGGCACATCTCTGATTACACGTGCATAAGTCACTGTCACATTTAGGACAGAAATACAGCTTTTTGGTTACTGGGGTGAAAAAACCCTCTGATATACTGCACATCTGTGATTACACGTGCATAAGTCACTGTCACATTTAGGACAGAAAAACATGAGCGAATTATTGGTGACCCTTTCGGGCCCTGTTAACTACCCTTAACCCGTAATACCTCCGTCTTTTCCATTTTACGTGACCCTTACCAATAAAACACAGAGACTTGAGTCGGATTTGAATCGGCCACAGCAGCCGTTATTTATTAAACAAAAATACAAATATATTAACAATAAATTAACCCAGACGAGGGAGGTCCTAGAAGCCCCAACATGTATAAATCCATGAAAACCACCAACTGGACAATCCACCTTGCCCCCAGCCGTACACACCCAGCTCGGAGCCACCAACTGATGGATGCCTCACCGATTAACCAAGTGTCCAATCCTGAGAGTCCAGCCCAACCATTGAGGCCCTCTCATTCTCAAGCACCAACCCATTCCACCAGCTCCGAGGACCTCCCCCCGCCTCGACTGCCGCGACATGAATAACATACAATCCTCACCATACCCCATACTCTCTAAACCTCTACCATTACCGCCTGCTACCTCCACATCTCCTACTCAAGGGAGGGGGGTGGGCGCTTTTACTAATTGATCTAAAATGGCCACCGGGCTAAGCCCCTTAACCCCTTAAGGACTCAGCCCTATTTCACCTTAAGGACTTGGCCATTTTTTGCAAATCTGACCAGTGTTACTTTAAGTGCTGATAACTTTAAAACGCTTTGACTTATCCAGGCCATTCTGAGAATGTTTTTTCGTCACATATTGTACTTCATGACACTGGTAAAATGAAGTCCAAAAAATATTTTTTTTGCATAAAAAAATACCTAATTTACCAAAAATTTTGAAAAATTTGCAAATTCCAAAGTTTCAGTTTCTCTATGTCACCACCAGACATCTGAGAAGCTCTGACCGATGTTCTTCAGAACCTCCCACTTGAGGTTTCTTTTGTTTTGCTTTAGTTTCCTCATCTCGTTAGCCTCTCTCAGCTGTCATGTAGTTGCACTGATTGCATCCCTTTAAATCCCTTCCCATACTGCATCACTTTGCGGTTTATACAACTTCCTGGAGTGTATGCATGCTGGATGCTACTACTGAGTCTTCTACAGATAACTTTTGTTCATTCATTTGTATTTTCCTATTTGCTGGATCTCAGGTGACCCTGACTCCCTCCGTATCAAGTGTAGAGAGCCGGTGGTCGTGTCCCCTCACTATTATAGGGTGTTCAAGGGTTTATACAGTCGAGGTACGAGGATATGCGATCTTCTACCATTGAGAATTTTGCATAGGCTGAGCAGTTAGGGAGAGAGCCAGGTCTGTTGCAGGGCTATCCCTTTGGTTCCTTAGTTTTGGATCCAGTCAGTCGGATCTTCCTTTTGTGTCTTCTAGTTTGCTGTACACCTTCCGTGACATTATAAACCGCCAAAACCGTTTCAAGCATGGATCCGGTTTCACTTTTGACTGAACACATGCAGGGTCTTTCATTGGAGGTAGCAGATCTCCGTAAAACTGTTTCGCAGTTTCAGGTGACCGGTTCAGCTTGCATTCATGGAGTTTGTTCTGAGCCTAAGATCTCGCTCCCGGATACGTTCTCCGGGGGTAGTGAGAATTTTGTTCATTTTAGAGAGGCTTGCAAACTCCATTTTCGCTTACTTCCCCATTCCTCTGGTGATGAGGAGCAGAGGGTGGGGATTATCATCTCGCTGCTCAGGGATAACGCTCAATCCTGGGCCTTTTCGCTGCCGGTGGGGGCACGGCCCCTCTGTTCAGTGGATGAAATTTTTTTAGCCCTGGGTCAGATATATGATGATCCGGATCGTATTGCTCTGGTTGAGTCTAGATTACGTCTTTTATGCCAGGGTAAACAGTCCGCAGAGAAATACTATTCAGAAATTCGGAGATGGGCAGCTGATACTGGTTGGAATGATGCTGCACTCCGAAGTCAATTTTGCCATGGTCTTTCAGAGGGATTGAAAGATGCATTTGCCTTTCATGAGAGACCTACCTCCTTGGATTCTGCCATGTCTCGGGCTGTTCGTATTGACAGGTGTCTTAGAGAGAGAGGAGAGATCACTCCTTCCTGTCATACTCAGTCCAAGGACAGTGCGGCGGTCTCATTCAGTGCACAGGGGTCTCAGTTTCTCTCAATCCCCTCTGAGCAGGAGCCCATGCAGCTGGGTTTGCTTGCCTCTGACAATAGAGGATTCAGCTCTCATGGGAAGGTTTGTTTCTGTTGTGGAGGTATAAATCATTTGGCAAATGTTTGTCCCTCTAGGAGATTCAGGCAGTTTTTTGAGAGTAATAAAGAAACAAAAATAAAAAAATCCTCTAAAAACGTTCCATCTGTTACTATTGGCAAGGTTGATGCGGAAATTGAAGGTTTTCCGTTTGCTTGTAGTTCCCGTTTTGTCCTACCTGCCAGGGTGGCGCTAGAGAGCAAGAATATTTTTTGTGAGATTTTTGTAGATAGTGGAGCAGCTGTCAATCTTATTGATAATCAATTTGCTATAACTCATGGTTTCCAGGTATGCACTTTGGGAAAGGATATACCTGTTTTTGCTATTGATTCGGTTCCACTTTCTCAGAAATCGTTAAAGGGCATAGTTCACAATATCCGTTTGATTGTGAGTGATACTCATGTTGAGGATGTGTCATGTTTCGTCCTAAACGGGTTGCCTACTCCTCTAGTGTTGGGGCTACCCTGGCTCACTAAACATAACCCCACCATTGATTGGCAAGCGAGGCAAATAAATGGTTGGAGTGACTTTTGCAGAGAGAATTGTCTCACGACATCTGTTTCAGAGGTTTCTACTAAGACTGTACCATCTTTTCTCTCAGAATTTTCGGATGTCTTCTCTGAGAGTGGTGTTCAGGAATTGCCCCCTCACAGGGAGTACGATTGCCCTATTAATCTCACCCCAGGCGCCAAGCTGCCTAAATCTCGTTTATACAATCTCTCCCAACCTGAAAGGGTCGCTATGCATGCTTATATCTCTGAGAGTCTGAGAAAGGGACACATACGACCCTCGAAGTCACCTGTTGCCGCTGTTTTTTTCTTTGTTAAGAAAAAAGATGGTTCTTTAAGACCATGTCTGGATTTCAGGGAGCTGAACAGTATTACAATTCGTGACCCTTATCCGCTTCCTCTGATCCCGGACCTGTTTAACCAGATTGTGGGGGCTAAAGTTTTTTCCAAATTGGATCTAAGAGGGGCATACAACCTGGTCAGGGTCAGAGAAGGAGACGAATGGAAGACGGCCTTCAATACCCCTGAGGGCCATTTTGAGAATTTGGTTATGCCTTTTGGTTTGATGAATGCTTCAGCCGTCTTTCAGCATTTTGTGAACAGCATTTTTTATCATTTAATGGGGAAATTTGTATTAGTGTATCTAGATGACATTTTGATTTTTTCTCCTGATTTCAGGAACATTTACGTCAGGTCTTGCTCATCCTGCGGGAGAATAAATTGTACGCTAAACTGGAAAAATGTGTGTTTGCGGTTCCAGAAATTAAATTTCTGGGGTTTCTTCTCTCTGCTTCTGGTCTTCGCATGGACCCCGAGAAGGTCCGTGCTGTGCTTGAGTGGGAGCTTCCTGAGAATCAGAAGGCGCTGATGCGTTTTCTGGGTTTTGCCAATTATTTCAGGAAGTTTATTTTGAATTATTCCTCTGTTGTTAAACCACTCACTGATATGACTAGAAAGGGGGTAGATTTTTCCTCCTGGTCGGTAGTGGCGCGTAAGGCCTTTTCTAATATTAAGGAGAGTTTTGCTTCCGCTCCCATCTTGGTACAACCTGATATCTCTCTACCCTTCATAGTTGAGGTTGATGCTTCTGAGGTGGGTGTGGGTGCGGTCTTGTCTCAGGGTCCCTCTCCTGCCAAATGGCGACCGTGTGCCTTTTTCTCGAAGAAATTCTCCTCCGCAGAGAGAAATTACGATATGGGAGATAGGGAGTTGTTGGCCATCAAGTTAGCTTTTGAGGAATGGCGCCATTGGCTAGAGGGAGCCAGACACCCTATTACCGTGTTTACTGACCATAAGAATCTGGCCTACTTGGAGTCAGCCAAGCGTCTGAACCCGAGACAGGCCAGATGGTCTTTGTTCTTTTCAAGGTTTAATTTTGTTGTCACCTTCCGTCCTGGGGTTAAGAATGTGAAGGCAGATGCCCTGTCACGTTGTTTTCCGGGAGGTGGGAATTTTGAAGACCCGGGTCCCATTTTGGCTGAAGGTGTGGTGGTCTCTGCTCTTTATCCTGAATTGGAGGCAGAGGTTCAGGTAGCCCAGTCAGGGGCTCCTGATCTTTGTCCTCCTGGGAGGTTGTTTGTGCCTCTCGCTTTAAGACACAAGATTTTTAAGGAGCACCACGATACAGTTATTGCTGGGCACTCGGGGGCAAGAGCCACACTGGATCTCATCGCTCGGAGATTCTGGTGGCCGGCGCTTCGTAAGTCGGTTGAGGGTTTTGTGGCAGCCTGTGAGACCTGCGCTCGTGCCAAAGTCCCTCATTCACGGCCATCAGGTCCTCTTCTTCCGTTACCCATTCCTTCCCATCCTTGGACACATCTCTCCATGGACTTCATTATGGACCTGCCTCGTTCCTCGGGGAAGACTGTGATTCTGGTGGTGGTGGACCGTTTTAGGAAAATGGTACATTTCATTCCCTTTCCTGGCTTGCCCAATGCTAAGACGCTGGCGCAGGCATTTATTGATCACATTGTCAAATTGCATGGTATTCCTTCAGACATAGTCTCTGATAGGGGCACGCAGTTTGTTTCCAGATTCTGGAAGGCTTTCTGTTCTCGCTTGGGGGTTCGGTTGTCATTGTCTTCTGCTTTCCACCCGCAGTCAAATGGCCAGACAGAGCGCGTCAATCAGAATCTGGAGACATATCTGCGCTGTTTTGTGGCGGAGAATCAGGAGGATTGGTGTTCTTTTTTGTCCCTTGCTGAGTTTGCTTTAAATAACTGTCGCTAGGAGTCCTCTGATAAGTCACAATTTTTTGGTGCATATGGGCTTCATCCGCAGTTTGGGACATTCTCTGGAGAGGGGTCTTCTGGTTTACCTGATGAGGACAGATTCTCCTCGTCTTTGTCATCAATTTGGCAAAAGATTCAGGATAATCTAAAGAGCATGAGTGAGAGATATAAGCGTGTGGCGGATAAGAGACGCGTGCCTGGTCCGGTCCTGAATGTTGGTGATCTGGTGTGGTTGTCTACTAAGAATATCAAATTGAAGGTTCCCTCCTGGAAGTTGGGTCCTAAGTTTATTGGGCCTTACAAAATCTTGTCCGTCATCAATCCTGTTGCCTACCGTCTTGATCTTCCTCAGACTTGGAAGATCCATAATGTTTTTCATAAGTCCTTATTAAAACCTTATGTCCAACCCATTGTACCCTCGTCTTTGCCTCCTCCTCCGATTGTGGTTGATGGTAATCTTGAATTTCAGGTCTCTAGGATTGTGGATTCTCGTGTTGTCCGTGGTTCTCTCCAGTACCTCGTTCATTGGGAGGGTTATGGTCCTGAGGAGAGGATGTGGGTCCTAGTGACGGACATTAAGGCCACTCGTCTCATCAGGGCTTTCCATAGGTCCCATCCTGAGAAGGTGGGCTCTGAGTGTCCGGAGTCCACTCATAGAAGGAGGGGTACTGTCGCCACCAGACATCTGAGAAGCTCTGACAGACGTTCTTCAGAACCTCCCACTTGAGGTTTCTTTTGTTTTGCTTTAGTTTCCTCATCTCATTAGCCTCTCTCAGCTGTCATGTAGTTGCACTGATTGCATCCCTTTTAATCCCTTCCCATACTGCATCACTTTGCGGTTTATACAACTTCCTGGAGTGTATGCATGCTGGATGCTACTACTGAGTCTTCTACAGATAACTTTTGTTCATTCATTTGTATTTTCCTATTTGCTGGATCTCAGGTGACCCTGACTCCCTCCGTATCAAGTGTAGGGAGCCAGTGGTCGTGTCCCCTCACTATTATAGGGTGTTCAAGGGTTTATACAGTCGAGGTACGAGGATATGCGATCTTCTACCATTGAGAATTTTGCATAGGCCGAGCAGTTAGGGAGAGAGCCAGGTCTGTTGCAGGGCTATCCCTTTGGTTCCTTAGTTTTGGATCCAGTCAGTCGGATCTTCCTTTTGTGTCTTCTAGTTTGCTGTACACCTTCCGTGACACTCTACTTCTGTAATACATAGTAATACCCCCAAAAATTGTGATGACTTTACATTCCCCATATGTCTACTTCATGTTTGAATTATTTTGGGAATGATATTTTATTTTTTGGGGATGTTACATGGCTTAGAAGTTTAGACGCAAATCTTGAAATTTTTCAGAAATTTACAAAAACCCAATTTTTAGGGACCAGTTCAGGTCTGAAGTCACTTTGCGAGGCTGACATAATAGAAACCGCCCAAAAATGACCCCATTCTATAAACTACACCCTTCAAGGTATTCAAAACTGATTTTACAAACTTCGCTAACCCTTTAGGTGTTGCACAAGAGTTATTGGCAAATGGGGATGAAATTTGAGAATTTCATTTTTTTGCCTAATTCTCCATTTTAACCCATTTTTTCCACTAACAAAGCAAGGGTTAACAGACAAACAAGACTGTATCTTTATTGCCCTGACTCTGTGATTTACAGAAACACCCCATATGTGGCCGTAAACTACTGTACGGGCACACAGTAGGGCGTAGAGGGAAAGGTGCGCCGTATGGTTTTTGGAAGCCAGATTTTGCTGGACTGGTTTTTTGACACCATGTCCCATTTGAAGCCCCCCTGATGCACCCCTAGAGTAGAAACTCCATAAAAGTGACCCTATCTAAGAAACTACACCCCTTAAGGTATTCAAAACTGATTTTACAAACTTTGTTAACCCTTTAGGTGTTGCACAAGATTTAATGGAAAATAGAGATACAATTTCAGAATTTCACTTTTTTGGCAGATTTTCCATTTTAATATTTTTTTTCCAGTTAAAAAGCAAGGGTTAACAGCCAAACGAAACTCAATATTTATGGCCCTGATTCTGTAGTTTACAGAAACACCCCATATGTGGTTGTAAACCGCTGTACGGGCACACAGCAGGGCGCAGAAGGAAAGGAATGCCATACGGATTTTGGAAGGCAGATTTTGCTGGACTGTTTTTTTTTGACACCATGTCCCATTTGAAGCCCCCCTGATGCACCCCTAGAGTAGAAAATCCAAAAAAGTGACCCCATTTTAGAAACTACGGGATAGGTTGGCAGATTTGTTGGTACTAGTTTAGGGTACATATGATTTTTGGTTGCTCTATATTACACTTTTTTGTGCAGCAAGGTAACAAGAAATAGCTTTTTTGGCATTTTTTTTTTATATTTACAACATTCATCTGACAGGTTAGATCATGTGGTAATTTTATAGAGCAGGTTGTCATGAACGTGGTGATACCTAATATGTATACAATTTTTTTTATTTATGTAAGTTTTACACAATGATTTCATTTTTAAAACAAAATAAATGTTTTAGTGTCTCCATAGTCTAAGAGCCATAGTTTTTTCAGTTTTTGGGAGATTATCTTAAGTAGGGTCTCATTTTTTGCAGGATGAGATTGTTTGATTGGCACTATTTTGGAGTGCACTGTTTAGGCTATCTGCAAGTCCAGAAATACAGCTTTGGCATACGGGGGTGAAAAAACCCTCTAATATACTGCACATCTGGGATTAGACAAGCATAAGTGACTGTCACATTTAGGACAGAAATACAGCTTTTTGGTTAGGGTGAAAAAACCCTCTGATATACTGCACATCTGTGATTACACGTGCATAAGTCACTGTCACATTTAGGACAGAAATACAGCTTTTTTCTTACTGGGGTGAAAAAACCCTCTGATATACTGCACATCTGTGATTACACGTGCATAAGTGATTGTCACATTAAGGCCAGAAATCCAGCTTTTTTCTTACTGGGGTGAAAAAAAACTCTGATATACTACACATCTGTGATTACACGTGCATAAGTGATTGTCACATTAAGGCCAGAAATCCTGCTTTGGCTTACAGGGGTGAAAAAACCCTCTGATATACTGCACATCTGTGATTACACGTGCATAAGTGATTGTCACATTAAGGCCAGAAATCCTGCTTTGGCATACTGGGGTGGAAAAAACCCTCTGATATACTGCACATCTCTGATTACACGTGCATAAGTGATTGTCAAATTAAGGCCAGAAATGCAGCTTTTTTCTTACTGGGGTGAAAAAACCCTCTGATATACTGCACATCTGTGATTACACTTGCATAAGTCACTGTCACATTTAGGACAGAAATACAGCTTTTTGGTTAGGGTGAAAAAACCCTCTGATATACTGCAAATCTCTGATTACACGTGCATAAGTGATTGTCACATTAAGGCCAGAAATACAGCTTTTTTCTTACTGGGGTGAAAAAACCCTCTGATATACTGCACATCTGTGATTACACGTGCATAAGTGATAGTCACATTAAGGCCAGAAATACAGCTTTTTTTCTTACTGGGGTGAAAAAATCCTCTGATATACTGCACATCTGTGATTACACGTGCATAAGTCACTGTCACATTTAGGACAGAAATACAGCTTTTTGGTTAGGGTGAAAAAAGTCTCTGATATACTGCACATCTGTGATTACACGTGCATAAGTGATTGTCACATTAAGGCCAGAAATACAGCTTTTTTCTTACTGGGGTGAAAAAACCCTCTGATATACTGCACATCTGTAATTACACGTGCATAAGTCACTGTCACACTTAGGACAGAAATAAAGCTTTTTGGTTACGGTGAAAAAACCCTCTGATATACTGCACATCTGTGATTACACATGCATAAGTCACTGTCACATTTAGGACAGAAATACAGCTTTTTGGTTAGGGTGAAAAACCCCTCTGATATACTGCACATCTGTGATTACACGTGCATAAGTGATTGTCACATTAAGGCCAGAAATCCTGCTTTGTCATACTGGGGTGAAAAAACCCTCTGATATACTACACATCTGTAATTACACGTGCATAAGTCACTGTCACACTTAGGACAGAAATAAAGCTTTTTGGTTACGGTGAAAAAACCCTCTGATATACTGCACATCTGTGATTACACGTGCATAAGTCACTGTCACATTTAGGACAGAAATACAGCTTTTTGGTTAGGGTGAAAAAACCCTCTGATATACTGCACATCTGTGATTACACGTGCATAAGTAATTGTCACATTTAGGCCAGAAATACGCCTTTTTGGTTACTGGGGTGAAAAAAACCTCTAATATATTGCACATCTGGGATTACACGTGCATAAATGAGTGTCACATTTAGGCCAGAAATACGCCTTTTTGGTTACTGGGGTGAAAAAAGCCTCTGATATACTGCACATCTGGGATTAGACGTGCATAAGTGAGTGTCACATTTAGGCCACAAATACCGCTGTCATATAGAGTTTTAAAAAAAAAAAAATTGTGCAATACCCTACATCAGGGTTTTTATTGGCGGTTACTTTGCTTTGTAAACGCTAACTATGAGGCAAACATCTAATAATGGACGCTGTCATGGTCGTGGTGGTGGTGTTGGGGGAGCCTCTGGTGCAGGGAGAGGACGTGGCCGTTCTGCCACAGCTACACGTCCTACTGAACCTACTACCTCAGGTCCCAGTAGCCGCCAGAATCTACAGCGATATTTGGTCGGGCCTAATGTCGTTCTAAGGATGGTAAGGCCGGAGCAAGTGCAAGCGCTTGTCAATTGTGTGGCCGACAGTGGATCCAGCACGTTTACATTATCTCCCACCCAGTCTTCTGCAGAAAGCGCACAGGTGGCACCTGAAACCCATGCCCATCAGTCTGTCACATCACCTCCATGCATATCGGGGAACCTGTCTGAGCCTCAAGTCATGCAGCAGTCTCTTATGCTGTTTGAAAACTCTGCTGGCAGGGTTTCCCAAGGGCATCCACCTAGCCCTTCCCCAGGGGTGGAAGACATAGAATGCACTGACGCACAACCACTTATGTTTCCTGATGAGGACATGGGAATACCACCTCAGCACATCTCTGATGATGACAAAACACAGGTGCCAACTGCTGCGACTTTCTGCAGTGTGCAGACCGAAAAGGAGGTCAGGGAGGAAGACTGGGTGGAAGACGATGCAGGGGACGATGAGGTCCTAGACTCCACATGGAATGAAGGTCATGCCACTGACTTTCAGAGTTCGGCGGAAGAGGCAGTGGTGAGACCGATCCAACAGCGTAGCAATAGAGGGAGCAGGGTGCAAAAGCAGAGCAGCCATCGCCAAAACAGTTCGCCTGCTACTGGCCACCGCCACCAGGGACCGAGCACACCAAAGGCAGCTTCAAGGAGTTCCCTGGCATGGCACTTCTTCACACAATGTGCTGACAACAAGACCCGAGTGGTTTGCACGCTGTGCCATCAGAGCCTGAAGCGAGGCATTAACGTTCTGAACCTTAGCACAACCTGCATGACCAGGCACCTGCATGCAAAGCATGAACTGCAGTGGAGTAAACACCATAAAAAACAACAAAGGGCTCAGGCCCCTCCTGCTCCCTCTTCTGCTGCTGCCTCGGCCTCTTCCTCCACCTCTGGAGGAACGTTGGCACCTGCCGCCCAGCAAATAGAGGATGTGCCACCAACAACACCACCTGCGTCACCAAGCATCTCCACCATGTAACACGGAAGCGTTCAGCTCTCCATCTCACAAACCTTTGAGAGAAAGCGTAAATTCCCACCTAGCCACCCTCGATCCCTGGCCCTGAATGCCAGCATTTCTAAACTGCTGGCCTTTGAAATGCTGTCATTCAGGCTGGTGGAGACGGACAGCTTCAAACAGCTCATGTCGCTTGCTGTCCCACAGTACGTCGTTCCCAGCCGCCACTACTTCTCCAGGAGAGCCGTGCCCTCCCTGCACAACCAAGTATCGGATAAAATCAAGTGTGCACTGCGCAGCGCCATCTGTGGCAAGGTCCACCTAACCACAGATACGTGGACCAGTAAGCACGGCCAGGGACGCTATATCTCCCTAACTGCACACTGGGTAAATGTAGTGGCGGCTGGGCCCCAGGCGGAGACCTGTTTGGCGCACGTCCTTCTGCCACCAAGGATCGCAGGGCATCATTCTTGCCTCCTGTTGCCTCCTCTTCCTACTCGGCTTCATCCACCTCTTCTTCCACCTCCTCATCCGATCCGGTCAGCGACAGACCTTCACCACCAACTTCAGCACAGCCAGGGGTAAACATCAGCAGGCCGTTCTGAAACTGATGTGTTTGGGGGACAGGCCCCACACTGCGCTGGAGTTGTGGCGGGGTATAGAACAACAGATCAACGAGTGGTTGCTGCCAGTGGGCCTCAAGCCTGGCATGGTGGTGTGCGACAATGGGCGAAGTCTAGTTGCAGCTCTTGGACTAGCCGGTTTGACGCACATCCCTTGCCTGGCGCATGTGCTGAATTTGGTGGTGCAGAAATTCATTCACAACTACCCCAACATGTCTGAGCTGCTGCATAAAATGCGGGCCGTCTGTACGCGCTTTCGGCGTTCTCACCCTGCTGCTGCTCGCCTGTCAGCGCTGCAGCGTAACTTCGGCCTCCCTGCCCACCGCCTCATATGCGACGTGCCCACCAGGTGGAACTCCACCTTGCACATGCAGGAGAGACTGTGCGAGCAGCAGCAGGCCATAGTGGAGTTTCAGCTGCAGCATGCACGGGTGAGTCGCACTATGGAACAGCACCACTTCACCACCAATGACTGGGCCTCCATGCAAGACCTGTGTGCCCTGTTGCGCTGTTTCGAGTACTCCACCAACATGGTCAGTGGCGATGACGCCGTTATCAGCGTTACAATACCACTTCTATGTCTCCTTGAGAAAACACTTAGGGCGATGATGGAAGAGGATGTGGCCCAGGATGAGGAGGAGGAAGAAGGGTCATCTCTAACACTTTCAGGCCAGTCTTTTAGAAGTGGCTCAGAAAGAGGATTTTTGCAGCAGCAGAGGGTAGGTACAAATTTGGCCAGCCAGGGCCCACTACTGGAGGACGAGGAGGAGGAGGATGGGGATGAAGCATGTTCACAGTGGGGCGGCATCCAACGCAGCTCAGGCCCATCACTGGTGCGTGGCTGGGGTGATACGGAGGACGCAGACGATACGCCTCCCATAGAAGACAGCTTGTCCTTACCTCTGGGCAGCCTGGCACACATGAGCGACTACATGCTGCAGTGCCTGCGCAACGACTGCAGAGTTGCCCACATTTTAACATGTGTTGACTACTGGATGGCCACCCTGCTGGATCCCCATTACAAAGACAATGTGCCGTCCTTAATTCCCTCACTGGAGCGTGAACAGAAGATGCGCGACTACAGGCGCACGCTGGTAGACACACTCCTGAGAGCATTCCCGACTGACGCCGGGGACAAGTGGAAGCACAAGGTGAAGGAGGAGGAAGAGGTCGCCAACGCAGCTGTGTCAGTGCCAGCACCTCAGAAGGCAGGGTTAGCATGGCCGACATGTGGAAAAGCTTTGTCACCTCGCCGCAACAACCGGCCCCAACTGCTGATATGGAGCGTGTTAGCAGGAGGCAGCATTTGAACAACATGGTGGAACAGTACCTGTGCACACGACTACACGTACTGACTGATGGTTTTTCCCCATTCAACTTCTGGGTCTCCAAATTGTCCACATGGTCAGAGCTTGCCCTGTATGCCTTGGAGGTGCTGGCCTGCCCTGCAGCCAGTGTACTCTCTGAACGTGTATTTAGCATGGCAGGAGGCGTCATTACAGACAGTCGCAGCCGCCTGTCCACAGCCAATGTGGACAAGCTCACGTTCATTAAAATGAACCAGGCTTGGATCCCACAAGACTTTTCTGTACCTTGTGCAGAATAGACATTTATTCCACCATCAAACATACATTCTTGTACTCAAGTCAAGTGCAATGATTCTTTGTTTTATTTATTTTTTATTTGTCCCAATATTTTGGGGGCTACCTACCCCAATAAAAAAAAAAAAAAACATTGTTGGCTACCTCCTCCTCCTCCATTGCTGCCTCCACCTACAACACCTCATTCACCGCCTCCTCAACCTCCGACCCCCTATCCACAGGTTACAGGTTAATAATTTGTAATTTTTAGTTATTTTATTTCATTTTAAGTTATTTCCCTATTCACATTTGTTTGCAGAGCAGTTGCCATGCTCTTAAGCACATTTTACTGCCTTTTACATCCCTCTAGCCTTTTCAAGGACTATTTTAGAGCCATTTTAATTTAAAAGTGGCAATTTTAGTGCCCTAAATTGAAAAAATTCTTATTTTCAATTGTCGGGTGACATTTTACCATTTTTGGCGTATACAAACCCCTGCTGTGCCTGGGTGACAGGGGCCTAAATCTCTCAAAATCCTCTGTTCTATTGCTGGGTAACAAGAACCCCCTTTTGCCGTGAATGAACCCCTGCTGTGCCTGGGTGACATTGGCCTAAATCTCTCAAAATCCTCTGTTCTATGGCTGTGTGACAAGAACCCCCTTTTGCCGTGAATGAATCCCTGCTGTGCCTGGGTGACAGGGGCCTAAATCTCTCAAAATCCTCTGTTGTATTGCTGGGTGACATGAACCCCCTTTTGCCGTGAATGAACCCCTGCTGTGCCTGGGTGACAGGGGCCTAAATCTCTCAAAATCCTCTGTTGTATTGCTGGGTGACATGAACCCCCTTTTGCCGTGAATGAACCCCTGCTGTGCCTGGGTGACAGGGGCCTACATCTCTCAAAATCCTCTGTTGTATTGCTGGGGCTGTGTCTATGGGGCTGTGCACAACGTAGGCCCCATAGAAGTGAATGGGGCTGCGTGAAAATCGCAAGCATCCGCAAGCAAGTGCGGATGCGGTGCGATTTTCACGCATGGTTGCTAAGGAGACGATCGGGATGGGGACCCGATCTTTATTATTTTCCCTTATAACATGGTTGTAAGGGAAAATAATAGCATTCTCAATACAGAATGCTTAGTAAATTAGGGATGGAGGGGTTAAAAAAATAATAAACAAATTTAACTCACCCCATCCACTTGGTCACGTAGCGGATCTCCTTTTCTTTCTTCTTTCTTAAAGGGATTGTATCGTTTCAGCAAGTGGCATTTGTCATGGTAGGAGAAAGTTAATACAAGGCACTTACTAATGTATTGTGATTGTCCATATTGCCTCCTTTGCTGGCTGGATTCATTTTTTTATCACATTATACACTGCTCGTTTCCATGGTTACGACCTCCCTGCAATCCATCAGTGGTGGACGTGCTTGCACACTGTAGAAAAAAACACCAGCCTCTCTGGTGGCTGGTACAGTGGGAGCTTATATAGGCTGGTGCTTTTTCCGATAGAGTTTAAGCACAGCCAACGCTAATGGATTGCAGGGTGGTCGTAGCCATGGAAACGAGCCGTGTATAATGTGATGGAAAAATGAATCCAGCCGGCAAAGGAGGCAATATGGACAATCACAATACATTAGTAAGTGCCTTGTATTAACTTTCTCTACATGATAAATACTATTTACTGAAGTGACACAATCCCTTTAAGGACCTGGTAAAGGACCTTTGATCACGTCAATGCGTTCATCACATGGTCCATCACATGATCCATCACCATGGTGGTGGACTATGTGATGAGCGCAGTGACGTCATCAAAGGTCCTTTACCAGGTCCTGAAGAAAGAAGAAAGAAGAGGAGATCCGCTACGTGACCAAGTGGATGGGGTGAGTTAAATTTGTTTATTATTTTTAAACCCTCAATGGACATTTTACTAAGCATTAAGCATTAAGAATGCTATTATTTTCCCTTATAACCATGTTATAAGGGAAAATAATAAAATCTACACAACACCGAACCCAAACCCGAACTTCTGTGAAGAAGTCTGGGTTCGGGTCTGGGTACCAAACATGCCGATTTTTCTCACGCACGTGCAAAACGCATAAAAATGCTTTGCACTCGCGCAGAAAAATTGTGCATTTTCCCGCTACGCACCCGCTTCCTGTCCGGCCCTCACATGCGACGCCCGTGTGAAAGAGGCCTTTGGGTTCATGTACACGAACGTGTGCCGGCCTTGCCCATATTGTGGCCCGCAAACAGCGGGAATGGGTCAGCAATCCGGAAGATATGGAGTGGAAGAACGGAGAAGAAGGCCATGGAAGCTATACGGAGAGCATCCGTGGAATTTAGGTCCTAGCCTCCGCACCGCATAAAATAGAACATGCTCTATTTTTTTGCTGTGTGGACAGATCCCAGACACACCCATTCAAGTTGAACGGGTCTGCATCTGCCAACAAAGGCTACACGAATGGTGCCCGTGTATTGGGAGGGGCCACAATTTGCGGTCCCCAATGCACAGCACGGGCAGCACAGTCTCACTTTCTTGTTTTGACAAGACCATTTGCCCACATCATCAGCTGCCTTTTCAAGACCACAAGCAGGTCGTTTTTAACGGGGGGCAAAAGGGGCAGCTGCCCCGGGCCAAGTTGCTCCTGGAGGCCAAAGGCAGCTGTCTCTTGAGCCCCGCTGGCCACTGGTAACATGGGGGGTGGCGGCAGGGCACAGGAAGATGAGCGCTTCCCTTGTGGAAGATCTCATCTCTATAGTCATCTATATCGCCGTCCTCAGGACAGCGATACAGATGGAAGTGCTGCGGCGGGGCAGGGGAGGGAGAGACGTAATTGTGCCGCCTGAGCCGTACAGCGTGGGACACAGGCCGGAAAAAGTCTGCATCGCATCGCTGTCAGCCTGATGGAGGTAAGTATAAGTTTCTTTTTTTTTATATGGTACTACTACTAGCACATAATTGGGGGGCATCTATGGGGGCACTTGTTACTGGCACATGATTGGGGGCATCTATGGGGGCACTTGTTACTGGCACATGATTGGGGGGCATCTATGGGGCACTTGTTATTGGCACATGATTGGGTGGCATCTATGGGGGAACCTGTTACTGGCACATGTGTGGGGGCATCTATGGTGGCACTTGTTACTGGCACATGATTGGGGGGCATCTATGGGGGAACCTGTTACTGGCACATGTGTGGGGGGCATCTATGGGGGCACTTGTTACTGGCACATAAATGGGAAGCATCTATGGGGGCACTTGTTACTGGCACATGATTGGTAGGCATCTATGGGGGCACTTGTTAATGGCACATGATTGGGGGCATCTATGGGGGTACTTGTTACTGGCACATGATTGGGTGGCATCTATGGGGGTACTTGTTACTGGCACATGAATGGGGGGCATCTATGGGGGTACTTGTTACTGGCACATGATTGGGGGCATCTATGGGGGCACTTGTTACTGGCACATGATTGGGGGGCATCTATGGGGCACTTGTTATTGGCACATGATTGGGTGGCATCTATGGGGGAACCTGTTACTGGCACATGTGTGGGGGCATCTATGGTGGCACTTGTTACTGGCACATGATTGGGGGGCATCTATGGGGGAACCTGTTACTGGCACATGTGTGGGGGGCATCTATGGGGGCACTTGTTACTGGCACATAAATGGGAAGCATCTATGGGGGCACTTGTTACTGGCACATGATTGGTAGGCATCTATGGGGGCACTTGTTAATGGCACATGATTGGGGGCATCTATGGGGGTACTTGTTACTGGCACATGATTGGGTGGCATCTATGGGGGTACTTGTTACTGGCACATGAATGGGGGGCATCTATGGGGGTACTTGTTACTGGCACCTGATTGGGGGGCATCTATGGGGGCACTTGTTACTGGCACATGATTGGGGGCACTTGTTATTGGCACATGATTGGGGGGCATCTATGGGTGTACTTGTTACTGGCACATGATTGGGGGCATCCATTGAGATACCTATTACTGGCACGTGATTGGTGGGCCATCTATGGGGGCACTTGTTATTGGCACATTATTGGGGGCATCTATGGGGGCACTTCTTACTGGCACATTATTGGTGGCACTTTTTACTGGCACGTTATTGGGTGGCACTATGGGAGCATCTATGGGGACACTTCTTACTGGCACATTATTGGGGGCACTATGGGGGCATCTACTGAGGTCACAAAGAAGGCTTTTTTTATATGGGGGGCTCTGTATAGGGGTATTTTATACTGGGGCACATTATGGTGGGTACTATGGGGAAGGGGAGAAAGGAGTACTATGGGCTCATCTATGGGGGGCACTAAGAAGGGGTATTTTATACACTGAGGGCATCTACTGGGGCACTATATATGGGCATTAAATATTAGTACATTATGGGGGGCACGAGGAAGAAGGGGGAGAGGAGCAGTATGGGGGATTTACTGGGGGCATTATATAGGGGTATTTTTTACTGGCACGTTATGGGAGCACTATGGGGACATTAGCTCATCTGGGGGGATTAAAAGGGGGTATTATTCGCACTGGCACATTATAAGGAAAATTATTAATACTAGGGGGGCATTACGATGGGCTTTATTACTACTGGGGTTCTATGGGGAACATGATTACTAGTATGGGCACTATGGAAGCATTATTACATCTGGGGCACAGTGGGGACATGTTGGAGGCACTGTAGGAGCACTATTACTTCCATGTGTGCTCTAGCAGAGAATTATTCTTATTGGTGGGACTTTTGGGAGCACTATTATTGTGGGGGCACCTTGGCACAATATCAGCTTACCACAATTATTTTTGGGGAAAGTTATGTTCACACTATTAGGGTTAGAAGCACTATTTGCTGGGCGCAGTTATTTTAGGGCACTGTGTGGCAATAAATATTGAATGGCACTATCTGAATGGCACTACTATTATCAGGGGGTTTATCTGTTTCTGCAGTATAGTATTGGGGAGTAGTGATGGACGAACATAGGCCGGGGCGGTTTGCGAACGCGATCGTGCGAACGCGATTAAATGTTCACGAACCGCAAGTTCGCGGTGGGCCCCATTCTCTTTAATGGCAGGCAAACCTGAACAACTTTCAGCTCATATTTGCAGCCACCAAATACTTAGTAGAAGTGCACAAGGAGTCCCACAACATGGACAGTGACATACTAGAGGGGGATCAATGACAAAAATTCCAACAAAAAATATGTATCTTAATCAGGGGACATTTTTATGCATCTTAAATGGAAATTCTCTGAAATGTCTCCTATCGGAGCCTAGAAAATTTTAAATTTTAGGCCACGGGAGTACGGGCCTTAAAAATTAGGCATTCACCTGACATAAAAGAAATTCTGATTATATGGCTCGAGGTACATTATGCAGTCAATGGATAAAAATTTTACTGTAGGCCACTGGACTACAGGCCCCAAACATTAGGCATTCAGCGGACAGAAAAGATCAAGTGATTATGTGGCCGGAGGTATATTACACGGTCAATGGATATAGATTTTACTGCAGGCCAGTACAAATACAGGTCAAATACATATGTTTAAAAGAACAAAAAATATAAAATTGGATTAAAAACATGGATAACGAAATCCCCCCTCTTAAAAAAAACCTAAATGATAATAGTTGTAATTCGATAACACGTGGTCGTCACTGGTGTTGAATCCCTCCGAGGCCCTAACTATTATTTATTCACCGTACAGAAAAGAACAAGTAAGTATGTGGCTGAAGGTAGATTACACGGTCATTGGATATCAATTTTACAGCAGGCCAGTGAACTACAGGCCCCAAAAATTATGCATTCAGCAGACAGAAAAGAACAAGTAAGTATGTGGCTGGAGGTAGATTACACGGTCATTGGATATCAATTTTACAGCAGGCCAGTGGACTACAGGCCCCAAAAATTATGCATTCAGAGGACAGAAAAGAACAAGTAAGTATGTGGTTGGAGGTAGATTACACAGTCATTGAATATCAATTTTCCAGCAGACCAGTGAACTACAGGCCCCAAAAATTATGCATTCACCGTACAGAAAATATCAAGTGATTATGTGTCTGGAGGTCTATTAGACGGTCAATGGATATCAATTTTACTGAAGACCAGTACAAATACAGGTCAAATACACATGTTTAAAAGAACTAAAAATATAAAATTGTATTAAAAACATGGCTAACGAAATCCCCCCCTGAAAAAAACCCAAATAATTATAGTTGAAAAACGTAATCGTCATAGGTGTTGAATTACTCCGAGGCCCAAAACATTAGGCATTAAACGGACAGAAAAGGCCTTTTATGCCACTGTATTTACCTAAGAAAGGGACCATTATTTGTTCTGGGTGGTGGCGGATATTTGTGGGCTGTCATGAGGAAATTCAATTAAACGGGGTCGACTCGTCACATGTGTTGAATTCCTCCGAGATCCATGCCTCATTCATTTTTAGAAATGTGAGGTAGTCCACACTGTCGTGAGCTAGGTGAGTGCGCTTATCGGTCACAATCCCCCTGCTGCGCTGAACGTCCTTTCGAACAGGACACTCGACGAGGGGCAAGCCAAGAGTTCCATTGCAAATTGTACCAGCTCAGTAGTCCAGGGGTTGCACGCTTCTCAGAGCGTCCACATTGGCCGTTAACCCGATGTAGTCGGACACCTGTCGGTCTAGGCGTTCCCTGAGGCTGGATACAGAGGGCAGCTGTCGATGGGTTGGCTGCAAGAATGATCTCATATCCGAAGTGACCAACTCATCTTAAACCCACCCTCTTCTTGCATGCGCTGTTGAATAGATACCCACAGCTGTTTCTCTGTGAGTGGAAAATCCTCTGCCAGCGCCCTCAACATAGAAACATAGAAACATAGAATGTGTCGGCAGATAAGAACCATTTGGCCCATCTTCCCCTGGGAATTCATACAGGATTGCGACTTCCTCATTTCCTGCTCCTGCTCCTCGATGGCTTGATCAATGACACGATGCAATGCAGGCTCCAGAAAGAAGGTGTAAGGTACGATGTCACTGATGGCACCCTGGCTGCGACTGACTAGTTTGGTGATCTAATCAAATGGCTGCAGAAGTCTGCATGTGTCGCGCATGAGCAGCCACTGGCGCGGTGAAAAAAAAACAAGCTCCCCAGAACCTGTCCTGCCGCAGAGTTCGTACAGGTAGTCGTTAACTGCATGTTTCTGCTGGAGCAGTCTATCAAGCATATAAAAGGTGGCGTTCCATCACATCGGGCAGTCACAAATCAGACATCTGATGGGCAGGTGGTGTCGCTGCTGAACGTCAGCAAGGTGAGCCATGGCCGTGTAAGATCTTCAAAAATGGCCAGATATTTTCTGGCCTGCCGCAAGACATCCTGGACTCAAAAGCAAGGCCTGGAAGTGCTGCATTCTGACAGCCCTCTGTGATGCTGGTAACATGTCCACCATTTTGTTTTTGTACCGGGGGTCTAAGTACATTGCCACCCAGTACTGGTCCTTGCCCTTTATGTTTTTTATACAGGGGTCCCTATTCAAACACTGGAGCATGAGGGCCCCCATTTGCACTAAAATGGAAGTGGTGGAGTGTCTTGGCTCATGCTCATTGTCCAGGATAATGTCGCCCTCGGTCTCCTCCCCCAGCCACGGGCAAAACCAGGGATCCCAGAAAAATTTAAAGCATGCTCTTCTTGCTCCTCCTCTGCCCCGGTACCATCCTCTTGACTACTATTCAGACTCCTGTTGACTTGTCTCAGATGGAGTAGCCCCCCTGGGAATTCATACAGGATTGCGACTTCCTCATTTCCTGCTCCTGCTCCTCGATGGCTTGATCAATGACACGATGCAATGCAGGCTCCAGAAAGAAGGTGTAAGGTACGATGTCACTGATGGCACCCTGGCTGCGACTGACTAGTTTGGTGATCTAATCAAATGGCTGCAGAAGTCTGCATGTGTCGCGCATGAGCAGCCACTGGCGCGGTGAAAAAAAAACAAGCTCCCCAGGACCTGTCCTGCCGCAGAGTTCGTACAGGTAGTCGTTAACTGCATGTTTCTGCTGGAGCAGTCTATCAAGCATATAAAAGGTGGCGTTCCATCACATCGGGCAGTCACAAATCAGACATCTGATGGGCAGGTGGTGTCGCTGCTGAACGTCAGCAAGGTGAGCCATGGCCGTGTAAGATCTTGAAAAATGGCCAGATATTTTCTGGCCTGCCGCAAGACATCCTGGACCCCGGGGTATTCGGCAACGAATCGCTGCACGACTAAGTTCAGGACGTGTGCCATGCACGGCTTGTGTGTCATTTTGCCCGGTTTCAGCGCGCTCAGCAGATTGGCACTGTTGTCGCACACCACTTTACCAACTGTCAAATTGGGAAGCACAGCGGAAGAGGCGGCAGCAGTGGATAAGTTACTCAAAACTGATTTTACAAACTTTGTTAACCCTTTAGGTGTTCCACAAGAATTAAAGGAAAATGGAGGTGAAATTTCTAAATTTCACTTTTTTGGCAAATTTTCCATTTTAATCAATTTTTTTCTTTAACACATCAAGGGTTAATAGCGAAACAAAACAATATTTATTAGCCTGATTCTGCGGTTTACAGAAACACCCCATATGTGGTCGTAAATTAATGTAAGGGCACACGGCAAGGCGCAGAAGAAATGGAGCGCAGTATGGTTTTTAGAAGGCAGATTTTGCTGGACTGGTTTTTAAAAACCATGTATTATTTGAAGCCCCCCTGATGCATCTCTACAACAGAAACTCCCAAAGTGGCCCCATTTTGGAAACTACGGGATAAGGTGACAGTTTTATGGGTACTATTTTTGGGTACATATGATTTTTAGTCGCTCTATATTGCGTTTTTTGTGAGGATAGGTAAACCAAAAAATGGCTCTTACCACAGTTTTTATTTTTTGTTTTTAATGTCTGATAGGTTAGATAATGTGCTATTTTTATAGATCAGGTTGTTACGGAAGCAATGATACCAAACAGGTCTACTTTCTTTGTTTGTTTGTTTCAGTTTTACATAATAAATAAAAAAAAATTGAAATTATGTGTTACGCTGCTGGTAGACTCGGCTGGAATCCAGTGGCCAGAAGGAACAAGCGAGGTGCAGACTTGAGGAGTAGATCGCAAGGTAGGGAATCCAGTGAAGAATCGAAACGGTCTGGAAGGGACGGTTCTGAGGAGCAGGAGACTGGAACAAGTCACAATACTCGAGCAATGTTTGCATTGCCTCATGGGTATAAGTAGGCCCAAACAGGAAACAAGATGGCTCCCAATCAGTATCACAACGGCCATCTTAGTTAAGGGCAATCCTCAGATAACACAGCAGCCTCCAGTGGTGGAGGAGTGAAATTGCAACA
Source organism: Bufo bufo (assembly GCF_905171765.1). NCBI lineage: Eukaryota > Metazoa > Chordata > Amphibia > Anura > Bufonidae > Bufo > Bufo bufo. Next base: position 65,911,190 of record NC_053395.1, on the reverse strand, counting down.
CAAGTTCAGAGTGGGTGAAACAGCGGCCACTAGTGGTAATTTAGAAGATTACATCAAATTCTGACATTATTCCCTCCTTCAGCATCGACCTCCGGACGATGCTTGGCTCGGTTTTTCTGGATATCTTTGGTGAAATTCTTTAAACAGTCGGGGAGCACTAATATTGTTTACAGGTTCCCATGAATTGTCCTCGGGGCCATACCCCTGCCATTTAATTAGGTATTGTAGATTATTTCTAGAGTCCAGTATTTTTTCAACAGTGTAATGTTCTTGTCCATCTACTTCAACTGGATCGGGAGGAGGCAGATTACATCCTGGAAATGGATCTGGAATAACAGGTTTCAGAAGTGATACATGGAACACAGGATGTACTCTCATTGTCCTGGGAAGTTTTAACCGAAAAGCTACTGTATTTATTTGTCCAATAATCTTTAAAGGCCCAATACATTTTTGACCCAGTTTTGCTGAAGGTACATGAAGTTTTAAATTCTTCATAGAAAACCATACCTCATCTCCCACCTTGAAAGTTGGAGAAGGCCTGCGGGATTTATCTGCTGTTTGCTTATATCTCTCCTGGGCAATCTTTAATGTGTCCTTTAACATCTCCAGATTCTGATGGAGAGATTGAACTCTGTCATTGACAGCAGGAATAGAAGTGTCTCTGGGGAAATTAGGGAGGATGCTTGGATGGTAACACAAATTAGCAAAAAATGGTGTTTGTTTGGTGGAAGCATTCTGAGTATTATTGTATGAAAATTATGCCATTGGAAGCAAATCAACCCAGTCATCTTGCAAATGGCAAATGTAGCATCGGAGATACTGCTCCAAAGTTTGGTTTGTGCGTTCAGTCTCACCATTTGACTGGGGGTAAAAAGCAGATGACAAATTAACATCAATGTCCAGTGTTTTACAAAAATTCTTCCAAAATTTGGACGTAAATTGTAATCCGCGATCAGAGACAACTTCATCGGTTACTCCATGGAGACGAAAGACATCTTGGATGATAAGTTCAGCAGTTTCTTTGGCAGAAGGGAGACCAGCACATGGAATAAAGTGAGCTGCTTTTGTCAATCGATCGACCACAACTAAGATGGCACTTTTCCCTTTAGAAGCAGGCAACTCGACAATATAGACCCCCAAGGACGAGATGGGATTGACAGAGGCTGCAAAAGTCCCACTGGTGAAGTACGAGGAGTTTTATTCATGGCACAGGTGTTACAAGAAGAAACATATTTCTTCACATCCTCTTGATAATTAGGCCACCAAAAGAAGCGTGACAGAAGTTCTTTTGTCTTCTGAATCCCCTTGTGACCTGCTAGCTTGGAGTCATGAATTAATTTTAATACTCTCAGTCGTACACTCTCTGGCACATAAATGCAATACTTAAGAGTCCAAACTTTATTTTGAAACATAAGGTATATATCATCTGGTGGATTTAGGAGAACCGGATCAGACTCATATGCTGCCCTTATGTCTTCTAGCAGATCCTTGTTAGTAATGACCCCCACAAAATTGGATTCCGACAGAATGGTAGTTGGTGGTGCAGGTGAAGAGGAATCATTTGAGAACAGTCTGGATAAGGGATCAGCTTTTCCATTTCGGGAGCCAGGTCTATAAGAGATCACAAAATTGAATCGGTTAAGAAACAGACTCCACCGAGCTTGACGGGGAGACAAACATTTAGCAGATCTGATGAACTCTCCTTGCAAATGATGTCGCCACTCTTGGAAAGCAGCAATGATGGATAAAAGTTCCTTGTTTCCCACAACATAATTATTTTCTGAGGAGGTCAGTTTTCGGAAAAATAAGCACAAGGGTGAAGCAAGTCTTTTTCTCCTGTTCTTTGTGATAGAATAGCCCCTATTGCACAGTCAGAAGCATCAACTTCAACGATAAAGGCATGTTCAGGGTCAGGATGAATTAGTATAGGGGTTGTGGTGAATTTTGTCTTTAGACAGAGGAATGCATCCTGTGCTTGGGGAGACCAAATAAATGGTATTCCCTTCCTTGTTAATTGAGTAATTGGTGTAATTATAGCAGAAACATTTTTGATAAATCGTCTGTAGAAATTAGCAAATCCTACAAAAGTTGGACTTCTTTCACATTCTTTGGGGTTGGCCAGTCAATTATTGCATGAATCTTGCTGGAGTCCATATGCAGTCCTACAGTAGAAATTACATAACCCAGGAACTGAATTTCTATTAGATGAAATTCACATTTCTCCAACTTAATATAGAGTTGATGAGTTCGTAGACGCTGTAGCACAATTTTGACATGATTTTGGTGTTCTTCCTCAGAATTAGAGAAAATTAGTATGTCATCCAGATAGATGACTACAAATTGATCTAGCAGATCTTTGAAAATATCATTAATGAAATGCTGAAAGGTGGCAGGTGCATTACACAGTCCAAAAGACATGACTAAGTACTCGAAATGTCCGTAACGTGATCTGAATGCTGTTTTCCATTCATCACCAGGTCTAACACGCACTAAATTATAGGCTCCTCGTAGGTCTAGTTTGGTGAAGATTTTTGCATAACGGACTCTATCCAGCAACTCAGGTATAAGAGACAGAGGGTAACGATTCTTTATTGCTATTTTATTTAGTTCCCTATAATCGACACAAGGCCTTAAGGTACCGTCTTTCTTTTTAACAAAAAATATTGGTGCACCTGCTGGTGAAGTGGATGGACGAATAAATCCTTTAGCTGAATTTTTGTAATGACCCCCACAAAATTGGATTCCGACAGAATGGTAGTTGGTGGTGCAGGTGAAGAGGAATCATTTGAGAACAGTCTGGATAAGGCATCAGCTTTTCCATTTCGGGAGCCAGGTTTATAAGAGATCACAAAATTGAATCGGTTAAGAAACAGACTCCACCGAGCTTGACGGGGAGACAAACATTTAGCAGATCTGATGAACTCTAAGTTACGATGATCAGTTAGCACCACTATCTGCTGTGCTGCTCCTTCCAAATGATGTCGCCACTCTTGGAAAGCAGCAATGATGGCTAAAAGTTCCTTGTTTCCCACATCATAATTCTTTTCTGAGGAGGTCAGTTTTCGGGAAAAATAAGCACAAGGGTGAAGCAAGTCTTTTTCTCCTGTTCTTTGTGATAGAATCGCCCCTATTGCACAGTCAGAAGCATCAACTTCAACGATAAAGGCATGTTCAGGGTCAGGATGAATCAGTATAGGGGCTGTGGTGAATTTTGTCTTTAGACAGAGGAATGCATCCTGTGCTTGGGGAGACCAAATAAATGGTATTCCCTTCCTTGTTAATTGAGTAATTGGTGTAATTATAGCAGAAACATTTTTGATAAATCGTCTGTAGAAATTAACAAATCCTACAAAAAGTTGGACTTCTTTCACATTCCTTGGGGTTGGCCAGTCAATTATTGCTTGAATTTTGCTGGAGTCCATATGCAGTCCTACAGTAGAAATTACATAACCCAGGAACTGAATTTCTATTAGATGAAATTCACATTTCTCCAACTTAATATAGAGTTGATGAGTTCGTAGACGCTGTAGCACAATTTTGACATGATTTTGGTGTTCTTCCTCAGAATTAGAGAAAATTAGTATGTCATCCAGATAGATGACTACAAATTGATCTAGCAGATCTTTGAAAATATCATTAATGAAATGCTGAAAGGTGGCAGGTGCATTATACAGTCCAAAAGACATGACTAAGTACTCAAAATGTCCGTAACGTGATCTGAATGCTGTTTTCCATTCATCACCAGGTCTAACACGCACTAAATTATAGGCTCCTCGTAGGTCTAGTTTGGTGAAGATTTTTGCATAACGGACTCTATCCAGCAACTCAGGTATAAGAGGCAGAGGGTAACGATTCTTTATTGTTATTTTATTTAGTTCCCTATAATCGACACAAAGCTTTAAGGTACCATCTTTCTTTTTAACAAAAAATATTGGTGCACCTGCTGGTGAAGTGGATGGACGAATAAATCCTTTAGCTGAATTTTCGTCTATGTATTCTTTGAGAGCCTTCAGTTCAGGCTCTGCCAATGGATATATGCTTCCAAATGGTATAGCTGCTCCCGGCAACAGTTCAATGGGACAGTCATAAGGTCGATGTGGGGGCAACTTGTTAGCATTCTTTTTATCACAAACATCCACAAATTCTTTATACATAGATGACAGTTTAGGTGATGTTTCGAGGTCCTCAGTACCATCTACTTGAGGTTGATTAGATAAAGTCTGTTCTGAGTGAACCTCTGGTGGTAAGGATACTACTTTAGTTTCCCAGTTGATCTGAGGGTTCTGAGCTTGCAGCCATGGTAGTCCCAAGGTGATTGGAAAATGGGGCGATGATATTAGTAAAAAATATAAAACCTCTTGGTGATTGGGTTCCATAATTATCTCCAAGGGTTCAGTCTCTTGATCAATTGGGCCCGAGTTCAGTGGGGACCCATCAACAGTTTCTATCAGAATTGGTGAAAGTCTCCCTTGGATTTTCACTCCATGCTTATTAGCAAAATCAATGTCCATAAAGTTCCCATTTGCTCCAGAGTCCACCATGGCAGAGGTAGATATCCACTGTGAGCTGGTGCGAAACTTGATAGAAATTAAGCAATGAGAGTTCTTGTTTTCCTTCTTAATATTAGGTGCTATTGAAGAGATTGAATGGATGACCGCATTCACTGGTGGCACTGGTTCAGAAGAATCTGATTCATCCTCAGATAGGTCAGGATCTGCTATAACCGCCACTGACTTCTGACTTCTGTCGACGACTTGGACAATTAATGAGAAAGTGATCAGGTTTACCACAGTAAAAGCATTGATTCTCCCGAAGTCTGCATTCCCTTCTATCGGCACTTTCACGTTTATGTATGCTGTTAATCTGCATAGGTTCAGCATCAGATTCAGTGTATTTCTTGGTTTCAAAGTCTCTAGAGGTGGAGGTTGGGACAGATAAGTATTGATTATTACGAAGCCAGGTAGAACTACACTTTTCTTGCCTACGCTCAGACAGTCGAGTATCAATACGAACACAATGATGTACGAAATCATACGTGCTAATTCATCCTTAGGTGCATTAGATAGTCCATTCTTGAAAAATTTTAATTTTGCAGCATTATTCCATTCAGTATCAATGACCCACCTTCTAAATTCTGTGGTATATTCGGCAACCGAGCGCCTGCCCTGGCGTAAGGCCAGTAGGGTTGATTCTGCTGTGGCACATCGATTAGGATCATAAAATACTTGGCTCATAGCTGCAAGGAAAGCTTCCAGATCATCTAGGCGTGCATCATTGGTCTCAATAAGAGGATTAGCCCAGGCTACAGCCTTATGTGTTAGAAGCATAATAATACACAGCACCTTAGATCTGTCAGTGAGGAAGTGAGAAGTGTGTGCACCAAAATATAACTTGCATTGATTAATGAATCCACGGTACTTATCACGGTCCCCTCCAAACCTGAAGGGTGGAAGAGGCAAGGTGGATGAAGAAGCTGGAACCATGGCCCGGGTATGAAGTTCCTGTATTTGCTCTGCGTGTTGAGCCACCATGTTTTGTAAATTCTGAGTTGCTTGTCCAAATACTTGCACACTATGAGATGTTTGGTTTTCAAATGCCAAGTATTTTGTTTTCGAGTATCCTGTTACGCTACTGGTAGACACGGCTGGAATCCTGTGGCCAGAAGGAACAAGCGAGGCGCAGACTTGAGGAGTAGATCGCAAGGTAGGGAATCCAGTGAAGAATCGGAACGGTCTGGAAGGGACGGTTCTGAGGAGCAGGAGACTGGAACAAGTCACAATACTTGAGCAATGTTTGCATTGCCTCATGGGTATAAGTAGGCCCAAACAGGAAACAAGATGGCTCCCAATCAGTTTCACAACGGCCATCTTAGTTAAGGGCAACACAGCAGCCTCCAGTGGTGGAGGAGTGAAATTGCAACACAAATTCAGAGTGGGTGAAACAGCGGCCACTAATGGTAATTTAGAAGATTACATCAAATTCTGACATTATGTTTTTATGTCTCCATTTTCTGAACACCATATTTTTTTTATTTTTCCGCCAATTGTCTTGTGCAGGGGCTCGTTTTTGCAGGAAAAGTAGCAGTTTTTATTGGTACCATTTTTGGGTATATATGATTTTTTTGATCATGCAATATTACACTTTATGGGGCAAGATGACCAGAAAATTGGTTGTTTTGGCACACTTTTTATTTATTTATTTTTACAGTGCTTAACTGAGGGGTTAGGTCATGTGATATTTTTATAGAGAAGGTTGCTACGGACGCAGAAATACCTAATATGTATACTTTCTCTTATTTATTTAAGTTTTACACAATAATAGCATTTTTGAAACAAAAAAAAAAACAGTTTTTGTGTCTCCATAGTCTGAGAGCTATATTTTTATAAATTTTTTTGACCGATTGTCTTAGGTCATCTCACTTTTTGTAGGATGATATGATGGTTTGATTGGTACCATTTTTGGTGGCATACGCCTTTTTGATCACTTGGTGTTGCAGTTTATGTGATGTTAGGTGACAAAAGATGGCTTTTTTGGCACTTTTTTTAAATTTTTATACAGTGTTTACCTAAGGGGTTAGGTCATGTGATATTTTAATAGAGCAGCGTGTTACGAATGCAACGATTCCTAATATGTATACTTTTTTTATTTCACTTTAATACACTAATAGCATTTTTGAAACAAAAAAATCATGTTTTAGTGTCTCCTTATTATGAGAGCTATAGTTGTTTTATTTTTTGGGCGATTGTCTTATGTAGGGGCTCATTTTTTGCGGGATGAGGCGACGGTTTTATAAGTAAAATTTTTGGTGGCATACACCTTTTTGATCATTTGGTGTTGCACTTTTTGTGATCTAAGGTGACAAAAATAGCTCTTCTTGACATAGTTTTTATTTCTTTTTTCTACGGTGCTTATCGGACGATGTGCATCATGTGATATATTTTTAGAGCCGGTCGTTATGTGTGGTTTTTCTTGAAACTTTTTATTTTTTATTAAAAACACTTTTTTTTAACTTTATTTCTGTCCTACTCTGGGACTTCAACTTTTGGGGGTCTGATCCCTTCTGCAATGCATTACCATACATCTGTATTGTAATGCATTGCCTGTTAGTGGATTACACTAAGTAGTACACTAATAGGTTGCCTAGGAGACCTAGCCTGGGGCTGGATCTCCTCTGCCCCCTGGAGAAGACAGGTCTCCATGCCATGCAAGGCATTGGGTAGCCTCTGCACGGCATCGGACTGTCTTGTCACGCATTGGGTCCCTGTCACAGCAGCACGGGGACCCAATGGGCTCTGTCACCCGGCGCAAACCCCTTCTAAGCCGCAGTCAGTGCTGAAGGGGTTACAGCGATGCCGGCAGATACAGCAGGGGCCTGGCTATCAGGGACTGCCGTGCCCCTGCAGTGATCTGGTGGGCACTGCTCCGGTGCCCGCCCAATCACCATGACGTAACAGTACGCCCAAATGCGGGAAGTCACTTGCCTCCAAGACGTACTATTACGTCATGTGTCAGGAAGGTGTTAAAGACATAGTTGGGAAACATTGCATACAGCACTAGAAAACATACAGGGCGATACTGCCTCACATACAGTCAGGTCCATAAATATTGGGACATTGACACAATTCTAACATTTTTGGCTCTATACACCACCACAATGGATTTGAAATGAAACAAATAAGATGTGCTTTAACTGCAGACTGCCAGCTTTAATTTGAGTATATTTACATCCAAATCAGGTGAACAGTGTAGGAATTACAACCGTTTGCATATGTGCCTCCCACTTGTTAAGGGACTAAAAATAATGGGACAATTGGCTTCTCAGCTGTTCTCAAAAACAGGAAGGCCAGATTAGAGTTTGCCAAACGACATCTAAAAAAGCCTTCACAGTTCTGGAACAACAGCCTATGGACAGATGAGACCAAGATCAACTTGTATCAGAGTGATGGGAAGAGAAGAGTATGGAGAAGGAAAGGAACTGCTCATGATCCTAAGCATACCATTGGACGGCGCTTCACAGTGCAGATGGACAATGACCCAAAGCATACTGCAAAAGCAACCAAAGAGTTTTTTAATGGAAAGAAGTGGAATGTTATGCAATGGCCAAGTCAATCACCTGACCTGAATCCGATTGAGCATGCATTTCACTTGCTGAAGACAAAACTGAAGGGAAAATGCCCCAAGAACAAGCAGCAACTGAAGACAGTTGCAGTAGAGGCCTGGCAGAGCATCACCAGGGATGAAACCCAGCGTCTGGTGATGTCTATTATTATTCTGGTGATGTCTATACTATTCGATTATTCTGTCCCATTACTTTTGGTCCCTTAACAAGGAGGCACATATGCAAACTGTTGTAATTCCTACACCGTTCACCTGATTTGGATGTAAATACCCTCAAATTAAAGCTGACCATCTGCAGTTAAAGCACATCTTTTTCATTTTATTTCAAATCCATTGTGGTGGTGTATAGAGCCAAAAAAATTAGAATTGTGTCGATGTCCCAATATTTATGGACCTGACTGTATGTACCTCTTACATCCAGTGACGTCTCCTCTGATGTAGATATTCCCTTTCCTTATCTTCTCCTTTCAGACCAGACTGCCATGGTGACTTCTTTTAGGAGTGTCTTGTCTCTCCAGAGTTTAACAAACAGACATCTAAGTTTCCTACTTTTCCATCCTCCCTCCCACCTTCTCGACACCCCATCCTGCCCACTCCATACTATCCTGCAGAAACAGTCCCCCTGAAAATACTGGTACCACCAGATCAGACTCCCATTTAAAACCTCAGATGAGCCCTCCCATCTCATACCAGACCTCCATGTCAGACTCCGCCTCAATATTAGAACTCAGATAACACCCGCATTAGACCTCCAGACCCCCATATCAGACCTCCAGGCCCCCATATCAGACCTCATACCAGACCTCAAGACCCCCATTAGACCTCAGACCAGTGGCATAACGTGGAGGGAAGGGGCGTTGCCCCGGGTGCAAAATTGCAGGTGGCACCAGGCAGCAGGAATTTCAATGTGGGCCAAGTTAGCCTAGGGCTCCCGTCCCCTCCGTTCAGCCTCATAGGCTTCAGGATAGTGACCTGAAGCCTATGAAGCAGGAGAGCTGTACAGGAGATCGCGATTACCTCACCGTGACCTCCTGCACCAGGTCTCATGAGATGACATGATGACGTGGCTCAGGAGGGCACGGTGATGTGTTCCTGACCACCTGCGCCGGGACACTTAAAGACAGGCCACAAGTGGTGACGGAGTGAGGAAGAGAGGTTAGTATTTATTTTTTTAATAGGCAGGCCATACTGGGAGCACTATGGGGGTGTGGGGCACTATACAAAGGAGGCAATTATATATAGAAATAATGGAGGCCATAATTATTGCAATAATTCTACAGTCAGGGCCATAAATATTACAATAATTCTACAGAGGGGGCCATAATTATTACAACAATTCAATAGCAGGGGCCATAATTATTACAATAATTCTACAGACGAGGCCATTATTATTACAATAATACTACAGAGTGGGCCATTATCCAAAAAACTTTAGAAGTCCAGCTCGTAGCATAAAACAGAGGGATCTTTATTTCAGGGGTTAAAAACTTCCAAAACAGGATACAATGTTACGCGTTTCAGACCTCCTTTAATTTGGGTCCTTCATCATGACACACCAAACACTCAAATGATTGCACTATATGTGCTAACCGTTGCACCGGGCACCAAATTGCAGGTGGCACCAGGCAGCAGGAATTTCAATGTGGGCCACTTTAGCTTATGGCTCCTGTCCCCTCCGTTCAGTCTCATAGGCAAAATGCAAAAACATTAGCAAAAAAAATGTGCAATAAAAATCATATAGCTCAAAACAATATCAAAGGGGAGCTACTCTATTAATATTGTAATATTAAATCATGCCTCTTATTGATGCCAGTCGGATGACAAGTAGCTAGCTGAAAGATCCAAAAAGCCTCCCTATGTAATAATTTCCTTTTGTAGTCTCCCCCTCTCACAGGCATCTTGACTCTCTCAATCCCCAGCGCCTTAAGTCCTGATGTACAGGGAGTGCAGAATTATTAGGCAAATGAGTATTTTGACCACACCTCTTTATGCATGTTGTCTTACTCCAAGCTGTATAGGCTCGAAAGCCTACTACCAATTAAGCATATTAGGTGATGTGCATCTCTGTAATGAGAAGGGGTGTGGTCTAATGACATCAACACCCTATATTAGGTGTGCATAATTATTAGGCAACTTCCTTTCCTTTGGCAAAATGGGTCAAAAGAAGGACTTGACAGGCTCAGAAAAGTCAAAAATAGTGAGATATCTTGCAGAGGGATGCAGCACTCTTAAAATTGCAAAGCTTCTGAAGCGTGATCATCGAACAATCAAGCGTTTCATTCAAAATAGTCAACAGGGTCGCAAGAAGCGTGTGGAAAAACCAAGGCGCAAAATAACTGCCCATGAACTGAGAAAAGTCAAGCGTGCAGCTGCCAAGATGCCACTTGCCACCAGTTTGGCCATATTTCAGAGCTGCAACATCACTGGAGTGCCCAAAAGCACAAGGTGTGCAATACTCAGAGACATGGCCAAGGTAAGAAAGGCTGAAAGACGACAACCACTGAACAAGACACACAAGCTGAAACGTCAAGACTGGGCCAAGAAATATCTCAAGACTGATTTTTCTAAGGTTTTATGGACTGATGAAATGAGAGTGAGTCTTGATGGGCCAGATGGATGGGCCCGTGGCTGGATTGGTAAAGGGCAGAGAGCTCCAGTCCGACTCAGACGCCAGCAAGGTGGAGGTGGAGTACTGGTTTGGGCTGGTATCATCAAAGATAAGCTTGTGGGGCATTTTCGGGTTGAGGATGGAGTCAAGCTCAACTCCCAGTCCTACTGCCAGTTTCTGGAAGACACCTTCTTCAATCAGTGGTACAGGAAGAAGTCTGCATCCTTCAAGAAAAACATGATTTTCATGCAGGACAATGCTCCATCGCACGCGTCCAAGTACTCCACAGCGTGGCTGGCAAGAAAGGGTATAAAAGAAGAAAATCTAATGACATGGCCTCCTTGTTCACCTGATCTGAACCCCATTGAGAACCTGTGGTCCATCATCAAATGTGAGATTTACAAAGAGGGAAAACAGTACATCTCTCTGAACAGTGTCTGGGAGGCTGTGGTTGCTGCTGCACGCAATGTTGATGGTGAACAGATCAAAACACTGACAGAATCCATGGATGGCAGGCTTTTGAGTGTCGTTGCAAAGAAAGGTGGCTATATTGGTCACTGATTTGTTTTTGTTTTGTTTTTGAATGTCAGAAATGTATATTTGTGAATGTTGAGATGTTATATTGGTTTCACTGGTAAAAATAAATAATTGAAATGGGTATATATTTGTTTTTTGTTAAGTTGCCTAATAATTATGCACAGTAATAGTCACCTGCACACACAGATATCCCCCTAAAATAGCTAAAACTAAAAACAAACTAAAAACTACTTCCAAAAATATTCAGCTTTGATATTAGTGAGTTTTTTGGGTTCATTGAGAACATGGTTGTTGTTCAATAATAAAATTAATCCTCAAAAATACAACTTGCCTAATAATTCTGCACTCCCTGTATTTCCACCATGCACAACCACAGAGTTCAGGCTGACCGCAGACACGTTGCGGTTACCATGGTGGGGAATATCAGAGATGTTTGCGAATCCTAGATTTAATCTGGTTGGAAGTACATCCAACATACTTTAGTTGACATTCTTCGCAAGTAATTAGATAAATCGCATATTTGGTGTTGCAATTCAGGTATGTTTTTATTTCAAAATCCTTGCCATTTGCTGTTGATTAAAAATGGCCATCCACCTTAAAGTGATCACAGCAGATGCACCTGCCATGACCATATTTGTAACTACCTCTGCTTGCTAACCAGGTTGGTTGGAATGTTTTTTTCTCCTGGAACTGACTTGGGCAAATTAGACTGCCCAGGGTGTGAGCTTTGCGCGCAGCACATCTCAAACCTCCCGCAACCACATCAGACCACTAATTATCATAGCTTAGCACTGGCAGATACTTCACTGTACTCTTCACTATATTGTGTAACAAAGGTGGTGGTATGTCTCCTATGGTGATTATGCTTGCTCAGAGTATCAGAATGCCGCTTTACTGGAAAGATTAACCCCCTCCTATCCATAGCAGATATACACTCTGTTCTGTCATCCGCTGGCATGAATATAATCTATTAGAAAGCCTGTTGATTACATTATTGGTTTCAGATATAAAAGTATTTATATCAGAACAATTACATCTAGCTCAAATTAGTTCAACCTTAGGAATATTATGCAAAACATGAGGCGGATGACATGAGGAAGCATGGAGGATCGTATTGCCTGAAGATTCCTTCCTATATGTGGAGGTGCAGATTCCTGGTGTGGTCACACTCCCCCTCAGACACAAATCCAAAAAATAAATAGTGACAGGATCATAATGGACACTGAAAGAAATAGTCAAGACATGAATTCAAATATTCAGCAAACAGCGGTATGGCCACCACATCACCAGACTAAATGAACAACAGGTCATTGATATAGCGACCATACCACTGCACCCGGTCATAGAATGTCGACAATGAGGAGAAAGCTCCTCTCCCACCATGCCATAAAAATATTGGCTGTGGAGGGAGAGAACTTGGCCCCCATCGACACTCCAGATATCTGTAAATAAAATGTATTGTTGAACATGAAAAAATTGTGTCTGAGGAGGAAGTCCACCACTATTTCCACAAATTCCTGCAACTCATCCGTATAATCACTATATGTACCTAGAAACCAGCGCAAATATTGTAGCGCAAGGTCATGAGGAATATTCGTGTACAGTGACACCACATCTGCAGTAATCCAAATCTATTCACTCTTCCACTCAAAGGAGAAAAGAGTTTGTAACACAGACCTGGTGTCCTGTATAATTCCAGGGATAAGAGGGATCAATGGCTGTAGGAGTGAATCGACCCACTCAGATAATCTCTCCGAGTAAGATCCTATGCCTGCTACAATTGGTCTCAGTGGAGGAGGAAAAACATTCTTGTGGATTTTAGGCAGAGCGTGAAAAATAGAGACGACCGGATGGGATATATATATATATATATATATATATATATATACTCAGATTCTTTTTTATTAAAAATACCTTGTTCCAAGCCATAGAAAATATTTCGGCCAGCTTTGTTTTGGAGAGAGGGGAGGGGATTGCCAGCAAGAACAGCGTAGACCGTAGTATCATTTAACATATTTAATACCTGTAATTTGTAGATCTCACTGTCCAAGATGACAACCACACCTCCCTTACCTGATGACTAGGTCATCTCTATTTTTTAGGGTCCGCAGCCCTTTACATTCAAGATAAGTCAAATTCGCCCGCTTGCCTGTATGCAAAGATGGGGAAGGATCATTCTGGTTTCAATTTGACATAGTTATATCTTCTAATGCAAACACGTCCCTCTCTACTAGCTCCTGATTTTTATCTAGGGCTGGGGATCTTTAGAGGATAGAAGTCCCTATTGGATGTTTTAAAGAATACAGAATTATTCACCAGCTGTCACCACCAGACATCTGAGAAGCTCTGACAGACGTCCTTCAGAACCTCCTCCTTGAGGTTCCTTTTGTTTTGCTTTCATTTTCTCATCTCGTTAGCCTCTCTCAGCTGTCATGTAGTTGCACTGATTGCATCCCTTTAAATCCCTTCCCATACTGCATCACTTTGCGGTTTTTACAACTTCCTGGAGTATATGCATGCTGGATGCTACTACTGAGTCTTCTACAGATAAGTTTTGTTTATTCATTTGTATTTTCCTTTTTGCTGGATCCCAGGAGACCCTGACTCCCTCCGTATCAAGTGTAGGGAGCCGGTGGTCGTGTCCCCTCACTATTATAGGGTGTTCAGGGGTTATTCAGTCGAGGTACGAGGATATGCGATCTTCTACCATTGAGAATTTTGCATAGGCTGAGCAGTTTAGGGAGAGAGCCAGGTCTGTTGCAGGGCTATCCCTTTGGTTCCTTAGTTTTGGATCCAGTCAGCCGGATCTTCCTTTTGTGTCTTCTAGTTTGCTGTACACCATCCGTGCACCAGCATTTGGTCATCCTGTTGTGACCGCATCTCCTGCAAAGACACCACATGAACAATTTCCCCAAAAGACAGAGCATTAGTAGAAGGTGAAAAACTACAGTTGCAAGAAAAAGTATGTGAACCCTTTGGAATGATATGGATTTCTGCACAAATTGGTCATAAAATGTGATCTGATCTTCATCTAAGTCACAACAATCACAGTATGCTTAAACTAATAACACACAAAGAATTAAATGTTACCATGTTTTTATTGAACACACCATGTAAACATTCACAGTGCAGGTGGAAAAAGTATGTGAACCCTTGGCAGCAATAACTTCAACCAAACGTTTCCTGTAGTTGCAGATCAGACATGCACAACGGTCAGGAGTAATTCTTGATTATTCCTCTTTACAGAACTATTTCAGTTCAGCAATATTCTTGAGATGTCTGGTGTGAATCGCTTTCTTGAGGTCATGCCACAGCATCTCAATCGGGTTGAGGTCAGGACTCTGACTGGGCCACTCCAGAAGGCATATTTTCTTCTGTTTAAGCCATTCTGTTGTTGATTTACTTCTACGCTTTGGGTCGTTGTCATGTTGCAACACCCATCTTCTGTTGAGCTTCAGCTGGTAGACAGATGGCCTTAAGTTCTCCTGCAAAATGTCTTGATAAACTTGGGAATAAATTTTTCCTTTAATGATAGCAATCCGTCCAGGCCCTGATGCAGCAAAGCAGCCCCAAACCATGATGCCCCCACCACCATACTTCACAGGTGGGATGAGTTTTGATGTTAGTGTTGTCACAACCAGACAGCTGAGAAGCTCTGACAGAAGCCTTTCAGAACCTCCTCCTTGAGTTTTCTTTGTTTTTTTGGTTTTCAGTTCCTCATCTCGTTAGTCTCTCTCAGCTGTCATCTAGTTGGACTGATTGCATCCCTTTAAATTCCTCCCCATAATGCATTAGTGTGCGGCTTATACAACTTCCTGGAGTGTGTGTGCATGCTGTTCCTATTTCCCAGTCTTCTACAAGATAAGTGCTGTACATTCATTTGTGATTTTCTGTTTGCTGGATCCCAGATGACCCTGACTCCCTCCGTGTCTAGTGTAGGGAGCCAATGGTCGTGTCCCCTCACTATTGTAGGGTGTTCAGGTATTATATAGTTGAGGTACGGGGATATGCGATCATCCACCTTTGGGGTTTTCGCATAGGCTGAGCAGTCAGGGAGAGTGCCAGGTCTCATGCAGGGGTCTCCCTTTTGTTCCTTAGTTTTGGATCCAGTGAGTCATAGATTCTTTTGCATTGTTTTGTTTCCTGTACACCTTTCGTGACATTATAAGCCGCCAAAACCGTCTCAAGCATGGATCCGGTTTCCCTGAACGCTTCCAGGGTCTTTCATTGGAGGTAGCTGATCTCCGTAAGACTTTTTCTCAGTTTCAAGTGACCGGTTCAGCTTGCGTTCATGGAGTTTGTTCTGAGCCTAAGATCTCGCTCCCGGATGCGTTCTCCGGGGGTAGTGAGAATTTTGTGCGTTTTAGAGAGGCTTGCAAACTCCATTTTCGCCTTCTTCCCCATACCTCTGGTGATGAGGAACGGAGGGTGGGGATCATTATATCGCTGCTCAGGGATAACGCTCAGTCCTGGACCTTTTCGCTGCCGGAGGGGGCACGGCCCCTCCGTTCAGTGGATGAATTCTTTTTAGCCCTGGGTCAGATATATGATGATCCGGATCGTATTGCTCTGGCTGAGTCTAGACTACGTCTGTTATGCCAGGGTAAACAATCCGCAGAGATATACTGCTCAGAATTTCGGAGATGGGCAGCTGATACTGGTTGGAATGATGCTGCACTCCGAAGTCAATTTTGCCATGGTCTTTCAGAGGGATTGAAAGATGCATTTGCCTTTCATGAGAGGCCTATCTCCTTGGACTCTGCTATGTCTCAGGCCGTTCGTATTGACAGGCGTCTTAGAGAGAGAGGAGAGATCTCTCTTTCCTGTCATACTCAGTCCAGGGACAGTGCAGCGGTCTCATTCTGTGCGCAGGGGTCTCAGTCGCTGTCAGCCCCTTCTGAGCAGGAGCCCATGCAGCTGGGGTTGATTGCCTCTGACAATAGAAGACTCAGCCCGCATGGGCGGTTTTGTTTTTGTTGTGGAGGTATAAATCATTTGGCAAATGTTTGTCCCTCTAGGAGATTCAGGCAGTTTTCTGGGAGTAATAAAGAAACAAAAAGGAAACAATCTTTTAAAAATGTTCCGTCTGTTACTATTGGCAGGGTTGAGGCGGAAATTGAAGGTTTTCCGTTTCCTTGTAGTTCCCGTTTTGTCCTGCCTGCTAGGGTGGCGCTAGAGAGCAAGAGCATTTTTGGTGAGATTTTTGTGGATAGTGGAGCAGCTGTCTATCTCATTGATAATCAATTTGCAATAACTCATGGTTTCCAGGTATGCACTTTGGGAAAGGATATTCCTGTTTTTGCTATTGATTCCGCTCCACTTTCTCAGAAATCGTTAAAGGGCATAGTTCACAATATCCGTTTGATTGTGAGTGATACTCATGTTGAGGATGTGTCATGTTTCGTCCTAAAAGGGTTGCCTACTCCTCTAGTGTTGGGGCTACCCTGGCTCACTAAACATAACCCCACCATTGATTGGCAAGCGAGGCAAATAAATGGTTGGAGTGACTTGCAGAGAGAATTGCCTCACGACATCTGTTTCTGAGGTTTCTACTAAGACTGTACCACCTTTCCTCTCTGAATTTTCGGATGTCTTCTCTGAGAGTGGAGTTCAGGATTGGCCCCCGCACAGGGAGTACGATTGCCCTATTAATCTCATCCCAGGCGCCAAGCTGCCTAAATCTCGTTTATACAATCTTTCCCAACCTGAGAGGGTCGCTATGCGTGCTTATATCTCTGAGAGTCTGAGAAAAGGACACATACGACCCTCGAAGTCACCTGTTGCCGCTGGTTTTTTCTTTGTTAAGAAAAAAGATGGTTCTTTAAGACCTTGTCTGGATTTCAGGGAGCTGAACAGTATCACTATTCGTGACCCTTATCCGCTTCCTCTGATCCCGGACCTGTTTAACCTGGTTGTTGGGGATAAAGTCTTTTCCAAATTAGACCTAAGAGGGGCATACAACCTGGTCAGGGTCAGAGAAGGAGACGAATGGAAGACGGCCTTCAATACCCCTGAGGGCCATTTTGAGAATTTGGTTATGCCTTTTGGTTTGATGAATGCCCCAGCCGTTTTTCAGCATTTCGTGAACAGCATTTTTTATCATTTAATGGGAAAATTTGTATTAGTGTATTTGGATGACATTTTGATTTTTTCTCCTGATTTCAAAACTCATAAGGAACACTTACGTCAGGTCTTGCTCATCCTGCAGGAGAATAAATTATACGCGAAACTGGAAAAATGTGTGTTTGCGGATCCAGAAATTCAATTTCTGGGGTTTCTTCTCTCCGCTTCTGGTTTTCGCATGGACCCCGAGAAGGTCCGCGCTGTGCTTGAGTGGGAGCTTCCTGAGAATCAGAAGGCGCTGATGCGTTTTTTGGGCTTTGCCAATTATTACAGGAAGTTTATTTTGAATTATTCCTCTGTAGGGATGAGCGAACCCGAACTGTATAGTTCTGGTTCGTACGGAATTTTGGGGTGTCCGTGACACGGACCCGAACCCGAACATTTTCGTAAAAGTCCGTGTTCGGGTTCGGTGTTCGGCGCTTTCTTGGCGCTTTTTAAAAGGCTGCAAAGCAGCCAATCAACAAGCGTCATACTACTTGGCCCAAGAGGCCATCACAGCCATGCCTACTATTGGCATGGCTGTGATTGGCCAGTGCACCATGTGACCCAGCCTCTATTTAAGCTGGAGTCACGTAGCTCCGCAAGTCACTCTGCTATGATCAGTATAGGGAGAGGTTGCAGCTGCGACGTTAGGGCGAGATTAGGCAGATTAACTCCTCCAAAAGACTTGATTCTGTGATCGATCTGCAGCTGTGGATCATTGAAGTGCTATTATTGACTTGCTCACTTTTTTGAGGCTGCCCAGAGCGTTTTTACATCACTTTTTTTCTGGGGTGATCGGCGGCCATTTTGTGACTTGTGGTGCGCCAGCACGATCTATCACCAAGTGTATTTAACCATCGATAGTGTGGTTATTTTGTGCTATATCCTACATCAGCTGCAGGCTGAGCCTGTGTCACCCAAGTGCATTTAACCATCAACAGTCTGATTATTTTTTGGCCATATACTACATCAGCTGCAGGCTGAGCCTGTGTCACCCAAGTGCATTTAACCATCAACAGTGTGGTTATTTTTTGGCCATATATTACATCAGGGGCAAGTTGAGCCTGTCACCCAGCGCCTAAAAAATAGACCTGACATTTCTATTCAACCAAATCTGCACAGTTTCAGCTGGTCAAGTTATTTGTAGTGACCGTAAAAGCAGACTTTTTGTTCTGGGTTGAAAAAGCATTCCCAAATTTGCCATTCTGAAAATAACTAGTTTGTGGTATTTGAGGCCTACTTGAAATCTATCCCAAAAAGAAAATCTTACATTGAAGGTATTGATAGTGTGATTCAGAAAAACCTAAGACACATGCTAGCGTGCTGATAGAAGTGTCATTCTGTGATTAAACCTATAACTGTCACACAGCGCAAAAAAAAACAGGTCTCACATCTCTATTCAACCAAATCTGCACAGTTTTAGCTGGTCAAGTTATTTGTAGTGACCGTAAAAGCAGACTTTTTGTTCTGGGTTGAAAAAGCATTCCCAAATTTGCCATTCTGAAAATAACTAGTTTGTGGTATTTGAGGCCTACTTGAAATCTATCCCAAAAAGAAAATCTTACATTGAAGGTATTGATAGTGTGATTCAGAAAAACCTAAGACACACGCTAGCGTGCTGATAGAAGTGTCATTCTGTGATTAAACCTATAACTGTCACACAGCGCAAAAAAAAACAGGTCTCACATCTCTATTCAACCAAATCTGCACAGTTTTAGCTGGTCAAGTTATTTGTAGTGACCGTAAAAGCAGACTTTTTGTTCTGGGTTGAAAAAGCATTCCCAAATTTGCCATTCTGAAAATAACTAGTTTGTGGTATTTGAGGCCTACTTGAAATCTATCCCAAAAAGAAAATCTTACATTGAAGGTATTGATAGTGTGATTCAGAAAAACCTAAGACACACGCTAGCGTGCTGATAGAAGTGTCATTCTGTGATTAAACCTATAACTGTCACACAGCGCAAAAAAAAAACAGGTCTCACATCTCTATTTAACCAAATCTGCACAGTTTTAGCTGGTCAAGTTATTTGTAGTGACCGTAAAAGCAGACTTTTTGTTCTGGGTTGAAAAAGCATTCCCAAATTTGCCATTCTCAAAATTACTAGTTTGTTTTATTTGAGGCCTACTTGAAATCTATCCCAAAAAGAAAATCTTACATTGAAGGTATTGATAGTGTGATTCAGAAAAACCTAAGACACACGCTAGCGTGCTGATAGAAGTGTCATTCTGTGATTAAACCTATAACTGTCACACAGCGCAAAAAAAAACACGTCTCACATCTCTATTCAACCAAATCTGCACAGTTTTAGCTAATCAAGTTATTTGTAGTGACCGTAAAAGCAGACTTTTTGTTCTGGGTTGAAAAAGCATTCCCAAATTTGCCATTCTGAAAATAACTAGTTTGTGGTATTTGAGGCCTACTTGAAATCTATCCCAAAAAGAAAATCTTACATTGAAGGTATTGATAGTGTGATTCAGCAAAACCTAAGACACACGCTAGCGTGCTGATAGAAGTGTCATTCTGTGATTAAACCTATAACTGTCACACAGCGCAAAAAGAAAACAGGTCTCACATCTCTATTCAACCAAATCTGCACAGTTTTAGCTGGTCAAGTTATTTGTAGTGACCGTAAAAGCAGACTTTTTGTTCTGGGTTGAAAAAGCATTCCCAAATTTGCCATTCTGAAAATAACTAGTTTGTGGTATTTGAGGCCTACTTGAAATCTATCCCAAAAAGAAAATCTTACATTGAAGGTATTGATAGTGTGATTCAGAAAAACCTAAGACACACGCTAGCGTGCTGATAGAAGTGTCATTCTGTGATTAAACCTATAACTGTCACACAGCGCAAAAAAAAACAGGTCTCACATCTCTATTCAACCAAATCTGCACAGTTTTAGCTGGTCAAGTTATTTGTAGTGACCGTAAAAGCAGACTTTTTGTTCTGGGTTGAAAAAGCATTCCCAAATTTGCCATTCTGAAAATAACTAGTTTGTGGTATTTGAGGCCTACTTGAAATCTATCCCAAAAAGAAAATCTTACATTGAAGGTATTGATAGTGTGATTCAGAAAAACCTAAGACACACGCTAGCGTGCTGATAGAAGTGTCATTCTGTGATTAAACCTATAACTGTCACACAGCGCAAAAAAAAAACAGGTCTCACATCTCTATTCAACCAAATCTGCACAGTTTTAGCTGGTCAAGTTATTTGTAGTGACCGTAAAAGCAGACTTTTTGTTCTGGGTTGAAAAAGCATTCCCAAATTTGCCATTCTCAAAATTACTAGTTTGTTTTATTTGAGGCCTACTTGAAATCTATCCCAAAAAGAAAATCTTACATTGAAGGTATTGATAGTGTGATTCAGAAAAACCTAAGACACACGCTAGCGTGCTGATAGAAGTGTCATTCTGTGATTAAACCTATAACTGTCACACAGCGCAAAAAAAAACACGTCTCACATCTCTATTCAACCAAATCTGCACAGTTTTAGCTGGTCAAGTTATTTGTAGTGACCGTAAAAGCAGACTTTTTGTTCTGGGTTTAAAAAGCATTCCCAAATTTGCCATTCTCAAAATTACTAGTTTGTGGTATTTGAGGCCTACTTGAAATCTATCCCAAAAAGAAAATCTTACATTGAAGGTATTGATAGTGTGATTCAGAAAAACCTAAGACACACGCTAGCGTGCTGATAGAAGTGTCATTCTGTGATTAAACCTATAACTGTCACACAGCGCAAAAAAAAACAGGTCTCACATCTCTATTCAACTAAATCTGCACAGTTTTAGCTGGGCAAGTTATTTGTAGTGACCGTAAAAGGAGACTTTTTGTTCTGGGTTGAAAAAGCATTCCCAAATTTGCCATTCTGAAAATAACTAGTTTGTGGTATTTGAGGCCTACTTGAAATCTATCCCAAAAAGAAAATCTTACATTGAAGGTATTGATAGTGTGATTCAGAAAAACCTAAGACACACGCTAGCGTGCTGATAGAAGTGTCATTCTGTGATTTAACCTATAACTGTCACACAGCGCAAAAAAAAAACAGGTCTCACATCTCTATTCAACCAAATCTGCACAGTTTTAGCTGGTCAAGTTATTTGTAGTGACCGTAAAAGCAGACTTTTTGTTCTGGGTTGAAAAAGCATTCCCAAATTTGCCATTCTCAAAATTACTAGTTTGTGGTATTTGAGGCCTATTTGAAATCTATCCTAAAAAGAAAATCTTACATTGAAGGTATTGATAGTGTGATTCAGAAAAACCTAAGACACACGCTAGCGTGCTGATAGAAGTGTCATTCTGTGATTAAACCTATAACTGTCACACAGCGCAAAAAAAAAACAGGTCTCACATCTCTATTCAACCAAATCTGCACAGTTTTAGCTGGTCAAGTTATTTGTAGTGACCGTAAAAGCAGACTTTTTGTTCTGGGTTGAAAAAGCATTCCCAAATTTGCCATTCTGAAAATAACTAGTTTGTGGTATTTGAGGCCTACTTGAAATCTATCCCAAAAAGAAAATCTTACATTGAAGGTATTGATAGTGTGATTCAGAAAAACCTAAGACACACGCTAGCGTGCTGATAGAAGTGTCATTCTGTGATTAAACCTATAACTGTCACACAGCGCAAAAAAAAAACAGGTCTCACATCTCTATTCAACCAAATCTGCACAGTTTTAGCTGGTCAAGTTATTTGTAGTGACCGTAAAAGCAGACTTTTTGTTCTGGGTTGAAAAAGCATTCCCAAATTTGCCATTCTCAAAATTACTAGTTTGTGGTATTTGAGGCCTACTTGAAATCTATCCTAAAAAGAAAATCTTACATTGAAGGTATTGATAGTGTGATTCAGAAAAACCTAAGACACACGCTAGCGTGCTGATAGAAGTGTCATTCTGTGATTAAACCTATAACTGTCACACAGCACAAAAAAAAAACAGGTCTCACATCTCTATTCAACCAAATCTGCACAGTTTTAGCTGGTCAAGTTATTTGTAGTGACCGTAAAAGCAGACTTTTTGTTCTGGGTTGAAAAAGCATTCCCAAATTTGCCATTCTGAAAATAACTAGTTTGTGGTATTTGAGGCCTACTTGAAATCTATCCCAAAAAGAAAATCGTACATTGAAGGTATTGATAGTGTGATTCAGAAAAACCTAAGACACACGCTAGCGTGCTGATAGAAGTGTCATTCTGTGATTAAACCTATAACTGTCACACAGCGCAAAAAAAAAACAGGTCTCACATCTCTATTCAACCAAATCTGCACAGTTTTAGCTGGTCAAGTTATTTGTAGTGACCGTAAAAGCAGACTTTTTGTTCTGGGTTGAAAAAGCATTCCCAAATTTGCCATTCTCAAAATTACTAGTTTGTTTTATTTGAGGCCTACTTGAAATCTATCCCAAAAAGAAAATCTTACATTGAAGGTATTGATAGTGTGATTCAGAAAAACCTAAGACACACGCTAGCGTGCTGATAGAAGTGTCATTCTGTGATTAAACCTATAACTGTCACACAGCGCAAAAAAAAACACGTCTCACATCTCTATTCAACCAAATCTGCACAGTTTTAGCTAATCAAGTTATTTGTAGTGACCGTAAAAGCAGACTTTTTGTTCTGGGTTGAAAAAGCATTCCCAAATTTGCCATTCTGAAAATAACTAGTTTGTGGTATTTGAGGCCTACTTGAAATCTATCCCAAAAAGAAAATCTTACATTGAAGGTATTGATAGTGTGATTCAGCAAAACCTAAGACACACGCTAGCGTGCTGATAGAAGTGTCATTCTGTGATTAAACCTATAACTGTCACACAGCGCAAAAAGAAAACAGGTCTCACATCTCTATTCAACCAAATCTGCACAGTTTTAGCTGGTCAAGTTATTTGTAGTGACCGTAAAAGCAGACTTTTTGTTCTGGGTTGAAAAAGCATTCCCAAATTTGCCATTCTGAAAATAACTAGTTTGTGGTATTTGAGGCCTACTTGAAATCTATCCCAAAAAGAAAATCTTACATTGAAGGTATTGATAGTGTGATTCAGAAAAACCTAAGACACACGCTAGCGTGCTGATAGAAGTGTCATTCTGTGATTAAACCTATAACTGTCACACAGCGCAAAAAAAAAACAGGTCTCACATCTCTATTTAACCAAATCTGCACAGTTTTAGCTGGTCAAGTTATTTGTAGTGACCGTAAAAGCAGACTTTTTGTTCTGGGTTGAAAAAGCATTCCCAAATTTGCCATT